>NC_079491.1:51078026-52278026 GCF_020520425.1 Spinacia oleracea | reverse complement strand
TAACTTTTATATAAGCGGGAAAAGGCGACATGTACACCTAGTGTATAAGATTCTCTTGTACACCACCATTAATTTGTTTACC
The DNA here is from genome assembly GCF_020520425.1 of Spinacia oleracea. Classification (NCBI taxonomy): domain Eukaryota; kingdom Viridiplantae; phylum Streptophyta; class Magnoliopsida; order Caryophyllales; family Amaranthaceae; genus Spinacia; species Spinacia oleracea. The sequence goes on along the minus strand of NC_079491.1, from coordinate 52,277,944 downwards.
CATCATCAAACCCACTAAAAAATGAGAATCAAAAACAATAAAAAAGCGATGTAATTTAGATAGTGACAATTTTAGACGTGGATCCTACTATATGTACACCTAGTGTACATGACATCTTGTACACCATGTTTTTCTATTGGTTGAAATGACATATTTATTGTTTTTCATTTTCATTTTTTAAGGTTCGCAACTTTGCCTTAAGAAAAAGCTAAATTAGCACTCCTACAAAATCTATGCACTTTTAGGTTGGGTTACACCATAAACAATATTAACCGGACATTCGGATCATAAAGCTAAATTAGGGGAAGATTCCAGGGTATGTGTATCATCATACCCTGGCTTTTGATTGGGCCATATCAGCAAAACAATTTTCATTTTTGGGGGGAATTGGGTTAAAACAAGGGGGGAAATTTTTGGCTGGGATTGCGCCATTCACTCTTGCTGAGCGGTAGTTTTTCCGCCCTAATTCCTGAAAAATGTTTTCCCGCTCAGCTCACCTCACATTTCTAAAAAAAAAATAAAAAAAATTAAAAAACAGGTCTGAGCTTCAACATTTTTTGGCTGAGTCGCAACTTGTCTGGTTTTTGAAGACGAAGCTCAGGTAATTTTTTGAAGATGAAGACGAAGTGGTAGTTCGTAACTGACATTTTCATTGAAGACTAAGCTCAGGTAATTTTTTCAACCAAGTTTAGGGTTTTATCTTTTTAATGTAAATCTTGAAAATATTTTGATGAAATTATGATTTTGTGATACATACTGAATGCATGTTAACTGCTGCGTAGTAAAAATCAGATATGAGTTCGTGAATTTTGGGCGGATATTAAGAAGTTGTTTTATTATTTTAGGGTTTATAGTTACGTAGTATTAAAACTTGTAGTACGTATTTTATTGAAAAACCAGTGAAAAAATTTTTAGTTAATAATTAATGCGTTTCATTATATAAAAAAACATGTCATTATATTAATGTAAAACTTACTGTTATAGTAATAAATATATTTCGTTATAATAAATTAAATGTTAAATGCATCACGTTTTTAATAATGTTCTGTTAAATATTACAGTGCTATACACTAGAGCCATGGAAGGACTAGACCTTAATGAAACTGTAACAATTGAAGATTGTATTGAGGATACTGGTGCAACTGATAAGAACTCCAATCCCCCTACCGAAGGCATGTGCTTTTTAACGGGTCAAGAATTTTTCGATTTTTGTAATATGTATGCGTTTAAGGAAGGTTTTGAGATGTTTATGAAAAGTAATACTTTGAAACAAGAGTATAAGGCTATTGGAGTGAATAGGAAAGGTGTTGGAGAGCTTGAGCCAAAGCCTCATTAGATTAAAATGTAAGAAGGGAGGCACGAACGTTGGGTCCAATGTAACTGGTTGTAAAATGTTCATTTATGGTAAAAATAAGGATGATAAGTTTACCATATTGAAGTGTGAGTTGAAACACAACCATGCTCTAAATCCAGATTGTAGTAGAATGATGGTTAACTATAGGAATATTGATAGTACGACGTTTAAAAGAGCGAAGATTAATGACATGGGTGGTGTTAGCATTACCAAAAACTATGGTACCCAATTGATTGAAAAGGGTGGGTTTGACAATATCGCATTCAACCAGAGGGACCTTAGAAATGCGATAAGTGTTGAACGTCGTAAGTCTAGGTTTAAGGATTCTGATGTGTTAGGTTATGATACATATGACAATTCATAAATCATGCGGAAAAACCATAAAGCCAGGAAAGCATATTATTTACACATAATCATTTAGCATAGTTTAGATGCATACTCTTTGTTGCGTGCCTTCCCTAGCTGCGCCTGAACTGAACAAGAACAAGTATTTAGGACTCCAAGTGTCGTCCCTCCGTAGATAGTCCACAGCACGTCCGGATCCGCCTTAAGCTTGACCAACTAGGATCGCCCTGAAGGTACTTAGAATTTTCGGCACTTATTAGGCAATTGTATTACTGAATTTTTGCTCTCAAAAATCACTTTGAATACTTGAATACTCGATATAAATTGTGAGCATTGATCACCTGTTTATAGGACATGGGTATCGGATATTAGAATCCTACTAGGAAACGATTTAGTGAATCTGAATTAATCTAAAATTCAATCACTTAATTTATCTAGTAGACTTAGGGAATTAATCTTATACGAATCCTAACCGATCAAGGTTTCGTACGCAAGCACAAACACACACGCAGGCGCAGCAGCCCACGAGGGGCGCCGTGCGCGCGCGCGCTGAGCCCAGGCCCAGCAAGTGCTCGCAGCCCACGAGGGGCGCGCGCCTGCTGGCCTTGCTCTCGCGTTTGGGCTTTGCTTGCTTTGGTCGCGCGCGAGCTTTGCTAGGCGTTGGGCCTAGCTTCGTGCTAGGCCTTGCGTCTAGCAAGCTCGTCCGATGTTTATTCGTACGATGCGCTTCCGATTAAATTCCCGGTTCCGGAATTCATTTCCGATACGAACAATATTTAATATTTCCGATTCCGGAATCAATTTCCGTTTCGAACAAATATTTAATATTTCCGTTTCCGGAATTATTTTCCGATTCCGCTAATATTTCCGATTCTGACAATATTTCCGTTTCCGGCAATATTTCCGATTCCGGCAATATTTCCATTTCCGATAATATTTTCCGATACGTACCATGTTTCCGTTTCCGGCAACATCTACGACTTGGATAATATTTATATTTCCGATACGATCCATATTTCCGTTTCCGGCAATATCATCGTTTCCGGAGTATTCATTTCTTGCCTGTGACGATCTCAGCTCCCACTGAAACCAAGATCCGTCGATTCCGAATATCCATAGATGGAGTATTTAATGTCATTAAATACTTGATCCGTTTACGTACTATTTGTGTGACCCTACGGGTTCAGTCAAGAGTAAGCTGTGGATTAATATCATTAATTCCACTTGAACTGAAGCGGCCTCTAGCTAGGCATTCAGCTCACTTGATCTCACTGAATTATTAACTTGTTAATTAATACTGAACCGCATTTATTAGACTTAACATAGAATGCATACTTGGACCAAGGGCATTATTTCCTTCAGTCTCCCACTTGTCCTTAGGGACAAGTGTGCATTTTCTAATTCCTTTGTCGCTCGATGCTTGCTCTTGAACATAAGGTAAGAGTTGTCATCCTTATTATGTCCAGAGGTGTTCCTCGGTTTCAGAGTTCAACTGATCAAATAAACAGATAATCATAGCCTATGATTCATCCGAGCACGGCCATGCATTTCTCACAGTTTCTAGCTCTCCGAGTGGCCTTGTACAACTTTTAAGCATCTCATCCCGATTTATGGGAGGACAATCCCAATCTTGCGATCTTGAGATTAGACTTCGTTTGATAGGTGATTACCTGAGCGTTGCCTTTATAGCCTCCTTTTACGGTGCGACGGTTGGTCAACGTCAAAGCAACCAGTTCTCAACCAAGTAATCTCAAATCACTCAGGTATTGAGGATTTAGTGTCTAATAATTTTAATGAAATTTACTTATGACAGATTTTCATCTCTTACAGTAAAGTTTCATAGGTCTTGTCCGATACTAGTCTTCCCAAAGTAAGTATCTATGCAAATGATTATGACATTGCCATGTCCACATAGTTCAAGAAACAGAACTACTAGTCATCTTGCATTCTAATCGTCTAACGTTTTCTATGCGTCCAATTTTATAGAAAACTCCGACTAGGGACCATTTTCAACCTTTGACATTCAAGTTCACTTGATAGACATTTCTTAGTCACAGGACTGGTCCTGACAGTCTATCTTAAATATATCGTCAAATTGAAGGGACTCATCATTTAATAAACCACAAATTAAATGGAAAAATGAATTCTTTTCATTTATTGTGAATGATTAACCAATAATGTTTTACAAAGATTTAAACTCTAAAACTTTAAAACATTAAACAGAGACATCAAAGCCATTCTCCAATATGCTTGATTCCCATAGCTGCAGTGTGCGAGTTGTGCTTCGCCTGCGGCAGAGGTTTAGTCAATGGATCTGATATGTTGTCATCAGTTCCAATATTGTTTATCTCGACTTCTTTTCTTTCAACGAACTCCCGTAGAAGGTGAAATCTACGAAGTACATGCTTGACTCTCTGGTGGTGTCTAGGCTCCTTTGCCTGTGCAATAGCTCCGTTATTATCACAATACAGGGCTATTGGTCCTTTAATGGAGGGGACTACACCAAGTTCACCTATGAACTTCCTTAGCCATATAGCTTCCTTTGCTGCTTTATGTGCAGCAATGTACTCCGCTTCAGTTGTAGAATCCGCAATGGTGCTTTGCTTAGCATTTTTCCAGCTTACTGCACCTCCGTTGAGGCAGAAGACAAACCCAGACTGTGATCTGAAATCATCTTTGTCGGTTTGGAAACTTGCGTCCGTATAGCCTTTAACAATTAATTCATCATCTCCACCATAGACCAGGAAGTCATCTTTGTGCATTTTCAGGTACTTCAGAATATTCTTGGCAGCAGTCCAATGCGCCTCTCCTGGGTCTGACTGGTATCTGCTCGTAGCACTGAGTGCGTACGCAACATCCGGGCGTGTACATATCATAGCATACATTATTGAACCAATCAATGATGCATATGGAATCCCATTCATTCGTCTACGCTCATCAAGTGTTTTTGGGCACTGAGTCTTGCTTAGAGTTATTCCATGAGACATGGGTAGGTAGCCTCGCTTGGAGTCCGCCATCTTGAACCTATCAAGCACCTTATTGATATAAGTGCTTTGACTAAGTCCAATCATCCTTTTAGATCTATCTCTGTAAATCTTGATGCCCAATATGTACTGTGCTTCTCCTAGATCTTTCATCGAAAAACATTTCCTAAGCCAAATCTTGACAGAGTTCAACATAGGAATGTCATTTCCGATAAGTAATATGTCGTCGACATATAATACTAGGAAAGCAATTTTGCTCCCACTGACCTTCTTGTATACACAAGATTCGTCTGCGTTCTTGATGAAACCAAAGTCACTGACTGCTTCATCAAAACGTATATTCCAGCTCCTGGATGCCTGCTTCAATCCGTAGATTAACTTCTTTAGCTTGCATACCTTTTTAGCATTCTTTGGATCTTCAAAACCTCCAGGCTGTGTCATAAACACAGTTTCTGTTAAAACGCCGTTTAAGAAAGCAGTTTTGACATCCATCTGCCATATTTCGTAATCGTAATATGCAGCGATTGCTAACATTATCCGAATAGACTTTAGCATTGCAACTGGTGAAAAGGTTTCATCGTAATCCACACCGTGGACTTGCCTGTAACCTTTTGCAACCAATCTAGCTTTGAAAACTTCAAGTTTCCCATCCTTGTCCTTTTTCAGTTTGAAAACCCATTTGCTTCCAATGGCTTGGTAGCCATCTGGCAAAGCGACCAAATCCCATACTTGGTTTTCAGACATGGAGTCTAATTCAGATTGCATGGCTTCTTGCCATTGCTTGGAGCTAGGGCTCATCATAGCTTGTTTGTAAGTCGCAGGTTCATCACTTTCAAGTAATAGAACGTCATAGCTCTCGTTCGTCAAAATACCTAAGTACCTTTCCGGTTGAGATCTATATCTTTGCGATCTACGCGGGGTAACATTTCTAGATTGACCATGATTCTCACCAGATTCTTCTAAAGATCTCTGAGTTTCATCCTGAATGTCATCTTGAGCATTCTCTAGAGTTTGTTGTTCGACTCGAATTTCTTCGAGGTCTACTTTTCTCCCACTTGTCATTTTGGAAATGTGATCTTTCTCCAAAAAGACACCATCTCGAGCAACAAACACCTTGTTCTCAGATGTATTGTAGAAGTAATACCCCTTTGTTTCCTTTGGATAGCCCACAAGGATACATTTGTCAGATTTTTGATGAAGTTTGTCTGAAATTAATCGTTTGACGTATACTTCACATCCCCAAATCTTAAGAAAAGACACATTTGGAGGCTTTCCAAACCATAATTCATATGGAGTCTTTTCGATAGCTTTAGACGGAGCTCTATTTATAGTGAGTGCAGCTGTATTTAGTGCATGTCCCCAAAATTCTAATGGAAGTTTGGCCTGACCCATCATTGACCTGACCATGTCTAGCAAGGTTCTGTTGCTCCGTTCCGACACACCGGTTCATTGTGGTGTTCCAGGAGGAGTCAATTCTTATAGAATTCCACATTCTTTCAGATGGTCATCAAATTCATAGCTCAGATATTCACCGCCTCTATCAGACCGCAGTGCCTTAATCTTCTTGCCTAATTGATTCTCTACTTCACTCTGAAATTCCTTGAATTTGTCAAAGGATTCAGACTTATGCTTCACTAGGTAGACATAACCATATCTACTGAAGTCATCAGTGAAAGTGATAAAGTAGCTGAAACCACCTCTAGCATTTGTACTCATTGGTCCACATACATCTGTATGGATTAAACCCAATAGTTCGTTGCTCTTTCTCCAACTTTAGAGAAAGGTTGCTTTGTCATTTTGCCAAGTAAACATGATTCGCATTTACCATAATCCTCTAAGTCAAATGGTTCTAGAATTCCTTCGTTTTGAAGTCTTTCTAAGCGTTTCAAGTTTATATGGCCTAATCGACAATGCCACAGATAGGTGAGATCTGAATCATCCTTTTTGGCCTTTTTGGTATTTATGTTATATACTTGTTTGTCGTGATCTAATAAATAAAGTCCATTGACTAATCTAGAAGATCCATAAAACATCTCCTTAAAATAAAACGAACAACTATTGTCTTTTATTAAAAAGGAAAATCCCTTAGCATCTAAGCAAGAAACTGAAATGATGTTTTTAGTAAGACTTGGAACATGGAAACACTCTTCCAGTTCCAAAACTAGCCCGGAGGGCAACGACAAGTAATAAGTTCCTACAGCTAATGCAGCAATCCGTGCTCCATTTCCCACTCGTAGGTCGACTTCACCCTTGCTTAACTTTCTACTTATTCTTAGTCCCTGTGGATTGGAACATAAGTGTGAGCCACAACCTGTATCTAATACCCAAGAAGTTGAATTAGCAAGTATACAGTCTATAACGAAAATACCTGAAGATGGAACGACTGTTCCGTTCTTCTGATCTTCCTTTAGCTTCAAGCAATCTCTCTTCCAATGCCCCTTCTTCTTGCAGTAGAAGCATTCGGATTCAGAAGTGGGTTGACTGACCTTCCTCTTTACAGATTTGGCGCCAGTTTGCTTAGTTGGGCTGGCCTTGTTGCCACCTTTCTTAGCATTCCTCTTCTTTCCAGATTTCTTGAACTTGCCCCCACGCACCATAAGCACATCCTGCTTATCACTTTTGAGCGTCTTTTCAGCGGTCTTCAGCATACCGTGAAGCTCAGTGAGCGTTTTGTCCAGACTATTCATACTGTAGTTCAGTTTGAACTGATCATACCCGCTATGAAGAGAATGGAGGATGGTGTCTATAGCCATTTCCTGAGAAAATTGCTGATCCAGCCGACTCATATTCTCAATGAGTCCAATCATTTTGAGAACATGTGGACTTACGGGCTCGCCTTTCTTAAGCTTGGTCTCAAGAATTTGCCTATGAGTCTCGAATCTTTCGACTCGAGCCAGATCTTGGAACATGTTCTTCAACTCACTGATGATTGTGAAAGCATCTGAGTTGATGAACGTTTTCTGCAGATCTGCACTCATGGTGGCGAGCATTAGGCATTTCACATCCTTGTTGGCATCAATCCAACGATTGAGGGCTGCCTGAGTGACCCCGTCGCCTGTGGCTTCGGGCATCGCCTCTTCTAGGACATACTCTGTTGTGGGCAAAATTACCATGCCTTCGTGTACCAATGAGGATGTGACACATGGCACGTATTACGCCCTCTGAGCAGAAATCATACGAAGTCTACTCCGGAGCATGAGTATTAATCTAGGTATCTACAATGTATGTATTTAAGTGTGTATAAATGTATGTATAATACCTATACCCGGAAAGGGGCTTAATTAGTATGTATCCCAAGTGAATGACTAAGCACGATAGGCCCAAATAGCCCACTATTGCCAAAAGGGGCCAAAGAATTGTAAGGAGAAAGGACACATGTCCTCCTCCCATTCCCCAGCCAATCATGTAAAGGGAATATTAGGTCATTCCCACAAAAACCTAGTACTATAAATAGTCCCACTTCCCTAGAAAAAGGGGTCACAATCAATACATTCAAGAGCAATTGCTGCTCTGCCTTCTCTCTACTTTCTCTCTCTATAAAAATACAATCTTGTTAAATCCTTAAAAGTTACCGGAAAATCTCCAAGGTATCTCACCGGAAAAACCCCACAACATTTGGCGCCGTCTGTGGGGAGGTACGGTAACATGGAAGATCAACGACAGGACAACGATACTGGGCGGCCTACGCGAGTAGAGCGGCCACCCCTCGAAAGAGAAATGCCGACTGAACATCAAACGCCGGCCACGAGAATCACCGAAGATGCCGCGCGTATATTTGCGGCCGGGCACACCCCTCGTCACGCTGCCGAGGTAGAGGTGCTCAGCGAGGAGGACGACCAGGTCAATCGCACCCCTCCTGGAGGACACCTGGATCCTCGGGTGGATACGGTAATAGAGGAGAACCCTGATATGCCTGTCTCTGTGGGTGCTCTTCGGGCTATTTTGGCTGAGTTCCAAGCTGATGTGGGAAAGACAGTTAATGCTGAGGTACAGAAGAGTATGCTGATCTACACCACTGATGTGGCTGCAAATCATGAGGGGCCGGCAAGCAATAGGCCAACACTTTCTTTGCGCCCCCCAAACGTCTGGACCAGGCTGACAGGCGAGGACCTGAGGAGACAGCCGCCAGCAAGTCAGCCCAATCAGGCAATGTCTTACCTACCACGCCGACTGCCACGGCGGCTGATCGGAGAAACGTCCCGAGGACGTGAGCAGCCACGCGCAGAGCAATTGCCTGACTCTGAGTCTGAACTTTCTGACACTGGGTCAACCCCCGTCATGCCGGATAGACCTCTCCCTCATCCAACTTATACGCATCTGAGCCAGGCGCGTCCAGGGGTCACCCGTCCAACCCGTCAAACTCGCGGACGCGAGTCTTCCCAGCGGCTACCCTACTCAAGGCGTCAAGATCCTGTGTATCACATTCAGGAGGGGGTGTCCAACATGGCCCTAGGGCACACCACCCCTTTTGCAGACTCCATCATGAGAGCCCCGAGGGAACCCAAAGTCAAGCCGCCCAACATTGATGCTTACGATGGGACCACAGATCCAGACATGCACCTCTTGGTTTACCGACATCACATGTATGTCCAAGGAACAACTGACTCAACCTGGTGTAAGTATTTTCCGGGCACACTCAAAGGAGTAGCATCTAAGTGGTTCGAGAGACTTCCAGCCGGAACTATTCGCTCTTTTTCGGAGCTCGAGCTATTGTTCTCTACTCGGTTCATGGCTCAGAAGGAAGAGAAGAAGACGAGCATGCATCTGAGTAGGATTCAGCAAGGGAAGGACGAGTCTCTGAGGAGTTATGTGAAGAGATTCAATCTAGAGGCAGGGCAAATTCCGGATTTTCCAGATGGTGTTGCATTCGATAACTTCATTCGAGGGCTTAAAAAGGGCTCTTTCAAGTTTGATCTGGTAAAGAAAAGCGTCCGAACAATGCCAGAAGTGCTGGATGAGGCCGAGGCCTTCATTCATGCAACAGAGATTTGCAGCGTCCCGAAAGATCCCAGAGGGAGTGATACCGCCGAGCTAGCGGAAAAAAAGGAGAAATTCGAAAAGAAGAACCGGCCTAACGGGACGTGGGCTATTGCAAAAGAGTCAGACAGGGCCCCCGGAGCGGCAGGTCAGAAACGGCCCAGAACTTATGATCGGGAGCGATTTGAGTATAACACAGACATGTACACAATTATGATGGACGTCGGGTCCAAATATGACATTGATCGTCCATTTCCCATGAAGTCGCCACCAGAAAGTAGGGACCCCAAACTGTACTGTCACTTTCACATTGACATTGGGCATGACACCAATGAATGTAAGAGCTTGAAAAGGGCATTGGACGGCCTAGCCACCAAGGGATTCTTAAAAAGTTATATCAGCAGGAACACGGGAGGTTCTGGCAAACCCTTCTACAAGAAAAACAAATCCCCTCCCTCGGAGGAAGATGGGAATCGTACCGACCCAGAGTGCGTAGCAGTCATCTCAGGAGGATTGGCCGCCGGCGGGCCGACCATGAGGGGCCAGAAGGATTATGCCAAGCGATTGGGGCAAGTGATGCTGTCCGGCAAGGCCACAGTTGACCCGTTTCCAAAAGTTGAAATCGGCGAGGCCGACCGTGGGAAAATCTCCACCCCGCATGACGATCCTTTGGTAATTGAGTTAAAAGTTGCTAACCTGAGGGTTAGGCGTATTTTGGTTGATACAGGAAGTTCGTCGGACATAATTAGTCTAGAGTGCTTGAATCGGCTGCAACATGATTCTTCAAAGATTGAGAAAATCCACTATCCCATTATAGGCTTCGGAGGTAGTATCATCCACCCAGTCGGCATAATTACCCTTCCTCTGAGGATGGGAAATAAAAAGGAATCTCGGCAAATGGATGTCCGTTTTCTCATAGTGAAAGACCTGACGGCATATAACATCATCTTGGGGCGTCCCACGTTGAATAGGGCAAAGGCTGTCATTGTGACTCATTTTGATGCTTCTTAAGTTCATTTGTGACGATGGGAGTGTCAGCACTATACATGGTGACCAGCAACAAGCTAGAGATTGCTACCTAACCACCTTGAGTCCAGAAGCATGGGGGACGGGTGAAGAGAAAGGGACATCGAGCAACAAACGAAAATGTGGCGACACGCAACCCAAGATCGTCAAAGAAACATTAACTATCTCAGCAGGGCACATGGAAGAGAGACGCCCAGAGCCTGTTGGGGCCCATTTCAATGTGGTATTAAACACAGATAAACCTGACAGAATAGTGCCCATCGGGATTTCTCCTGACGACCCGCTGGCGGCAGAGTTGGTCCACCTTTTGAGAGAATTTGAAGATATCTTTGCTTTCACAGTGGACGAAATGCCGGGTATTGACCCTGCTGTGGCCGTCCATAAGCTGAATGTGGACCCAAACTTCAAACCGGTTCGTCAGAAGAAAAGGAACCATGGGGAAGATAGAAATCAGGCGGCAGCCGCGGAAATACAAAAGTTGATGGAGGCTGGGTTCGTCAGGCCTAGTCAGTACCCCGACTGGGTTGCTAACGTGGTCCTCGTCAAAAAACCTAATGGTACCTGGAGAATGTGTGTTGACTGCACCAACCTCAATAAGGCATGTCCAAAGGACAGTTTCCCATTGCCCAAGATTGACCGGCTCGTCGACTCTACAGCAGGGCATGCTATGATGAGCTTTATGGATGCATACTCAGGGTTTCATCAGATTCCGTTGTGGCCTGACGACCAGGAAAAAACGTCATTTGTTACTGAACAAGGCCTTTACTGCTACAAGGTGATGCCGTTTGGGTTAAAGAATGCACCGGCCACCTTTCAGCGTCTTATTAACACTGTGTTCATTAAGCAGCTCGACAGAAATATTGAAGCTTACATTGATGATATGATCGTAAAAAGTAAGCTGAGGGCGGCGCACATAAATGATCTCAGGGAGACATTTGAGACTATTCGAGCTTACAACATGAGGTTGAATCCTAAGAAGTGTGTGTTCGGGGTGACGGCAGGCAAATTCTTAGGTTTCTTGATTGATGAAAGAGGAATCGAAGCCAACCCAGACAAAATCCAGGCAATAATTGATATGAGCTCACCAAAGACAGTGAAGGAGGTCCAGCGGCTCACAGGTTGCTTGGCCGCCCTGGGCAGATTCCTTTCCAGGGCTGGAGACAAGTGCCACTACTTTTTTAGATCTGTCAGAAAGAAGGCCAAGTTTGAATGGTCGGACGAGGCCGAGGCAGCATTGGTCAGACTAAAGGAGCACTTGCATACCTTGCCTCGTCTTGTTAGTCCCTTGCTAGGAGAGAATTTGTACATGTATCTTGCCGTGTCCGAGCACTCGGTGAGTGCCGTTCTACTGACAGAAAGGGAAGGAATACAGATGCCGGTATATTTTGTCAGTCATGTCTTCAAAATGCTGAAGTTAGATACCCTACAGTGGAAAAGTTTGGCTTAGCTCTGTTCATGGCCAGCAAAAAACTCCGTCCTTATTTCTTAGCTCACAAAATAGTGGTCTACACAGATCAACCGCTCAAACTCCCCTTCACAAAGCTGGAGGCGTCAGGACGAATGCTGAATTGGGCAATAGAGCTGAACGCCTTTGATATCACCTATGAGCCGAGGAAAGCTGTCAAGGGGCAGGCATGTGCCGACTTTATTGTTGAAATAACGAGGCCAGACTTTGCCAAGAATACAAACACGGTGTGGACAGTGTATGTAGACGGCTCATCCACACAGAATGGATGTGGAGCTGGGATAATCTGTCACTCGCCAGAAGGAGACACTTTCGAGTATGCTATGCGATTTAACTTCCAGGCGTCAAATAATGAAGCCGAATACGAAGCACTGCTTTGTGGCATTAAAATGTGTAAGGCGGCAGGCGCCGAGGAGATTGTAGCACTATCTGACTCCCAACTAATTGTGAGCCAAGTTAATGGGACCTACGAAGCTAGGGATCCGACTATGGTCAAATACATGCAGGCCGTCCATCAGGAAGTAGAGCCACTGAAAAGTTTTGAAGTAAGGCAAGTCCCTCGCTCGGAAAATAACCAAGCTGATGCCCTGTCAAAGTTGGCAAGTTCCGCGTCTTGTGATACCCCTCAGCACGTGTTTTGGGAGGTAAAAGAGCACAAAAGTGTTGAGCAAATGGAGGTGGAAACTCTTGACAGAACGTCCACATGGATGGATGACATAGTAAACTTCAAAATGAACGGAGTCTTGCCCGAAGACTCAAGGGAAGCGGCAAAACTTCAAAAGAAATGCTCTTGGTTTGAAATGTGGTACGGTACCCTCTATAAAAAGGCCTACTCCCGTCCTTTGTTAAGATGTGTAACACCTGGGAAGGGGCAGGAAATTCTAGAAGACCTTCATCAGGGGTTGTGCAGCTCGCATATTGGTGGAAGGGCTTTGGCTGAAAAGGCACTTCGAACCGGCTATTACTGGCCGACTCTTAAGGAGGACGCAATTTCCCTGGTCAAGAAGTGTGACAAATGCCAGCGTTTTTCTCACCTAATACACCAACCGACACGAGTTCTGACGCCCATTACAAGCCCAATTCCATTTGCTAAATGGGGGATGGATCTTCTAGGCCCATTTACGGCCACACCAGGAGGAAGGCGTTATGTCATCGTTGCTGTAGATTACTTCACCAAATGGGTGGAGGCAGAAGCGCTCAAAAACATAAAAACTACTGATGTGAGAGCATTCATTTGGAAGAACATGATGACTCGCTTTGGGATTCCACAGGCTATCGTCTTCGATAATGGGCCCCAGTTTGAGACGCCTAAGCTGAAAGAGTGGCTGGCAGATCACGGCATACACACTTGTTTTGCATCAGTCGGACGACCCCAAGCCAATGGTCAGGTTGAGGCGTTCAACAAAATTATCTCCGAAGGAATGAAAAAGAAGCTTGACAAAGCCAAAGGTCTATGGGCTGATGAGCTGCCAAATGTCTTATGGTCCATCCGCACCACGGCTAAGAATTCAACCGGTGAAACACCCTTCTTGCTAGCCTATGGCGCCGAGGCTGTCCTACCCATAGAAATGTGTGAACCAACGTTGAGAGTCATGCTGTATGACGAAAATGCTAACTGGGAGACAATGAAAGCAGCCTTGGACTTCCTGCTCGAGGTTAGAGGAAATGCAGCGCTCAGACAACAGCTGTACAAGATAAGGATGGCAAGAGAATACAACAAGAGAGTCTCTAATAGAGTGTTCAAAGTGGGAGATTTTGTCCTCAGGAAAATGGAGTCCACAGGACGAGCAAATGAACAGGGTAAGCTGACGCCCACTTGGGAGGGACCTTATGAGATCTATGATGAGGTCAGAGATGGAACCTACCGCATTCAAGACATGCAAGGCCGGCCTATTTTGCGCACCTGGAATGCCGACAATCTCAAGAAGTATTTCTTCTAGATATGTGCTAAGCTTTGTCTTACTTACCACGATCCATTGCCCAAGGGGCGGCCTCTAATGGTCATAGTAGGGTAGTAATTACTTTTGTAACCGGCTAAATTCGCCTTGCAAAGTTATAAATAATACTACTCTATGTGTCTCGTAATATTTATTGCTCGCACAATGAATATAAAAATGTACACTCCAATGCATAACCAAAGCCTAATTATATGACGGCCTGAGAAGTGGCCCAGATTAGCAAAAACTCTCAGCAAGACTAATTGTTTGAAGCCTAAGAAGTGGCCCAGATTAGCACCAAGTTGTAGGCTGATCACCTATCCAACTCCCTTCCCAGTATAGCAAGCCGCTGGCCAACCAGTACGGCATAGTAAGTGCCAGCGGCACAAATAAACATAAATCATAAATTATTTGTTCAAAATTCAGCGGCATGAACAACTTTGAAACATAGGTTGTTTGCTCAAAAGCTCAGCGGCACGTACGGCATAAGTGCCAGCTGCACAAATAAACTTAAATCATAAATTATTTGTTCAAAAGCCCAGCGGCATGAACAACATTGAAACATAGGTTGTTTTCTCAAAAGCTCAGCGGCACCAATAACTTTGAGACAAAGGTTGTTTGCTCAAAAGTGCGGCGGCACGCACGTTTGGCCGTCCAGTCCATTTGACGAGCATGTCTAGCGGCAATCATACCTATTGATTGACTTGCGTCAATCAATATCGTTATAGACACGCTCGCCAAAGAAAGCGACGACCACAGTGGGGCCTAGCACATGCTCAGTTGCCAGCGGCACCAACAACTTTGAAACAAAGGTCGTTCGCTCAAAAGTTCAGCGGCATGATTAACTTTGAAACAAAGGTTGTTTGCTCAAAAGTGCGGCGGCACGCACGTTTGGCCGTCCAGTCCATTTGACGAGCATGTCTAGCGGCAATCATACCTATTGATTGACTTGCGTCCATCAATGTCGGTCTAGACACGCTCGCCAAAGAAAGCGACGACCACAGTGGGGCCTAGCGCATGCTCAGTTGCCAGCGGCACCAACAACTTTGAAACAAAGGTCGTTCGCTCAAAAGTTCAGCGGCACGATTAACTTTGAAACAAAGGTTGTTTGCTCAGAAGTTAGGCGGCACGAACGTTTGGCCGTCCAGTCCATTTGACGAGCATGTCTAGCGGCAATCATACCTATTGATTGACTTGCGTCAATCAATATCGTTATAGACACGCTCGCCAAAGAAAGAGACGACCATAGTAGTGCCTAGCGCATGCTCAGTTGCCTGCGGCACCAACGTGCTTCTTGTACACTCAGTTGCACCTTGGCTACCATACCTATTGATTAAGGAATAATCAAATTATGAAGAGCAAATAAATGCGATATAAAAGAAGCAACAAAACAACCCATTTACTTATAAAACAACGCCCGTAGAAAGGCGTGTAAAAGTAGCTCAGAATTCAAAAACAAAAAGAAAGAAATTGTTGTGTGCTCAGCAGGCACAATGGTACAGACGCCAACAGCGCCAAAACTTAACAAAATAATTGTTTTTTGCCCTTAGGCACGGGAACACTTGAATAAAATTTTAAAAGAGCGGGGAAGGAAGCAAATTAGGGAGCGACCGCATCGTCCTCATCATCAGATGATACAAACTCAGGGGGCGGCTGACCGAGACGCTCAGCAGCCAACACAGCGGCACTGTGTTCCATTCGCCGCTGGAACCACGCAAGATCATACTCTGACATGTGGCTCTCCCAGGCGTGCTTAACAGCGTCCTTGGTCGCTTGCTCCCCCTGATCATAGGATTCCAGAAGACGCTCACGCAAGGTGCGAACTTGCGATCTGGCCGTCTCCAGCTCCCCACGAAGATGCTCGGCTTCCTCAGCCGCCTCTTTGACCTGAGGGTACTCCCGCAACTGGTCCTGAAGCGTCCGTATTTCCGCCGCCGCTGTCTTGGCTTCCTCGACCATTGCCACCATGTCTTTGTCCTGCGCCAAGATCTTCTTAAGCAGCTCGGCCTTGTAAAACCTCAACGAAGCTACCTCCTTTGCTTGAAGGTCTATGGTCGTCTGCATCTGCAGGCGGACCTCTTCAATGAATTTGAACGCATAGTCGCCATGGTGGGTGGACTCAGCCACCTCAGCTTTGAGCTCCTCAGCAGTGCGGGTCTTCCAACTCTTGCAGAATTCCATGCGGCAGAACAACTGCAAAAGGAGCTACATGTTAGTAAATGACTCGAAAAGAGAAAACAAGTACAAGCAAGTTGGAAATAGACTTATGTCGAGAAGAGTGGCCTGGATCGCACCAAACTGGGCGTCAGTCTTGTGGCCAGGAAGAGAAGCAACATACTCTGCGGGGACGGCCTTAAAAACCTTACGGCATATAGCCACCCTATCCTTTGACGAATAGTGGGGAGTAGCTGGTACGTTCTCGTCCTCTGCAGCAGCTGCATCCTTCCCTTTGTCTTTGGCTATAGGAAAAACAACGGCCTTAGGATGACGCGGAGAGTAAGAAGAACTGCCAGAGGAGGCTTGATACGTCTGAACGACGTTCGAATAATACTTACCGCCCGATGACCTAGCTCGGCGGGCCACCTCCGCAGGTATCTGGGAACGGACGTCGGCCGGAATTCCAGAAAGAGGGTCCTCCAGCTCGTCAGGATGCCCACCGGACTTCGATTTGGACACCAAGTCCACAACCAGAGACGGCTTGTCCACGCCAATCTCATCGTCATCAGGGCAACCCCCCTCAGCAACCTTCGACTCGTCCTTCTTCACAAGACGGCGGGGTATGGGTTTGGGCTTTTTGAAGGTACTCGGAGTCTCCGAGCCAGCTGGCACAGCTCTCTTCTTCAGCTGGGACAGAGTCGTCCCCTTCTTCTTCCCTGACGCCCTAGCCGCGTCCTTAGCTTGCTAAAAAAAAAAAAGAACGTAAAGGACAGTCAAATATTTGGCCTCGTCATCAATCACAAGTCACTCACAAGATAGTGGCTCGTCATTAAAAAGGACGCCCGTCTCAAAAATGACGAGGCGTACCTTATCAATCACAAGTCACTCGCAAGATAGTGGCTCGTCATTAAAAAGGACGCCCGTCTCGAAAATGACGAGGCGTACCCTATCAATCACAAGTCACTCACAAGATAGTGGCTCGTCATTAAAAAGGACGCCCGTCTCAAAAATGACGAGGCGTACCTTATCAATCACAAGTCACTCGCAAGATAGTGGCTCGTCATTAAAAAGGACGCCCGTCTTAAAAATGACGAGGCGTACCTTATCAATCACAAGTCACTCACTGAATAGTGGCTCGTCATTAAAAAGGACGCCCGTCTCAAAAATGACGAGGCGTACCTTATCAATCACAAGTCACTCGCAAAATAGTGGCTCGTCATTAAAAAGGACGCCCGTCTCAAAAATGACGAGGCGTACCTTATCAATCACAAGTCACTCACTGAATAGTGGCTCGTCATTAAAAAGGACGCCCGTCTTAAAAATGACGAGGCGTACCTTATCAATCACAAGTCACTCACTGAATAGTGGCTCGTCATTAAAAAGGACGCCCGTCTCAAAAATGACGAGGCGTACCTTATCAATCACAAGTCACTCGCAAAATAGTGGCTCGTCATTAAAAAGGACGCCCGTCTTAAAAATGACGAGGCGTACCTTATCAATCACAAGTCACTCACTGAATAGTGGCTCGTCATTAAAAAGGACGCCCGTCTTAAAAATGACGAGGCGTACCTTATCAGTCACAAGTCACTCACTGAATAGTGGCTCGTCATTAAAAAGGACGCCCGTCTCGAAAATGACGAGGCGTACCTTATCAAGTGCAAGTCACTCACAGAAATGTGGCTCGTCATTAAAAAGGACGCCCGTCTCGAAAATGATGAGGCGTACCATATCAAGTGCAAGTCACTCACAGAAATGTGGCTCGTCATTAAAAAGGACGCCCGTCTCAAAAATGACGAGGCGTACCCTATCAATCACGAGTCACTTGTGAAAAAAAAGAGAGAAAAAAAAAAGAGGACGCCCGTCTTAAAAGGTGACGAGGCGCACCTTGGCAACCGCAGGAAAAACACTAACTAAGGGGCCCGTCATTAAAAAGTAACGAGGCCTACCTTAGCAAACACGGGTCACATGTCAGGATATCGGCTCGTCACTAAAAAGACGTCCACTGTAGACACTGGATGGGAAAAGCTTAACTTGCAAAAACAACAACCTAAGAGAATACTCACCTTCTCCTCCAAATCGGCCTTGGCTTTCTGCATCTTGGCCTCATAGATGTCCGCCATCCAATCGGTCATATCGCCCTTCCCAGTATCCGCCGCCGATAACTTGCTCATTCCTTCCTCTGTGAACAAAAGAAATCCAAAGTTAGAAAAAATGAATAGACCAACGCCGAACGGCACATAAATTGGCATACAACCTCGAGTCATAGAATATCCTAAGCCTACGGCCGCTAGAAAGGCCTCGTTCCGAAACTGGCTAATGTGCGGCAACCACTCGGCCGGCACATGGAAACTCTTGTCCACTGTTAAGTGGTAAGTGTTGGCCTTGAACAGGACCATTATCTGATCCCACTCTTCGGCAGTAAGGGGTGGAAGGGGCTCGTCACGGTCCATATAGTTGGCGTTGCAGTTCCAGCGGCTCATCCTCTCATACATTTCCTGGTCGTCCGTGTAAAACACGACCCACCTTTTCCTCCACATATGCCATTTGCTGAGCTTGCCGACCACTGTCTGGTAGGTACCACGGCTGCTCAGATTAAACCACCCTTTGGCGGCACTGGGGGAACGAGAGAGGGAGACCAGATGCAGAAAAGCGTTGAAAGACGGCTCCACGTCGTTCAGCGCACATTTGGCAATATAGCCAAAGATATCCGCCCACGAGTTGGGGGTCAGCTGGGCCACCCCAATGTTAAAACCATCTAACACTTCCACAACGAAGGGGTGTGGAGGGAACCTCATGCCGAGTTTGATGGATGCGGCATACACGGGGAATTCTCCCTCAGCAAGCAGGCTGACGGTCGAGTCCAGACCGGCCGGCACGCGCATTTGGTACCCTTCCCCCACGCAGAGGTCATCCCTCATCTTGGCCCTGTGCCTGTCTAGCCACCGCATCCAGCCCACGTCTGGGTGAATCTCCGACGGAAGCAATTGGGCCTCCTCCCGTCCTCTGGGCCTAATAGGCTGGGGAGCAGCCTCTTGCTCCTCGGCGGCCGATGACAATGGAGCGACGCTTGACTCCCCCACTGCCTGGCTCGCTGTACCCTCTGACGAGCTTGCCGCTTGCTCCCCCACCTCGACATACTCGTCGATCTCTTGAAAGAGTTCGGCATATTCTTCGTCGGTTGCCGGGGCGGTGGAAGAATATCTCTCCCTAGGGGGTGTCGATGCTTCTTCCCGCAAACGCAGGCGCGTAGGATCTGCCGTTTGCTTGGTTCTAGCCATGCCTTCTGCATAGTGAACGAAGCACGGCTTAGGAGTGACCAACAATGAAGAAAAAGACGCGATTGGACGTCCGCCCCGACAAAAGATGAACGGCGGAAAAATCTTAAATAAAACCTTCAAACCCTTACCTAATACTAAGAGGTCGGCCGCTAACAAAAGGAAAAATGACGAGAGGATAACAAAAACAAGAAAGAAAGGCGAAAACTAACCTTGAAAGATCTGCGAAGTACTCGGTGAAGAACAGGATGAGTTTCGCGAAGAACAGGATGAGTTTCGCGAAGAACAGGAAGAGTTTGACGAAGAAAAGGTTGAGTCTCGTGGTGGCCGGAAATCGCCTGATGGTGGTGGGAATACGCCGGAAATCGCCTATGAGACAGCTCTGTGAAAACGAAACGTAAAAATGAAATTTACCCCCCTCTATATATAGGGAGGGGCAAAATGGAGAAAGGTGATACGTGTCACCACCTCAACACCTGACCCAAAGATGAAGATGCAAATCAAAGGTCAAGAAGCGATACCCGGAAAGTGTTTCCAGAAATGCCCTTCTTGAGGGGCAAATGTTGTGGGCAAAATTACCATGCCTTCGTGTACCAATGAGGATGTGACACATGGCACGTATTACGCCCTCTAAGCAGAAATCATACGAAGTCTACTCCGGAGCATGAGTATTAATCTAGGTACCTACAATGTATGTATTTAAGTGTGTATAAATGTATGTATAATACCTATACCCGGAAAGGGGCTTAATTAGTATGTATCCCAAGTGAATGACTAAGCACGATAGGCCCAAATAGCCCACTATTGCCAAAAGGGGCCAAAGAATTGTAAGGAGAAAGGACACATGTCCTCCTCCCATTCCCCAGCCAATCATGTAAAGGGAATATTAGGTCATTCCCACAAAAACCTAGTACTATAAATAGTCCCACTTCCCTAGAAAAAGGGGTCACAATCAATACATTCAAGAGCAATTGCTGCTCTGCCTTCTCTCTACTTTCTCTCTCTATAAAAATACAATCTTGTTAAATCCTTAAAAGTTACCGAAAAACCTCCAAGGTATCTCACCGGAAAAACCCCACAACATACTCCTTTCCTTCCTGCATAAGAACTATTTACAAGTTCCTTTGCTAGTCAAGGAAGTTTTTCCCGTTCAACTTCTGCTTTTCGAGAATTGATCGAATGTTGAATGAATTGTTGTTTGCCATATTTAAAACTACAATTGAAAAGAATAAACAAATAAATAACCATTCACAGTTTCTCTTAATAAACTTAAATTCTAGCATACATGCATAATTCAATGTTCATTAAGCATTTTATTCAAGTTATGTGTTCCGGCAGGTGTGAATAAAATGATTCCAAGATCCTAAAATCATTGAAGAACTAAGCACAGTTTGTTGACTTAATCCTAAAATATCTTAGGTAAGCAAAAGCCTTTTGCTAATAGTCTAGAAACTATTCTTGGTTGATAGGTACGTCTAAGAACTTATTAGGTAAACCTATCGATTTTGCCACGACATAAAAGGACTCCTTACTTATATCGTTGAGTTTCACCAAAACTAACATGTACTCACAATTATTTGTGTACCTTGCCCCTTTAGGACCAATAAGTAACACCTCGCTGAGCGAAAACTATTACTAGATTGATGTAAAGGATATCCAAGCAAGTGTATATTTTGGCATGGCACCTTTTAACTCAATTTTTAAGTTTGGAACTTAAGGCTCTTACTATGTTGGTTAGATTTTAAGTGAACTAAAATCCTTAATCATGCAACATAATCAAGCTTTTGATCTCATGCATTTTAAGACATATTTAAAAGCAATAAATAACTTAAAACATGCATAAGATAAATGTGATCTAGTATGGCCCGACTTCATCTTGAAGCTTTAACTTCAAAGTCCGTCTTGAAAATCTCCGTGGGAGGCACCATTTTCTTCAAATAGAATAAGCTATAACTAATTACAACTATTTGATGGTACGCAGACCATATTTGAATTGAAAAACAACTTTGGTACTTTAGACCAATTACACTCAAATTAATGGTACGCAGACCATATTTTCTATCCTATTTGGGCCATACTAGTCACTTCATAACCTGCAAAACAGTACATATAGAATATATACCATTCACCCATTCATTATCATGAATGGCCCACATAGCTGGTTAGTAAAACACATTATGCATCACATAAACATTTGCAGCAATTAATCAAGGGCACCAATAATCTACCAATTATTCAGTCCTTATTAATTCTAATCAAGTTGTTTTAACCTTAAGGATTTGTAGACCTAATCAAGAGTTTATGACTAAAAATGCTCCCACTTAAACCAATAAATTCATATGCTTTACTAATTTTAAACATAAAAATGTATTTCTAGTCTATCCGGAAACATACAAATTTAATTAAAATTTAAAGCTCATATAAATTTATAATTGAATCCAAAAATTTAATTTAATTTCAGTCGTATTTAAATTAATTCATGATTTTAATTTTAGTAAAATAATTAGAATAAATAAAATTTATTATAATTACAATATTCAAAATTAAAATCCAAGAAAATAATTTAAATTATCAATTTTAAAATTAATTAAAATTACGTAAACTGAAAATTTCAAATTAAAATTTCAAAACGATCTAATCGCAACGCAACAATCCCACGCATCGCACGCCCATGGGCCACACGCACACAACCATCGCTGGCCATGTGCGCGCAGCCCATGCGCTGCCTCGCATCGTTGCTGCTCACCATCGCAAGGCATCACGCGAGCTGGTGCTCGCTGCGCGCGCCAGCGCTCGACGCACGAGCATGCTGCCGCAGCCCATCGCTAGGCGCAGCGCTCGTCGCACGTCGCAATAGCGAGCTGCTTGCCATCGCTGGGCGCAGCGCTCGTCGCACGTTGCAACAAGCACTCGCACGCCATCGCTGGGCGCAGCGCTCGTCGCATGCACAATAGCGCTTGCTGCGCGCGAGCGATCGATGCTTGGCGCAGCACTCGTGGCACGCGAGCTTACGCTCGCTGCGCGCGAGGCTCCGCACGCTTGCGCGAGGCAGTGCGCGCTGTGGCGCAGCTCGCTTGCTGCCCACACGCGACTGCTCGTGCCTTGCTCTCACCCTCGCCCATTCGCCCATGCACACAGCCCACGACACAAGGCAGGGCTGCTGCCTTGTGCTCGTGCACCATGGCCTTGCTCATTGCATTCGTACCGCATGGGCGACGAGCTCCCTTGCTTGCGTCACATGCCCGCACTATACAACACCCCTTAAGGGTAACACGTAGCGTCCATTGCTATGTGCGTGCAAGTTATATGAGTGAATCGCATAAAAATTTAAAATTTATATTCAAAATTAATGACAAATTAATAAATAATATTAATTTCATAATTTTAGGGCGAAAAATCGAAAATTTATTATTCAATTGATTTCCGATTAACATGGATTCAAGTCTAGGTCATAAAAATTTAAAATTTAACATAAATTTACAATTTTTATGGTGGTTTTTAATCATAGGTATCTAATTAAATTATAACTAATTATGAAAATTAAATTAATTCTAAATTATTCCAATTTTCAACAAATTAATCATAATTACAAATTAGATTGCATAATTAACAAGGCTAGGCATTCAAACTTGTTAAACATATACAGTAGGTCAATCAAAAATTCAAGATTTATCAACAAGAATCGCAAATATTTAATTTAACATCTTAAATTTACGAAATTTTGCATTCGAAAAACTAAAACCTCCGAAAAGTCATAGTTAGGCTTCGAATTTGAGAATTCTGGGTTCGGCCGAAAAACATTTTTTTTGTCACAATTTTAGAATGCCTTTTACATGCGGAATTGACACAAAAATCACTCGATTTGGATGAGTAACGAAGAAACTGCCGAAAAACTGCGTACGTATAATTAAATAAATGCAATTTGCAATTAATTAACAATTACGAAAATTAATCACCCCTTTTAATTCTTGCAAATTTGTAATATTTAACCATGTTCATGCAATTTAGATTATGAAAATAATAAGAGGCTCGTGATACCACTGTTAGGTTATGATACATATGACAAGTCATAAATCATGCGGAAAAACCATAAAGCCAGGAAAGCATATTATTTACACATAATCATTTAGCATAGTTTAGATGCATACTCTTTGTTGCGTGCCTTCCCTAGCTGCGCCCGAACCGAACAAGAACAAGTCTTTAGGACTCCAAGTGTCGTCCCTCCGTAGATAGTCCACAGCACGTCCGGATCCGCCTTAAGCTTGACCAACTAGGATCGCCCTTAAGGTACTTAGAATTTTCGGCACTTATTAGGAAATTGTATGACTGAATTTTTGCTCTCAAAAATCACTTTGAATACTTGAATACTCGATATAAATTGTGAGCATTGATCACCTATTTATAGGACATGGGTATCGGATATTAGAATCCTACTAGGAAACGATTTAGTGAATCTGAATTAATATAAAATTCAATCACTTAATTTATCTAGTAGACTTAGGGAATTAATCTTATACGAATCCTAACCGATCAAGGTTTCGTACGCAAGCACAAACACACACGCAGGCGCAGCAGCCCACGAGGGGCGCCGTGCGCGCGCGCGCGCGCTGAGCCCAGGCCCAGCAAGTGCTCGCAGCCCACGAGGGGCGCGCGCCTGCTGGCCTTGCTCTCGCGTTTGGGCTTTGCTAGCTTTGGTCGCGCGCGGGCTTTGCTAGGCGTTGGGCCTAGCTTCGTGCTAGGCCTTGCGTCTAGCAAGCTCGTCCGATGTTTATTCGTACGATGCGCTTCCGATTAAATTCCCGGTTCCGGAATTCATTTCCGATACGAACAATATTTAATATTTCCGATTCCGGAATCAATTTCCGTTTCGAACAAATATTTAATACTTCCGTTTCCGGAATTATTTTCCGATTCCGATAATATTTCCGATTCTGACAATATTTCCGTTTCCGGCAATATTTCTGATTCCGGCAATATTTCCATTTCCGATAATATTTTCCGATACATACCATGTTTCCGTTTCCGGCAACATCTACGACTTGGATAATATTTATATTTCCGATACGATCCATATTTCCGTTTCTGGCAATATCATCGTTTCCGGAGTATTCATTTCTTGCCTGTGACGATCTCAGCTCCCACTGAAACCAAGATCCGTCGATTCCGAATATCCATAGATGGAGTATTTAATGTCATTAAATACTTGATCCGTTTACGTACTATTTGTGTGACCCTACGGGTTCAGTCAAGAGTAAACTGTGGATTAATATCATTAATTCCACTTGAACTGAAGCGGCCTCTAGCTAGGCATTCAGCTCACTTGATCTCACTGAATTATTAACTTGTTAATTAATAATGAACCGCATTTATTAGACTTAACATAGAATGCATACTTGGACCAAGGGCATTATTTCCTTCATGATGCAGCTGGATTAGATCAATATTTTAAGGCGCAACGGGAATTGAATTCTGAGTTTTATTGCTCCATCCAAAAAGATGATGATGGTGTATTTACAAACGCATTTTGGTCCGATGCGCGAAGTAGAGGGACATGCAAGTATTTTGGAGATGTAATCACATTCGATACAACATTTTCATGCAACAGGTATTTATACAATTATCATTTTTGTAATTGCTATTTTGATTTTGTTACGTATGTTTTTTTAATTGACTAGTTAACAATTTTGTACTAGGTTCTGTATGCCTTTTGCACCATTTATTGGTGTAAACCACCATGGGAAGTCAATTATATTTGCGGCAGCACTTATATCCCACGAAGATGCGCCAACATTTGTTTGGGTGTTCGAAGAATTCATGAAGTGTATGGGTAAGGCTCCTACGGGCATCCTAACGGACCAAGACAGGGCAATAGGTAAAGCAATT
Source organism: Spinacia oleracea (assembly GCF_020520425.1). Classification (NCBI taxonomy): domain Eukaryota; kingdom Viridiplantae; phylum Streptophyta; class Magnoliopsida; order Caryophyllales; family Amaranthaceae; genus Spinacia; species Spinacia oleracea. The sequence goes on along the minus strand of NC_079491.1, from coordinate 52,252,541 downwards.
AAGCAAGTCTTCCCTGGCGTGCCACACAGACTATGTCTATGGCACATGCTCTAAAATGCTACGAAAGCGCTTGGTAGCCGTAAGGACTGGCCGAAGATTGATACCCTAATACGTACTGCAATACATGATTTGCTTGATCCTGACGAGTTTGATGAAGCATGGTGTCATGTGATGGAAGAATACGGTCTAACTGGTCCTGGGTGGATGAAGGATGCATACGAACTGAGGTGTCAGTGGGCTCCCGCGTACAATAGAGGAAAGTTTTGGGCTGGTATGTCTTCTACACAAAGAAGTGAAGGTATGAACCGATTCTTTTAAACTCGTGTTAACTTAGAATGCGATTTGGTTTTGTTCATTAAAAATTATGAGTGGTGCATGAGGATTAAAGCTGAGGAAGAGAAGCAGAATAATTATGATAGCATTGATAAGATTCCCCGGCTTGAGCCGGATAAGAGTGTGTTAGTTGAATATGTGTTGGTTAAGTCGTACACTAATGAGAAGTTTGCGGAGGTGGTGGCAGAGCGTAAGGGTTTGACGCACACTAATGTCACTAAAATCGATGCTCTTGGGAACTTGTCATTCTATAGAGCAGATGAGAAATTGACATCCCCATTATGGCGGAAAAGGTTCAAACAGTACAACGTCAAAGTGGATAAGGTTAAGGGTGAATTACATTGCTCGTGTAACTTGTTTGAATTCACGGGCATACTATGTAGGCACATATTGGAGGCAATGGACGTTGAAGATTTTCAATTTCTTCCTGAAAAATACATTTTACCACGTTGGATGAAACAAGTGAGGTCGTATGAAAGTCTTCAGGTTTCTTACTTTGACCCATTAGAGTCATCTCGTTTAGCGAAAGCCAAAGAGTTGTCACAAAGGCATAATTATCTGTATGAGATGGCCATGCGTAGTGAGGTAGCTTTGAAATTGTACAAAGAGGCTATGGATGTGGTTCGTCTTAAAATGGAGGATGCAATCGGAATCAGGAAAACGGGTGACACGGGTGACGATTCAATACTTTGGTGGGATCCCGATGCTCGTAATGTTTTTGGTCGTCGTAGGCTATGACCAAGAGAATACAACGAAAGGGCTCAACAAAGGATACACGTTGAGGAGGTTGTTGACGATGACGTCCTAAAAACCCCCGTTGATTAGAGGCATACTGGAAGGGCAAAGACTAAAAGAAATTCTGCGTTTGATAAGAGTGCTGCTGGGCCGTCGAAGAAGAACCAAACAACAACACAAGAGGAATTAGTCGCGAAAGAGGTAACTACTTTGTGCAAAACTTAGAACTAAAAATATTATTTTTTTCCAGAATTTATTAAATTGTATGTCTGGCTAATTTTGTTATATGATTATTACAGGCACTAATTTACTCCGCATTTGGTAACATTCCTAGTTATTGTGCTAGGCGTGAGCACGCAACTAACGTTGCCGGACCGTGTCTGGATACGGGATTGAACAACGGAGTTTTGTTCGAAGATATTCCTCAAGGCTCCCAAATTAAATTTTCTCAAGATAATTCACAACCATTAAGTAATGTTGGGAGTTACCCATGGTGCACGAGACTAATGTAGTAGTTTTTGTTTTTTTGTTTGTTTCCCAACTCAAGACTAATGTACCTTACTTGAATTATTTTCGGTCTTGTAATGCAAGGATTTAAATTAAATATATTACTTTGAGTTTTTTCTAATTTGTTACTTGAATTATTTTCAAAAAAACGAAAACGAAATTCTATTACTAGTCATGCAGCAAAAAAATGTTGGGGGAGGGGGGGGGGGGGGGGGGGTAGTAATAGTTTTTCAATGCTTCAGCTTGGATTCGAACCCATGACCATTGACTTAAGCGCGACCTATTTTATGGCATGTTGTGAGACCAAGTTGACAGTGAGGCAAAGCCAGTGGCAACTATGAATACCAATTGTAGTTAAACGTACAATTTGATTATTTTACAGAATATTTTTATTATTTTACAATTACTATTATTATGGAGTATTAAAGATTTATTTTACATATGTATTTTATAATTCCTAGTATTATTATTGATTTATTATTAATATGAGTATTTATTTTAAAGATTCATTTATTATTGAGTTATTATTAATATGAGTATTCATTTTACATAACGTACAATTGGTTTTTACAACGGTTTGTTAACGCACTTGCAAATTTCTTTAAAACCAATTTCATTAGCATAGAAATGAAACCATTTTCATTAGCAAACAAAAGAAAACCATTCTTTGTTTGACAATCTGATTGTTCAAAACAAGTTTCATTCATAACAAAATGACGAAATACATTCAATTCCAATATCCAAAACCCAAAATGAAGTTGAACATTCAACTAGCAATATCCAAAACCAAAAATCCGAAATACAACATAAACATTGAAATTGTTTTTGGAACGTTAAATTTGATCCTTATCCAGCAGCGTTTGAGACAATCCTAAGAACTTCAGCTGGAATGATGGTGTTGACTTCGTGACCAAGTAGACATCCAAGGATGTAAGCGCGGAGGTCCCTCCCATAAGCGCGGAGGTCCCTCGCATTTTTTCTATAAACTTGAAATATAAGCACGCAGCGCAATGTCAATGCATCTTAGATTTTTATTAGTACGCATTGGTAGACGTTTTTTATTGGATTAGAAATACCTTTAACCACTCTCCGACACTTTCCAGGCTCGTGAGCAAGAAAACCATACACAGCAAGCCCCCATCTGCTTTACTCTTTGCTTCCAAGGACCCTCATACACTTTCCAGCTCCCTACACTAAATGGAAAGACTTTGTTGTTTATTCCAAATTTTGGAACCAGCTTACGAAATGCACCATCCTACACAAGATTTAAAATTTGTAATTGCATTAAAATCCTACAACCAATTACATAGAAAAAGATCACCAAAAACAAAAACAACATTTCCAAACTTACCAGCGGAATCAACAGATCCCTTAAAACCTCACCACAACCTTGCTGAGTAACAGACTTCTTTTTTGATAACCCAGACGTCTGTTTTGGGTCATGAAGATACAATAACACCTTAGTTTTTTTGATAACCCTAAAGATAATCCAACGGCCCTCGTCACAAATCGGTATGTAAAGCTGCAAATAAGAAATTAAAATCTAAAGTTTCAGCAAAATGGTAACCAGAGCTGCAAATAATAACAGCTATTATAGACATTAATAACCTGCTTAGTTGTAGCAAAATCTAGACCCTTGGCCATTTCAGTTTTCATATGCATTTCAAGTTCGTCAGTGTAGAGAGCAAGTTCTGCATCAGTCAGATCACTCCTTGCAAATTCACACTAGTTTCAAAAAAAAAAAATCGTTAGTATAAAATTGTATTAAAGTTGTTTGAAAATAAAAAATTATTGCTCACCGCGATTTTCGGGGGGATAATATGAACGTCCATGCACATTTGGAAGAGGTCGTGGTTCAAACATACACACCAAGCAGTTATCACCTATTCGAATGAAGAAATACAAGTCGTTTATATTACGCAATTTGTTTAAAATGCAAACAACATTGAGTTTTGTAAATCATACCTCCACTGAAACCTCTCCTTTTATCCTGAAGGTGTCGTATAGCATATCCTGACTAAGTATGGAATCCCCCTTGACAAATAGTTGTTGATCACCAAATTTCCTCCTTTCAAGAATTATATCGGAAAACTTCTTTTATGTAGGATTAACACGTGTCCTGTTACTACCTTCAGCATTCAGAGCCCAATCATCATCAGATTCAGTTTGGTCTTCTTCGTCCTCGTCATGCTTCTCATTAGGTTCAGGGGTTGGCTCAGTTGAAGCATTTGTCGGGGTGGCGGACTTTGAATGATCCCCCATATTGGGTGTCTGATCCAAGGTTACATTATCCTGCACCCATCTTCTTCTTATCTTTCTTCTCCTATGACGGAGGTCCGCTAGCGTACAATCATCAACATCATCAGACTGTACACTACTACAAAAATGGGCAAAGAGATCCTTAAGATAAGACCCGATGGTTGAGATAACAGGTCTCTTTAACATAAGAGACCCAATATTAGGGATAATGGGTCTCTAATGAGTCAAATGACCCACACTTTGTCCACGAAAAATATATTAAAAAGATCTAGAGACCTATTATTTGATTTAACGGGTCTCTGGTATACCCAAGGGCCCACCTAATTTTTCAAAAAAAATTAAAGAGATAGAACAAAAGACCCGTTATTTAATTTAACGGATCTCTTATATACACTGGACCCACGGAATTAAAAATAGGAGAAAAGGGAGAGACCCCTTACTTGGTTACCGGGTCTCTTTCTTTTCTTTCTTCAAATCTCCCAACAACTTTGTTTCTTAAAAAAAATGAAACCACTAGCTTTTCCTTCCATCTCCTTTCCTCCGCACTCGATCTGAGAAACCAGATTGAGAAAATCACCCTGATGTTGTCGCCTCATTATTTGGAAGTAGCGAGCATCCAGAGTTCAACGACCTACAATGCCACTCGCAGATCTGAACCAGAAGAACTTATGGCATCTGCTTATTCTCGACCTCGTAAAGCTCATTGCTCTCGCCATTTTCCAGGTCTATAATAATTTAGCTTAAATCACTGAATTTTTGATATTTTTGTTGATTTCGTTTGAACTTCATGTTGATTTTGATGCAATTGTTTTGATTTTTTTTCTTCTTATTTGTTCTGGATTTCACGGAATTTAGGTTTTTTTTACTTGTTCGGTTATGTGTTGTGAGATTAGGGTTTTGAGGGATCGATCTTCTGGAGATTTAAGCGGAATTAGGATATAAGATTGGTTTAAATGTTTCGGGGTGTAAAGGTAATCAAGGAACTAATCAGAATATGAATGAATTGCTGGTAGTTTGTGTGTTTTTTCTGCAAAATTAGAATTGTAGGAATGCAAGAATTATTTTTGTAATGTGATTAGTGATGCTTGATTTTATGAGTTTCTTTGTTTCATTTGAAGTCTACTGATTCCATATTGCTACTGGTTCTGCAAAATGCTGGATTTGTACCAAGCTTGAGTCAAATGGAACTATCTAGTTGTATGGGTTGGTCTCGAATGGTCTAATGAGAGTGAGTGTTCCATTAATTCATAACAGTAGAGAAGGCCAAAAGGAAACTTTCGAATGTCCTCAATTTAGCTGGTTGTGTCAGTTGGTTCATGCCTCTGTTTAACTGGCCTCCTTCTTTGTTCTTTGCTTGATTGTTGGTCAAATGTTTGGTGCTAACTAGTTGAAAATGCCTATAAACTTTCATTTTGAATATGTTTTCCTCGCATGTTTGTTAGTTTGACGCGACTTTTGATATGAGCCACACTCAAAATATTGGAAGGATGATTAAAACTCACTTCCCCTAGTCACAGGTTGAGCACTCTTTTGTCCCGGATTCATATCTATCTTTTACCGTTTGGTTTACAGGACCTAATATCATCAAATATGAATTTAATATTGTCTTCTTTTGCTTTTTTAACGCTAAACAATTGGAGATCCTATTCAGTGTACATTTTTCCCGATGTTTGTTCTTTTGTGTTTGTAGTTCATTGCGGTTTCTCTTAAAGAAGGAATGTTCAACAATGCAAATGTCATATATCGCACCAACTATGTTGACGTAGTTTCCACTATTCAGAGCACTGTCACAGCTAATAAGAATAAGTGATCTATCAATGTTCATAGTAAGAGGTAACACCCATGATGCCATGTACCATATCTCTCATTTGCTTCTTCACTCACAAGTTATATGTCTAAAGTCTAAAATATATTTGCATACACTAGTCTATTTATTTGGACTGATCAGCTAACATGTTTAGGATAGGGCTTTGGGGGTGATATTCGATTGTTTAATTAACCTTAGGTTACTTTCTTTGGTAATTTCTTTTTGATGGTGATGCCATTTCTAACCTATGCCCGAGAACTAATTAGTTTTATCAAGAAACGCACGGTCACATGTGATGTGACATCAATCTATGAGGGAAAATAGCTCACCCCTGAAGTCTACTGAATTATTTTGTTGATTGATATAAATGTGTAAGCAAGTTTGTGTGATTTCCTCCGAATTTGATTTGAAGTATAATTAATTTTTTTTGGATATGAATAGTCCCCTAATTTCCACCTTTTCTGGTTAGCATAGGATATAGTTCTAGAACAATTTCTTTGTGTTTGATTGGTGGGTAGATTGCTAATGATGTTAAACTAATGGGTAAAGGGTTCTTTCTCATAATTCGATAGATACTTGCCACGAATATATATGCATTACATGAGGGTCATAACGAACTATGACTATATAAGTACATACTTATTTTTGTTAGACAGAAGTGTCATGTGTGTGTTTTCCCTTAGCCAAATTCATTTTATTGTCGTTGTTGTCTCCATCAATATTGGATGATGGACTGACGGATTTGTTAGATAGTTTTTGCAACACATACTGTATAAATAGTTTTTTTATGCTATACATACTGTCGGATTTGTCTTTTAACTCCATGGTATTGTTAAGTCATGTTTGGAATTCAATATTAAACATTAATAATATAGTATTGCTGGTTCCTTATTTTCTGATAAATCTAGTGTTTCTTTACATGTACATGAGGTTAGGGTTTTGAGGGATCGATCTTCGGGAGGATTTGGGCCGCTGGTTTAAATATTTTGGGATGAAAAGGTGATTGAGGAACTAATGGAAAATGATTGAATTGCGGTTAGTTTTTATTTTTCTTCATTAACGTTAGTATTCTGTGAAATTGTAATGCGATTAGCCAGGCTTGATTTTGTGAGTTTCCTTGTTTCATTTAATTTCATTTGTCCGGTTGCATTATGATGAAACGACATAAACACTAGATGGTGTATTTTCAGACTATGTTCAAAGTGAGAAAAACCGCGTTCCCGAACATTGCATTATGAATTTTACTTATGATATCAGTGGTTCCCGTATTAGTTAAAGCTTTAATTTGGAAAAAAACCCTTAATAAGAGACCCTTTGTATGACATAACGGATCTTTAGTATGTTTTGATTTTTCTTTTATTTTATCCTGCTGAATTTCAGTTGCCTTTAAGTCAAGCTCTTCAATGCAGCAATTGCTTTTGAGTTTTGAATATCTTATTAGCTAATGGCTTGAAAGATCATTTACTTCATTGTTGGCGACTGTCTTATTTAGTTTTTAAGTTATAGCGAATTGTGATTTGAGAATTCTTGATCCCCTTCCATATCCATACATTTTTCCATCAAATGCGTTGTTATCTGCGCAGATTCACACTACAAGCCAATCTTCACCGACCCAGGCATACAATAAATCTATCAATGATTTGGAAAAGGAACTTGACTGTCTGAAAAGTGCATTTGATATTAAGGAAAAAAGGTTATGGTGTATCTTGTTTAACTGTGTATAAACATTGTGGAGTTCTATGTATGTCTGTTGATTTTGATTATTGGTTTGAATATTCCCTCTTGAATACTCATAATTGCAAGACTAACTGTCAGAAAGTTTGTATTGTCTACTTGCTTGTGTTGCTATAGAGTATAGACTATAGTGTTTTACTGTATCACACGTTTACTGGATGATAGAGAAACATTAGACTCCAACTATCTTGTTCAGCACCAATATCTTCTGGTGTCTGACTTCTCATAACAACGAATTTAGACTGTTATCTGTAGGCCATTCACAAACAGCTTCATTAGGTCATTAACTCATTTATCCCTTGATTCTTTTCTGTAAATAGAGGTCATTTTGTATGTTCTTAGTTGTGGATTTCGTGCATTATTAATTTATTATGCTTCCCTGAATTCATAGCTAGTTAAGGATTTGGAGATATTCGCGCGTTTAGTTCTTGGGCCTTAAATGTTGAAACTGGTTATTTCATACAACACTTGTGCTGCTTTCTTTGATGAATTGCTGCTGTCACAGGTGTTCTGATCATTTTAGCTGAAAATATCGGTTGTTTGTTTGCAGGAAATGGCTCTCGCTGTAATACAGGGGAATGATCAGGTTACATGCCATATATAATCCACAACCATTGGTGGTAAAAATGGTCAACCCAAACTGGTAAGAAATTATTGCACTTTTTGCAGGATGACAATGGTTGGATCTTAAATTATAGTTTGAGTTGAATATACTTTGACATTTATAGGCTGTTAGGTTATGGAAAAGATCCATGTGTATCTGAATGCTTTTCTTAGTACGTTTTGCAGAAGCTGAACTAAGGTAGAGATACATAGCTGTGCTGCCTGTGCATAAATTGTCATTCTTCTAATGTGCTACCCATGTATACCTTGTTTTGTTTTGATGCTAAGATGTGGCAGAGGGGATAACTTCTTTAAAAACATGAGGCTTTACCTGTTAAAGATTATAGAACTATGCATATGCTTATATACTAATTATGTTACTTATTCACAGTTTTCTCAAGAAACCTATTCTCGGAAAATGTTGATAAGGTTAGAGACATGTACGCCGAGTATTTTCTCAAGCAAGAAGCAAATGAAGAAAACAAAGATGATGGTATGGAAATAACTCCATGAGTTTTGGTTCCAATTATTGGTAAATTGGTGTGACTAATTAGAATTTAGAACTTTAAGTTTTACGTTTTTGGAAATTACAATGTCAAGCTTTTGTGTTTTGAGCATTACTTTTGGGAAATACATTTGTTGGTAATAATATGGAATATTGTGGAATGTTTATTGAATTTATTACAAAATATTTTAGCAGTAGGTAGTTTAATACAATTTGTGAATGCAGCAACTACAAGTTTAGCATGTAAACTACAGGTTTAAATACCTGTTATTATCGATTTTTTTTTAAAAAAAGTATAAATGAAAAGAGACCCGTTATTCATAAAAAGGGATCTCTAGGTATAATACTAAACAATTCAAAGAGACCCCATATGTTATATGTGGGATCTGAGCTTAGTAGAAAAAAATTTATTAAAAAAATCAAAAAGACCCCATATCTTACATATGGGGTCTAAGCTTACACGAAAATAAATTAATAAATTGTTCAAAGAGACCCCTTTTCTTATATATGGGGTCTTATTTCTTAAATAAAAAAAATTATAAAATTCAAAGAGACCCCATATCTTACATATGGGGTCTGAATATTTTAAACAAACAGATCCTATATCTTACATATGGGGTCTCTTTCCCTTCTAAAATATTTTCTGGCAACATTCCACAAGAGACCCCTTTTCTTACATGAAGGGTCTCTAACTTTTAACAAACAGACCCCCTTTCTAAGCGGGGTCTCTTTTAAAAAGAGACCCCCCCATCTAGAGACCCCCTTAGAGGAGGTCTCTTATGCCATTTTGGACGGGTCTCTTTGCCCAATTTTGTAGTAGTGGTAGTCGTGTTATACCAATGCATTCTTTTTCGTTTGGCAACACCCATGGAGTTGACGGAACAATTGGTGTAGCAGGGTATGGTTCCCCGTACACTACATTATCCACCACCTATATTTAAAGTCAATCATTTAAATATATAAAATGTAAACACACTTAATTTAATAGTCACTTACCTAATTAGATAAAAACTCACACCAGGAACAGCAAGTTCAATTAATTCAAATCAATCAAATTACACCACTTTTAGGAGGAGCGTACTAAAAGAGTTACTGTTACCTCTGCATAACCGAATTCTCCGTTTGGACCCGTATCCTGTTGTATGAGCTCTGTAATGTCATTTGGTGTCCACGCACCTAGGCGAGGCTCATTAGTTTTCCATTTCGTGGGTGTCTGAGAAAATTTTAGCCTGTCCAAATAGGCAATCGGCAAGGAGTTGAAAGAGTTGAACATGTGAAGCATTTGACAACTGAATTCAAGAGATGTACGAATAGAAAAAAATTATTACCAAAATAATAAAAGTTGATGCCCTTCCTTTCTTTCCATCTCGACCAACCATCGACTCGTACAAGAAACCACACCAGTTCCACTTTTTTGGACACCTCATGTATACACTCTTTAGGACAGGCAATAGCTTAGGGGTGATTGAATTATATGTATTCATGCAAAAAAGACAACCAAACACCAAGAGGATGAAATGCCGGATGAAGGCAATAGGGTCCTCTTCCGAGAAGCATTTCTTGTACACACTCATATAATCAATCCCAGTGCTACTCATGTATTCATCGTACATCTTTTGCAATTCCTTGTCATCTGTTCTACGCTTATGGAACCTGTGCCCCCCATTTGGAACCCCAGTAATCCATTCGATCATCTTCTCGTCTATCACTAACTCATACCCATCGCGAATTTTCAACACTTTCTTTTATCCAGTCCCACCTTTTCTCTAACCAGGTCAAAAATAGCCTATCCACTTTGTCAACTAGTAGATTTAAAATAGACCCGAAACCAGCATTTTCTACCAAACTACGTCGTGGAGGACTTAGGGTTTCAACCAATTATGTCACTAAACCAGGGTACGCCCTCAAAGAATTGTGCTGCAACAAAGGATACACCAACTATATTATTCTAGTAATTTTCAAGTTTGAATTATAAATACATCAATGAAAGCAAATCATACCTTCGCCCTTGGCGGGTCACCACCCCTTACTGAATTTGGTGGTCTGCCTGGTCCACCAGCAACCCACGGCTTTCCTGGCTTTCTCTTAGACTTACTCTGTCCCGGGACAAGAGGTGGCCTTCCCCTCCTCTTGCGTTCTGGTTCATTAACTCGTTGCTCTGTTGGTTTATCAGCCGCGGTCACATCAGCAGTTGCCCCAAGATGGGGTTTGTTTGCCTGAACAACAGTTTCACCCACTACGGCTTCAGCCGCATTAGAGTGTTCAGTTGTGTGAATTGGGTCCTCATTTGACCGAGATTCGGGATCATTATCGTAAACAACATGGTATGATCCCATTGAATTTTCAGGATTTTGTGATTGAACTCCGGGATTGATTGGATTTTCGTCAGTTTCATTTTGTGTTGAATCAACTAAGCAAACATTTTCTTCATTTAACACTCCAGATGGTATGTTAATTTTGTCAACATCATTCCATAATGTATCCTACAAACATAATAATTTGTATTAAAATTTATGTTGTTTATGTTTAAAAACCAATGTTATTACTCTAATTTCTTCGTTACACTTATTAGTACCTGATTAATTTCCTCTGCCACAATTGGAATCGTGAACTTTTCGTTGGTTCCTTTATTTTTTTCAAGCTATGAGTGAAAACAATGAAACAAATAAATTTCTAGGACTAACTATTACTTATCAGTTAATCATCTCCACAAAAAAAATGTATTAAATCAAACTTAAACCTAAATACCTCCATTGCCATTGTTTCGTCCACTGGATTCTCCCCTTCCCCATTTTCATCATCTTGAATATTTCCCTCATCTTCAAACTCCTTTGTAATCTCAATTACATCTGCGAATTGATTGATCGGCGGATCAATTTCCCTGTTCACATAAAAAAGGAAAAACTTTGAAGATTAATTCTATAAAAATGACACGCAAACCTTAAATCTCAAAGCAATATCACAAAGCCCAATTTTATAAGGGTAATCAACAAATATTGGTTATGGGGAGAAATTACTAAGTCGAATTCAAGCCAAGTTGAAAGGGTTGGTGGTTTTACTTACATTGAAATTGCTGGTGTTGAACAGCGTTGGCCTGGAGGATTTGGTAGCCTTGCAAATGTTTTTTTCAAACAATGTTGAAGACGGTGATAGTGTGAAATGAGTCAATCCTTCTTCACATTACAATTTATTAGTTATAATTTTTCACATTTGAAAAAAACGAAAAAAAATTATAAAATTATTCATTAATGGCTGACACCAGCTTTTTACAAAACCAATGTCAGTGTTTTTTTTCATTTTCAAACCTTCTCGACTTTTTAGGAAAGCGTGGGTTAGACTTTTTTGAGAAAACGTGACACCGGTTACATTTAGATTACAAATAGTTTTATTATTTACAACTATTTTGGTATATAATTTATTATCGTATTGTTATAAATGTACTAAACTAGTTAACTAATTAATATACCTTTAACGAAAATTCACGACACAAAACGTTTATCAAACGTACTTGATCATTTGATAAAAAGGTTTAAATTAGAGACTTAAGTCATTCGTATTCACAAATGGTCGTCGTCAAGATTAACCGGTCACGTTAAAACTACACTAACAAATTTTAGGGATCTCAATAATAAATCGGAAAAAATAACCGGTCACATTACAACTAGTCTAACCTAATATTGGGATCCATATGATTCGTTGAGAAAAGAAGTTCAATTGTTTAGGACAATCGGTTACATTATAAGTATTACGAAGTTCAATTCTCGTATTTCTTAGGACAACCGGTCACATTACAACTAGTCATTGGGATCCATATGATTCGTTGAGAAAAGAAGTTCAATTGTTTAGGACAATCGGTTACATTATAAGTATTACGATGTTCAATTCTCGTATTGCTTAGGACAACCGGTCACATTATAACTAGTCTAACCTAATATAGGGATCCATATGATTCGTTGAGAAAAGAAGTTCAATTGCTTAGGACAACCGGTTACATTATAAGTATTACGAAGTTCAATTCTCGTATTGCTTAGGACAACCGGTCACATTTATAGTAGTCTAACCTAATATAGGGATCCATATGATTCGTTGAGAAAAAAAGTTCAATTTCTTAGGACAACCGGTTACATTATAAGTATTATGAAGTTCAATTCTCGTATTGCTTAGGACAACCGGTTACATTACAACTAGTCTAACCTAATATAGGGATCCAAATGATTCGTTGAGAAAAGAGGTTCAATTGCTTAGAACAACCGGTTACATTATAAGTATTATGAAGTTCAATTCCCGTATTGCTTAGGACAAACGGTCACATTTAAACTAGTCTAATCCAATATTGGGATCCATATGATTCGTTGAGAAAAGAAGTTCAATTGCTTAGGACAACCGGTTACATTATAAGTATTACGAAGTTGAATTCTCGTATTGCTTAGGACAAACGGTCACATTTAAACTAGTCTAACCTAATATTGGGATCCATATGATTCGTTGAGAAAAGAAGTTCAATTGCTTAGAACAACCGGTTACATTATAAGTATTACGAAGTTCATTTCTCGTATTGCTTAGGACAAACGGTCACATTTAAACTAGTCTAACCTAATATTGGGATCCATATGATTCGTTGAGAAAAGAAGTTCAATTGCTTAGAACAACCGGTTACATTATAAGTATTACGAAGTTCAATTCTCATATTGCTTAGGACAAACGGTCACATTTAAACTAGTCTAACCTAATATTGGGATCCATATGATTCGTTGAGAAAAGAGGTTCAATTGCTTAGAACAACCGGTTACATTATAAGTATTACGAAGTTCAATTCTCGTATTGCTCAGGACAAACGGTCACATTTAAACTAGTCTAAACTAATATAGGGATCCATATGATTCGTTGAGAAAAGAGGTTCAATTGCTTAGAACAATCGGTTACATTATAAGTATTACGAAGTTCAATTCTCGTATTGCTTAGGACACACGGTCACATTTAAACTAGTCTAACCTAATATAGGGATCCATATGATTCGTTGAGAAAAGAGGTTCAATTGCTTAGAACAACCGGTTACATTATAAGTATTACGAAGTTCAATTCTCGTATTGCTTAGGATAAACGGTCACATTTCTCGTATTTCTTAGGATAACCGGTCACATTTAAAGTGGTCTAACCTATTACAAAGTTCAACTCGATGTTATCCGAACCCGAAAAGCAACCCGAAAAGTCATGCGTCATTTTCATAAACCAATTGTAAAAGAATTTTATATAATACAAACCAAATTTCACATTATATCTATCTAGTACTATTAACTGTAAATTACGTGAGTAATAAATGCAGACAACTGCCAACAAATTCTGACATTACTAAGCCCAATAAAGCTGGGAACTTATAGTTATAGGTGCCACTAAAATCTGGCGGGAAAAACAGAAAACGTGAATATTCACCACTCTTTCAACTTCAAAGTGTTAGGTTATGATACATATGACAATTCATAAATCATGCGGAAAAACCATAAAGCCAGGAAAACATATTATTTACACATAATCATTTAGCATAGTTTAGATGCATACTCTTTGTTGCGTGCCCTCCCTAGCTGCGCCCGAACCGAACAAGAACAAATCTTTAGGACTCCAAGTGTCGTCCCTCCGTAGATAGTCCACAGCACGTCCGGATCCGCCTTAAGATTGACCAACTAGAATCGCCCTTAAGGTACTTAGAATTTTCGGCACTTTATAGGCAATTGTATGACTGAATTTTGCTCTCAAAAACTCACTTTGAATACTTGAATGCTCTATGTAAATATGTGACCCTAGGCACCTATTTATAGAGTTATGGAAAAGGATTTGGAATCCTATTAGGATACTAATTTATTTAATTATAATCCTACTAGGACTCTAATTAAATAAACTAAATCTTTTAGGATTAGATTGAATCATATGACAAATCCCGGTAGCTTAGGATTCGAGTAGCACACAAACACACACGCACGCACAGCAGCCCACGAGGGGCGCCATGCGCGCGCACGCAGCCCGCGAGCTCGCAGCCCACTGCCGCAAGCCCACACGCTGCCGTAGCCTTGGCGCGCGCTGGGCCTGCCTTGCGGTGGGCCTGGCGCAGCCTTGGCTGGTGCGTTTGTGGCGCGCTGGCTTGCTGGGCGATGGCCCGGCTTCGTGCTGGGCCTTCGTCTGGCAGGCCTCGTCCGATGCTAATTCGTACGATACGCTTCCGATTAATTTCCCGATTCCGGAATTCATTTCCGATACGAACAATATTCAATATTTCCGATTCCGGAATCAATTTCCGTTTCGAACAAATATTTAATATTGCCGTTTCCGGAATTATTAACCGATTCCGATAATATTTCCGATTCTGACAATATATCCGTTTCCGGCAATATTTCTGATTCCGGCAATATTTCCATTGCCGATAATATTTTCCGATACGTACCATGTTTCCGTTTCCGGCAACATCTACGACTTGGATAATATTTATATTTCCGATACGATCCATATTTCTGTTTCCGGCAATATCATCGTTTCCGGAGTATTCATTTCTTGCCTGTGACGATCTCAGCTCCCACTGAAACCAAGATCCGTCGATTCCGAATATCCATCGATGGAGTATTTAATGCCATTAAATACTTGATCCGTTTACGTACTATTTGTGTGACCCTACGGGTTCAGTCAAGAGTAAGTTGTGGATTAATATCATTAATTCCACTTGAACTGAAGCGGCCTCTAGCTAGGCATTCAGCTCACTTGATCTCACTGAATTATTAACTTGTTAATTATTACTGAACCGCATTTATTAGACTTAACATTGAATGCATACTTGGACCAAGGGCATTATTTCCTTCACAAAGGCATACAAATCTTACTATGGCAATTACTAGAGCAACTAAGAGGGCAGCCAAAGGCAAATCCACAGCATCTTCAAGTCAAAATTCAACAATTACAGTGAATGGTAAAGGTATGATATACTTACATTTTGGCTTTGTCCCTTTTAGAACTATGTTATCCGATTAACGAAACTAACTACTAAAATCCTTGCATTGTATATGATACGCAGATGTTATCCCGACAAGGAGGTGGTCTAAGTACATGGCTGTTGAAATTCAACAAGAGAGGTTCAAGGTGGACTGGAGGAGATTCATGAGATTGGTTGTCAAACGACTTGGCCCTTCCGAAACCTCAAAATTGTTAAGTGAACTATACTACGCTCCAAATGTAAGCGAAGTGTTCATGGAAGAGCGCGACTCGTATATTTTGGAAAATTGGTCTTACAACGACATTGAACTAAACTGAAACGGTGAATGTATAGTTGCTGTTGCTAAAGCTGATGATCGACTAGTGAAACGGGAGCCAATGGAAGAGGATGAATCTCTAATTAGCAAGGGGAAACAAAAGAAAATCACATTTATAGATCTAACCATTGATGAGTAACTTATGATGTTGTATTAAAATGTGATTGTGTTTAATGTTCCTGTTGTCAGTTTTAGTATTTCAATCTATGTACTTTCTTTTTCATGTATTAAAAAGTTTTATCTACTTTTGGTAACAACACCAAAACATTTTCAGTATTATATTCGACTTATGATTTAAGTTTTATTTTTTTATCCGTACTTTATTTTCTAAGTCATTAACTTTGTTCACATCACCATCAAACCAAAGAATTAGGTTTTGGCAACAAAGACATAGCCATCTTCAACTAAGACCAGATAAACACATACTCAAAAAAAAAAAAAAAAACAACATTTTTATAGATCTACAATCCGTGGCAGCGAAAAGAATCTGAAAGTGGCGACTACAACAACCACAACTATGTAAGTGATTCATACTTAGATTTCATTTCTAGATTACCCCCTTTTAATTAAATTAATTATGTTTATATTTGATTTCTAATAGGATAGAGAAGGATGATGAACTGGTTATTATGACTTTTTGGCATAAAGGGAAATTTGTTTTCCATCCAAAAAGGGAATACGAAAATGGGAAGACTATGATGATGTTTATGAGGCGAAGTCTAATCTCCTGGAAGAAAATGGTCAAAATCATTAACAAATTGGGTCAAGAAAATTACAAGATCTGGTTTGTGGGCAATATAAATCGATTTGGGGAGGAAGGTTTTTTGGCCGAATCTGAAGCCGAATTTGATAGGGTTTTTGATTTGGCGGTCAATAGGAACTATGTAAACATAATATTCCAGCACTGTTGCACTGACGAAATTGAAGAGGAAAAGAAATCGATTTCAAATCGGAAGCGTTCGTCCTTGAGCCATCCTCAAGAACAAAAGGGAAAGGTATGTTTATCCCTTTTAATTTTTAACATTGGTGACACAATCTATGTTCATTTATTGTTGGGTTTATTTTACAAAATGTTAAAATTATATACCATAATGTTTTCCAGAAAATTGCATTGCATAAACGTAGTAAGGGCCAGTCAAAAAAAGGGGAAAGTTCAACAAAGGTTAGTTCAATAACACCTCAATTGTATGCCATCATAAATATTTGACAAATTATCTGATTGACAATTTTCAGTAAATTGATAGTCACGCACACATATGTTGCAAACTTATCAGGTATATTTGATCAGTGTAAGTTAGTAAACCGTTTTCACATTAATACAGATTTCTGGAATGGGTTGTGGTCTGAGAAAATTTACATACTTTGTTAAGAATTTATCCAATGAGCAAAAACAGTGGATTAAGGAAATGGGATCCGAAGAGCTGTTGTTTACGCAGATCACTAATATTGATCCCGCCTTCGGGTATTGGATTACTTCTGGATTTGATCCTGGCAAATTAGAACTTGAAATTAGAGATGATTATAAGGTAGTAATAGACGAGGAGATGGTGGGTTGGGTATTAGGGTTACGTTCCGGTGATAATTTGGCAATCCCGAAGAAATCAGAAAGGAGCATTGCCTTAGAAACCATTAGACAGTACAACCAAAATACGTTGTGCAGTCATATACCTGAGGATGTTGTGTTTGCGAAACTAATAGAACAGCCACAGGATAAGAAAACCTTCACCAAACACTTTTTGTTGTACGTCCTTGGTACGATCCTTTGCCCAAGCGAAAGATGTGGTTCCATAAGCCCGTTGCATGTCTACATGTTAGACAAAGCGTTTAACGCGGCAGAGTTTAATTGGGCGAGGTATGTGTTAGACTGGATGGTGAAATCCGTGAAAAAAATGGACACATCAAGAGAGGGGTACGGTGGATGCACACTACTTTTGCTCGTAAGTACTCAAACTTGTACAATTGCTTGTATGCCAATATACTTATAATGTAGGGCATTAAAATCCGATCAAGGTCCAGATGGTGATTACGGATACGCAGACGTTGTACACGACCTTGTGTACGGAGATATATAAACAGCACATCTCGTGGCTGTTTTGTAACATTAGTTGAATATTTGTTTAGTCGCTTGTATAAGTTAATGAACACTTCAAAGAGAACTACGTACCATTAACTGTGCGTAGTATTTGTAGGTAGTTCACTCTTTTTTAATAAACACTACAGTGTATGTTTTTATGTAGTTTGTATTAAATTGTTTCAATTATTTTGTGTTAAAAATTGTAATAAATTAAACTATTTGAGGTTGATTTATTTATTACTCATTTCCCTCCAAGCCAAATATTTACAATTTATTTGAAGTTTCGTTATATTATTTTTATTAGCAATTACCTGACTGGCCATATTTTCTAACGGTAACATCTTAGTGCCTATAAATAATGACACAAAACAGATCATTTCAAACACAACACATAGTCATACTATCAATTGTAAGCTACATTTTTCAGAAAAAATAAATATGGCGAGGGAACCAAGCACTCCAACCTCAGCTTCCTCAACAAGAAGAACTCAAGGAAGCGCAACAAGAAACACCCCTGTAAGTGCAACTAATGTTTGTTGTCATCATGGTTACCCGGGGAAGTTACAAACTTGCAAACACACTACAAATGCGGGCCTAAGATTTTACTCGTGCCCTGTTTGGAAGGTGAGCACCTCCTTTCTACACGTCTTTAAGAAATTTTGCTGCTATGATTTGTTCAGAATTTCTTTACCTGATTGTATGCAGGACGATACTTGCGATTTTGTTTTTGGGAAGACGAGGTCAACAAGAACATAATGAACAATCTACAAAGAGAGAACTCCACACTCCGGGAACAACTAGTGAAGTTGACTTGCTTGAACGAAACACTCAAGTTGGAGAATTTGGTGATGAATGAAAGGGTTCAGCTTGTTGAAAATAGGAAGAATAATATGGCGTAAGAAATGTTTGAAGCAAGGAATAACGAAAAGTTGATTTATAAGAATTGTTTGTGTGTGGCAATTTTTTTCATCATTCTTACAGTGTACAAGTGGTAAATGTACTACGTTGATCTAGTGCCCAATTATGGAATGATGTACGATTAGTCAACTACCATTAAATTGTTTCCAATTAAATGAATGACACAATATTTCGTTTAAGTTTTAACTTTGGACACACTAACATTGCATCCTATTAATATCTCATTTTATTTAAAATATTTAGATTTGTGTTATATAATTTGTTGTTCATTCCACGTGATTTTCAACGAAAAAATAATTCTCAAGTAACCGACAATGCTCCACAAAAAGTCAAGTTTGAGTCCCTTAAGGGTACATTGCCTTCAATTAGCTTTATTATTTCCCACGGGTGTGCATATACGGGTTCGGTTACCCGATAGGAATTTATTTCGGGTAACCATTTCATTCGGGTTACACTTTTGGCCACCCTAAATCGTATCTAGAACTACCGTTGCCCTCTTATTCGGGTATCGGGTTTTTTCGGTTCTGTTAGGTCGAGTAATCGTTAGATTATTCGCGCGTTTTTTTTAAAAACAAAAAAACTACTTAGTATAATGACTACATATACGACTTTTATAAAAGGCTTACCTACGAAGAATAACAACCTTAATTCTTTTTGTTTTAGTTTTATGAGTCTTGTGCAACTTATCGTATCATTTTTTTAACAAAATTTTGACTAACACACTACATACTAAAAAAATTGTGTAGGGAAAATGGGATCGTGTTTGGGATTGTACTTATCGTTCAATAATATAACCAAGGTGACTTTGCAAATTTAAAGAAAAATATGGAATCGGAAATATTAAATATTGTTCGTATCGGAAATAAATTCCGGAATCGGAAATTTAATCGGAAGCGTATCGTACGAATTAGCATCGGACGAGGCCTGCCAGACGAAGACACAGCACGAAGCCGGGCCATCGCCCAGCAAGCCAGCGCGCCACAACGCACCAGCCAAGGCTGCGCCAGGCCCACCGCAAGGCAGGCCCAGCGCGCGCCAAGGCTGCGGCAGCGTGTGGGCCTCGTGGCAATGGGCTGCGAGTGCTCGCGGGCTGCGCGCGCGCGCATGGCGCCCCTCGTGGGCTGTTGTGTGTGCGTGTGTGTGTTTGTGTTCATGTACGAATCCTAAAGCTATCAGGATTCGATATATGATTAAATTCCTAATCCTAAAAGGATAAATTAATTAAATAAGAGTTCTACTAGGATTCTAGTTTAATTAATTCGTATCCTAGTAGGATTCCAGTTCCTTTTCCATACCTCTATAAATAGATGCCTATGGTCATAATTTATTGACACAATTGAAGTATTCAAAGGTAAGATTTTCAAGAAAAATCAGCCACTCCCTCGCCCCTATTTAGCCGAAATCTATACTACCTTAAGGGAGATTCTAGTTGGTCAAGCTTAAGGCGGATCCGGACGTGCTGTGGACTATCTACGGAGGGACGACACTTGGAGTCCTAAAGACTTGTTCTTGTTCGGTTCGGGCGCAGCTAGGGAGGGCACGCAACAAAGTGTATACATCTGAATTATGCTAAGTGATTATGTGTGAATAATATGTTTACTGGCTTTATGGTTTTTCCGCATGATTTATGTTTTGTCATATGTATCATAACCTAACAGCGGTATCACGAGCCTCTTATTATTTTCATAATCTAAATTGCATAAACATGGTTAAATTTTACAAATTTGCAAGGAATTAAAAGGGGTGATTAATTTTCGTAATTGTTAATTACTTGCAAATTGCGTTTATTTAATTATATGTACGCAGTTTTTCGGCAGTTTCTTCGTTACTCATCCAAATCGAGTGATTTTTGTGTCAATTCCGCATGTAAAAGGCATTCTAAATTTTTGACAAAATTAATATTTTTCGGCCGAACCCAGAATTCCCAAATTCGAAGCCTAACTATGACTTTTCGGAGGTTTTAGTTTTTCAAACGCAAAAGTTTGTAAATTTAAGATGTTAAATTAAATATTTGCGATTCTTGTTGATAAATCTTGAATTTTTGATTGACCTACAGTATATGTTTAACAAGTTTGAATGCCTAGCCTTGTTAATTATACAACCTAATTTGTAATTATGATTAATTTGTTGAAATTCGAATAATTTAGAATTAATTTGATTTTCATAATTAATTAATAATTTAATTAGGTACCAATGATTAAAAACCACCATTAAAATTGTTAATTTATGTTAAATTTTAAATTTTTATGACCTAAATTTGAATCCATGTTAATCGGAAATCAATTAATTAATAAATTTTCGATTTTTTGCCCTAAAATTATGAAATTAATATGATTTATTAATTTGTCATTAATTTTGGAAATAAAAGTTTTAAATTTTATGAAATTCGCTCATAAAACTTGCACACACAAAGCAATGGATGCTACGCGTTACCCTTAAGGGGTGTTGTATAGTGCGGGCATGCGACGACGAGCAAGGGAGCTCGTCGCCCATGCGTTACGAATGCAGCGAGCAAGGCGAGTAGCACGCGAGCACAAGGCGAGTAGCACGCGAGCACAAGGCAGCAGCCCTGCCTTGCGTCGAGTGCTGCGATGATGCATGGGCGGACGGGCGAAGAAGCAAGGCGAGCGAGCATGGCAGGCGCGCGCGCGGGCAGCAAGGGGTGCCTCGCAGCACGAGCGCTGCCTGGCCCAGCCTCGCTAAGCAACTACTGCGCTACGAAGCAGCGAGCGATGCTGCGCGCAAGCGTGGCTCGGCTTGCTGCGTTTGCGCGTGGCAGCTGCTCGTGCCTTGCTGTGCGATCACTCGTGAGGGGCGATGCTGCCTCGTGGACACGACGGGGCATGGGCGCAAGCCCATGGCCTCGTCTTGACCCGATTGATGCTCTTTGAATTTAATTTTTAATTTTCAGTTCGGAAACGATTTTAATTAATTTTAAAATTCGTAATTTAAATTGTTTTCTTGGATTTTAATTTTGAATATTATAATTATTATAAATTTTATTTATACTAATTATTTTACTAAAATTAAATCTTGAATTAATTTAAATACGTTTAATTCAACTGAAATAAATTAAATTAATGGATTCGATTATAAATTTGTATGAGCTTTAAATTTTAATTAAATTTGTATGTTTCCGGTTAGACTAGAAATACATTTTTATGTTTAAAATTAGTAAAGCATATGAATTTATTGGTTTAAGTGGGAGCATTTTTTAGTCATAAATTCTTGTTAGGTCTACAAATCCTTTAAGGTTAAACAACTTGATTGGAATTAATAAGGACTGAATAATTGGTAGATTATTGGTACCCTTAATTAATTGCAGCAAATATTTATGTGATGCATAACGTGTTTTACTAACCAGCTATGTGGGCCATTCATGATAATGAATGGGTGAATGGTATATATTGTATATGTACTGTTTTGCAGGTTATGGAGTGACTAGTATGGCCCAAATAGGATAGAAAATATGGTCTGCATACCATTAATTTGAATGTAATTGGTCTAATGCACCAAATTTGTTTTTCAATTTAAATATGGTCTGCGCACCATCAAATAGTTGTAATTAGTTTAATTATAGCTTATCCTATTTGAAGAAAATGGCGCCTCCCACGGTGAAATTCAAGACGAAGTTACCATTTTCGTGACGGACTTTGAAGTTGAAGCTTCAAGATGAAGTCGGGCCATACTAGTGAAGGAAATAGTGCCCTTGGTCCAAGTATGCATATAATATTAAGTCTAATAAATGCGGATCAGTATTAATTAACAAGTTAATAATTCAGTGAGATCAAGTGAGCTGAATGCCTGACTAGAGGCCGCTTCAGTTCAAGTGGAATTAATTATATTAATTCACAACTTACTCTTGACTGAACCCGTAGGGTCACACAAATAGTACGTAAACGGATCAAGTATTTAATGGAATTAAATACTCCATCTATGGATATTCGGAATCGACGGATCTTGCTTTCAGTGGGAGCTGAGATCGTCACAGGCAAGAAATGAATACTCCGGAAACGATGATATTGCCGGAAACGGAAATATGGATCGTATCGGAAATATAAATATTATCCAAGTCGTAGATGTTGCCGGAAACGGAAACATGGTACGTATCGGAAAATATTATCGGAAATGGAAATATTGCCGGAATCGGAAATATTGCCGGAAACGGAAATATTATCGGAATCGGAAAATAATTCCGGAGACGGAAATATTAAATATATGTTCGAAACGGAAATTAATCCCGGAATCGAAAATATTAAATATTGTTCGTATCGGAAATAAATTCCGGAATCGGGAATTTAATCGGAAGCGTATCGTACGAATTAGCATCGGACGAGGCCTCCCAGACGAAGGCCCAGCACGAAGCCAGGCCATCGCCCAGCAAGCCATACGCGCCACACGAACAACCAAGGCCACGCCAGGCCCAACGCAAGGCCAGGCCCAGCAGGTCGTGGCAGCGCGCGCAGTGGGCTGCAGCTCGCGTGGGCTTGTAGCTCGCGTGGGCCGAGCGGCCGTGTGGGCTGTGCGCGGGCATGGCCTGCACGGTTGCGGGTCATGCTCGTGTAGTGTTTGTGTTCACATACGAAACCTAAAAAGTATAGGATTTGTTTAATGATTAAATTCCTAATCCTAAAAGATAAATTAATTAAATAAGAATTCTACTAGGATTCTAATTTAATTAATTTGTATCCTAGTAGGATTCGATTACTTATTCCATGGTCTATAAATATGAGTTAATGGCTCATAATTTATATCGAGTATTAAAGGATTCAAAGTGATTTTTGAGAGCAAAAATCAGTCACACAATTGCCTACAAGTTGCCGAAAATTCCCAGTACCTTAAGGGCGATTCTAGTTGATCAAGCTTAAGGCGGATCCGGACGTGCTGTGGACTATCTACGGAGGGACGACACTTGGAGTCCTAAAGAATTGTTTTTGTTCGGTTCGGGCGCAGCTAGGGAGGGTACGCAACAAAGTGTATGCATCTAAACTATGCTAAATGATTATGTGTAAATAATATGCTTTCCTTGCTTTATGGTTTTTCCGCATGATTTATGTTTTGTCATATGAATCATAACATTATAATGGTATCACGAGCCTCTTATTATTTTCATAATCTAAATTGCATGAACATGGTTAAATTATACAAATTTGCAAGGAATTAAAAGGGGTGATTAATTTTCGTAATTGTTAATTAATTGCAAATTGCGTTTATTTAATTATATGCACGCAGTTTTTCGGCAGAATCTTCGTTACTCAACCAAATCGAGTGATTTTTGTGTCAATCGCATGTAAAATTTTTCGCCGAAACCCAGAATTCCCAAATTCGAAGCCTAACTATGACTTTTCGAAGGTTTTAGTTTTTCGAACGCAAAAATTTGTAAATTTAAGATGTTAAATTAAATATTTGCGATTCTTGTTGATAAATCTTAAATTTTTGATTGACTTACTGTATATGTTTAACAAGTTTGAATGCCTAGCCTTGTTAATTAAGCAATCTAATTTGTAATTATAATTAATTTGTTGAAAATTCGAATAATTTAGAATTAATTTGATTTTCATAATTAATTAATAATTTAATTAGATACCTATGATTAAAAACCACCATAAAAGTTGTTAATTTGTGTTAAATTTTAAATTTTTATGACCTAGATTTGAATCCATGTTAATCGGAAATTAATTAATTAATAAATTTTCTATTTTTCGCCCTAAAATTATGAAATTAATATGATTTATTAATTTGTCATTAATTTTGGAATAAAAGTTTTAATTTTTATGAAATTCGCTCATAAAACTTGCACGCACAAAGCAATGGACGCTACGTGTTACCCTTAAGGGGTGTTGTATAGTGCGGGCATGCGACGACGAGCAAGGGAGCTCGTCGCCCATGCGGTACGAATGCAGCGAGCAAGGCAATGGTGCGAGAGCACAAGGCAGTAGATCTGCCTTGTGTCGTGTGCTATGCGCGATGGGCGAGTGGGCAAGGGCGAGAAGCAAGGCAGCGAGCAGTCACGTGTGGGCAGCAAGCGAGCTGAGCCACAGCGCGCACTGCCTCGCGAAGCGAGCGCGGGCTCGCGCGCAGCGAGCGCTGGCTCGCGTGCAGCGAGCGCTGGCTCGCGTGCAGGGAGCAATGCCTCGTGCAGCGAGCGCTGGCTCGCGTGCATTGAGCGCTGGCGCGCGTAGCGAGCACTGGCTCGCGTGCTTCGATTAATACCTTGCGAGGGTGAGCAGCAGTAGACGCGACGCAGCACATAGGCTGCGCGCATCGTGGCCAGCGATGGCTGCGTGCGTGTGGCCTATGGTTGTGCGTTGCGTGGTGATGTGCGTACGTTGTGTTACGATTAAATCGTTTTAAAATTTTAATTTGAAATTTTCAGTTCATGTAATTTTAATTAATTTTAAAATTAATAATTTAAATTGTTTTCTTGGATTTTAATTTTGAATATTTTAATTATGATAAATTTTATTTATTCTAATTATTTTAAAAAAATTAAAAATCTTGAATTAATTTAAATTCGACTGAAAATAAATTAAATGAGCGGATTCAATTATAAATTTATATGAGCTTTAAATTTTAATTAAATTTGTATGTTTCCGGTTAGACTAGAAATACATTTTTATATTTAAAATTAGTAAAGCATATGAATTTATTGGTTTAAGTGGGAGCCCCTTTTAGTCATAGACTCTTGATTAGGTCTACAAATCCTTTAAGGTTAAAAAAACTTTATTAGAATTAATAAGGACTGGATAATTGGTAGATTATTGGTGCCCTTGATTAATTGTTGCAAATATTTATGTGATGCATAACGTGTTTTACTAACCAGCTATGTGGGCCATTCATGATAATGAATGGGTGAATGGTATATATTGTATATGTACTGTTTTGCAGGTTATGAAGTGACTAGTATGGCCCAAATAGGATGGAAAATATGGTCTGCGTACCATTAATTTGAATGTAATTTGTCTAAAGTACCAAAATTGTTTTTCAATTCAAATATGGTATGCGTACCATCAAATAGTTGTAATTAGTTTAATAATAGCTTATCCTATTTGAAGAAAATGGCGCCTCCCACGGAGATTTTCAAGACGGACTTTGAAGTTGAAGCTTCAAGATGAAGTCGGGCCATACTAGATCACATTTATCTTATACATGTTTTAAGTTATTTATTTCTTTTAAATATGTCTTAAATATGCATGAGATCAAAGCTTGATTATGTTGCATGATTAAGGATTTTAGTTCACTTAAAATCTAACCAACATAGTAAGAGCCTTAAGTTCCAAACTTAAAAATTGAGTTAAAAGGTGCCATGCTAAAATAACACTTACTTGGATATCCTTTCTTCATCAATCTTAGTAATAGTTTTCCGCCATAGCGAGGTGTTACTTATCGATACTAAAGGGGTAAGGTACACAAATAATTGTGAGTACATGTTAGTTTTGGTGAAACTAAACGATATAAGTAAGGAGTCCTTTTATGTCGTGGCAAAATCGATAGGTTTACCTAAAAATTTCTTAGACGTGCCTATCAACCAAGAATATTTTCTAGACTATTAGCAAAAGGCTTTTTCTTACGTAAAATATTTTAGAATTGAGTCTAAATATAATGTGCTTAATTCTTCAATGGATTTTAGGATCTTGGAATCATTTTATTCACACCTGCCGGAACACATAACTTGAATAAAATGCTTAATGAACATTGAATTATGCATGTATGCTAGAATTTAAGTTTATTAAGAGAAACTGTGAATGGTTATTTATTTGTTTATTCTTTTTCAAATGTAGTTTTAATTATGGTAAACAACAATTCATTCAACATTCGATCAATTCTCGAAAAGGAGAAGTTGAGCGGGAAAAACTTCCTTGACTGGCAAAGGAACTTGCAAATAGTTCTTATGCAGGAAGAAAAGGAGTATGTCCTGGAAGAGGCGATGCCCGAAGCCGCAGGCGAAGGAGTCACTCAGGCAGCCCTGAATCGTTGGATTGATGCCAACAAGGATGTGAAATGTCTAATGCTCGCCACCATGAGTGCAGATCTGAAGAAAACGTTCATCAACTCAGATGCTTTCACAATCATCAGTGAGTTGAAGAACATGTTCCAAGATCTGGCTCGAGTCGAAAGATTCGAGACTCATAGGCAAATTCTTGAGACCAAGCTTAAGAAAGGCGAGCCCGTAAGTCCACATGTTCTCAAAATGATTGGACTCATTGAGAATATGAGTCGGCTGGATCAGCAATTCTCTCAGGAAATGGATGTAGACACCATCCTTCATTCTCTTCATAACGGGTATGATCAGTTCAAACTGAACTACAGTATGAATAGTCTGGACAAAACGCTCACTGAGCTTCACGGTATGCTGAAAACCGCTGAAAAGACGCTCAAAAGTGATAAGCAAGATGTGCTTATGGTGCGTGGGGGCAAGTTCAAGAAATCTGGAAAGAAGAGAAATGCTAAGAAAGGTGGCAAGAAGGCCAGCCCAACTAAGCAAACTGGCGCCAAGTCTGAAAAGAGGAAGGTCAGTCAACCCACTTCTGAATCCGAATGCTTCTACTGCAAGAAGAAGGGGCATTGGAAGAGAGATTGCTTGAAGCTAAAGGAAGATCAGAAGAACGGAACAGTCGTTCCATCTTCAGGTATTTTCGTTATAGACTGTACTCTTGTTATTTCAACTTCTTGGGTATTAGATACAGGTTGTGGCTCACACTTATGTTCCAATTCTCAGGGACTAAGAAGAAGTAGAAAGTTAAGCAAGGGTGAAGTCGACCTACGAGTGGGAAATGGAGCAAGGATTGCTGCATTAGCTGTAGGAACTTATTATTTGTTGTTTCCCTCTGGGCTACTTTTGGAACTGGAAGAGTGTTTCCATGTTCCAAGTCTTACTAAAAACATCATTTCAGTTTTTTGCTTAGATGCTAAGGGATTTTCCTTTTTAATAAAAGACAATAGTTGTTCGTTTTATTTTAAAGAGATGTTTTATGGATCTGCTAGATTAGTCAATGGACTTTATTTATTAGATCACGACAAACAAGTTTATAACATAAATACCAAAAAGGCCAAAAAGGATGATTCAGATCTCACCTATCTGTGGCATTATCGATTAGGCCATATTAACTTGAAACGCATGGAAAGACTTCAAAAGGAAGGAATTCTAGAACCATTTGACTTAGAGGATTATGGTAAGTGCGAATCATGTTTACTTGGCAAAATGACAAAGCAACCTTTATATAATGTTGGAGAAAGAGCAACTGAACTATTGGGTTTAATCCATACAGATGTATGTGGACCAATGAGTACAAATGCTAGGGGTGGTTTCAGCTACTTTATCACTTTCACTGATGACTTCAGTAGATATGGTTATGTCTACCTAATGAAGCATAAGTCTGAATCCTTTGATAAGTTCAAGGAATTTCAGAGTGAAGTAGAGAATTAATTAGGCAAGAAGATTAAGGCACTGCTGTCTGATAGAGGCGGTGAATATCTGAGCTATGAATTTGATAACCATCTGAGAGAATGTGGAATTCTATCAGAATTTACCCCTCCTGGAACACCACAATGGAACGGTGTGTCGGAACGGAGGAACAGAACCTTGCTAGACATGGTTAGGTCAATGATGGGTCAGGCCGAACTTCCAATAGAATTTTGGGGACATGCACTAAATACAGCTGCACTCACTAGAGCTCCGTCTAAAGCTGTCGAAAAGACTCCATATGAGTTATGGTTTGGAAAGCCTCCAAAAGTGTCTTTTCTTAAGATTTGGGGATGTGAAGTATACGTCAAACGATTAATTTCAGACAAACTTCATCCAAAATTTGACAAATGTATCCTTGTGGGCTATCCAAAGGAAACAAAGGGGTATTACTTCTACAATACATCTGAGAACAAGGTATTTGTTGCTCGAGATGGTGTCTTTTTGGAGAAGGATCACATTTCCAAAATGACAAGTGGGAGAAAAGTAGACCTCGAAGAAATTTGAGTCGAACAACAAACTCTAGAGAATGCTCAAGATGACATTCAAGATGAAACTCAGAGATCTTTAGAAGTATCTGGTGAGGATCATGGTCAATCTAGAGATGTAACCCCGCGTAGATCGTAGAGATATAGATCTCAACCGGAAAGGTACTTAGGTATTTTGACGAACGAGAGCTATGACGTTCTATTACTTGAAAGTGATGAACCTGCGACTTACAAACAAGCTATGACGAGCCCTAGCTCCAAGCAATGGCAAGAAGCCATGCAATCTGAATTAGACTCAATGTCAGAAAACCAAGTATGGGATTTGGTCGATTTGCCAGATGGCTACCAAGCCATTGGAAGCAAATGGGTTTTCAAACTAAAAAAGGACAAGGATGGGAAATTTGAAGTTTTCAAAGCTAGATTGGTTGCAAAAGGTTACAGGCAAGTCCACGGTGTGGATTACGATGAAACCTTTTCACCAGTTGCAATGCTAAAGTCTATTCGGATAATGTTAGCAATCGCTGCATATTACGATTACGAAATATGGCAGATGGATGTCAAAACCGCTTTCTTAAACGGCGTTTTAACAGAAACTGTGTTTATGACACAACCTGAAGGTTTTTAGGATCCAAAGAATTTTAAAAAGGTATGCAAGCTAAAGAAATCAATCTACGGATTGAAGCAGGCATCCAGGAGCTGGAATATACGTTTTGATGAAGCAGTCAGTGACTTTGGTTTCATCAAGAACGCAGACGAATCTTGTGTATACAAGAAGGTCAGTGGGAGCAAAATTGCTTTCCTAGTATTATATGTCGATGACATATTACTTATCGGAAATGACATTCCTATGTTGAACTCTGTTAAGATTTGGCTTGGGAAATGTTTTTCGATGAAGGATCTAGGAGAAGCACAGTACATATTGGGCATCAATATTTACAAAGATAGATCTAAAAGGATGATTGGACTTAGTCAAAGCACTTATATCAATAAGGTGCTTGATAGGTTCAAGATGGCAGACTCCAAGCGAGGCTACCTACCCATGTCTCATGGAATAACTCTAAGCAAGACTTAGTGCCCAAAAACACTTGATGAGCGTAGACGAATGAATGGGATTCCGTATGCATCATTGATTGGTTCAATAATGTATGCTATGATATGTACACGCCCGGATGTTGCGTACGCACTCAGTGCTACGAGCAGATACTAGTCAGACCCAGGAAAGGCACATTGGACTGCTGCCAAGAATATTCTGAAGCACCTGAAAAGGCACAAAGATGACTTCCGGGTCTATGGTGGAGATGATGAATTAATTGTTAAAGGCTATACGGACGCAAGTTTCCAAACCGACAAAGATGATTTCAGATCACAGTTTTGAAGGAAATAATGCCCTTGGTCCAAGTATGCATTCTATGTTAAGTCTAATAAATGCGGTTCAGTATTAATTAACAAGTTAATAATTCAGTGAGATCAAGTGAGCTGAATGCCTAGCTAGAGGCCGCTTCAGTTCAAGTGGAATTAATGATATTAATCCACAGCTTACTCTTGACTGGACCCGTAGGGTCACACAAATAGTACGTAAACGGATCAAGTATTTAATGGCATTAAATACTCTATCTATGGATATTCGGAATCGACGGATCTTGGTTTCAGTGGGAGCTGAGATCGTCACAGGCAAGAAATGAATACTCCGGAAATGATGATATTACCGGAAACGGAAATATGGATCGTATCGGAAATGTAAATATTATCCAAGTCGTAGATGTTGCCGGAAAAGGAAACATGGTACGTATCGGAAAATATTATCAGAAATGGAAATATTGCCGGAATCGGAAATATTGCCGGAAACGGAAATATTGTCAGAATCGGAAATATTATCGGAATCGGAAAATAATTCCGGAAACGGAAATATTAAATATTTGTTCGAAACGGAAATTAATTCCGGAATCGGAAATATTAAATATTGTTCGTATCGGAAATAAATTCCGGAATCGGGAATTTAATCGGAAGCGCGTCGTACGAATTAGCATCGGACGAGACTTGCTAGACGAAGGCCCAGCACGAAGCCAGGCCTACGCTCAGCAAGCCCAAGCGCCCAAAAACACGCTGCCAAGCCACGCCCGGTCCAGCGCAAGGCCAGGCCCAGCAATGACCTTGGCGCGCGCGCTGGGCTGCGACGAGTGGGCTGGCGCTGTGCGTGGGCCGCAAGGCCTGCGTGCGGTGCTAGCGTATCACTCGAAGTGTGTTACTCGAATCCTAAGGCTACCGGGATTTGTCATATGATTAAATCTAATCCTAAAAGATTTAGTTTATTTAATTAGAGTCCTAGTAGGATTATAATTAAATAAATTAGTATCCTAATAGGATTCCAAATCCTTTTCCATAACTCTATAAATAGGTGCCTAGGGTCACATATTTACATAGAGTATTTTTCAAGTATTCAAAGTGATTTTTGAGAGCAAAAATTCAGTCATACAATTGCCTATAAAGTGCCGAAAATTCTAAGTACCTTAAGGGCGATCCTAGTTGGTCAAGCTTAAGGCGGATCCGGACGTGCTGTGGACTATCTACGGAGGGACGACACTTGGAGTCCTAAAGACTTGTTCTTGTTCGGTTCGGGCGCAGCTAGGGAAGGCACGCAACAAAGAGTATGCATCTAAACTATGCTAAATGATTATGTGTAAATAATATGCTTTCCTGGCTTTATGGTTTTTCCGCATGATTTATGAATTGTCATATGTATCATAACCTAACAGTGGTATCACGAGCCTCTTATTATTTTCATAATCTAAATTGCATGAACATGGTTAAATATTACAAATTTGCAAGAATTAAAAGGGGTGATTAATTTTCGTAATTGTTAATTAATTGCAAATTGCGTTTATTTAATTATACGTACGCAGTTTTTTCGGCAGTTTCTTCGTTACTCATCCAAATCGAGTGATTTTTGTGTCAATTCCGCATGTAAAAGGCATTCTAAAATTTTGACAAAAATAATGTTTTTCGGCCGAACGCAGAATTCTCAAATTCGAAGCCTAACTATGACTTTTCGGAGGTTTTAGTTTTTCGAATGCAAAATTTCGTAAATTTAAGATGTTAAATTAAATATTTGCGATTCTTGTTGATAAATCTTGAATTTTTGATTGACCTACTGTATATGTTTAACAAGTTTGAATGCCTACCCTTGTTAATTATGCAATCTAATTTGTAATTATAATTAATTTGTTGAAAATTGGAATAATTTAGAATTAATTTGATTTTCATAATTAGTTATAATTTAATTAAATTTTAAATTTTTATGACCTAGACTTGAATCCATTTAATCGGAAATCAATTAAATAATAAATTTTCGATTTTTCGCCCTAAAATTATGAAATTAATATTATTTATTAATTTGTCATTAATTTTGAATAAAAATTTTAAATTTTTATGCGATTCGCTCATATAACTTGCATGCACAAAGCAATGGACGCTACGTGTTACCCTTAAGGGGTGTTGTATAGTGCGGGCATGTGACGACGTGCAAGGGAGCTCGTCGCCCATGCGGTACGAATGCAATGAGCAAGGCCATGGTGCACGAGCACAAGGCAGCAGCCCTGCCTTGTGTCGTGGGCTGTGTGCAATGGGCGAATGGGCGAGAGCAAGGCACGAGCAGTCGCGTGTGGGCAGCAAGCGAGCTGCGCCACAGCGCGCACTGCCTCGCGCAAGCGTGCGGAGCCTCGCGCGCAGCGAGCGTAAGCTCGCGTGCCACGAGTGCTGCGCCAAGCATTGATCGCTCGCGCGCAGCGAGCGCTATTGTGCGTACGACGAGCGCTGCACCCAGCGATGGCGTGCGAGTGCTTGTTGTGCGTGCGACGAGCGCTGCGCCCAGCGATGGCGTGCGAGTGCTTGTTGTGCGTGCGACGAGCGCTGCGCCCAGCGATGGCGTGCGAGTGCTTGTTGTGCGTGCGACGAGCGCTGCGCCCAGCGATGGGCTGCGGCAGCATGCTCGTGCGTCTAGCGTTGGCGCGCGCAGCGAGCACCAGCTCGCGTGATGCCTTGCGATGGTGAGCAGCAGCGATGCGACGCAGCGCATGGGCTGCGCGCACATGGCCAGCGATGGCTGTGTGTGTGTGGCCCATGGGTGTGCAATGCGTGGGGTTGTTGCGTTGCGATTAGATCGTTTTAAAATTTTTAATTTGAAATTTTCAGTTTACGTAATTTTAATAAATTTTAAAATTGATAATTTAAATTATTTTCTTGGATTTTAATTTTGAATATTGTAATTATAATAAATTTTATTTATTCTAATTATTTTACTAAAATTAAAATCATGAATTAATTTAAATACGACTGAAATTAAATTAAACTTTTGGATTCAATTATAAATTTATATGAGCTTTAAATTTTAATTAAATTTGTATGTTTCCGGTGAGACTAGAAATACATTTTTATGTTTAAAATTAGTAAAGCATATGAATTTATTGGTTTAAGTGGGAGACCCTTTTTAGCCATAAACTCTTGATTAGGTCTACAAATCCTTAAGGTTAAAACAACTTGATTAGAATTAATAAGGACTGAATAATTTGTAGATTATTGGTGCCCTTGATTAATTGCTGCAAATGTTTATGTGATGCATAATGTGTTTTACTAACCAGCTATGTGGGCCATTCATGATAATGAATGGGTGAATGGTATATATTGTATATGTACTGTTTTGCAGGTTATGAAGTGACTAGTATGGCCCAAATAGATAGAAAATACGGTCTGCGTACCATTAATTTGAATGTAATTGGTCTAGAGTACCAAAGTTGTTTTTCAATTCAAATATGGTCTGCGTACCATCAAATAGTTGTAATTAGTTATAGCTTATTCTATTTGAAGAAAATGGTGCCTCCCACGGAGATTTTCAAGACGGACTTTGAAGTTAAAGCTTCAAGATAAGTCGGGCCATACTAGATCACATTAATCTTATGCATGTTTTAAGTTATTTATTGCTTTTAAATATGTCTTAAAATGCATGAGATCAAAAGCTTGATTATGTTGCATGATTAAGGATTTTAGTTCACTTAAAATCTAACCAACATAGTAAGAGCCTTAAGTTCCAAACTTAAAAATTGAGTTAAAAGGTGCCATGCCAAAATATACACTTGCTTGGATATCCTTTACATCAATCTAGTAATAGTTTTCGCTCAGCGAGGTGTTACTTATTGATCCTAAAGGGGCAAGGTACACAAATAATTGTGAGTACATGTTAGTTTTGGTGAAACTCAACGATATAAGTAAGGAGTCCTTTTATGTCGTGGCAAAATCGATAGGTTCTTAGACGTACCTATCAACCAAGAATAGTTTCTAGACTATTAGCAAAAGGCTTTTGCTTACCTAAGATGTTTTAGGATTAAGTCGACAAACTGTGCTTAGTTCTTCAATGATTTTAGGATCTTGGAATCATTTTATTCACACCTGCCGGAACACATAACTTGAATAAAATGCTTAATGAACATTGAATTATGCATGTATGCTAGAATTTAAGTTTATTAAGAGAAACTGTGAATGGTTATTTATTTGTTTAATCTTTTCAATTGTAGTTTTAAATATGGAAAACAACAATTCATTCAACATTCGATCAATTCTCGAAAAGGAGAAGTTGAACGGGAAAAACTTCCTTGACTGGCAAAGGAACTTGCAAATAGTTCTTATGCAGGAAGGAGAGGAGTATGTCCTAGAAGAGGCGATGCCCGAAGCCACAGGCGACGGGGTCACTCAGGCAGCCCTCAATCGTTGGATTGATGCCAACAAGGATGTGAAATGTCTAATGCTCGCCACCATGAGTGCAGATCTGCAGAAAACGTTCATCAACTCAGATGCTTTCACAATCATCAGTGAGTTGAAGAACATGTTCCAAGATCTGGCTCGAGTCGAAAGATTCGAGACTCATAGGCAAATTCTTGAGACCAAGCTTAAGAAAGGCGAGCCCGTAAGTCCACATGTTCTCAAAATGATTGGACTCATTGAGAATATGAGTCGGCTGGATTAGCAATTTTCTCAGGAAATGGCTATAGACACCATCCTCCATTCTCTTCATAGCGAGTATGATCAGTTCAAACTGAACTACAGTATGAATAGTCTGGACACAACGCTCATTGAGCTTCACGGTATGCTGAAAACCGCTGAAAAGACGCTCAAAAGTGATAAGCAGGATGTGCTTATGGTGCGTGGGGGCAAGTTCAAGAAATCTGGAAAGAAGAGGAATGCTAAGAAAGGTGGCAACAAGGCCAGCCCAACTAAGCAAACTGGCGCCAAATCTGTAAAGAGGAAGGTCAGTCAACCCACTTCTGAATCCGAATGCTTCTACTGCAAGAAAAAGGGGCATTGGAAGAGAGATTGCTTGAAGCTAAAGGAAGATCAGAAGAACGGAACAGTCGTTCCATCTTCAGGTATTTTCGTTATAGACTGTATACTTGCTAATTCAACTTCTTGGGTATTAGATACAGGTTGTGGCTCACACTTATGTTCCAATCCACAGGGACTAAGAAGAAGTAGAAAGTTAAGCAAGGGTGAAGTCGACCTACGAGTGGGAAATGGAGCACGGATTGCTGCATTAGCTGTAGGAACTTATTATTTGTCGTTGCCCTCCAGGCTAGTTTTGGAACTGGAAGAGTGTTTCCATGTTCCAAGTCTTACTAAAAACATCATTTCAGTTTCTTGTTTAGATGCTAAGGGATTTTCCTTTTTAATAAAAGACAATAGTTGTTCGTTTTATTTTAAGGAGATGTTTTATGGATCTGCTAGATTAGTCAATGGACTTTATTTATTAGATCACGACAAACAAGTATATAACATAAATACCAAAAAGGCCAAAAAGAATGATTCGGATCTCACCTATCTGTGGCATTGTCGATTAGGCCATATAAACTTGAAACGCTTAGAAAGACTTCAAAAGGAAGGAATTCTAGAACCATTTGACTTAGAGGATTATGGTAAATGCAAATCATGTTTACTTGGCAAAATGACAAAGCAACCTTTCTCTAAAGTTGGAGAAAGAGCAAATGAACTATTGGGTTTAATCCATACAGATGTATGTGGACCAATGAGTACAAATGCTAGAGGTGGTTTCAGCTACTTTATCACTTTCACTGATGACTTCAGTAGATATGGTTATGTCTACCTAATGAAGCATAAGTTTGAATCCTTTGACAAATTCAAGGAATTTCAGAGTGAAGTAGAGAATCAATTAGGCAAGAAGATTAAGGCACTCTGGTCTGATAGAGGCGGTGAATATCTGAGCTATGAATTTGATGACCATCTGAAAGAATGTGGAATTCTATCAGAATTGACTCCTCTTGGAACACCACAATGGAACAGTGTGTCGGAACGGAGGAACAGAACCTTGCTAGACATGGTCAGGTCAATGATGGGTCAGGCCAAACTTCCATTAGAATTTTGGGGACATGCACTAAATACAGCTGCACTCACTATAAATAGAGCTCCGTCTAAAGCTGTCGAAAAGACTCCATATGAATTATGGTTTGGAAAGCCTCCAAATGTGTCTTTTCTTAAGATTTGGGGATGTGAAGTATACGTCAAACGATTAATTTCAGACAAACTTCATCCAAAATCTGACAAATGTATCCTTGTGGACTATCCAAAGGAAACAAAGGGGTATTACTTCTACAATACATCTGAGAACAAGGTGTTTGTTGCTCGAGATGGTGTCTTTTTGGAGAAAAATCACATTTCCAAAATGACAAGTGGGAGAAAAGTAGACCTCGAAGAAATTCGAGTCGAACAACAAACTCAAGAGAATGCTCAAGATGACATTCAGGATGAAACTCAGAGATCTTTAGAAGAATCTGGTGGGAATCATGGTCAATCTAGAAATGTTACCCCGCGTAGGTCGCAAAGATATAGATCTCAACCGGAAAGGTACTTAGGTATTTTGACGAACGAGAGCTATGACGTTCTATTACTTGAAAGTGATGAACCTGCGACTTACAAACAAGCTATGACGAGCCCTACCTCCAAGCAATGGCAAGAAGCCATGCAATCTGAATTAGACTCCATGTCTGAAAACCAAGTATGGGATTTGGTCGATTTGTCAGATGGCTACCAAGCCATTGGAAGCAAATGGGTTTTCAAACTGAAAAGGACAAGGATGGGAAACTTGAAGTTTTCAAAGCTAGATTGGTTGCAAAAGGTTACAGGCAAGTCCACGGTGTGGATTACGATGAAACCTTTTCACCAGTTGCAATGCTAAAGTCTATTCGGATAATGTTAGCGATCGCAGCATATTACGATTACGAAATATGCCAGATGGATGTCAAAACTGCTTTCTTAAACGGCGTTTTAACAGAAACTGTGTTTATGACACAGCCTGAAGGTTTTTAGGATCCAAAGAATGCTAAAAAGGTATGCAAGCTAAAGAAGTCAATATACGGATTGAAGCAGGCATCCAGGAGCTGGAATATATGTTTTGATGAAGCAGTCAGTGACTTTGGTTTCATCAAAAACGCAGACGAATCTTATGTATACAAGAAGGTCAGTGGGAGCAAAATTGCTTTCCTAGTATTATATGTCGACGACATATTACTTATCGGAAATGACATTCCTATGATGAACTCTGTCAAGATTTGGCTTGGGAAATGTTTTTCGATGAAAGATCTAGGAGAAGCACAGTACATATTGGGCATCAAGATTTACAGAGATAGATCTAAAAGGATGATTGGACTTAGTCAAAGCACTTATATCAATAAGGTGCTTGATAGGTTCAAGATGGCGGACTCCAAGCGAGGCTACCTACCCATGTCTCATGGAATAACTCTAAGCAAGACTCAATGCCCAAAAACACTTGATGAGCGTAGACGAATGAATGGGATTCCATATGCATCATTGATTGGTTCAATAATGTATGCTATGATATGTACACGCCCGGATGTTGCGTACGCACTCAGTTTTACGAGCAGATACCAGTCAGACCCAGGAGAGGCGCATTGGACTGCTGCCAAGAATATTCTGAAGTACCTGAAAAGGCACAAAGATGACTTCCTGGTCTATGGTGGAGATGATGAATTAATTGTTAAAGGCTATACGGACGCAAGTTTCCAAACCGACAAAGATGATTTCAGATCACAGTCTGGGTTTGTCTTCTGCCTCAACGGAGGTGCAGTAAGCTGGAAAAGTGCTAAGCAAAGCACCATTGCGGATTCTACAACTGAAGCGGAGTACATTGCTGCACATGAAGCAGCAAAGGAAGCTATATGGCTAAGGAAGTTCATAAGTGAACTTGGTGTAGTCTCCTCCATTAAAGGACCAATAGCCCTGTATTGTGATAATAACGGAGCTATTGCACAGGCAAAGGAGCCTAGACACCACCAGAGAGTCAAGCATGTACTTCGTAGATTTCACCTTGTACGAGAGTTCGTTGAAAGAAAAGAAGTCGAGATAAACAAGATTGGAACTGATGACAACATATCAGATCCATTAACTAAACCTCTGCCGCAGGCGAAGCACAACTCGCACACTGCAGCTATGGGAATCAAGCATATTGGAGAATGGCTTTGATATCCCTGTTTAATGTTTTAAAGTTTTAGAGTTTAAATCTTTGTAAAACATTATTGGTTAATCATTCACAATAAATGAAAAGAATTCATTTTTCCATTTAATTTGTGGTTTATTAAATGATGAGTCCCTTCAATTTGACGATATATTCAAGATAGACTGTCAGGACCAGTCCTGTGACTAAGAAATGTCTATCAAGTGAACTTGAATGTCAAAGGTTGAAAATGGTCCCTAGTCGGAGTTTTCTATAAAATTGGACGCATAGAAAACGTTAGACGATTAGAATGCAAGATGACTAGTAGTTCTGTTTCTTGAACTATGTGGACATGGCAATGTCATAATCATTTGCATAGATACTTACTTTGGGAAGACTAGTATCGGACAAGACCTATGAAACTTTACTGTAAGAGATGAAAATCTGTCATAAGTAAATTTCATTAAAATTATTAGACACTAAATCCTCAATCCCTGAGTGATTTGAGATTACTTGTTTGAGAACTGGTTGCTTTGACGTTGACCAACCGTCGCACCGTAAAAGGAGGCTATAAAGGCAACGATCAGGTAATCACCTATCAAACAAAGTCTAATCTCAAGATCGCAAGATTGGGATTGTCCTCCCATAAATCGGGATGAGATGCTTAAAAGTTGTACAAGGCCACTCGGAGAGCTAGAAACTGTGAAATGCATGGCCGTGCTCGGATGAATCATAGGCTATGATTATCTGTTTATTTGATCAGTTGAACTCTGAAACCGAGGAACACCTCTGGACATAATAAGGATGACAACTCTTACCTTATGTTCAAGAGCAAGCATCGAGCGACAAAGGAATTAGGAAATGCACACTTGTCCCTAAGGACAAGTGGGAGACTGAAGGAAATAATACCCTTGGTCCAAGTATGCATATAATATTAAGTCTAATAAACGCGGTTCAGTATTAGTTAACAAGTTAATAATTCAGTGAGATCAAGTGAGCTGAATGCCTAGCTAGAGGCCGCTTCAGTTCAAGTGGAATTAATGATATTAATCCACAGTTTACTCTTGACTGAACCCGTAGGGTCACACAAATAGTACGTAAACGGATCAAGTATTTAATGGCATTAAATACTCTATCTATGGATATTCGGAATCGACGGATCTTGGTTTCAGTGGGAGCTGAGATCGTCACAGGCAAGAAATGAATACTCCAGAAACGATGATATTACCGGAAACGGAAATATGGATCGTATCGGAAATATAAATATTATCCAAGTCGTAGATGTTGCCGGAAACGGAAACATGGTACGTATCGGAAAATATTATCGGAAATGGAAATATTGCCGGAATCGGAAATATTGCCGGAAACGGAAAAATTGTCAGAATCGGAAATATTATCGGAATCGGAAAATAATTCCGGAAACGGAAATATTAAATATTTGTTCGAAACGGAAATTAATTCCGGAATCGGAAATATTAAATATTGTTCGTATCGGAAATAAATTCCGGAATCGGGAATTTAATCGGTATGAATTAGAATCGGACGAGACTTGCTAGACGAAGGCCCAGCACGAAGCCAGGCCTACGCTCAGCAAGCCCAAGCGCCCAAAAACACGCTGCCAAGCCACGCCCGGTCCAGCGCAAGGCCAGGCCCAGCAATGGCCTTGGCGCGCGCGCGGGGCTGCGACGAGTGGGCTGGCGCTGTGCGTGGGCCGCAAGGCCTGCGTGCGGTGCTAGCGTATCACTCGAAGTGTGTTACTCGAATCCTAAGGCTACCGGGATTTGTCATATGATTAAATCTAATCCTAAAAGATTTAGTTTATTTAATTAGAGTCCTAGTAGGATTATAATTAAATAAATTAGTATCCTAATAGGATTCCAAATCCTTTTCCATAACTCTATAAATAGGTGCCTAGGGTCACATATTTACATAGAGTATTTTTCAAGTATTCAAAGTGATTTTTGAGAGCAAAAATTCAGTCATATAATTGCCTATAAAGTGCCGAAAATTCTAAGTACCTTAAGGGCGATCCTAGTTGGTCAAGCTTAAGGCGGATCCGGACGTGCTGTGGATTATCTACGGAGGGACGACACTTGGAGTCCTAAAGACTTGTTCTTGTTCGGTTCGGCGCAGCTAGCACGCAACAAAGAGTATGCATCTAAACTATGCTAAATGATTATGTGTAAATAATATGCTTTCCTGGCTTTATGGTTTTTCCGCATGATTTATGAATTGTCATATATATTGCCGGAAACGGAAATATGGATCGTATCGGAAATATAAATATTATCCAAGTCGTAGATGTTGCCGGAAACGGAAACATGGTACGTATCGGAAAATATTATCGGAAATGAAAATATTGCCGGAATCGGAAATATTGCCTGAAACGGAAATATTATCGGAATCGGAAAATAATTCCGGAAACGGAAATATTAAATATTTGTTCGAAACGGAAATTAATTCCGGAATCGAAAATATTAATTATTGCCGGAGCTCGAGTGGGCCGAGCGGCCGTGTGGGCTGTGCGCGGGCATGGCCTGCACGCTTACGGGTCATGCTCGTGTAGTGTTTGTGTTCACATACGAATCCTAAAAAGTATAGGATTTGTTTAATGAATAAATTCCTAATCCTAAAAGATAAATTAATTAAATAAGAATTCTACTAGGATTCTAATTTAATTAATTCGTATCCTAGTAGGATACGATTACTTATTCCATGGTCTATAAATATGAGTTAAGGGCTCATAATTTATATCGAGTATTCAAGGATTCAAAGTGATTTTTGAGAGCAAAAATCAGTCACACAATTGCCTACAAGTTGCCGAAAATTCCAAGTACCTTAAGGGCGATTCTAGTTGATCAAGCTTAAGGCGGATCCGGACGTGCTGTGGACTATCTACGGAGGGACGACACTTGGAGTCCTAAAGACTTGTTTTTGTTCGGTTCGGGCGCAGCTAGGGAGGGCACGCAACAAAGTGTATGCATCTAAACTATGCTAAATGATTATGTGTAAATAATATGCTTTCCTGGCTTTATGGTTTTTCCGCATGATTTATGTTTTGTCATATGAATCATAACCTTACAACTAGATCACATTTATCTTATGCATGCTTTAAGTTATTTATTGCTTTAAATATGTCTTAATTATGCATGAGATTGTGGCTTGATTATGTTGCATGATTAAGGATTTTAGTTCACTTAAAATCTAACCAACATAGTAAGAGCCTTAAGTTCCAAACTTAAAATTTGAGTTAAAAGGTGCCATGCCAAAATAAACACTTACTTGGATATCCTTTACATCAATCTAGTAATAGTTTTCGCTCAGCGAGGTGTTACTTATTGGTCCTAAAGGGGTAAGGTACACAAATAATTGTGAGTACATGTTAGTTTTGGTGAAACTCAACGATATAAGTAAGGAGTCCTTTTAAGTCGTGGCAAAATCGATAGGTTTACCTAATAAGTTCTTAGACGTACCTATCAACCAAGAGTAGTTTCTAGACTATTAGCAAAAGGCTTTTTCTTACCTAAAATGTTTTAGAATTGAGTCAAAATACATAATGTGCTTAATTCTTCAATGGTTTTAGGGTCTTGGAATCATTTTATTCACACCTGCCGGAACAATAAAATCGAATAAAATGCTAATAACTTGTTTAAATTGCATGATTGCTTTAATTTTCAAGTTATTACTCATGATAAATGTTTAGACTTTGCACGCTTCAATGTATGTTTTAATTATTGTTTATAATTAAATATCTTGCACTGCAATAAATCCTTTTAGAAAGGTAACAGTAAATTTCCTCGATTGGTAGTGAATCCAAGAAAGATTCACGGAAATGAGAGATGTGAGCAATTTAAAATGTACGTTTCTTTTAGCGACTTTTATGGTTGTTTTCGAGTATCAAAGTCAAATGGCAAACCGATTGGTGCTTGTGAATTCAAAATACAATGTAGTTTTGAGATCATAAAGCATTGAGTTTAAACGCTCAGCTTTACCAATGGTTAACAACCTAAAATCCTTTTTCCATTTAATTCTCGAATGAGTCTAGTCCTTAGACATTCGAATAGATCGATGCTTAGAGAACTTTAGAAGCTTCTGGTAAGATCATCTAGTTGAAACAGAATATTCAACATAAATGGTAAGAACTTTGATAAAATGACATTGGACATGTCTAACAAAGTATAAAAGTCAACACTAGAGAAGTCAATTCTTAAGACTATAAGAAAGGGTACAAGAAATAGGAAAACAAGGAACAAATGAAAGGAATTTACGATTCCGTTTCTACCTATAAGTTTATGTTTATAGAAGTGACCTAGCAATCAAACTTCCTTGGTATCATATACCGCTTGAGGTTCTTACTTCGGTAATAACTCAAACAATGGAATCTAGGCTACACTAATGGCCTACAAGTGGGAAATGAAGCATGGAAATGCTACATTAGTTGTAGGGTCATCTAGTTTGTTTTAAGACCTTTCAAGGCTGGAACTTAATGACTATTTTGTTCCATAATCAGCATACCTAAATTTCTGCTTCAAACACAGAAAGACTCACATTCAGAAGAACAAAAACAATGCTTGTTTGTTTGTTTATTTGAATGAAATGGTCATTTACGGGTTGAGTCAATATGCTTGATTAAAACAAACATTCTTTAACAATAAGAACTTTACTAGGTTCAAATCAATCTCTTGATTTGAGTTCCACTAATCTTTGGCATTGTTATTTAGACCATGTCAACAAGTTAACATTCAAAAGCTCTATTTCTATGGACTTTTGAAAGTTGATTGATTTCTAGATCAATTTAAGACAAGCAAGTCTTACTTGTTGAAAGTAACAAAAGATATGAACTATTGTTAGAACGCCTAGACGATAGAGTTCAAAGCTAAACAAAGGTTTTATGACTTTATTATTTCACACAGATTTGAGAGAATATAGGTTTATTTACTCAATGTGATATAAGTTTGAATCTGTTTGGCTAGTTCAAAGATTCAGAAGTATAAATCCCACTTGGCAAGAAATCATAAAGATCTAGGTTAGATCATGTTGATCATTACTTAAGTCAAGAATGATCATCAATGATTATGTGTAGTAAATTCACAATCTAGCTCCATAAGATATGGCATATCTAAGTTGGAATGATCGAAGTCGATTAGTACTTGATTCGATCAATGATGGATCATAAAGACTTTTCCTATAATTTCTAAAACAAAATACTCAACTACCACCAAACTAAACCAAATTCGTCAAAGCTATTGAAAAGTAATTTCAGAATATCTTTTCATAATATATCTAAAGAGTTCCTAAACTCAGTGGGAGCTTAGTGTTTGTTATTCAACAAACTAAGGCCCAAGTATAGATATAAGTTTCATTGTGATTTATTCAAATGAGACACAAGGGTATTGTTTCTACCACGAATTTTTGAGAACATAATGTTTGTTTGCTCGAAATAATGTCCTTTCGGAGATTCATTTCCAAAATGACAAGTGGGAGAAAATAGACCTCGAAAGTCTTCAAGGCGAACAACAAACATAAACGGACATTCCGGAGGCTTTTCGAAGTGCTTCAGAAAATCCGAACTTATTCTTTAAGGACTTTAGAAGTGGATTTAAAGAATAGACATCTCTTAGAAGACTTTACAAGTGCTTCAAGGAGAACAGAATACTCAAAGGACTTTCAAGTTATGTTTTGATATTCTATTTGTTTGATGTTCTATACTCAAGTAGGCATAGTGTTCAAATCACTGGAACTATGATATTCTTGTATTGGATAGTGAAGAAACATAGAGTTCGGGTCAATGAAACTATAAGATTCTTCTATTAGATAGTGAAGAAACCTACAACTTGCAGTCAAACTTTTATCGCGCAGATTAATGAGTTTGTGACTTATAAGAAAGCTATGACGAAACCCAGATTCCCTAAAATGGTTAGAGGTCATATATAGACTCAAATGTTTTAAATGGTTAGAGGCCATAAAACATACTAAATGTTTTGATGACAAAATTGAAATTTTGTTGATTTGCAAGAATAGTTTCACACCATTTGTTTTAAGGATAAAACCATCAAACATGGAATTGTGTTCACACACAAAGCTAGATTAGTTGCTAAAGGCTACAAGAAAATTCATGGCGTGGATTGTGTTGAAACCTCATGCATATCGTAATGCTTAAGTCTATAATTCAAGTAATGATTGCATATTGGTACATATGGCAATTGGATGACAAAACGTATTCCTCAATCAAATGTTGGAAGAAAACTATGTACATATCATGTCATAGGATTTGTGCTTGAAATGAATGCTAGCTTATGAAATCTAAGTATAGATTTAAGCAAGCAATTGGGAATTGGAATTGTATTTTAGTGAAGCTAATAAGTATTTTAGTTTCATAAAATGTACATGATTCTTATAGATAAATAAGAAGTTTAGTGGGAGTACGTAAAACTTAATTGGTCCAATGTGTATCACACACATATCTCTCTATTGTGAAATAACATTCAAATTCTAATGACTTAGA
The DNA here is from genome assembly GCF_020520425.1 of Spinacia oleracea. NCBI lineage: Eukaryota > Viridiplantae > Streptophyta > Magnoliopsida > Caryophyllales > Amaranthaceae > Spinacia > Spinacia oleracea. The sequence goes on along the minus strand of NC_079491.1, from coordinate 52,207,813 downwards.
TTTGAGATTATTCATCAATGATGGACCATGGCGAAACTTAGTACATACTGGGTATTAAGATCTATTTACAAAGATCTTATGATATTGTTTTAGATTAAGTAATGGCATTTACTAAATCAGACACGAAAGACTCCATTGGAGATATTCGACCCATATGAATGAATCTAAGTAAAGAATGTTTGAACTATGTATAAGAATTTACTAAGTTAAACATCAAAGGATCTAGATTAGATTCTTCACCTATATTATATGTCAAAGAATTTAGCTAGATTCAGTATCTACTGAAATTGAATGAGCTAAAGTTACATGAATAGAATTCAATTGAGAATTATTCTGCAAAAGAATTTATCATGTATGATATAATATGAGGATCGCCAAAAATGTATCATATGGCTTTAGGCATAACGAACATATACCAATCTCTATTGATCTAAGTGAAGATCAACTAGATTGAGATCAAGAAAAACTTATGGTACTTGAAAAGGTACATAGGAATAGTTCTTGATTCAAAGAAATAAAGATATGCTATATATTGATGCTACACGCATAAACACTGGCAAAGGATCAAGCAAGATTCCCTTGGAGTTAACCATTGGCAAGGACGAGCTATAGAGCATCGTGTTTTGAAAATGGCAACATGGGTTGGAGACCATGAGTTGTTGCGTGGGAAATTAAAATATTAATTTCCATGTTCCAAAGATACAGCTGGAAAGTCTTCCACATATCTGTGAACTGCTTGGATAAGTAAATCCAAACAAAGCATCACTAGCAACCTAAATAGTTGAAGTAAAAGTACTTATTGCCTAAGAAGCAATAAAACAGAGTTGTTTATATTAATGAGTTCTTCATTGAACTTGGGTAGATCACATGTTTGCTGGCTTGATGGTTCTTCATTGAAAAATGCGTAGAACCACTCTTGAAGCAAGAAGAGACTAGATCACAAAATAAACATACTCAAAGATCTTATCATCTATCTCAAAGAACATTCGATGAAAAGGATATTAAGATTGGCAAAGCATGATAACTAAACCTATGCAACAGGTGAGAAGCAACACTCACGTTGTAGCACTGGAAATCAAGCATAGCTTTGAATTCCATGAACTGTTTTAAAGATGGGTTTGAGGCCCATGGTTGTAAAACGTTGGGGTTGAACATTTATCATATATGAAATGTACTTTCATATTCCATTTAATCTTGGTTTAGTATTAAATGATGAGTCCCTTCAAATTTGACGATATATTCAAGATAGACTGTCAGGACCAGTCCTGTGACTAAGAAATGTCTATCAAGTGAACTTGAATGTCAAAAGTTGAAAAAAGGTCCCTGGTCGGAGTTTTCTATAAAGATGGACGCATAGAAAACGTTAGACGACTAGAATGCAAGATGACTAGTAGTTCTGTTTCTTGAACTATGTGGACATGGCAATGTCGCAAGCATTTGCATAGATACTTACTTTGGGAAGACTAGTATCGGACAGACCTATGAAACTTTACTGTAAGAGATGAAAATCTGTCATAAGTAAATTTCATTAAAATTATTAGACACTAAATCCTCAATACCTGAGTGATTTGAGATTACTTGTTTGAGAACTGGTTACTTTGACGTTGTCTAACCGCCGCACCGTAAAAGGAGGCTATAAAGGCAACACTCAGGTAATCACCTAACAAACGAAGTCTAATCTCAAGATCGCAAGATTGGGATTGTCCTCCCATAAATCGGGATGACATGCTTAAAAGTTGTACAAGGCCACTCGGAGAGCTAGAAACTGTAAAATGCATGGCCGTGCTCAGATGAATCATAGGCTATGATTATCTGTTTATTTGATCAGTTGAACTCTGAAACCGAGAAACACCTTAGGACATAATAAGGATGACAACACTTACCTTATGTTCAAGAGCAAGCATCGAGCGACAAAGGAATTAGGAAATGCACACTTGTCCCTAAGGACAAGTGGGAGACTGAAGAAAATAATACCCTTGGTCCAAGTATGCATATAATATTAAGTCTAATAAAGGCGGTTCAGTATTAGTTAACAAGTTAATAATTCAGTGAGATCAAGTGAGCTGAATGCTTAGCTAGAGGCCGCTTCAGTTCAAGTGGAATTAATGATATTAATCCACAACTTACTCTTGACTGAACCCGTAGGGTCACACAAATAGTACGTAAACGGATCAAGTATTTAATGGCATTAAATACTCCATCTATGGATATTCGGAATCGACGGATCTTGGTTTCAGTGGGAGCTGAGATCGTCACAAGCAAGAAATGAATACTCCGGAAACGATGATATTACCGGAAACGGAAATATGGATCGTATCGGAAATATAAATATTATCCAAGTCGTAAATGTTGCCGGAAACGAAAACATGGTACGTATCGAAAAATATTAATGGAAATGGAAATATTGCCGGAATCGGAAATATTGCCGGAAACGGAAATATTGTCAGAATCGGAAATATTATCGGAATCGGAAAATAATTCCGGAAACGGAAATATTAAATATTTGTTCGAAACGGAAATTAATTCCGGAATCGGAAATATTAAATATTGCTCGTATCGGAAATAAATTCCGGAATCGGAAATTTAATCGGAAGCGTATCGTACGAATGAGCATCGGACGAGGCCTGCCAGACGAAGACCCAGCACGAAGCCGGGCATCGCCCAGCAAGCCAGCGCGCCACAACGCACCTGCCAAGGCTGCTCCAGGCCCACCGCAAGGCAGGCCCAGCGCGCGCCAAGGCTGCGGCAGCGTGTGGGCCTCGTGGCAATGGGCTGCGAGTGCTCGCGGGCTGCGCGCGCGCATGGCGCCCCTCGTGGGCTTCTGTGTGTGCGTGTGTGTGTTTGTTTTCATGTACGAATCCTAAAGCTATCAGGATTCGATATATGATTAAATTCCTATCCTAAAAGGATAAATTAATTAAATAAGAGTTCTACTAGGATTCTAGTTTAATTAATTCGTATCCTAGTAGGATTCCAGTTCCTTTTCCATACCTCTATAAATAGGTGCCTAGGGTCATAATTTATAGACACAATTGAAGTATTCAAAGGTAAGATTTTCAAGAAAAATCAGCCACTCTCTTGCCCCTATTTAGCCGAAATCTATACAGCCTTAAGGGTGATTCTAGTTGGTCGAGCTTAAGGCGGATCCGGACGTGCTGTGGACTATCTACGGAGGGACGACACTTGGAGTAAAGACTTGTTCTTGTTCGGTTCGGGCGGAGCTAGGGAGGGCACGCAACAAAGTGTATGCATCTGAATTATGCTAAGTGATTATGTGTGAATAATATGTTTCCTGGCTTTATGGTTTTTCCGCATGATTTATGTTTTGTCATATGTATCATAACCTAACACAGTACACCTGGGTTGGGCAGACTGCAAGTCTGAAGAAGACAGCAGGTTAACATGAAGAATCTGCAAGTCATTTTTCAGACATTTTCACATACATGTAAGTCTATTTCAGACAAAATAAGTTTTATATTTCTTAAGATTATTACCTTGTAGGTGGTTACTGGTCTGTTTTGTTTGACGTATTTTGACTTAATTCAGATAAAATAAGTTCATATAGTTCAAATAAATCCAGGTAATATAAGATAAGGTCAAGTAATTGATTCTCATAAGTTAGTAGAATTTAATCTTAGTTCATATAAGATAAGTTTGGATAAGTTCGAATAAGTTCAAACAAAATAAGAGAATTGTAATAGAATGTTTTTAAATATGATTTACTATAATATAAGATATTCCATATATCCAAGGGTCAAATTCAAATAAAGTGACGTTTGTATAATTACAGTAGTCAAGAGTAACATAGTTAATTTACAAATGTATAAATAAGAATCACAAGTTTTGAATTTAAGGGTACTACATGCACATAAACATGTACGTACGCAAAAAAGAGTGAATGTGCATGGTACGTTTAACCTTTTATACTAGGACCCTTTAAAAAATATCAGGCATACCCAATTTTTAATAATAGTACTTTCTGGGGATTACAAAAACGCATGTGGGCTTTATCACAACATAAGGATCATAACATTCTAGCTAGGCTCAATGTGCAACACTTTTTAAATTTATTTAGAATTATATGGATAACGATCGAGATGAAAGCGCGTAAACTTTCATATTTCTATTATTAAAAATAAATTTATTTCTAATTTTCTCAGGTGTTTTACTGGTTGGGTGTGCCTAATATTACTTTAAAGGGGTCTAAACAATAAGGCTTAATGTCTATACTATTTTTTTTGAAATGCTAGACAACTTTATTTTTCTTGGGATAATGCAATGTTATAGTATTTTATCCTTGAATTTGAAATTTAAAATAAGGCCCTACTTAGTTCATCTTATTTCAGGACCTTATTAACTATTTCTTAACCAGATTAGATCAGATCAGAAAAAATAAATTCAGATCTGAACAGATCAGAAAAATAAATTCATATTAGATTAGATCAGGAAAAAAAAAAGTTCTGAACACATCACATCAGAAAAAATAAGTTCAAATCATATCATATCAGTTCAGATTATTATTATTTATTTATTTATTTATTTATTTATTTATTTATTTATTTATTATTATTATTATTATTATTATTATTATTATTATTATTATTATTATTATTATTATTATTACTATTATTTCTTTAGTACGAAAATGTTGTTGTCTAGATATGAACCGATATGTCCAGATAAAAAACGGTATGATTAGATCATCTCCAAATCATAATTGCATTTTTAGTTATCATGTGCAGAGCAGAACGATTTGTACATATCATATGAAGATCAAAACCGATAAGTCCAGATCATAAATGATTTGTAAAGATCATATCCAGATCATAACCGATATATAGATCATGTCCGTAGTATCAATAATGTCCATACCATAATCGGTATGATCAGATCATGTCCAGATTAGAACCGATATATGTCTAGAGCTATATAGATCATGTCCAGATCAAAACCAGTCTGTGCAAATCATGTCCAGATTAGAACCGATATGTCCAGATCAACACCATCATGTCCAGAGCAAAACCTCCATGTCCAAATTAGTACCACTATGTCCTTATCAGAATCGATATGTATAGCTCATGTCCAGATCAAAATCGATATGTACATATCATGTCCAGATCATAACTAGTTTGATCAGTATGTGCAAATCATGCCTAGATCAGAACCATCATGCCAGATTAGAAATGACACGTACGTGTTCATTAATTTAGATAATTCGTATTAATTTCTATTATTTGTTCCAAGCGTCGCTAATTTTTAGGGCATCAATGTAGTTTTTAAAACATCTATCTATTATCTATTACTTTATACTAAAACCGATATCAGGAATGACACGTGTCACTTCCTGGTGCAAAATTTTCTCCATATTTTCCAAAAAAAAATCCGTTATATTTTATTTTTATTCTATATCTTTTTTTTGTAAACTATTTATGTATGGAAAAAGTATTAGGTTATAAATTATGGCAATAATATACTATGTAATAATAATTTTCCTAAATATTTTTTGGTAATATTTTAGTCAAATCGGTATGTTAATATGGAAAGCATATTCACTCGATATGTTGGTCACATTAGCATGTTACACATATATAATATGCATATGAGATGATTACATTCATATGAGTATATTCAAAAGTTTATAATTATGCCGTAGTTTGGGGATAAATATTTTGTAAAAAACTATTTATAATCCGTGCGTGCACGGGAACTAATCTAGCATCTTCTAATTTTGTCTACTCCGTATTTATTTTATTGGTAATGTTTGTTTAATTATATCATGTATACAGTAATGAAGAAATAGTAAATTGGGTGTCCAAAATTACCGATCTTTTGCAACACTCGATCTCTTGATTCTCTTATGTCCAGGTTATTTTACCTTGATTATTCACTCTTCACTAACTCCTAATTATTTAACAGGAATTCTCAAATTATTTGGTAACTCCTAAAAATTTATTAACAAATATGTTGTCACCCTAGATAAGAAAATGCATAGAATACATAAGCAAGGACGTAATTAAGAACCTAGAATGTGGCTTTTATTCATCACTTTACACCGGGTTAAAATATCCAACACGGCCGAGCTGAGTTTGCTTATATCATGTATGAGGCAACACAAAAATAGTAAATAGGGTGACAGAAATTACCTATATTTTACAACACTCAATCTCTTAGTTATCTCATTTCTAATTTATTTTACCTTTATTATTCACTCTTCAGTAACTCCTAATTAATACTCCATCCGGTCCATAATGTTCCTCACTTTTCCATTATGCGCGGTCTCCAATGCACTACTTTGAACGATAATAATTTTAGTTTCGTATTAGTAAAATTATAAAAAATTGATATTTAGAAATTTATTGAAACGGATCGAATGGTATCCCACAAGTTAACATTTATACTCTTAATCATACTATTAATTACGGTGAAAGTTTTTAAACTTTGACCATAAGAATAGTAAACATGAGGAACATTATGGAACAGAGGGAGTAAAAGGGAATTCTCAAAGTATTTGGTAACTCCTAAAATTAATTAGGAATCTAAAATTAGGAATAAATTTTTTACAATTATATTGTCACCCTAGATAATGAAATGCATATATTAAATAAGAAAGGACATAATAAAGAACCTCGGATGTGTAAGTTTCGTTCGTCGCTTTAAACCGGGTTAAATTATCCAATACGACCCTGAGATCCATTATATCATGTATACGTTAACGCAGAAATAGTAAATTGGGTGTCCAAAATTACCGATCTTTTACAACACTCGATCTCTTAATTCTCTTACTTCTAGGTTATTTAACCCTTATTATTCTCTATCCGGTAATTCCTAATTAATAAACTGGAATTCTCAAATTATTTGGTAACTCCTAAAATTAATTAGGAGGTCCAAATGAAAATGAAGTTTAAATTTAGTAATAATTATATTCTCACCTTAGATAATTAAATGCATATACTAAGTAAGAAATGACATAATTAAGAACCTTGAATGTGTAAGTTTCGCTCGTCGCTTTAAACCGTGTTAAATTATCCCATCCAACCTTGAGATCCATTATATCATGTATACGGTAACACATAAATAGTAAATAGGGTGTCCAGAATTACCGATCTTTTATAACATTCGATCTCTTAATTCCCCTATGTCCAGGTTATTTAACCCTTATTATTCACTATTCGGTAATTCCTAATGAATAAACTGGAATAATCAAAGTATTTGTTAATTCCTAAAATTAATTTGGAGGTCCAAATGAAAATGAAGTTTAAATTTATTTACAATCATATTGTCACCCTAGATAATCAAATGCATATACTAAATAAGAAAGGACATAATTAAGAACCTCAGATGTGTAAGTTTCGTTAGTCACTTTAAACCAGGTTAATTATCCAATACGACCCTGAGATCCATTATATCATGTATACGTTAACGCAAAAATAGTAAACTGGGTGTCCAAAAAATTACCGATCTTTTGAAACACTCGATCTCTTAATTTTCTTATGTCCAGGTTATTTAACCCTTATTATTCACTCTCTATTCGGTAATTCCTAATTAATAAACTGGAATTCTCAAATTATTTGGAAACTCCTAAAATTAATTAGGAGGTCCAAATGAAAATGAAGTTTAAATTTATTAACAATAATATTTTCACCCTAGATAATGAAACGCATAAGAACCCCGAATATGTAAGTTTTGTTCTTCACTTTAAACCGGGTTAAATTATCTAATACAACGCTGATATCCATTATATCATGTATACGGTAACGCAGAAATAGTAAATTGGGTGTCCAAAATTACTGATCTTTTGCAACACTCGATCTCGTAATTAATCACTTATGTCCATGTTATTTTACCCTTATTATTCACTATTCGGTAACTCCTGGTTAATAAACGAGAATTCTCAAAGTATTTGGTAACTCCTAAAATTAATTAGGAGGTCCTAATAAATTTATTAACAATTATATTGCCACCCTAGATAATTAAATGCATATACTAAATAAGAAAGGACATAATTAAGAACCCGGATGTGTAAGTTTCGTTTGTCGCTTTAAACTGGGTTAAATTATCCAATACGACTTTTTGATCCATTATATCATGTCTATGGTAACGCACAAATAGTAAATTGGGTGTCCGAAATTACCGATCTTTCGCAACACTCGATCTCTTAGTTCTTATATGTCCAGGTTATTTAACCCTTATTATTCACTAATTGGTAATTCCTAATTAGTAAACAGGAATTTTCAAAGTATTTGGTAATTCCTAAAATTAATTAGGAGGTCCAAATAAAAATGAAGTTTAAATTAATTTAAAATTATATTGTCACCCTAGATAATGAAATGCATATATACTAAATAAGAAAGGACATAATTAAGAACCTCAGATGTGTAAGTTTCGTTTGTTGCTTTAAACCGGGTTTAAATAATCCAATACAACCCCGAGATCCATTATATCATGTATATGGTAACACACAAATAGGAAATTTGGTGTCAAAAATTACCGATATTTTGCAACACTCGATCTCTTAATTCTCTTATGTTCAGGTTATTTAACCCTTATTATTCACTATTCGGTAATTACTAATTAATAAACTGGAATTCTCAAAGAATTATGTAAATCCTAAAATTAATTAGGAGGTCCAAATGAAAATGAATTTTAAATTTATTTACAATTATATTGTCACCCTACATAACAAGATGCATATACTAAATGGGAAAGGACATAATTAAGAACCTCGGATGTGTAAGTTTTGTTCGTCACTTTAAACCGGGTTAATTTTTCAATACGACCTTGAGAATCTGAGATCCATTATATCATGTATACGGTAACGAACAAATAGTAAATTGGGTGTCCAAAAAATTACCGATCTTTAGCAACACTCGATCTCTATTCTCTTATGTCTAGGTGATTTAACCCTTATTATTCACTCAATATTCGGTAATTCTTAATTAATAAATTGGAATTCTCAAAGTATTTGTTAACTCCTAAAATTAATTGGGAGGTCCAAATGAAAATGCAGTTTAAATTTATTAACAATTAAATTTGAGCCCCAGATAATGAAACGCATATACTAAATAAGAAAGGGCATAATTAAGAACCCCGGATGTGTAAGTTTCGTTCATCGCTTTAAACCGGGTTGAATTATCCAATACAACCTTGAGATCCATTATATCATGTATACGATAACACAAAAGTAGTAAATTCGGTGTCCAAAAGTACTGATCTCTTGCAACACTCGATCTCTTAATTCTCTTATATCCAAGTTATTTAACTCTTATTATTCACTATTCGGTAACTCCTAATTAATAAACGGGAATTCTTAAAGTATTTGTATCTCCTAAAATTAAATAGGAGGTCAAAATGAAAATGAACTTTAAATTTATTGACAATTATATTGCCACCCTAGATAATTAAATGCATATACTGAATAAGAAAGGACATAATTAAGAACCCCTGATGAGTAAGTTTCGTTCGTCGTTTAAACCAGGTTAAATTATCCAATACGATTTTATGATCCATTATATCATGTATACGGTGAAGCACAAATAGTAAATTGGGTGTCCAAAATTACCAATCTTTTGCAACACTCGATCTCTTAATTCTCATATGTCCAGGTTATTTAACCCTTATTATTCACTATTCGGTAATTCCTAATTAATAAACTGAAATTCTCAAAGTATTTGGTAATTCCTAAAATTAATTAGGAGGTCCAAATGAAAATTAAGTTAAAATTTATTTACCATCATATTGTCACCCTAGATAATGAAATGCATATACTAAATAAGAAAGGACATAATTAAGAACCTCAGATGTGTAAGTTTTGTTCGTCGTTTTAAACCAGGTTAAATTATCCAATACGACCCTGAGATCCATTATATCATGTATACGGTAACACATGAATAGTAAATTGGGTGTCCAAAATTTCCGATATTTTGCAACACTTGATTTCTTAATTCTCTTATGTCCAAGTTATCTAACCCTTGTTATTCACTATTCTGTAATTCCTATTAATAAATAGGAATTCTTAAATTATTTGGTAACTCCTAAAATTAATTAGGAGGTCCAAATGAAAAGGAAGTTTAAATTTATTAACAATTTTATTATCACCCTAGATAATGAAATGCATATACTAACTAAGAAAGGATATAATTAAGAACCCCGGATGTGTAAGTTTCGTTCGTCGCTTTAAACCAGTTTAAAACCTTGAGATCCATTTACGGTAACGCATAAATTGTAAATTGGGTGTCCGAAATTACCGATCTTTTGCAATACTCAATCGCTTAATTATGTTATGTCCAACTTATTTAACCCTTATTATTCACTAAGCTATTCAGTTACTCCTAATTAATAAATGGGAATTCTCAAAGTATTTCTTAACTCCTAAAATTAATTAGGAGGTCCAAATGAAAATGAAGTTTAAATTTATTAACAATTATATTGCGGAATAGTGATGATCAAATGAAAATCAAGGTTGCGTTAGATTAAAGTGATGATCAAATAAGAACATTCGAGGATGTGGAGGGTATTGCTGATTTCTTTTTTATACACTTTCAACTCTTGAGTTACCCTTAGTTATATAAACATATTTATACTTTGAAACTCCCTAATTGTTATTTAGAGGCTAAGAAATAAAAATATCAAAATGACTTCCCTTAATTATACAAAATTAATTACTGTACATTCGTTTTTTGTGGGGGGAGGGTAGAAATTTTTAATCTCTATTATATAAAGGAACAGCTGAGGTCTTTTTGGTAAAATAACTTTTCGTGTCCCCTTTTGAAAAGTCCGTTATACCCTCACATATCTCTCCTTCTATTTCGTTGTTTATGCACTCTCTTCAGTCTTCCCCTCTCACTTTTCTCTCTCCTCCCTTTTCCCTCACTGACCCATTCCTAGGGTTAGACATTCTCGCCGTCTCCTGCGATTTCTCCCCTCCATCTCTCCCGCAACTGCGATTGACTCGGGTACTGCTTCCTCATACTCAAACTCCATATCGTCGTAGGTTTCAAGCTCTACCAATTCGCCTTCAATGGCGAAGAATAGAGGAAATGGGGTTTCTGGGAAGTCGTTTTCGTCGATTTCAATGGCGTCGTCGGAGATTGTGGTCTCAGGTACTAATTCTATATCGAAATTTAAGACCTGGTTTTCCATTTGAAATTTTAAGTGTGAAATTTAGGGATTTAATTTGATTTTAGGGTTTTCCGCCAGGTTAATTTGATTTTAGGGTTGTCCGCCATGTTAATTAATTAGTTTTTTTTATTGTTTGATTTTAGGGTTTACATAATTTTCCGGCGGATTAATTAGTGATTTGGGTTTGTAAAACTGCAGACTGTTGCTATGAATTTTATAATGAAGCATGGGAAGGGTGATTAAGATCTTCACAATCTTAGGAAGGAGATTGAGGTAATATTTGATTAATTTTTATTCTAAAAACGGTAATTGGTTTCATACATGGGAAGTTTGGACTTTGAAATTCAAATTATTAGTTGCAATTATAGTTGAATTTTCTTAATTAGTGTACTCCTGAATCGTGTAATGTACTTGATGATTGGTGCTGAAAATGGAATGAAGGTTTTTGGGTTTGTTGAAACTGTACAGCTTAAACTGGGTGCTGAAAAGGCATTTGAATATAATAGATATTTGTTCAGGATTGAAATTAGTATGACAGGTTTTGATTATAATTAAGGAAAAGAATTAAAATCTGTCAAGCTGTTGATTACTTCTGCCATTAGAATTTAGGAGTGGGAATTTAATGGTGAAAAGTGTCTCATTTGTTTGTAGGTTGAGGATCAGTACAAGAAAGCGTTAGAAGAAGACCCGTCCGTATTTGATTACGATGGTGTTTATGATGATATAAAATCGAAAATGGTTCAGTCGAAAGCCGAAGATAGACAGCAACGACAGGTAATTGTCTAACAATTCAGTCATTGTGTTTGTTAATTTGGATTTCATTTGTTTAAGTTTTTGGAGGTGTTGTTAAACCTTTAGGTATGCAATAGTTTGGGTTACATTGAACCAATCTTTTGAAAGGCGGTGTTGAACCGTTATCAATAATTTGACACGTTCTGTTTAGTAGCTAATCATTTGTTGTTGTTTCTTCGGATTTGTTTCTGTTGTTGCAACACCAATTTTACAATCTAGGGATTTTAATTGCTATTTTGTTTTCGTTTTTGCAATTTTAATTACTAATTGAAAGCATATGTGTAATGATGTTTTGCTTTTGATTAGGTATTAGAAATCTAATTTGGATTCCTAATAAGTTCTGCCTACAAGTCTCTATTTAAATCTGATTTGGATTTCGGAATCGATTTTTTTGTACAATGTATGATTGAATATTGATTTTTTGGTGATTCAATTTGATTGGTGGTTTTGTTAGGCGAATGCGTTTGTGGAAGGTGTCACGCAAAATCGATGAACTGGAGAGATCTTTCTGCGTTGATGGTGGTGATTTGACGACTGATGGTGGTGCCTTATCAGGATTTTGGCAAATCGCCAGTCAGTTGCTCGGTCATAGGAGCAATGGATGAGATATATATATCAGAATTGGAACACAAAGTTCAGACTTTACAAAATGAAGCTACAACTTTGTCTGCACAACTTACATTATTGCGGGTACCATGATCATTGGTTTAGAAGTGCGCACTTTGTTGAATATCATTCGTGTGACCTTAACTGAAATTTTCTTTTGTGAACAGAGAGATTTTGCTGGACTTTCCAGCCAAAACAATGAGCCGAGGTTCCGTCTACAAGCGATGGAGCAACATCAAAAGCTTCGTGGTGGTATGATTTCTATTCTATAAACAAATAAGCAGTAAGAATTGTTATGAATGTGGCTGGTATCAATTTGTTCTCTGAGTTTGCTAAAGGTTTGTCGTCTTTGGTCTAGAAGTCTAGAACACTGTTTCAATTATCATAGCTCTATCAATATGAACCAAATCAACCAACCTTCCCAACCCCCCCTGTTCAAAAAGAAAAAGAAAGATAAGAACGGTAAGAGATTGAATCACAGCGTGGTGTTCGTGCAACATACTCACATTCTGGTTATGTTGTCATGATAAACGATTAATTCATTGATAGTTAAATCATTTAGAAGTTACCTCTTCTTGGTAGTATAGATATATAGTAGCAAATCTCATTGAGTTTTCTATATCTTTGGCAGCTCTAAATGAAGCATTAACAAAGGAATTACAATGCTTAAGGATAGCCATAGGAGAGCTGAACGCTAAGTCCATATTCAAGTGTTTTGGGCAGCAGCTTTATGTCAATCCGCAAATGTACCAGTAATAGGGTTGGTCTAGAAAATATTGTTTGCTCTGGTCGTCGTTCTTTGATTACTTCCTTTATCAGTTTGCTTTTAAGTTTCTCTCCTGAAACCTTTCAGTGATAAAATTGGTGTTCTATATTGATCAACCCTATTCAATTATGTTGCATGTGTGACTAATAATTTGTTTCTCATGTCAGGTTTGCAAATTCTTTACAGTTAACCATAATGATATGGATACCCTCCAGAAATGATTGTTCCCTGCTGACATTTTCCAGGTTTGTTCTTTTTCTTCATATTGTTTTCAATCTTTCAGTGATTTCAAGCAAACTGAAAACAAGAAGTTTACTTATTGAAAAAATGAAGTAATAGGGTTGATCTACAAAATATTGTTTGCTCTGGTCGTCGTTCTTTAATACTTCATGTTTTCAGTTTGCTTCGTCAGTTGATCAGGTTCAATTCCGGTTCTTTATTTTGTTGTAATTTTTTAATTGAATGTGGAATTTCAGTGTTTAGAAGTTAACATACGATGTCGGTTTGTGTGATATTGAGTAAATTGTGGAATTGTCTGCAATTTTGGATGAGAATGAGAGGAATTGCGTTCTGTGATATTGAACAAATTTTTGTATATCACGTGTTATTGAGCAAAAATCAATACACTGCAAGTTTTATTGATCAAATTTTTGCTGCTGATGTATTTTCTCTCTCATACCTTTTTGATTTAATTTGTTTTGTGCCTTTTGATGTCGATTTTGATGAATCTAGGGTGTAATTAGTTTGTGAATTCAACTTTGTTTTGCGATTGTTTAAACTTTTGATTGAGTATTTTGATTTCAGATGCCTATTGTTTGTTATTGACCACGTTGAATCTAGGGTCTCCAGCATTTTTGAGATGATCGTATAACCAGGCATTGATTTAATGTTGTTCAGTTGTTATTGTTTAGCCATGATTAAGCAATGGGTTTTGGTTTGCAAATGTTAATTAGCTTGAAATTGCATGAATTAATTGAAATATGTACAAAATCAACGGATAATTGCTGATCTGCATGTTCTATTTTTTGGTGTAGGTTTTGGAATTGGAAGGAAATGCTGCATGAGACAACAAGAAAACTCGAATTATGGGGGCACTTCTTCAATTGGCAGTAAGAAACGACGAGGCGCTAAGCAAACTTCTTGGTGATGTGACCATTGCTAATAGAGGTGTGATGCCCAACTTCCACAACCTTCTTCTCTCAAAGAAGGCTGGTGGCAACAAGCCTACTGAAGATTACTGAAGATTTCATTTAGTGATCAAATGAAAATGTGGATCTCAATAGAACCCGAAAACTCACGTACTGTTGTCGAATGTTTAATAGATTTTATAGGAATGTAGTTAGTGTATTAGGGGTTTCTTATCATCTCAATGATTAATTTATGTTGCTGGAGAATCAAGGATCAGTCAAGTAAAAGCTTTAAGCATCACAAATTTACACTAAACATCTCCATTTTTATCAACAAGGAAGCTATACACAATTTCAACTTACAGACGAGCAAAAATTCAACTGCGGTACAGGAAAATGTAAAGATGGAAATAGAATATTTGGCCTGTTTTGATGCAAGATAAAATCAATAAGCTTTTGAAATACTGAGTTCATGTCCCGGATTTATATTTTGATTTTTCGTTGTGATATATGTGTTGTAACAATACAATTTTAAGTTTTTTAATGATTTCGCACGCATCGCGTGCATATAAGACTAGTGTTATATAGGAAGTAACAATGTACGTTGGCCCATGATTAAGGGGGAGAAATGACATAATATTAGTAAAAGTAAATCATTTATAGAAACGAGACTAGTATTAAGGGATATTTTTATAAGGAAAGTGGGACGAGTATTAAGGGACGGAGGGAGTAATAGTCACCTAAAAGCATACAACGTAATAATCTTATAAAATAAAATTACTTTTACAATATAGGAATTATTACCAGCTACATTATTTTTCATTTACATGTATGTTTTCTGATTCAACTACATTGCACATAGTAATACTTGTTAGCAAAAAGATGGCAGGTTTGTCGCATTATTTGAACTTATTCACATTGTTTACGACTTTTGGGTGTTTTCAATTTTTATTCTAGTGACTAGATCAGGAAAATATGTATTCCAATGTCCATTTATTATGTGACCACATACTCTTATTGGTAATAAATTTATTTCTAATGTTATTTTGATCAGTGTCGAAATACATTTTCCAAATAACTTAGTTGGTTGGAAAAATTACTTTAAATAATCCAACCTTTCGACGATTTTCTGTTAATAATCCAACCTTTGGATTATTATCTAATAATCCGACCTTTACCCCCCGTTAACTTTTATTGCACCCAACCGGTCACCAACCCGATACAATAGGTAATATGTACACGTGTCATTTAACCATTTGTTATTAATTTATTTTTACTTTTTAAAATATATAATTTCTTTTTCCTTTTATTCACTTTTCTTTTACCTTTTTTTCGTTATGTTTTTTTTATCGTACCTTCCTCCTCCCCCCCCCCCCACCCCAACAAGGGAAATAATATTCTGTATATGCATCATCTTCAACATTTAACCTACGCAAAAAAAACTAAGATCGCCATTAATAATATCGATGACAACAACTCCAGCAACACTACTACCCCTTCAACACAACCCACAACACCTCATAGCTCCACCACCACCCTTTCAAGCCACCATCTACACCAAGAACACCACAAGCCCCAATTTTGTTGGTTTGGATGTAAAATATTTGATTTCATATGTTAAATAAGTTTCATTTGTTTGAAATTAAATAATTATTACTGTAATTCATGCCTAAATTCCAAAGGGTTTCTATATATTTCCCAAATCAATCGAAAATACTAAGAGTTCTGGTGTGGGTACTACGTTCCGACGAGTCCTGGTGGCACAAGTGTTTTCTCTCCCCGTCTTCTCCTGCTTGTTGCGGCGCAAAGACGACGTTCTTGGTCGGTTTTGATGAGAGATTGGTTTGGGTTGGGGTTGGGGTTGGAGTTAAGGTGTCAATGAATGAAATTAATTAGTGTGTTTATGGTGGCCGGAGATGAAGATGGTGGTCGAGGGTGGGTTGGTGTTTCAGGGAGGCGGGGATGGAATTTCTTGGGTGGGGGTAATTTTCTGGTGGGGCTAGGGAGGAGGGAAGACGCGATATCAGAAAAAGGGTTGTGGAGGCAGGAGGAGGAAAGAGCTAAGGAAACAAATAAAAAAAGTTGACCTTCTCTACCGGTTTTCAGTCATTGGGGTCTAATAAAAGTTAACGGGGGGTAAAGGTCGGATTATTAGATAATAATCAAAAGGTTAGATTATTAACAGAAAATCGTCGAAAGGTTGGATTATTTAAAGTAATTTTTCCTAATTGGTTTGGCGTATCTAATAATTTTCAAATATTTCTTTCAAGGGTCCTAAACAAAAAAGTTAATGTCTACACTATTTTTTTAAATGCTAAACTCATTTAATAAGTGGATTAATGTCTATATTATTTGATATTTGAGTCGAAAAGGTGAAACGCCATTAAAACTTTAGAGTTTTTCCATGACTATTACGTAATATTACTCTATACACAATGACCTTCTCATCACCCATGAAAAAATATTCAAAGAAATTAATTTGTATAATAATTTTAATAATATAAACGTTCTTTAAAAAAAATCAACTAATTTTTTTTTATTTACAATACAATAAAAAAAATTTGGAAGATATTTATTAGTTTTGGTATATTTTTTTAAAAAATAAAATTTTGTATTGCGTAGTACCAATTTTGGTAATGGTTTTAATTTTGGTAATTATCTTTGATTCTTCATTCTTTATTAAAAAAAATAATTTTTTTTTTGTTATTTTACTTTCGATTAAAATTTCTTTAACATTTTAAAAAATAATATGTAAACTTTTTATTTTGATAATGAAAATGTAAACTTTTTATTTTTTGATAAAATGAATATGTAAACTTGTAAAACATTAATTAGGCGACAAAATCAAATCATTTTTGTAAAAACAAATCTTAATATAATATCTTTCAACAAAAAATATCTCAGTATAATTATCTTTTCCACAAATAAAAAAAATCTCTCTTTTTTTGGGCATGACGAGTCAATTTTTTTTTTTTTATTGAAAATCATTACCGTTTGTTATGTAAAGTCAATAGATTCGGGGTTTTTTTAAATCAGTAAATTTAAGTTTTTGATATTTTTTTTTGAGGATATATTTCAGTATTTACTTAATTTCTGTAACTTTTTTTTTAATATATTAAAAAACGTGAATCTAGAAATTTTAAAAACAATATTTAGGTCATAAAAATTAACCCTTAGCAGTTTATCTTCTATTCAAAAATATTTTAACATGACTATTTATTCTCATATAAATAAAAACATAATTATCTCCCTTTTTTGGCGTGGCCCCTAAAATATTTTTTGGAAGATATTTTTTATTTTCGATATTTGTTTAAACTTTTATAATTTTATGGAATCAACTATTTTATTTAAAACAAACTGATTTCGGTTGTTTTAATTTCATAATAACAATTTTTAAAAAATAATAATTATAAAAATATACGTAATATTTTAAAAATTATGAATTTTCCAAACTTGTAAAAAAATAATTAGGCTACTGATAAAAAAAAATCTCAACATAATTATCTTTCATTCAACAAATCTTTACATAATTATATTTTCCTCAAATAAGTATAAAGACTGATTTTTTTGGACGATATACTTTCCCTAATTTCAGCGTTTATTTTAATTTCACTTTTTGTAATTTCAACAATATTTTTATTTTGGTAAAAATATATATTTTAGTAATAAATTTAATTCAGGTTTCTTATAAAATTTATAAAATAAAAATATTGTTGATTTTCTTAAATCTAAAATTAAAATTAACCACTAATTAGTTTCGTTTATCATTTCCTTTCAAACAAAAAAGATTATTTTATCATTTTCTTTGTATAATCAACAATCTCTCTAATTAGTAGCCTAAATTTTAGCCATAATTTTGGGATATTCATAGTGTTGTTATATAATCTACAAAGATACGTAATTTTTTCTTTAAAAAAAAGAAAGACGCTGTTAAAAAACATCTGATATAAATTTTAATTTATGAATTTTTTTTTTTTAAAGTTAATTTTTATTAAGTCAATTTTTTCAGATCCGCCCCTAAATAAAGGTCATTGATCGAATTAACCAAGGATTTATGGTAAATTAATAGGGTTAATCCATTAATTTTGGAGAAATACTATTTTTAAGAGTAATACGAAAATAATTTAACTTTTTTTTAAAAAAAAACTAAGTAATACGAAATTAAAAAAATCAGAAAAAAATAATTATAAAATATTAAGTTGTATAGACATGACGAATTACATGAAATATGCACTTTTTAGGAAATATTATTAAGCCTCAAATATAGCATTTAGATACCGTAATGTATAAAGAATAAAAGAATATTTTAAGAATATATTCTCATTTACCAATAAAATAAAATATATCTCTTTATCAAAAAAAAAATATATATATATATATCTTATTTATCAAAAAAATAAAAGAATATATTTTCTGGAAAAAATAAAAAAGATATTTTTAGGACTATAAAGTGGAAATTTGACTAAATTGTAGTTTTTGTTACTATAGGATTCTTTCCTAATTTCTTGAGTTTTCCTAAATATTTTTTCCTCTAAAAATAAGAAGAATATTGCGTTTTTAAAAATAAAATGAATGATTAATTATGTTATATTTAAAATACAGTTTTTATTTAGTATTTTAACTTAATTACGTCATTTATTAAAATAATTGATATATATATATATATATATATATATATATATATATATTTTTGAAAGGATATATTATTTATATTAAAACATTGGGTTCTCTGTATAAAAAATTACGTTTTTTTATTAAAATAAACGAGTAATTATTATTATCATTAAAAATTACTTTTTTTTGTAAAAATAACATTATTTATTAAAAAGTTAACTAATTTCACCGTTAAATATATTATTGGAGATTTTATAATAAAATTATGAAATAAATTAAAAAAATGATATTATTTTTGTCATTTTGGTTTAAATAAATTGAGTTCTTCAATCAATATCAATGGAGGGATTGAGTTCTTCTAGCATCGTCAATGGAGGGATTGAGTTCTTCAAGCATCATCAATGGAGGGATTGGGTTCTTCAAACATCATTAATGGAGGAATTAAATCACATAAAATAAAAGATCAACTTTATTCATTAAACGAAATTCGTGACAATGCATTATCATGTATCAATTATCCACTATAATGTTGAGTTTGTACTTATGGATTATTAATCAATCAATTAAAAAAAAAATTAGTTGGAAGATGGTCGAATGAAGATGATGATGGTTGGATGATGATGATGATGGTTGAATATGATGATGATGATGGTTGGATGATGATGATGATGGTTGAATATGATGATGATGGTCGGATGATGAGGATGGTCAGATGATCATTAGGGAATACGGTGTAAAATAATAAATATTAAATAGATGTTAATATTAAATAGACGTTAGATAATTTTTTTTCCTCTAGACAAACAACCCAGAAAAGGGATAAAATCAAGTGAACGGTCTAGATTTTATTGAAATCAATCGACGGTCTAGATTTAATTTAAGGGGTAAGTCGTCGAAGGTCGACGACCTTCATAGAAGCGTCGTTTCCTACTTATTTTTTTACAACATTGCGTTATTTCATAAATTTGACTATATTTTAAACGAAATATTGCGTTATATATTCTGGTGTTGTTTTGTTCCGTGGTCTAAATTGGTTCAATACCATAATCAAAATTGAATTTTTATCGTAATTTTTTTTAGATAAAAAATAAGTAATATATACTGTACTTAGTTTTATGAAACACTTGCATGTTAAATTAACATTAATTTTTGATTATCTTTTAAAACTTTACTAAATAAAAAGAAAATTTTAATGGTTATTTTAAATAATGACATATTATCAAGCTGATCCGGGTGATCGGAACGATCATCCAACAAATTTCCGGAGGAGAACCGGATCAACCAAACGACGAGGTTTTCAATAGACTTTTCAACAACTGAAATTAACATAGGCGCACATCGGCTATATAAGCGACTCTTTTTAGTTTTGGGGCGATGTAGTATTATTACTAATTATTCGCCTTATTACGTAACTACTAATGTGTAATTTTTTGGGGTTACTTTTGGTAACGACTCCAATTTAACTTTATATACTAGTATTAACTTGCTTAAACCAAGTAAAAAGGTTTAATTAATGTTTTACATTTCACTGTTTTTCGAGTACAACAATAGCCTTTAAGTAAATTAAATCATTATAATTGCCAATGGATTAGCCTCACTGTCAACTTGGTTACTGCTTATGCCTTAAAATAGCGCTTCACTTGTTATTGGAGGTCACTGGTTCGATTCCGCTGAATTGAAGAGTGATAATTAATTTCTGCTAACCCCCCCCCCCACCACCCGTTTTTTTTTTCTTTCCTTTTTTGCAATTTTTCAATGTGAACTAAATCATCAAAGTATATTCACTTGACTTGTGTGGGCAAATAATTCAACACATGACTTTTTAGATGTGAAACAAAATAAAAACACATGACTATTGTACATTTGTGTCATAACTTGTCTTATGGGGTAAGACTCATTCATAAAAAACAAACATTTGAAAATTCATTGCACATTACTAATAATTACAAAAGGAGTATTTTTAATAAGCAACAATATGTCAAAACACACAAACAATACTTAAATTTATTAACTACAATAGTTACAAAAAAATACTCAAACCAACATTGTAATGTCTGCCCAGCTGTGAAGTCTTCTTCTTCGTCTACCTTCGTCTACCTTCGTCTACCTCCAACATCATTTCATCAAAAAATAAAAAAATTAAGTTGATAAAAAACAACTAAATAACCAATTGACGATACTTATGATTAATTAACAATCATCAAAAATCAAAATATCATTTTTTTGATGAAATTAAATTAAACGACAAAAAATTACAAAGGAAACAAAATTAAAAAATGTCAGAAAATAAAACGATATGTGTAGATCTGGTAAATCGCGATATGTGTAAATCAAGCGAAAATAAAATCTGTCAGATAAACATGGAAGATCTGGTATTTTTTGAAAACTTAGGAAACATCGAAGAAAAAAAAAAGAGAAAAGAAAAAAAAAATTCGAATTTCAAATTCAAATCAGATTTGAAATTTGGCTGAAATTTTGGATGCTGACTTGGATTTGCTGAGTTGGATCTGGCAAATGAGAGAGCAAGGTATAACTGGCCCACATACACCAAAGGTATGTGTAGCATTTGCGATAATTAGGTCAACTATTCTTGATCAATTTTAACTAGAATATTTCAATTTGGGGAAGTAGTAGAAGAAATAATTATGCGCCAACAAACACTAGAAATCTAGACTAGCCCCAATCCCAATGGCCGAAGATTTGAAGTCACGGCCTTGAATAAATGAGCAAAATATAAGTTTTTTTTAAGTAGGTAAGAGGAAGAATTCAATTGAACTAACATTAAGAGTAAAGTCAATGGATGACCCAAAATTTTGGGTCATCAATTAAATAAGTATTTTATACTTTTCCCACTCAAGTATGACCAAAGCATATGACCAATAATGTCCAAACATCCCCAATAGTTGCCCAATTTATTTTGGTCACCATTTTATCTATCTTACTTTTATCCTACCCCAGCACAATTCTCTCTCTTCTATAACTTAAAATAATTGTTAATAGATGCATTAAACCTTATTCTTAATTAAATTATGACTTATAATTAAACACTTGATACATTAGATAAATATTTAATTAAAAGTTAACAAAGAAAATATAGTTTAAGACGAAATTACATTATAATAAGAAACGAATACAATAATACGAGAACACATATGATAAACATAACATAATTTATAAATATGATTATAGTTACGATATCAAGTCTGTTACTCTCTATTATTACCCTCTTCCCTATTATTACCTCCATATTTTAGCCACAAATGTTCTACCAGATCTGACTTGAGGGCTCTATTCATAACTTCATCACGAACTCGAACTCTATTAGACATGTAAGTATCCAAATTTGCTATCCTCTCAGCACCGTTGTGAAATTGAAATGGCTCTCCATTATTTCTTCTGTTCGAGGATGAAGGTTGTTCCACGGCTTGGTCATACTCACTTGGGTCCTTATAATTTAAATATGTATCTCGTTCATCCTCAACAATCATGTTATGTATAATAATACAAGCTATCATAATTTTTCCAAGCATTGATGTATTACGAGCTAGAGCAGGTTGACTAATTATTGCAAAACGAGCTTGAAGTACCCCAAATGCACGTTCCATATCCTTTCGTCGACTTTTTTGTAACTTGGCAAAAAGGCCTTCCTTTTCGTTTTGGGGGAGGGATATCGTGGGAATGAATGCTGCCCATTTTAGGTGTATACCATCAGTGAGATAATATCCCATACTGTATTGGTGCCCATTCACGACATAATTAATAGGTGGTGCACGACCTTCAAAAACATCTGTAAATAATGGAGATCTATCAAGAACATTGATATCATTACACCTACCTGGCGTTCCAAAGAAAGCATGCCAGATCCAAAGGTCTTGCGATGCTACAGCTTCTAAAATCAATGTTCGCTTATTAGCTCTTCCAGAGAGCAACCCTTTCAATCTAAGAGGACAATTTTTCCATCGCCAATGCATACAATCAATGGAGCCCATCATGCCTGGAAATCCTCTTGGTTCTCCAATTTGTAAAAGTCTTGCTATATCCACTTCGGTTGGCCTTCTGAGTTATTCATCACTAAAGTAAGACACAATCCCTTCAACAAAATGTTGTAAAGAATCTCGCGCAAGAGATGCGCTGATCCGTAAGTAGTCTTCAACACTATCAGCATCGGTACCATACGCTAGCAACCTCATAGCCGCAGTGCATTTTTGCAATGATGATGCACCGAGTCTACCAGTAGCATCCGGACGTTGCTGAAAGAACTCATGACGTTCTTCCAAAGTTTGCGTTATACGGAGAAACACATGTTTTTTCATGCCAAATCTCCGACGAAATAAAGATGGGGGAACACCGGTAGGTCAGCAAAATAGTCATTCCACAAACGATCGTTTCCATCATCACGATTCCTCTGTACAAGGACCCTTGGTGCTCTTGGAACTTGATTACCAATTTGAAAAAATTCAAATGGATTATTCGCCAGCATGAACTCATCCATCATCCGATCAACTACGCGATTCGCTTGTCTACGTCTTTCATAACGTCGGTTATAATCATTGATAGATTGTTGGTTACTATTATCAGAATTATTGGAAGAGGTGGAAGAAGAATTTGAAGAATTGGTACTTTCGTTTGAGGACATCTTTCACTTCAAGCAATCCAATTGAAGTGAAAATTTTTAGATTGAAATTAAAAGATACTACGTAGGAGATTGAAGATATAAAAAGATACTAAGGGTGAGTGGAGTGAAACTGAAATGTTTTCACTCAATTTATAGAACAATGTTGAAGCTATCTAATTCAATAATGAGCATTATGAATACAACAATTTACTGCAAAAATTGATTGATGTGATAAATGGTAGCAGTGATACGTCACTTCATATGGGTCATGTAATGAAGGTGCAATGATACTTCACTTCATCAATGTAATTATTACCCGACATTGTCATAGTAATAAGTCATAGTGATAAGTCTTGTCACTCAAAATAATGGAGTAATTTTATCAGGAACAATAATAGAGTTATGAAATAATTTTCAAACAAAAAGCAATTACATTATTGGAATGTTATGAATTTCAAAACAAATACTAATAATAGTTTAATTTAAACATCAGGATTTAGAAAATAACATTAGAATATTAAACATAAATCACTAACTACCATTAAAACATTAAGAATAAATAACTTAAGCCTTAAGTAAATATTACACTAATTTCATGGGAATAATATCCTCACTAAATTGTTACGGCGTTCTTGATCTTCTTCCGACAAGTACGGTTTGGCTTCAAGTATCTTGAATAACTCCATGTTGATTTTTCGTTGCTTTCGTGCTTCTTTCTCTCTTTCCAATTGAACCTTTTCAACCTCTCTTTTTCTTTCATATTTCAATTTTTCTCTTTCCATCTCAGTTTCAGATTGTCTTGTAATGTTCATGTTTTGCACAACATCTAACCATTGTTGAAATGACTCTGAAGGCACATTCATCACTTTGTTCTTACCTTTATTTTTGCTTGATCCGTCACTTAAGGGGAACCCAAAACTCCCAATATCACCACTGGTTGGTGTATTTGGGTTTGTTGAAGACGAGTAGTTACCAGCTTCATTTATCCGTGATCTCTTTGAGTTATTTTCTTGGTTTGATGTATTTTCTTACAAGTATCAACAATATTTTCAACTGGCTCCCATCCTGAAGCATTTTTCAAAATATCCCAAGCATGCTTGTCATGAAATACCTTAGAGGTATTTTTTTTTGTATTGTCAGCCCTATATAGTTTATGTGCTAGCTTCATTTCATCATCATCACATTCACCACTGGCACTCCTTTCTACTGCACTTGCATATGCTCCAGAAAATTTGGCGCATGAAGCTGCTATCCTTTTCCATCGATTTCTAAGTTTCTCTAAGTTTCTTACCTTCAACAAATCACTCTTTGTAACCCCTTCAGCACCTTCATTATATAACTTTTCTTTATATAACCTAACATTATCAAACATTTTTACAATTTTACCCCAAAATACAGCCCCCTTTTGTTTGGTGTTAGTTTTCTTATTACAACCAACCTCAAGCCAAGCTTTCACAAGGACCTCATCTTCAGCATGCGATCAAAATCTTCTGGACGATGAATTGGCTCCTCCTTCATTTTCGGCAATATCATCATCATCATCATCAGCATCATCATCGTCATTGTCGTCTTCCGATACCGCGGTTTCTCTGTATGAATTATTGAAATTCGGAAGAACGTTATCACCTTCTGACATGTGAAAATGTTGTGACATGGGAAAATTTTGTTTCATCTTGTGAAATTTGATAATTCCCATAAGTTGAAAATTCTTGTTGTGATCTTGGAGCAATTGGTGAGAAAGAGCTCGGATTGGAGAAATTGAGATTTAGTGATCCATAATTTGGAAACTGCAAAAAATTTTGGGAGTTTGAGACCTCTTGAGAGTTTAGATCAATTGGATGACCTGACAAATTAGGTGTAAAATTTGGATTATTTGGTACTTGTGAAGAATTTTTGGATTTTGGGGGATTTTTTTTCCTACTAGATTTTTTGGTATTTATCTTCAAGAAAAAATATTGGATTGTTTAGAATGAAATAGATTACGTATTTAGATTGGAAGATTTGGGTAAATGAAAAGTTTTGTAAAAGTACCTCAATATTTGTCTCATTTTATAGAGGAAAATAAAATAAAGCCGTTGGTATAAATTTTGTAACTTTTTACTTTGTATTTTTTCAGATATTACCGTTTGAACTTTAGGTAACGTTAATAATTATTTGAAAAAGAAACACAAATAGCCGTTGATTTCTATTATTTGATACCGTTGATATATACTGTTGTATTCTTGATGTCAGTAAAAAATCAGACTTTTGTTCTTTGCTCACACACGTATCTTACCTACAACTGATGCCACAAATTTTTTTTGGGTCGTGGCTATGACCTGGGCATTACTCCATCTCTCTTCATTTCATCTCTCTTCATATTTTTTATTATTTTCCCCCCAAAATTCTAACTTCAACCAATGCCCATGACCACCGCTGGCATTACTCATATAAGGTTAGCAAACTCAGCTAAATAAATTTATGCAGCCATCCTCAAACTTTTGGCGGTTAATAAATCTCGATCTTGTGACTCGTAATCATAAAATCACAAGGTGGGTTGTCCATCAACTTCTATTATCTATACTAATATATTAAAAGGCGTTTTGGAAAACGTCTATGTGTCACGTAGTACTCTTCCCTTTGCAACACATCATTCACTCACCAAGTGGTATGTCATGTCATGGATAAACAAAAATCAATACAACGAGGTTCGAACTGTAGACCTCATGTCTGAATGATAATTCTCATTACCATCTTAACCAACCACCAATTGTGGTTTATTTCTTTACATTAATTTATAAATAAATGTTAACATGAAGTCTAAACCAACTAAATTTTTATTTGATTTTTTATTTTCTATGGAATATTTTGAATAAAAATAAAAATAAATAATTAGGACAACTATGAAGAAACATGATGTCATGAATCTCATAAGCATCAACAATAGAAATACCTTGTATGGCTGCTTATATCTAACTAGCTTTTGAGCCCGTTCAAAGAACGGACAGTTGTATATTGGTTGTTTAGATGTCTTTTAAAGTTTTAATTAGTTAATACTTGTGATTTTTGATAACATATGAATTAAATAGAGGTGTAATTTAAAGGTTGGAAAAATATAAAAATTATAATGATGAATAAATATTGGATGTTAAGGTGGTGGAGTGGAAGAGACTAATGAGTATAGTAGACTATTAATAACTTGATGTTGAATAAGGAAAATGGAGTGGAAGAGGCATTAGAAGTTGTAAACATAGAAACAATAAAGAAAAAATTGAAAAAAAAACAACAAAACAAAATGATGGATGAAAGGAGAGATGACACATGACTTCTAATAATGAGATGCCACATGGCTTCTAATAACCTATGGTTTTCCTTTTTAAATATTAGGTATAGATTTGGTGTTATTAATTTGAAGCACTTAGTTCCATTAGAAAACAAATTATACAATTGTAAGATGATCTAATTGAAAAATTACTTGGCATGATAAATGACGTAGTGTGTCTGTGTAGTTGACAAACTTAATTGATGTTTTTCACTTTAAGGTATACATGCATTTTCGTCAAATATTGAGCTCAAGAAAAACTAAAATTTTAACTATTCAATGTAGCGATCGGGGTATCGCCCGGACTACACACTAGTTTAAATCATTGAATGCAAAATGAAAGAGAAAGGAGTATAACTTTTCCAAAATGATTATGGAGTGTACAAATTTTTATCTTTCCTTTTCATCGTTCGATTTGATTTTGACTTCTGTCTACAACTGGAATCTATTCTATAACTATTACGGAGTACTAAAAGAAATACCGTTGACATCATCCTTCCCTCCAAACTTTACACATGTCACTCTCTCCTACAATATTTTCCCGCCCAAATGTACATTGCTTGCTACACAATTTATCCTCTATTATTAATTGATATTAATCAGATTTTAATCATTATTTGTGTTCCCATTAAAGTGGAATGTGAAGTTTACATGTTTATCCGTGCACTGGAATAATGGAAACTAATGTTTTTAGATTAATTTAAAAATATGTTCACATTGAAATCAGATTTCCATGCATTTGGAAGAGAAATTATTAAATTACAGTTGGGGGAATTTTCTAGAGGGGAATGTACAAAGCCGTTTTTCTAAAACGATTATACTCAGTAGTTCATTGTACTAGATATTTTAAACAAGCATGACTCTTCCAAATACTGAAATAAATACATTAATCTATCAATTTGAGTACTGAATTAACTATATACATAGATGTGACTTCCCTCTAAGTGGTACCTCTACCAGTATGTAATAAACCCAAGTACCCAACAAGTGTATGTCTCTTCCTCTCTATCTTCTTATTAGAATTTGTATTCCATTAACCATGTACATGAATAATACTTATGTAGTTATATTAGTTTGTTTCTTATGATTGAATTTGCAATTCAGAACCCAACATGCTGATAATAACCCAATCAGGGATTGTTGATTTGATAATGAAGATACAAAGTACTCCGTAGTTATTTAGGGAATCTATAATTACCTGTGATAATATGATTTTTTTTATTAATAAAATTGATTTTACTACAAAGAAAATCAATTTAGTGGTACAATTTTTTGGAGCTTCCTCTATTTGAGTTAGTGCAAAGCTCCCGTAAAAAAGAAAAGAAGTTAGAGGAAAGCTTGGTTGAGATTTTTTTATTTTTTGAATTACTTGGTTGAGATTTTTAATGATTGACGTTAAATGAGATATTTAAAAACCGAATTTTAAAATAAATTTTTTTGGAAGATAATTATTCAAAATTGTAATTGCTACTCCATATCATGTTTTACGGATTATGGAGTAACATGAAATAATATTCCTCATACACGTATATCTGAAAATATATATGTTATACAAAATACAATTTATTAATGTCCAGGTTAGAAAAAAAATTATTGTAAACAAATTTTACAATATCTTTGTACAAAACCGTGCATCACACGGGTGCTAACCTAGTTACATATACAATTTTTCCCTTTAATACATGTTATTGACCACGAGACACAACCATTTAGTCTAGTATTTTATGTTTCTTTTGAAACTAGCTAGCTGATTTTTAAATTTTGAGTATTGAGTCGCCAATCAATTTTCTAAAAAAACATAAAATTTTGAATCGAAGTCTGGGTCAAGACATTTTACGAATCTAGTAAATCCGATCAAGTTAAGTCGAGTCAATTCAATGGGTCTAGCCATGTAATGGCCTTGGCCATTTGGGGTTGTACACTCATGAGGCTGTCGCAGCGGCAGACTATGATGGAAGTTGTTGCAGCGGATGAGTGTGATGGAAACAGATTTCCATAATATGGGGTGGGTCCCGCAGTAGAAGAAAGAGGAAGAAAAGTAGCCGAAGAAAGAGGAACACATGACTGAAGAGGTAAAAACATAACAGATCGAGGCAGGGAGGGAAAAAGTAGAGATAGAGAGGGAGAAAATAGTAGAGAGAGAAAAATATAAAGCGACGCGAGGAAGAGAGAGAAAATAACAATGGACCAAAAATTATATGCCAATGAGGACGTATGAGGGGGGTCGAAAAGACGAGCGTTTCAAAATTAATGGCTCGAATGACTACCCTCACGGACGTGGCAATCAATATTTAGTAAACGGAGACTAATTGGGTGACCGTAGCCTCCTATTTACTAGATCGTGGAGTCGCCATTAAGTTTCCAACGACAATGAGGAAAACTGACAAAACCCAGTTATGGTGATACATGAGTAACAGCCGAAACTCGGGCTCACGTATTTGACCACAACGGCCTTAGGTTCCCTTGTGATCTTTGATGTGGAGATCGCTCAATGGATATTCGCAGAGCAGGAATTGAGGGTTCGGGGGACATTTACTAATACGGGGAGTACCCGACATTAGCCCATGCGGCGGTCCTTACTAGTTTAATGCAACGACGAAAGGGACACGCGTTAGGCTACATTACTAATCTGGATTGATTTAATGCACAAGTATTAACTAAACAAAGTCGAAAGAGTGATTTAAATTGATTAAAGGTACTTAACAATAACACTTTTGTCCATAGATTATCTTATTAGGCTTGATTCAATAATAGATTATGTAAACAGATTTATATGGTGATAAAGCAATAAACAATATTATGCACTTTACGATACAACTTAGACTATGTTGCAGTTCTCAAGAACACTTAACACTCGCCTTTAGCATAACCTCCTTTTATCTTTATAACGTCCTGTGTGCTGACTGTTTAGATCCTTATCCTTCCTTCAATTCCAGCAGAGTAACCTTATTATTATTATTATTATTATTATTATTATTATTATTATTATTATTATTATTATTATTATTATTATTATTATTATTATTATCCCAGAGTGTCAATTTTCTCAGAGTACGTTTAAGAGATTTAAATGTGGACTAGGTTTAGAATTAGATAAAATGAGCAATATAGGGGACGAGACTTTAGCAGAGATTCAGAATACCAAGAGGGATGGGAGAATTAAAAATATTAGAAGATTGAGACTGAATGTGGATGAATGATTTTTTAATACCCCATATTTTTAGGCATTTTTATTAATTATTTTTTCATTTTTTCAATATATATTTTATATTACATTATTTTGGAGGGAAAATTATTCAAATATTTTGCTGGGAAAATATTCAAATGTTTAGAGAGAATACTATGTAAAAAAATTAATTTAATTTATTATTTTGGATTTTATTAAATTGGATATATATTCCTAATTTTATTAGGAATCAATTTTGGAGAAAAAGAGTTTTAATCAACTCAAAATTATTTTATAAATCCGAAAATTATGTTTGATATTTTATAAAATAAGTTTTATATAATAATATATTTATGAAATATATTTCGAATTATTTTGGAAACATAAAATAATTCTAATTAAAATTGGATTTAAAGAGTTTTATCAATTCAAAATTTCCTAGAAACCCGATTCTTCTAGATAAATTCTGAAACTTTCAGGATAAATATTAAATAATTATTCAAGCCTCCGTGTAAAATTTTGTGATTTTATATTTTGTATTTCTATTTAAAATCAATTCTACTCTAAATCGAAAATCACCACAATCATGACTAGATTCATAATGATATTCTAGCTTAAACACCAACTTCGATTCTATCTCTTAGGGTTCCATTCTAACACGTCTGATCCTAACTCTAATCCTACAACTATAAATACCACATTGATTATTATTTACACCAAAAGTTGAGAGCTTTGCCATACCCGCTCTTAAACTTCTTCTTCTCTCTTTGGCTCTAAACCTTCTTACCAAAAACCCCAATACCACCTCCACGACACCTCCGTCGTGCAATCCTTGCCGCCGACTTCTACCCCTTGGTGTCGTGACTTCCATAACCCAATTGGTTTCAAAGCTTTCGCTTTTTATAGTCATTTTTTACTAATTAAACTCTTTTAAAAATTGCAAGAAAGACTCCAAACCAAAGTCAAACTCTGTACACTAGCAGTTACAAATGATCCATTATGTCACATTTGTGGGGATTTCCCTGAATCTCATCAACACTTATTGGGAGATTGCATTTATACCCAACGATGTACATCTTCAATATTGGAATGGTTAGGGATCAGGGACAAGAAGAGAAGTCTACCTCAACATCTAATCTGGAGTAGACAAAGGTATACAATATCTCATTTTAAGAAAAAAAAAATTCTTGATGCAAGTGTAATTAGTACCATTTAAAACATCTGGACATCAAGGAATAGCGCAATGTGAAATAGTAGTATTCCTAGATGTTTGCTACTAATCTTGAAAAGTGAATGCTACGGAGTATATTTTTAGTGTATACTTTGATGCATTTTAGCACTTCGTATTCACTCCTAATCTTGAAAAGTGAATACATGTATTATTTGCATTTTTTTTACCGAATAATTGTTATCACTAAATAATCTTGCTTTGAATTTTTTTCTAGTCAAATAGCTTCCCTTAGGAAAGTAGCTTAAGTTGCAAATTTGTAAACTTTCCCTAAATTTTGACATATTATTAATTTATTTACTTAATACTTTATTAGTTAAATTGTGAATAAGAGTAGTATAAAATCTCTATTCTATAAAGGAACAGCTGAGGTCTTTTAGGTAATTATGGTTTTCGTGTCCCCCAATTAAAAGACAAAAATACCCCCCAAAGTTCTAGAATTTATTCGTTCTACGACCCTCATTTGACTGAAAGAATGTAACGCCCAAAATCAAGAATATGGGCCTATTATCATAGAATAGAATCCTCTTTAACTAAGTTACCAAAGTTGGTGTTGATTGATGGATTAAATCAGGAAATAAATGAAAATAAGGAAAATAAAATATTACAATTATTATAGTTGCCAAATGAAACGAAAATTATTACAAATCAAAAAAAGAACAATACAGCTAAACGAATAAAAAGTTTCAAATTAACTGCAGAAACCAAAAACATTCAAAAAATCTCCATTGTAAACCAGAAGAGGCAGAAAATTTCCAGAAATCTACTGCCGCATCACTGTTCTTCCTTCTTGAAGTCGCCCACACGTAAGTACACTTTTCGTATGAATCCTTGTAAAAAAAATACAAACAGAAACTAAACAATTTTTTATAATAATAATTCATAAATTTTAATACATAACCATAAAGAAACAGATATTAAACAATTTTTCTTTTAACAAATTCGTGAATTTCTAATTTAATTGTATGGACATATTCAAATCTGTGTATGCATAAAATACAATGAATATTGTACGCATCACAATATAATTTTTATGTATACAAAACTACATAAAAAATAAAAACAAAATTAAATTTGTGAATTTATGCATAAAACCAATGTCCTTTCTAATATTGTTGCATTTATTTATTTTGCAGATTTCAACATATACGGTAGATAATATTCTTGCTTTTAAATTATTTTATATTTCAATTTATCCATTTGGTTAAATAATCTCATAATTTTTTTAATTTTTAATTGCAGATTTCAACAGCGAAGGTATGTGATAACATAAATTTCTGTTATTAGAATTATGATTTTAAATATAATTGACTTACATTTGTTTTAATGAAGAATTTAATTGGGGTTTGAAGTTCATAACGTGGTACAACGACCAACGACATACGGTAAATTCTTAATCTTTAAAATCTGGAAGGAAAACTAAACCCCTCATCTTTCAGATCTTTGCTTTCCCAAGTCAAATCTGAGATTTTTTGCATTTTTTTTGATAAATTTATAGTACTCTTGCCAGATGGGTTTGCATTTTTTTTGTTCAATTATGTAAATAAAAAATTTGAAATAAATTATTGTTTTGCAGGTTATAATTTCGTTTTTAAGTTCAATTTTAAGTTGGGTGTTAAGTTCATCAAGGCATACTATAAACAACGGCATAAGGTATGTGGCCCACTATGAGGGGGTCGAAAAAGCACGAGGCTAATGTGTGACGTCGTCCCTCGTGGGCGTGACGTTGTCAGATCAAGTATAATTGGATTTCCTGTGAGTTTACACCCAATCGACTAGTAATATAGGAGCCGCCATTTAGTTTTTAACGACAATGAGAAAAACTGACAAAACCCGGTTATCGTGACATAAAGGGAGTGCAATTATGTTCGACCATGACGCCCATAGGTTCCCTTGTGATCCCTGGTGTAGGGATCGCTCAACGTACACCCGCAGGGCATAGATTGAGAGTTCGGGGGACTGTAACTACCGAGAGGAGTGCTCATCGATAATACTCCAGAGGCATGTTATCCTTACTAGTTCAGCATAAATAATTGAAGGGACATGCGTTAAACTATTAAACTATTCTGAATTGATTTTAGCAATATGCAACACATAACACTAAATTGATCGTGATTATCTTATTTAGATTGATTTAAGGTACCTAGCATGATAATTCAATTGTCCAAGGTATTATCTTATTAGGCGTGATAGATCAATCAAATTAATAGTTTGACAATTTTATAAAAGGGTGATGAAAGCGATTAAATCATATGAGGGACACATTACAACGCACCCTTGAGAGGTGCGTTGTGGTTCTCAGAAAACTAACCACTTGGCTTTGCTATTTCTCCTTTTATTTAACGAATCTCGAGTTTCTAAGAAATGTTCCAGTATTTAGGCTTAATTCATCAAGCTACAAGGGGCAGGACGCGTTCTGTTCGACTTTTGGGTCGATTGCGACAGAACGCTGGATCAATTTCGCAGCGTGAGACTTAGGCTTAAGGCTAGAGTCAATACTCAGGTTATGGAATTGTGTGTTATGTTCACGTCGGTTTTAGGCTGTATTTATAGGAAAAGAGTGTGTGGAAAGATAGATTTTAAGATACGAATCCAAAAAGAATCCGGAGATAAAACGGCCCTAGGCATTTTTAGCGCCCAGGGCTGGGCGCCGAGGCGTTGAAAATGGGATCTGGGCCGAGTTCTTTGTCAGATTTGGACTCTTAGAACACGGAGCTTTTGAGATTTATCCGAGTCTTTTAATGCGTATTAACTTATGATGGAATGCGTCTGGGCCCGTTACGAACTCTAGGTTCGTTAGGAATTTAATTAATACGTAACTCTTATTTTCGAATTATACCAGGAATGCAAATTCTATCTCTTTTATGGTTTATGTTGGAGTGCAACACCTAATTCTGACAGGTCTCTATCTTTTATGACTTTTCCACTTTTAACAACTACCTTTTACGGCAGTTACTATTCTTAGCAGGTTTCTATAAATAGCAGCTTTGGCTGAAATGAAAGGGTGATTGAGATCCGTTATTTTATAGGAGATGAGTTGCCAAGTGGAGATTTATGTTCTCATCATCGAACCTTCCCCTTTCGGGAATGGGGACAAAAGTAGGTGTCTACACCCACCAATCTCTTAAACAAAATATTAATATGCATGCTTTTTATTAATTTTAATTAATTATTACAGATTACTTTCATGCTTTTTATTGAATAAGTTATTATTTGATTTTAAAATACCCTTCTTAGTTTTAACTATCAAGTAAATCGGTTAAACATGTGTTCTACATTGAGTGCATGCATTCATGCAAGATAAGCCAACAACGCTAATAAAGGCTAACACCTCAAGTAATCAGACCTAAACACTACCACAAATAGAACCAGTCTCAAACACAAAAACACACAATGACTGACATAAACCCAAGACTGCAGCCATCCCTGAACAAAGAAGAAAAGTAGCAAAAATAATACAACATTATATTTTTAACAATAAATATTGTCTAATCGCATCGTATATATAATTAAATAACAAAAATTACCACAAAGAGCTCAATCTACTATCAGACATATATATATATATATATATATATATATATATATATATATATATATATATATATATATATATATATATATATATATAACCTCAAAAAATTAGCTAAGTCTCCCTTAATATTCAAAAGGCTACCACTGTTACGTTTCCTAGAATGAAATGTACAGCAATAATGAACTGATAAACTAAATAAGAGTTCCTTAGCCAGCCATATGAGGATTATTCGTCTATGCAGAAGATTAATTAATTCGACAACTGATGGAACCAGCCCCCTAAAAAGCACCTAACAGACTAACATCTATAGTCACTAAAACATAAGCCTCCTATTTCACAATTTCGATAATAGTATCTTCAACAAAAAACATAACATCTTCCATAACATTTTCACCATTCCAAACACAAAATGACCGGTGACATACGTATTCAGAATTAATGAATCAACTACACAACAAAGCGCCCAATAAATAAGAAAATCCAAATAAATTAACATACGTATCCTTCGTACTTCTACTTTATGCAAACCCCAACAAATTCTCAAATTAACAGATAAAAAAAATTTGACAAAACCCCAGTAATGGTTAAATTAACGTTAAATTCAAGAAACATACAAATAATTGACAAACCCGGAATAGTAACAACAAATCTCACCAAATTAAAACAAAGTTAAATTAAACAGATGTAACACCCTAATAATTCCTTGCTTTTATAAAATCATTTTCCAACTTAAAAGGAATTACTAAAGTATTACCGCCACCGTGATAACGGCTAAGGCTATTACCAGAATTACGCAGCGGAATTAAATGTCAACTAACTTTTAAAACCCATAATTAATAAAATATCGAGGCCTCCTACAATTTGGAACCATAATGGCCCAAAACCCAAAATATAATTAATCCAAACATTTCAAACATAATTAAAATATTAAAGAAATAGTTTCAAAAGACGAAAACATGCAACTCTCTCAATCATCCCAAGCCACATGATTTCGATCGTACTTGATCTACCAACCTGCTATATTATTCTACTCCCCAACAATGCAAGTGCAAATGATGGATCATCATAGGGTCATTAAGGCAAATGCCATGACCGGAAACACACAAAGCACGTAGTCAGCAAAAGCTGAGTACTTACAAGCATAGAGTAATGAAACTAAGCATGCATCACTCACTAAATACTAATCATCATGCAAAAGCCATATAATAACAATTCAAACAATCATGAGATACAAGACTCGACTCTTGACTCGACTCTTGACTCACAATTTAATTAGAATAAGCTTCGAACGGGCCAAAAGAATAATCCACAAAGGGAAAAGGTGATGGGAGCCAACCAAGCACCAAATATATTAATAATAAAATCGGGCCATACCGACGGAATTCCTGCGCATAATATAAATGAAACAACGTCTTGTATCATTAGCAGGAGTACGAGCTTTCCGGCAAGACTCCCCCCATTGTTCATACTCAAGGTATATACGTTCCAAGAGTTTTGAAGCTTGTTCCGGTTGCACTTTACGTTTATTAATATTTTAATAAAGGCGAACTCAAGACTCGACAACATGCATACATACAATTAATAAACAACAACCAAAACAATCTTATTTTAATGCTTTAAGACTTGTGATCAACCAAGCAAGACACTTGTGATATTACTACCATGTTCCTCCTCACCAAAGTGAGTCTCCACATCATGCATATTAACATGAGGGTTGTGCCCTTGCACGACAAATCCTAATTCATTTCATACATAATATTCCCAACTGAACCCTACATGTGCGGTGGCTTACGTGACCTAACCCTTCACATGTGGTAAAATAAATAGTACAACGAGGTACAATTAAATGGCTCAAAGTATGCTAGACATCCCGTACAATAGCATACAAATAATTAATCCATCCCTTGCATGTGAATTGAACCATACATGCATAAATATTGAACAACATGATTGACAATGAAATCCATACTCATAATAATTCCAACATGCTTGTTCAACAATTAATTCAATAAATCCAACATCACACAACAATGCTCGTTCACCAAAATAAACATGATTTCACATAATGTAATTCACATCATCAACAATCATGTAATGTCATTGACAAAAAGGTGTGGTCGCCCTAGACTTGTACGTACCTTGAATACCTAAGCGTAGGGGCCACTTTGCAATAACGAGCACTCAACTAGAAATCACCTCCTATCATCAAAATAATGAAACTTAAATTATTTCCATGTTCATTAAATTTCCAGCAACTTTATAAAAATTAAAACTTCCTTTAGACATCAGAATTCAATCGTTTTTCAATAATAAAGTCGCCTCAATTTGCAAAATCAATCCCTAGTACAAAACATACTTTTTCCGCCTTTAAAATCAATAAAAATCAACACTTTAAACCTTTATTCAAATCTGAAAATATAATTGATTATCATAATTAAAATCATCACCTAATTATGCTAATCAATCGACTCATTAGGTCTAGGTTAAAACCCTAACTTGAAAATCCCAATAACACTAGTTTAATATCATAAAAATCCATGCTTTATTAAATAAACAAATCTGAAAATTCATTCTTTAATAATTAAAACAAACCTAACGAATCACAACACACAAATCCTCAAACCACGGTATTCATAACCGGTTCCCAGCATTTTAATTACTCAAAACAATATTAATATAATAATTTAAAATACGTAATTTAAATAGAATAGGTAAGGAAGAAGAGAGTTATACCAATCCGGCCTATAGCACGGAACAATCACGAATTAGAGTGATTGGGCGAAAAGAGATTGGAAAACGAACACAAACAACAACACACAAACACACACGCAATCGTGTGTGTGCGCGCAGCAGCGAAGGGACGAGGCACGGGGCGCGTTGTGCGCGAGGATGAGGGCAGCAGGCGCGCACGCTGTGCGCGAGGAGAGAGCGAGAGAAGTGAGAGTGTGGCTGGGCGCTGTGCGCGCGGGCACGAGCGAGAGAGCGAGGGAGTGCGAGCGCTGTGCGCGAGGGCACGAGCGAGAGAGTGAGGGAGGTGTGGGTTGTGCGCGAGGGCACGAGCGAGAGAGTGCAGCGCTGGGCGTGAGGCCGAGCAGCACGAGAGCACAGCAGCACGAGCACGGGGCTGTGTGCGTGCGTGCGGTGTGCCGAGCAAAGAGAGGAGAGGAGTGTTGGGCAAGAAATCAAAAAGGGGCTTTATGAAATTTTAGGGGTTTATTTAATGATGGGGAGTCCTATTTATAGGCTCCCTAATCCCTTGATGGGCTAGGCTTAGGATATTTAGGTTGGGCTTAGGAATTAAATGAATTGGGCGAGCTTAGGACTTGAATTAAATACTTTTGATTGGGCTCGTTTAATACAACGAATTGGACTTTTTATTTAAAACCCGAAGCTTTAAAAATCATTTGCAACTCATTTAATTTCCCGACTCAAGAATTAAATTCGTTTCGGAATTAATTAAAATAATAAATATTCTAATTAATTAAAATACATTAAATACATTTAAATATTATTTAAATGCTAATAAATCGTAAAATGCTTTATAAATATAATAAAATATATTTATAAATATTATAAAAATACGAGGTATTACAGTCTACCCTCCTTAAAAGAAGTTTCGTCCCGAAACTTGGGTTCGGAAATCCAAAATTCAACTCAACTTGAGACTTTCTGAGACTTTTTAATACGTTCCTTTACAAAAGTTTTAAGTTTCTGTACTCTTTACATGATTAAACAGGACAATAATAAGTGCAAATTCAATAGAAAGCACTAAATTAAGTATAAAATAGGGGAAAACAAGGTAAAAAGCGCGAAATTCTACCGCACTCTACCCCCCCTTAAAAGATACGAGTTACGACCCCGTAACTCAACTAACCTCGGGAAAAATCTCGGGATATTTCTTTCTCATTTCGTCCTCCGCTTCCCAAGTGGCTTCCTCAGATTCTTGATTAGACCACAACACTTTGACAATTTTCACATCTTTAGTACGCGTACTACGCACTTTGTTATCAAGGATTTTAACAGGTCTTTCCTCAAAGGTTAGACTTTGGTCTAATTCTATGGTCTCCGGTTGCAACACATGCGATTTATCCGGGATATATTTCCTTAACTGAGATATGTGGAACACATTATGCACTCTATGCAAGTCCATAGGCAAGGCTAGTCTATAAGCTACCTTTCCGATTCTTTCTAAGATCTCATATGGGCCTATGTACTTAGGGCTTAACTTCCCTTTCTTCCCAATCTCATGACACCTTTCATTGGTGACACTCTGAGCAACACTTTATCACCTATGTTGAACTCTTCATCCCTACGTTTCAAGTCTGCATAACTCTTTTGGCGATCCTGCGCCGCTTGAATCTTTGATTGGATGGTTCGGATTTGGTTCATTGTGTCCTCTATCATTTGAGGTCCCAATACTATGGTTTCACTAATATCGTTCCAACAAAGTGGACTTCTACACTTTCGTCCATACAAAGCCTCAAATGGTGCCATTCCAATGCTAGCATGATAGCTATTGTTATAGGAAAACTCAATCAAATCTAGGCTATCTTCCCAACTTCCTTGGAAATCAATAACGCATGCTCGAAGCATGTCCTCCAGGGTTTGGATAATCCTTTCAGTTTGGCCATCCGTGGCTGGGTGGAAGGCTTTACTCATTTTCAATGTCGTACCAAAGCTCTTCTGCACACTTTTCCAGAAATTCGAAAGAAACCTTGAATCTCTATCTGATACGATATCCTTAGGAACTCCATGTAACCTCACCACATTCTTAATGTAGGCTTTAGCAAGTTGTTCCATTTTCCAGGTTTCCTTCATTGGTATAAACACTGCTGACTTGGTCAACCTATCTACCACAACCCAAATTGTATCATTCCCAGTCTTTGACTTAGGTAAACAAGTGACAAAGTTCATAGAAATACAGTCCCATTTCCAGCTTGGAATCTCTAAAGGTTGGACCTTCCCTTGAGGTCTCCTATGCTCAATTTTAACCTTCTGACAAGTCAAACATCTAGCCACAAATTCAGCCACTTCGTTCTTCATCCTTGGCCACCAATAGACCTTTTTCAAGTCCTTATACAACTTGTCACCCCCTGGGTGCACAGAATATGGCATATTATGCCCTTCTTTCATCAATCTCTCTTTCAGTTCTCCACACTTTTGAGGCACGCACCACCTGCCTTTGTACCTCAAACTTCCATCATCATGGATTCGGAATTCTAACTCCTTACCTTGCGAAATCTTTTCCTTGATTCGCTCCAACTTTACATCACCAGCTTGGTTCTCTCTAATCTCATCAAATATTGACAGTTGGATGGTTAAGGCATTCATTATTCCCACAAGGCTTTCACCACTTACTATTTCGAGGTTCAAATGTTGCATGTCCTTACACAGCTCGTTAGCAACTACTAACGCATTGACACTATGACTTGATTTCCTACTCAAGGCATCCGCAACTACATTGGCTTTTCCCTCATGGTACTAGATATCCAAATCATAGTCCTTAATTAACTCCAACCACCTTCGTTGGCGCATATTCAAATCCTTCTGTGTGAAGATGTACTTCAAACTCTTGTGGTCCGTAAAGATCCTACACTTCACACCATACAGATAGTGTCTCCATATCTTCAATGCAAACACTATAGCCGCTAGCTCTAAATCATGGGTAGGGTAATTGGATTCATATGGCTTCAATTGCCTTGACGCATACGCAATAACTTTCCCGTTTTGCATCAATACACACCCCAAACCATTTTTAGAGGCATCACTATACACATCGTATGCACCACTCTCAACTGGTAAGGTTAACACTGGCGCGGTTGTCAATCGCGTCTTTAAGGCTTGGAATGCTTCCTCACACTGGTCACTCCATTCAAACTTGGTTTCCTTATTCATCAAGGTAGTCATGGGCTTGGCTATCCTAGAGAAGTCTTGAAAAAATCGTCTATAATAGCCGGCTAATCCCAGAAAACTACGAATGTCAGTCACATTCTTGGGTGTAGGCCATTCACTAACAGCTTTAATCTTGGCAGGGTCAACTGCCACTCCTTCTTTTGACACAAAATGTCCCAAAAATGCAACTCTTTTTAACCAAAACTCACACTTTGAGAATTTGGCGTATAACTGGTTATCTCTCAAGGTACTCAACACCGATCTCAAGTGTTCCGCGTGATCTTCTTCACTCTTTGAATACACTAGGATGTCATCTATGAAAACCACTACGAACTTGTCCAAATAGGCATGGAATACACGGCTCATTAAGTCCATAAATATTGCAGGGGCATTGGTTAACCCAAAAGGCATAACAGTGAACTCATAATGTCCGTATCTAGTTCTGAATGCGGTCTTTGGTATGTCGTGGTCAGCGATTCTCAATTGATGATAACCCGAATGCAAATCGATCTTCGAAAAGATTCCTGCTCCTTTTAGTTGGTCAAATAGGTCTTCTATCCTAGGTAATGGATATTTGTTCTTGATTGTGACCTTATTGAGCTCCCTGTAGTCTATACAGAGCCTCATACTTCCATCCTTTTTCTTCACAAACAACACTGGTGCTCCCCAAGGCGATGCACTTGGCCTAATATAACCTTTCCCCAATAGATCCTCTAGTTGGCCTTTCAACTCATTCATTTCTGCTGGAGCCATTCTATAAGGTGCTTTTGAAATAGGGGCGGTTCCAGGCACTAAATCTATGGTAAAGTCAATAGGTCGATTGGGAGGCATCCCCGGGATCTCTTCTGGAAATACATCAAGGAATTCATTGACTACTGCAATATCCTCAGGCTGATCCTTGGTCACATGCTCTAGGTTCCTCACATTACATAAGAAGGCTGGGTTCCCTTTACTCACTAGCTTCACGAGTTCCATTGCCGTGATGATTCCTATGTTCTTAGGCTTACCAAAACGACGATATGACACTACTTTGCCTAGGCTAGACCTCAAGTGAACCTTCTGCTTCTCACAATCTATTTTGGCTTTGAACTTGGCCAACCAATCCATTCCTAGAATTACATCTAGCTCTCCTAACTCGAATTCGATTAGGTTAGATAAGAATACGGTCTTGGCTATGGTCATAGGCACATCTCTATGGATTTTAGTACACTTCAATATACTACCAGTAGGTATGACTATAGGTACTTCAATCGATTCAGGCTCTTTCAACCCTAATTTCCCTAAAGCATCTACTGATATAAAAGAATAAGTCGCATTAGAATCAAATAGAACTTTAACTGAAACGGAATTAATAGGAAAAGTACCCGCTATGACGTCAGAGGAAGTCTCCGCTTCTTGCCTAGATATCACATTCAACTTCCCTTGGGAAACTCCTTTGTTATAGCCACCTCCATTGGTGTTCCCATTGTTGTTTCGATTCCCATTCTGCTGTTGGTTCCCTCCAGGCTTTCCATGGTTCTGGTGATTGCCATTGCTATTGCCATTGTTACCACTTTGGTAGTTCCTTTGATTTCCACCTCCATTTCCCCCATTCCGGTTCTGATTATTCCGGTTATTGCCTTGGTGGTTACCTTGGTTAGTCTTTCCATTCTTTGAATAGCATTCATACTCCCTATGGCCTAACTTCTGACAGAATCTACAAGTCACCAAGTTCCCATCACAATCCTTTCCAGGGTGATTCATGTTACAGCGCCTACATTCGTAGGTCCGTACTCCATTCTTCCCAGACTGATTTCCACCACCTTGGTTGTTGCGATTACCACCATTGTTAGCCCTAAACTGGAAATTCCTATTTCCTTTATGCTTCTTAAAATTCCCCTAATTCTGATGGTTATTTCCTTGATTCGAGTTTCCACCATCCTTTCTCTTTTCAGCACTACCATTCTTCCTTTGCTGTAGCCCATATAGGTGAGCAGCCTTTCCGTACAGGGTGTCTAATGAGGTAAAGGTCTCTCCAGACAAAAACAGCTGTAAGTCCATGGTCAAACCATTCTCAAATCTTTGAGCCCTGAGCTC
Organism: Spinacia oleracea; assembly: GCF_020520425.1. Classification (NCBI taxonomy): domain Eukaryota; kingdom Viridiplantae; phylum Streptophyta; class Magnoliopsida; order Caryophyllales; family Amaranthaceae; genus Spinacia; species Spinacia oleracea. The sequence continues at coordinate 52,164,977 of NC_079491.1, read as the reverse complement.
CTCCGTTGCCACCACTTCAGGTGCAAACCTAGACAGCTCTATAAACTTAGAATAGTATTCCGTCACAGACAGACCTCCCATTTTGAGTTCAATGAACTCTTGCGCCTTTTGCTTCTTCAGGTAGGGTGGGTAAAACTTGTTCCTTAGTGCAGGTTTGAATGCTTCCCATCCAAAGTTAGGTGTGGCTCTAAGGGTATTTTCACATCGTTGCCACCACAGATCAGCTTCACCCCTCAGGTAGTACACAGCACTATTCACCCTAAGGTTTTCGGGGCAATTCACAGCTACAATGAGTTTATCAAACTCTCTCAACCAGTTCTCCAACACACTTGGTTCAATCTCTCCTCTATAGAGTGGAGGCTTGCTTTGAGCTATTTTCTTAAACATTTCCCAAGCCGGGTCATGCATTGGGTTTGCTCTGCTTTGAGCTAGGTCACGAACTACCTCAGCTAGTTGTCTAACCACTTCAGAAATCTCTTGGTTAGCTATATCCCTTCTCCTGAATAAATAAAAAGGCTAACTTCAATATTGGTTGGACACGACATTACTAAGGTACTGGTTCTACAACGAACCTACTCACAACAATAACACACTTAGGCGCCACCTAGGGGAAGAGTTGGCACCACTTTCGGGCCTTCTCACCCCACTATTCGATGCAAGTAAATTTAGATGGTTGCTACTAAACCACCTTGCACATAAAATTTCATTGAAGAAATAACAAATAATCCCTTTGCGATACCCACACGACTTAGAATTGAGAATGAAACTTAAAGGATAACGAAAAAGGAAATTCTATTCTTTTATTAAAACTCCAATGAATAAGTCTTACATCCACTAATGCCATAACATTTATTCTCCAACTATAATAGACTAAAACCATAAATAGTAGCTTTGCCACTTTATTACTTCAACGAAAAGAAAGAAACAAAAGAAATAAAACTAAGGATTACATTTCTCTAGAGACTAACGTCATCACGACGATCATTTCTTTCCTTGTATTGCTCTGGAGTAAAGTCTTGATCATTAGGATCATCCAAGTCTTCTTCCGGATCTGAGTCTTCATCCATAGCCTCATCATTTTGTTGTGGTTCACTATCAACCACATTATTCTCTTCAAGCTCATCTTCAGATCCACTGGATATCTCAATGGCTGGTTCAGGAACTATAGGGTTAGGATTCTCAATCTCTACCACATCATCATCACTATCCTCCTCAACATCACTAGCTTGCTCATCATGGATCATATCATCCTCATCATCACTTTCTATTCCTCCATAGCCCATACCTAGACCCGCAGAATACTTTCCATCCTCATAGCTAATTTCTGCAATCTCTAGTATAGTAGCAAGAACCTTAGAATCATACTTCCACCTAGCATCACTAGTCCCATATTTGTACCAATTAGGGGTACCATCACTATAATGCATGTCACTGAACCTATTCTTGAGGTCTATGTAAGGGTTCTTATGGGGTAAACAATGTATAATCATACTAGTCATCATATCTTTGTGCCTAAGGTGGGGCATGTTCTTGGTCGAAGCCAAATAGTCACAAGCAAACACGATCTTCTGAACATATGTGCGAGGAGTCTCATTATCCATCTTCTCTAAGTATCCTAAACTGGTGAACTTAGAAGGTAGCATCCTTAATTCCTGAAAATTCACAACTCAAAAGTCTTACTAACGCGTTTCCATAGAAATTCCAACCCCAAAAGGATACAATAAATAGTTCTTGGAGCCATACAATTTCAATGCACAAATATATGCTCAACATGAAATATGATGCAATTAATCACATAAAGCAAGATAAAACATGGTTAAAACATATACATGGCACTTAATAATCACATTGTCACATAATATGCATTCTTAGACTAATATGCCCTTCTTAGTCTACCCATTTCTCACTTGAAAATAATATTAATTTTCGAAATTAATTAAGAAATAACTCCTAACTTAGTTGAAATTATTTAAATTAAAATCGAAAATTAATAAAAATTATCGATTAATTAAATAAATAAATGAATAATTTTCGGATAAAAAAAATTAAAAGAAATCCGAAAAAAAAATTAAAATATAAATTCGAAAGAAAAAAAAATATTCGACTAACATAAATAGAATAATAAATAATTAAAATAATTTGGTTAATTAAATAAATTAATTTCCGAAATTAAGAAATAAATTGGAACTTAATTCGAAATTTTCGAATAAATGAAAAAATTCGGAAAGATTAATTAAGTTAAATAATAATTCAAACTTTTCAACTTATTTCAAACGACCTGAAATAATTGGTATTTGACCTTTAAAATATTGAGTACTCAAAATAATACGTTTTGACTTTAGGAAAAGTAATTTTCGAAAATCCTAAAGTTCCGAAATCGTAGTTTAAGGATTTACCACTTTGCACTATTAATTAATGCAAAACAGCTCTCAAACTAGAGCTCTGCAAATACCACTTTGTAACACCCTAATAATTCCTTGCTTTTATACAATCATTTTCCAACTTAAAATAAAGGAATTACTAAAGTATTACCGCCACCGTGATAACAGCTAAGGCTATTACCAGAATTACGCAGCGGAATTAAATGTCAACTAACTTTTAAAAACCATAATTAATAAAATATCGAGGCCTCCTACAATTTGGAACCATAATGGCCCAAAACCCAAAATATAATTAATCCAAACATTTCAAACATAATTAAAATATTAAAGAAATAGTTTCAAAAGACGAAAACATGCAACTCTCTCAATCATCCCAATCCACATGATTTCGATCGTACTTGATCTACCAACCTGCTATATTATTCTACTCCCCAACAATGCAAGTGCAAATGATGGATCATCATAGGGTCATTAAGGCAAATGCCATGACCGGAAACACACAAAGCACGTAGTCAGCAAAAGATGAGTACTTACAAGCATAGAGTAATGAAACTAAGCATGCATCACTCACTAAATACTAATCATCATGCAAAAGCCATATAATAACAATTCAAACAATCATGAGATACAAGACTCGACTCTTGACTCGACTCTTGACTCACAATTTAATTAGAATAAGCTTCGAACGGGCCAAAAGAATAATCCACAAAGGGAAAAGGTGATGGGAGCCAACCAAGCACCAAATATATTAATAATAAAATCGGGCCATACCGAGTGTCGGGCCATACCGACGGAATTCCTGCGCATAATATAAATGAAACAACTTCTTGTATCATTAGCAGGAGTACGAGCTTTCCGGCAAGACTCCCCCCATCGTTCATACTCAAGGTATATACGTTCCAAGAGTTTTGAAGCTTGTTCCGGTTGCACTTTACGTTTATTAATATTTTAATAAAGACGAACTCAAGACTCGACAACATGCATACATACAATTAATAAACAACAACCAAAACAATCTTATTTTAATGCTTTAAGACTTGTGATCAACCAAGCAAGACACTTGTGATATTACTACCATGTTCCTCCTCACCAAAGTGAGTCTCCACATCATGCATATTAACATGAGGGTTGTGCCCTTGCACGACAAATCCTAATTCATTTCATACATAATATTCCCAACTGAACCCTACATGTGCGGTGGCTTACGTGACCTAACCCTTCACATGTGGTAAAATAAATAGTACAACGAGGTACAATTAAATGGCTCAAAGTATGCTAGACATCCCGTACAATAGCATACAAATAATTAATCCATCCCTTGCATGTGAATTGAACCATACATGCATAAATATTGAACAACATGATTGACAATGAAATCCATACTCATAATAATTCCAACATGCTTGTTCAACAATTAATTCAATAAATCCAACATCACACAACAATGCTCGTTCGCCAAAATAAACATGATTTCACATAATGTAATTCACATCATCAACAATCATGTAATGTCATTGACAAAAAGGTGTGGTCGCCCTAGACTTGTACGTACCTTGAATACCTAAGCCTAGAGGCCACTTTGCAATAACGAGCACTCAACTAGAAATCACCTCCTATCATCAAAATAATGAAACTTAAATTATTTCCATGTTCATTTTATTTCCAGCAACTTTATAAAAATTAAAACTTCCTTTAGACTTTAGAATTCAATCGTTTTTCAATAATAAAGTCGTCTCAATTTGCAAAATCAATCCCTAGTACAAAACATACTTTTTCCGCCTTTAAAATCAATAAAAATCAACACTTTAAACCTTTATTCAAATCTGAAAATATAATTGATTATCATAATTAAATCATTACCTAATTATGCTAATCAATCGACTCATTAGGTCTAGGTTAAAACCCTAACTTGAAAATCCCAATAACACTAGTTTAATATCATAAAAATCCATGCTTTATTAAATAAACAAATCTGAAAATTCATTCTTTAATAATTAAAACAAACCTAACGAATCACAACACACAAATCCTCAAACCACGGTATTCATAACCGGTTCCCAGCATTTTAATTACTCAAAACAATATTAATTTAATAATTTAAAATACGGAATTTAAATAGAATAGGTAAGGAAGAAGAGAATTATACCAATCCGGCCTATAGCACGGAACAATCACGAATTAGGGTGATTGGGCGAAAAGAGATTGGAAAACGAACACGAACAACAACAACACACACACACGCAATCGTGTGTGTGCGCGCAGCAGCGAAGGGAAGAGGCACGAGGCGCGCTGTGCGCGAGGATGAGGGCAGCAGGCGCGCACGCTGTGCGCGAGGAGAGAGCGAGAGAAGTGAGAGTGTGGCTGGGCGCTGTGCGCGCGGGCACGAGCGAGAGAGCGAGGGAGTGCGAGCGCTGTGCGCGAGGGCACGAGCGAGAGAGTGAGGGAGGTGTGGGTTGTGCGCGAGGGCACGAGCGAGAGAGTGCAGCGCTGGGCGTGAGGCCGAGCAGCACGAGAGCACAGCAGCACGAGCACGGGGCTGCGTGCGTGCGTGCGGTGTGCCGAGCAAACAGAGGAGAGGAGTGTTGGGCATGAAATCAAAAAGGGGCTTTATGAAATTTTAGGGGTTTATTTAATGATGGGGAGTCCTATTTATAGGCTCCCTAATCCCTTGATGGGCTAGGCTTAGGATATTTAGGTTGGGCTTAGGAATTAAATGAATTGGGTTAGCTTAGGACTTGAATTAAATACTTTTGATTGGGCTCGTTTAATACAACGAATTGGACTTTTTATTTAAAACCCGAAGCTTTAAAAATCATTTGCAACTCATTTAATTTCCCGACTCAAGAATTAAATTCGTTTCGGAATTAATTAAAATAATAAATATTCTAATTAATTTAAATACATTAAATACATTTAAATATTATTTAAATGCTAATAAATCGTAAAATGCTTTATAAATATAATAAAATATATTTATAAATATTATAAAAATACGAGGTATTACAACAGAACCTGACCATCGCATCGCCCAGCGCCTTTCGCGCCTCGCCAGCCACCTTCCCCTCCACAATGATACGACATGCAACCCAAAAATGCAAAAAAAAAAAATAATAATTAATTAGTTACTCAACAATTAATCGCTAAATTAAACCCTAAATACCCTATCTACAAGAAAATTTGCGCCTATATTACATAAAACCCTTAATCTGAGTTGAATTAGTTAAATTAGCGATTTTTGGCCCAACATCTTATTCTTAATTAGAAAAGAGGGGAGAGGGAAAGGTGAGAGATTAACCTTATATTTCTTGATCTGAGTATTTTCGCAATATGTTGATCGGAATTTGAAAGGACAGTCATTTGAGCGCAGTATTTCACCATATTTGAGGTTTATCGCCATTCTTTAAGGAGAGAAAGGAAGGAGATCTGATAAACGAGGAGAGAGAAAGGAGGAAACAAATGAAAATAGGTTCCACAAAAGAGAAGAACGGCGGATAACTACAATATCAGATAGGGTTTAACTGTTAAGTATAGAAAGGATTGGGCTTTGAGAATTAAATGGGCCTCTTTTCATAACTTTACTAAAACGAAAATTGGGAGTTTATTAATAGAATAGAGTAATGTGGTGGTTTAGAAAATAAACGGAACCAAATAATATCATCTAAAGTTCTTATAAGAATACTAATAGGAAAATAAAAAAATAAATAATTGACAAGTTAAGTTTGATTACCTAAAATTGACTTTCGTTTTAGTGAAAAAGCATAGAATAAAAACATTAAAATAAAATATTTATTTTAATTTAAATTAAAACGTTTGTTTAAGTAGAAAAGAAAAGCGAAAGGAAACAAAATAAATTTTTTATTTTATTTTAAATTTAAATGTTCTTTTTAGCAAAAAAGGAAAAAAATGCATCAAAATAAAATATTTAATTTATCTCTATATATATTGCGATATTTTATGCACGCGATAAAGATTAAAAAAAATATCAATTTTACATCTTAATATATTTTTTAACGTTCATGCAGCCTAATGGACGTAATCGAGTGATGGAAAAAGTATTTGCATGTTTCGAAAACAGAGCTTTTTCATGGGTGCTACATCCACCAATTGGAGCTTTTAATCTTGAACATTCGTATACGGTTGGTTATGTGTTGCATATCGATTGGGCGGAGGAGTGCATGTGGTTAAACAAATATATTGCGAGCAAAAGAAGAAAGTGATACTTACTATTTTGTATGTTTAATAACTTTACTTCAGTACTTCAATTTTGGTTTTTGGATGGGATATGTTAGTTGTATCAAAATAATGTTAAATTGTTTAATCGGTTTTTTCATGAAATGCCCCTGAGGTATGCAATAATGTACCAAATACCCCTGCGCGTTTCAAAATTCATAGAATACCCCTATTTAAACTTAAATTGCACCAAATACCCTTGGATTTAACGGCCGTTAGTACTCCGTTAGCGTTAATTTACGTTTATGCCCTTATTCACCCAATATTCTACATTTCAACTTTAAAAAAAATCTAATTACTTCTCTCTCCTTTCATCTCCTCTGTTGTTTTTGACCCTTCTTAAATACTCGCCCCTCTTCTTCTTCTTCATCGTTTCTCTTCTCTCGCCACCGTCTTCTCATTCCTCCGTTGCTACCGCGCTTAGTCCTCTCCTCTCAATGAATTTCTCCGATAAAATGGATTCGCCGGACGTCATCTCCTCTCGCCGCCAACCTTCAACCTTTGTCGGCGAAAATGGTGGATTCGCCAAACTTTCCACCACCTGCACCACCAAATTACCAGAAGAAGCAGCTTGTATTTCTGGGTAATTTGAGGTGAATTAATGCCTAAATTAATCCTAATTAACACCTAATGAACCTTAATTAACTCTAAATCCCTTCTCTTCCCTCACCGTCCTCTCTCCTCTCAATCTCACATCTCTTTATCCTGGGTATCAAAATGGTGAACCAACCACAATTTTTCCTTCTTCAAACCATCTTCATCAAACATCAATTGCTAACTCAAATCCCCAAATAATCGAAGCCAAATTTTCGAGTGAATTGAAATCGTGAATTGAAGTTTGATGAAGAAGGGGAGGTTTAAGACGATGATGAATGGTGATGATGATACTGCAGCGGCGGTACTGAGTAATAAATTGAAGATGAAATTGAAGATGCCGATGATGAAGCCAGCAGGACATGAATTCATATTTCTGTTGAAATTGAAGATGCTGAATTCAGACTTCATGTTGCCCCTTTTTCTGGGCTGATTTTTTTGCGAATTTGGGGGTTGGATTCGAAGGACGGAGAACAAAAATAGATAGAGTAGAGAGCATATAGGGTAGCGCAGCAATTAAGAGAGAATACAGAACTAGATTTTCGTTTTTTTTTTTTTTTTTTGTGCAGATTTTCGTTCTCGAATTCGTTCTTCAGCATTTATGTTCTTTTTGGTTCGAGGGAGCATATGAAATTAGAGGAGATTTTGGAGCAACATTTGTTTTTGTATTTTTGTTGGTTTTCCTATTTTAGATTTTGGAGCTGAGTTCTTCGTGAGCATAGAATAGCAGTGGCAGCAACATGGGGCGAAAAACAGCAGAATTTAGGTATATTAGAGAGAGATTATAGACACTAGAATTCGAATTTGTAGTTTAGATTTTCGATTTTAGGAATTAAACTCTCAAAATTAATATTCTCTTCTTCAATATTATGGGTTTTGTTCTTCAATTTTCAGATGTATTGTTCTTCAATTTTGGGCTTTAAATTCAATTATTAATGGTATAAGTTGTTTGGGCATTTGGTGCAAAAAACTTTATAAATAGGTGTATACTATGCAAAAAGTTTATAAATAGGTGTATTTGGTGAATTATAAACATGACTTAACGGAGGACTAACGGAAAGTCAAAATAGGGGTATTTGGTGAACAGGTTTGAAAAAATAGGGGTATTCTATGAATTTTGAAACGCGCAGGGGTATTTGGTGCATTATTGTAAACCTCAGGGGCATTTCATGAAAAAACCGTTGTTTAATAGCTTTAATTGGTCATAAGATTCGATCATTCGTCATGTACGGCTACGAGTATTGTATGACCTCAATATCGCAAAATATGGACTTTGCGAATGATTTTTAGTGTCTAACAATTGTAAAATTCCGCACGCATCGCGTGCATGAAATAATAGGCACAATAAAATTTCTAAAATTCACACACGCATCGCGTGCATAAAATACTAGTATTATATAGGGGACACCAAAAGGTCATTTATGATAATGACCTCAGAAGTTTTCTTATAAAATAGAGATATTACACTAAACTCTTTTTTCTTAGTTCTTGAGCCGATTAACATGTAACTCCTAAAACAATACAGAGGGTATACTTCGGTGTATTTATTGTACATAAATACTCCATCCGTCCCTTAATGTTTTTCCCGTTTACCATTTTACACGATTATTAAGGTGAAAGGAATATTACAAGATTAACAATCATTGTTGTACTTTTATGGGGAATTGTTTGTTCTTAATTCTTTTGGAAAATTTGGCAATTATTACCTAGATTTTTAGTGACTTTGCGAGTAACTCCCTCCATTCCCTTTTGTTGTTCCCCTAAAGAATGTTGGGTGGTTTTTAAGAAACTGGAATCTTGGTTTGTATTGGGATATGAATAATGATTGGGTGTAAGAATAATGATTAGGTGTAAGATATTATATATTTAAAATAAAGTAAAGAGAGAGAAAATATTAAAGAAATAAGATAAATGGGAGATATTTTTTTATTATTAACAAAATAATCAGATTAAAATCGAACCAGAAAAATAACAAAAATTGGAACAACTCTAAATCGAACCAGAAAATTCAAGAAAATTCGAACCAGAAATTCAACCAAAAAATAAGAAAATCCAACAAAACCCCAGAAATTTCGACAACAATCAACCCACAAATTCGTGAACAAAATCGAGCATAATTCAACCCATAAATACGACCATATTCAACCCAGAAAATCGGGCAAATTCAACCCAAATCGAACAAATTCAACCCAGAAAATCGAACAACAAATTCAACCCAGAAAATCGAACAAATTCAACCCAAATTCAACCAAAATCGAGCAAAATTCAACCTAGAAATACGAACAAATTCAACCCAAAATTAAACCCAGAAATTCGAGAAAATTCAACTGAAATCAACCCAAAAATCCGACAAGAAATTCGAGATAATTCAACCCAAAATTAAACCAAAATAAACCCAAAAAAATCGACCAAAATCAAACCAAAATTCGACCAAAAAATTCGACCAAAATCAACCAAAAGTTCGACAAAAATTAGCCCAAAAAACTCGACCAAAATCAACAAAAAAACAACCCATAAATTCGTCATACGTTCGACAAAAATCAACCCTAAAAAGCTGAAACGTGAATACAAAAATAAATAAATACCCAATTGATCTCAATTTCACGATTTAGAGGATTTAGAGGTCAAATTCGACCATGAAAACTCTAGATCTAGGGTTTTCATGGTCGAATTTTACCATCTAAAGCCATAATACGTATTCTACAGCTTTTTCGGGTGGCGGTGGCGGAGTTGTGGTGGTGGCGGCGGCGATATTGAACGAGGAGAGAGAAAAGTGAGAGAGGAAGGAGGAGGAGAGAGAGAAAAGTGAGAGGAGGAAGATGGAAATGAAGAACATCTTGATGTTCTTGAGAGTAATAGAGAGAGAAACAGAGAAAGGAAGGAGGAGAGAGAGAAAAGTGAAAGGAGGTGAAAAAGAAGAGAGAGATGAAGATAGGGACGATTGTATTGGGAAGAGTGGGTGAATAAAATAAGGAAAGTGGTGAAATTTAGGTTGGAAAAAGGATAGAATCTTAGGGTTTTTTGGTAAATAGTGGGGAATCTTAGGGTAATTTGGTAAAAAAAACTATGGCTAAAAATAGTAAAGATTCAGTATGGGTACAACAAATAGAAATGCCAAAAAAGGAAATGGGAACAACAAAAAGGAATGGAGGGAGTACTAGCTAACTTGTTGAAAGTTGTCAATTACTACCTAGGTGTTTGGTTATTATTGTCAATTGTTACTTTAGCCCATATTCCTGTTAATTAGTCACTAATTATATCGTAATCAACTGTTAATTATATTTTAATTACTTAATAAAAAAAAAATCCCAAACTAATTAAATCTTAAAATACCAAAGAAAACCCCAAAAAATCTTTGTGGGTTTTTTGGGTTAATTTTTTTTTTGTTGCTTTTGGGTATTTATGGATTTTCTGATTTAATAAGTTTTAATTGTTTTTTAAAAAAATTTAAATTTTATTTTACTAATTAAAATAATCAAAGTATGATTAACGGTTGATTATGGTATAACTAGTTATTTATTGGCCAGAATATAAGATAAGATAACAACAACTAGGGAATAATAGACAGCTTTTAACAAGTTAGTTGACAAATGTTGCATTTATTTTTCACAAAATACAAAATAGGAGCCACTAGAATTTTAAGGAATAAAAGTATCAACTCATTAATTCATCCAAACTTAAATAAAAAAAATAAGATTACAGGTTGTTTGGTTGACAATTAAAAATGGGGGAAGTGGAAATTCATGGGAATTTATAGATGGTGTAGTTGTTTGGTTGACATAAAAAAAAAATGGAGGAAGTTGGAATTCATGGGAAGTTGAAATTCCTACAAAACATGGGAAGTTAATTACCTAGCTCACCCTTGGTCAATCAAAATTCATGGGATTTTCAAATTCTCATGTTGTCAACCAAACAAATTAAGGAAATTCCCATGAATTTAACAAGGGAAGTAATTTCCCTTAAATTACAACTTTCTATGGGAATTAAATTCCCATGTCAACCAAACAAGCCCTAATAAAATTATTACGTACGTACAAGGTTAGAAAAGGAAAGGAAAAGAAAAAGTGTAAAGATTATTTTGGAACACCGTAAAACTACCATTCAGGGCAAGGAGAAATAATTTGTGCCCTCTGTGGGGGAAGAAGTCATTACTCTATAAGGTTTTATTTGGTTGGGGGAAATTGGAAGAAAAAGAAAAGAAAGGGAAAATAAGTTTCCTGTATTTGGTACAAAAAATTATAGGAAAATTTGTAATTATTAATCCAACCTTTGCCCGATTTTCTTTAATTAAGCCTACCTATGCGATATTTCTAAATAATCCAACCATTATGACCCAACTACTATTATTAAGCATAACAAGTTACTAACCTGCTATAGGCGGTATTCACCCTTACGTGGCATATAACAATTATAATTTTTTCCCCCTTATTTTCTTTAATTGCTATTTTAATTTTTCGTTCCTCTCTCCTCTGCGATTTTCTGCTTCATCTCTGCCAGTGGCGTATCCAGGATTTTGAAATAGGGTAGACACTTTTAAAAGAAATAAAAACTAAATTTTGTTTTTAAAAAAAGATACAATGAAAATGAGAATTTGCAGAGTACTAATTACAATGTTTACATAAAATTTACCATCTCACCGTTCACTCTTATTTTATAAATTGTAAGATTTTCAAGATTATACAAGATAAATGTATACGGATCGTGATAGGTTATGATTCATATGACAAAACATAAATCATTCGGAAAAACCATAAAGCCAGGAAAGCATATTATTTACACATAATCATTTAGCATAGTTTAGATGCATACACTTTGTTGCGTGCCCTCCCTAGCTGCGCCCGAACCGAACAAGAACAAGTCTTTAGGACTCCAAATGTCGTCTCTCCGTAGATAGTCCACAGCACGTCCGGATCCGCCTTAAGCTTGACCAACTAGAATCGCCCTTAAGGTAGCTTAGGAATTTCGGCTATTAGGTGCAAGTGTTATGGCTGATTTTTCTTCAAAATCTTACCTTTAGAATACTTCAATTGTATCTATAAATTATGACCCTAGGCACCTATTTATAGAGGTATGGAAAAGGAACTGGAATCCTATTAGGATACGAATTAATTAAACTAGAATCCTAATAGAACTCTTATTTAATTAATTCATCCTTTTAGGTTTAGGAATTTAATCATATGTCGAAACCTGATAGCTTTAGGATTCGTATAGCACACAAACACACACACGCACGCACAGCAGCCCACGAGGGGCGCCATGCGCGCGCGCGCAGCCCGCGAGCTCGCAGTCCATTGCCACGAGGCCCACACGCTTCCGCAGCCTTGGCGCGCGCTGGGCCTGCCTTGCGGTGGGCCTGGCGCAACCTTGGCTGGTGCGTTTGTGGCGCGCTGGCTTGCTGGGCGATGGCCCGGCTTCGTGTTGGGCCTTCGTCTGGCAGGCCTCGTCCGATGCTAATTCGTACGATACGCTTCCGATTAATTTCCCGATTCCGGAATTCATTTCCGATACGAACAATATTTAATATTTCCGATTCCGGAATTGATTTCCGTTTCGAACAAATATTTAATATTTCCGTTTCCGGAATTATTTTCCGATTCCGATAATATTTCCGATTCAGACAATATTTCCGTTTCCGGCAATATTTCCATTTCCATCAATATTTTCCGATACGTACCATGTTTCCGTTTCCGGCAACATCTACGACTTGGATAATATTTATATTTCCGATACGATCCATATTTCCGTTTCCGGCAATATCATCGTTTCCGGAGTATTCATTTCTTGCTTGTGACGATCTCAGCTCCCACTGAAACCAAGATCCGTCGATTCCGAATATCCATAGATGGAGTATTTAATGCCATTAAATACTTGCTCCGTTTACGTACTATTTGTGTGACCCTACGGGTTCAGTCAAGAGTAAGATGTGGATTAATATCATTAATTCCACTTGAACTGAAGCGGCCTCTAGCTAGGCATTCAGCTCACTTGATCTCACTGAATTATTAACTTGTTTAATTAATACTGAACCGCATTTATTAGACTTAACATTGAATGCATACTTGGACCAAGGGCATTATTTCCTTCAGTCTCCCACTTGTCCTTAGGGACAAGTGTGCATTACCTAATTCCTTTGTCGCTCGATGCTTGCTCTTGAACATAAGGTAAGAGTTGTCATCCTTATTATGTCCAGAGGTGTTTCTCGGTTTCAGAGTTCAACTGATCAAATAAATAGATAATCATAGCCTATGATTCATCCGAGCACGGCCATGCATTTTACAGTTTCTAGCTCTCCGAGTGGCCTTGTACAACTTTTAAGAATCTCATCCCGATTTATGGGAGGACAATCCCAATCTTGCAATCTTGAGATTAGACTTCGTTTGATAGGTGATTACCTGAGCGTTGCCTTTATAGCCTCCTTTTACGGTGCGACGGTTGGTCAACGTCAAAGTAACCAGTTCTCAAACAAGTAATCTCAAATCACTCAGGTATTGAGGATTTAGTGTCCAATAATTTTAATGAAATTTACTTATGACAGATTTTCATCTCTTACAATAAAGTTTCATAGGTCTGTCCGATACTAGTCTTCCCAAAGTAAGTATCTATGCAAATGATTACGACATTGCCATGTCCACATAGTTCAAGAAACAGAACTATTAGTCATCTTGCATTCCAGCCGTCTAACGTTTTCTATGCGTCCAATTTTATAGAAAACTCCGACCAGGGACCATTTTCAACTTTTGACATTCAAGTTCACTTGATAGACATTTCTTAGTCACAGGACTGGTCCTGACAGTCTATCTTGAATATATTGTCAAATTGAAGGGACTCGTCATTTAATACTAAACCAATATTAAATGGAATATGAAAATACATCTCATATATGATAAATGTTCAACCCCAATGTTTTACAACCATGGGCCTCAAACCCATCTTTAAAACAGTTCGTGGAATTCAAAGCTATGCTTGATTTCTAGTGCCACAATGTGAGTGTTGTTTCTCACTTGTTGCATAGGTTTAGTTATCATGCTTTGCCAATCTTAATATCCTTTTCATCGAATGTTTTTCGAGATAGGATGATAAGATCTTTTGAGTTTGTTTATTATGTGATCTAGTTTTTCTTACTACATTAGTGGTTCTACGCATTTTGCAATGAAGAACCATTAAGTCAACAGACATGTGATCTTCCCAAGTTCAATGAAGAACTCAATAATATAAACAACTCTGTTTTATTGCTTCTTAAGCAATAAGTACTTTTACTTCAACTGTTTAGGTTGCTAGTCATGCTTTGTTTGGATTTACTTATCCAAGCAGTTCACAAATATGTGGAAGACTTTCCAGCTATATCTTTGGAACATAGAAATTAATATTTTAATTTCCCACGCAACAACTCATGGTCTCCAATCCATGTTGCCATTTCAAAACACAATGAATATAGCTCGTTCTTGCCAATGGTTAACTCCAAAGGGATCTTGCTTGATCCTTTGCCAGTGTTTATGCGTGAAGCATCAATATTTAGCATATCTTTATTTCCTTGAATCAAGAACTAATCCTATGTACCTTTTCAAGTACCATAAGTTTTTCTTGATCTCAATCTAGTTGATCTTTACTTAGATCAATAGAGATTGGTATATGTTCGTCATGCCTAAAGCCATACGATATGTTTTTGGCGATCTTCATATTATATCATACATGATAAATTCTTTTGCAGAATAATTCCCAATTGAATTCTATTCATGTAACTTTAGCTCATTCAATTTCAGTAGATACTGAATCCAGCTTAAATTCTTTGACATATAATATAGGTTAAGAATCTCATTTAGACTCTTTGATGTTTAACTTAGTAAATGCTTATACATAATTCAAACATTCATTACTTAGATTTATTCACATGGGTCGAATATCTCCAATGGAGTCTTTCGTGTTTGATTTAGTAAATGCCATTACTTAATCCAGAACAATATCATAAGATCTTTGTAAAAAGATCTTAATACCCAGTATGTACTAAGTTTCGCCTTGGTCCATCATTGATGAATAATTTCAAATCTAATTCATTAGCATTTGAATGTTATTTCACAATAGAGAGATATGTGTGTGATACACATAGGACCAATAAGTTTTATGTACTCCCACTAAACTTCTTATACATCTATAAGATTCATGTACATTTTATGAAACTAAAATACTTATTAGCTTCACTAAAATACAGTTCCAATTCCCAATTGTTTGCTTAAATATGTACTTAAATTTCATAAGCTAGCTTTCCTTTTCAAGTTTTTATTTGGATCCACAAATCCTATGACATGCCATGTACATAGTTTCTTCCAATATTTGATTGAGGAATACGTTTTGTCATCCAATTGCCATATTTACCAATATGCAATCATTGCTTGAATTATAGACTTGAGCATTACGATTATTCATGAGGTTTCAACACAATCCATGCCATGAATTTGCTTGTAACCTTTAGCAACTAACCTAGCTTTGTGTGTGAACACAATCTCATGTTTGATGGTTTTTATCCTTAAAACAAACTTGCAACCAATAGGTGTGAAACTATTCTTGCAAATCAAGAAAATTTCAATTTTGTCATCAAAACATTGAGTATGTTTTATGGTCTCTAACCATCTAAAACATTTGAGTCTATATATGGCCTCTAACCATTTTAGGGAATCTATATTTCGTCATAGCTTTCTTACAAGTCACAAACTCATTAATCTACATGATAATAGTTTGACTGCAAGTTGTAGGTTTCTTCACTATCTAATAGAAGAATCTCATAGTTTCATTGACCAGAACTCTATGTTTCTTCACTATCTAATAGAAGAATCTCATTCCCGAAAAGGAAGGTTCGATGATGAGAACATAAATCTCCACTTGAAAACGCATCTCCTATAAAGTAACGAATCTCAATTCCCCTTTTCATTTCACCCAAAACCTGCTATTTATAGAAACCTGCTATTTATGGAAACCTGCTAAAAATAGTAACTGCCGTAATGGGTAGTTGTTAAAAGTGGCAAGTCATAAAAGATAGAAACTTGTCAGAATTAGGTGTTGCACTCCAACATAAATCCTAAATGAGATAGAAATTGCGAGAGAATCCTATTCCTAATACGATTCGAAAATAAGAGTTACGTATTAATTAAAATCCTAACGAGCCTAGAGTTCGTAACGGGCCCAGATGCATTCCATCATAAAATTAATATGCACTAAAAGACTCGATTAAAGTCTCATACACTTTGGATTCTAAGAATCCTAATCTGACAAAGAAACGGCCCATACCCTATTTTCAACGCCTGGCTCTGGGCGCCGAAATCTTCGGCGCCCAGCCCTGGGCGCTGAAATTACCTGGGACGTGTTCTTTCCTAATTCCTCATGGATTAGAGTTCTACAATTCTGTCTTTCCACGAACTCTTTTCTATAAATAGGGCTCTAAGTTCGACGTGAAAAGCACACAACTATTATTCTGAGTATTGACTCTAAACCCCTAAGCCTAAGCCTCACGCTGCAAAACTGATCACGCATTCTGTCGCAATCGATCCAAAAATCGAACAGAACGTATCCTGTCCTATAATTTGAGATTCGTTAAATAAAAGGAGAAATAGCAAAGTCAAAGTGGTTAGTTTTCTGAGAACCGTGACGCACCTCTCAAGGGTGCGTCGTAATGTGTCCCTCTTCCATGGTTTAATTGCTTTCCTCGCCCTTTTATGAACTGTTAAACTAATTAAATCTGATTGTTCTATCACGCCTAATAAAGATAATATGTTGGGAAATTGGATTATCATGCTAGGTCCCTTAAAACAATCTAAATCAGATAATCGCGTTCGATCTAGTACTATATGTTGCATATTGTTAAAATCAACTCAGATTAGTTTAATAGTTAACGCATGTCCTTTCAATTATTTATGCTGAGCTAGTAAGGATATCCTGTCTCTGGAGTTATCGAAGAGTGAGTACTCCTCTCGGTAGTTACAGTCCCCCGAACCCTCAATCTCTACCTTGTGGGTGTATGTTGAGAGATCCCCACACCAGGGATCACAAGGGAACCTACGGCCGTCGTGGTCAAACATAATTGCACTCCCTTTATGTCACGATAACCGGGTTTTGTCAGTTTTTCTCATTGTCGTTAAAAACTGAATGGCGAATCCTATATTACTAGTCAATTGGGTGTAAACTCACAGGAAATCCAATTACACTTGATTTGACAAAAAGAAACGTCACACCCACGAGGGACAAGGTCACGCATTAGCCTCGTGCTTTTTCGACCCCCTCACAACTATCTAATAGAAGAATCTCATAGTTCCAGTGACTTGAACTCTATGCCTACTTGGGTATAGAACATCAAACAATAGAATATCAACAGGCACTTTGAGAGTCCTTTGAATATTCTATTCTCTTTGAAGCACTTGTAAAGTCTTCTAAGAGATGTCTATTCTTTAAAGCCACTTCTAAAGTCCTTAAAGAATAAGTTCGGTTTTTCTGAAGCACTTCGAAAAGCCTCCGGAATGTCCGTTTATGTTTGTTGTTCGCCTCGAAGACTTTCGAGGTCTATTTTCTCCCACTTGTCATTTTGGAAACGAATCTCCAAAAGGACATTATTTCGAGCAAACAAACATTATGTTCTCAAAAATTCGTGGTAGAAACAATACCCTTGTATCTCATTTGAATAAATCACAACGAAACACATATCTATACTTGGGCCTTAGTTTGTCGAACGACAAACACTAAGCTCCCACTGAGTTTTGCAACTCTCTAGATATATTTTATGAAAAGTTATTCTGAAATTACTTTTCAATAGCTTTGACGAATTTGGTTTAGTTTGGTGGTAGTTGAGCATTTTGTTTTAGAAATTATAGTAAAAGTCTTTATGATTCATCATTAATCGAATCAAGTACTAATTGACTTCGATTATTCCGACTAAGATATGCCATATCTTATGGACCTAGATTGTGAAATTACAACACACAATCATTGATGATCATATTTGGTCTCAAGTAATCATTAACATGATCTAACCTAGATCTTTATGATTTCTTGCCAAGTGGATTTTATACTTCTGAATCTTTGAACTAGCCAAACAGATTCAAATTTAAATCACTTTGAGTAAATAAACTTATATTCACTCAAATTTATGTGAAATAATAAAGTCATAAAATCTTTCTTTAGCTTTGAACTCTATTGTCTAGGCGTTCTAACAATAGTTCATATCTTTTTGTTACTTTCAACAAGCAAGACTAGCTCGTCTTAAATTGATCTAGAAATCAATCAACTTTCAAAATTCCATCAAAATAGAGATTTTGAATGTTAACTTGTTGATATGGTCTAAGCAACAATGCCAAAGATTAGTGGAACTCAAATCAAGAGATTGATTTGAACCTAGTAAAGTTCTTTAAAGAGTTGGTTGTTTTAATCAAGCATATTGACTCAACCCGTAATTGACCATTTCATTCAAATAAACAAACAAACATTGTTTTTGTTTTTCTTGAATGTGCTTCTTTCTGTGTTTAAAAACAGAAATTTAGGTATGCTGATTATGGAACAAAATAGCCATTAAGTTCCAGCCTTTGAAAGGACTTAAAACAAACTATATGACCCTACAATTAATGTAGCAATGCCATGCTTCATTTCCCACTTGTAGGCCATTAGCGTAGCCTAGCTTCCATTGTTTGAGTTATTACCGAAGTAAGAACCTCAAGCGGTATATGATACCAAGGAAGTTTGATTGCCAGGTCACTTCTCTTTAAACATTAACTTTTAGGTAGAAACGGAATTGTAAATTCCTTTCACTTGTTCCTTGTTTTCCTATTTCTTGTACCCTTTCTTATAGCCTTAAGAATTGAACTCTCTAGTGTTGACTTTTATACTTTGTTTGGACATGTCCAATGTCACTCCAACAAAGTTCTTACCATTTTAATTTATGTTGAATATTTTATTTCAACTAGATGATCTTACCAGAAGCTTCTAAAGTTCTCTAAGCATCGATCTATTCGAATGTCTTGGGACTAGACTCATTCGAGAATTAAATGGACAAAGATATTAGGTTGTTAACCATTGGTAAGGCTGAGCGTTTAAACTCAATGCTTTATGATCTCAAAACTACATTGTATTTTGAATTCACAAGCACCAATCGGTTTGCCATTCGACTTTGATACTCGAAAACAGCCATAAAAGTCGATATAAGAAACGTACATTTTAAATTGCTCACTTTCTCTCATTTCCGTGAATCGTTCTTGGATTCACTTCCAATCGAGGAAATTTACTGTTACCTTTCTAAAAGAATTTATTGCAGTGCAAGATATTTAATTATAAAAAATAATTAAAATATATATTGAAGCATGCAAAGTCTAAACATTTATCATGAGTAATAACTTGAAAATTAAAGCAATCATGCAATTTTAACAAGTCATTAGCATTTTATTCGAATTTATTGTTCCGGCAGGTGTGAATAAAATGATTCCAAGACCCTAAAACCATTGAAGAATTAAGCACATTATGTATTTTGACTCAATTCTAAAACATTTTAGGTAAGCAAAAGCCTTTTGCTAATAGTCTAGAAACTACTCTTGGTTGATAGGTACGTCTAAGAACTTATTAGGTAAACCTATCGATTTTGCCACGACATAAAAGGACTCCTTACTTATATCGTTGAGTTTCACCAAAACTAACATGTACTCACAATTATTTGTGTACCTTACCCCTTTAGTATCCATAAGTAACACCTCGCTATGGCGGAAAACTATTACTAAGATCGATGTAAAGGATATCCAAGTAAGTGTTATTTTGACATGGCACCTTTTAACTCAATTTTTAAGTTTGGAACTTAAGGCTCTTACTATGTTGGTTAGATTTTAAGTGAACTAAAATCCTTAATCATGCAACATAATCAAGCCACAATCTCATGCATAATTAAGACATATTTAAAGCAATAAATAACTTAAAGCATGCATAAGATAAATGTGATCTAGTATGGCCCGACTTCATCTTGAAGCTTCAACTTCAAAGTCCGTCTCGAAAATGGAAACTTCGTCTTGAATTTCACCGTGAGAGGCGCCATTTTCTCCAAATAGGATAAGCTATAATTAAACTAATTACAACTATTTGATGGTACGCAGACCATATTTGAATTGAAAAACAAATTTGGTACTTTAGACCAATTACATTCAAATTAATGGTACGCAGACCATATTTTCTATCCTATTTGGGCCATACTAGTCACTTCATAACCTGCAAAACAGTACATATGCAATATATACCATTCATCCATTCATTATCATGAATGGCCCACATAATTGGTTAGTTAAAACACATTGTATGCATCATATAAACATTTGCAGCAATTAATCAAGAGCACCAATAATATATCTACCAATTATTCAGTCCTTATTAATTCTAATCAAGTTGTTTAACCTTAAAGGATTTGTAGACCTAATCAAGAGTTTATGACTAAAAAGGGCTCCCACTTAAACCAATAAATTCATATGCTTTACTAATTTTTTAAACATAAAAATGTATTTCTAGTCTAACCGGAAACATACAAATTTAATTAAAATTTCAAGCTCATATAAATTTATAATTGAATCCACTTATTTAATTTATTTTCAGCCGAATTTAAATTAATTCAAGGTTTTTAATTTAGTAAAATAATTAGAATAAATAAAATTTATAATAATTATAATATTCAAAATTAAAATCCAAGAAAACAATTTAAATTATTAATTTTAAAATTAATTAAAATTACATGAACTGAAAATCTCAAATAAAAATTTAAAACTCGACAATCGTAACATGACGAGCACTTGGGCTTGCGCCCAAGTCCCGTCGATTGCTCGGCCTGTCGCTGGCCCATGGCACATCGTAGCAGCAGCCACGCGCAAACGCAGCAAGCCAAGCCACGCTTGCGCGCAGCCTGCCTGCCCATAGCATCGCAGCAGCTACGATGGTGCTCGCTCGCTCGCGCAAGCAAGCGCTCGAGGCCACGCGTGTTGGTGCGCAGAGCAGCGATCGCTGGGCGACCAGCTCTCGCCCTCGCGCGCACGCGTCTCCTCGTGCCATGCCATTGCTCTTCGCCCATCGCCCACATGCGCATAGCACTCGACACAAGGCAGGGCTGCTGCCTTGTGCTCACGCGCCACTCGCCTTGCTCGCTGCATTCGTACCGCATGGGCGACGAGCTCCCTTGCTCGTCGTCGCATGCCCGCACTATACAACACCCCTTAAGGGTAACACATAGCGTCCATTTCTTTGTGCGTGCAAGTTTTATGAGCGAATTGCATAAAATTTAAAATTTTTAATTCAAAATTTATGACAAATTAATAAAACATATTAATTTCATAATTTTAGGGCGAAAAATCGAAAATTTATTAATCAATTAATTTCCGATTAATCATGGATTCTAATCTAGGTCATAAAAATTTAAAATTTAACACAAATTAACAATTTTTATAGTGGTTTTTAATCATAGGTATCTAATTAAATTATTAATTAATTATGAAAATCAAATCAATTCTAAATTATTCGAATTTCAACAAATTAATCACAATTACAAATTAGATTGCATAATTAACAAGGCTAGGCATTCAAACTTGTTAAACATATACAGTAGGTCAATCAAAGATTCAAGATTTATCAACAAGAATCGCAAATATTTAATTTAACATCTTAAATTTACAAACTTTTGCATTCGAAAAACTAAAACCTCCGAAAAGTCATAGTTAGGCTTCGAATTTGGGAATTCGGGGTTCGGCCGAAAAAATTTAGAATGCCTTTTACATGCGGAATTGACACAAAAATCACTCGATTTGGATGAGTAACGAAGAAACTGCCGAAAAACTGCGTACATATAATTAAATAAACGCAATTTGCAATTAATTAACAATTACGAAAATTAATCACCCCTTTTAATTCCTTGGAAATTTGTAATATTTAACCATGTTTATGCAATTTAGATTATGAAAATAATAAGAGGCTCGTGATACCACTGATAGGTTATGATTCATATGACAAAACATAAATCATGCGGAAAAACCATAAAGCCAGGAAAGCATATTATTTACACATAATCATTTAGCATAGTTTAGATGCATACACTTTGTTGCGTGCCCTCCCTAGCTGCGCCCGAACCGAACAAGAACAAGTCTTTAGGACTCCAAATGTCGCCCCTCTGTAGATAGTCCACAGCACGTCCGGGTCCGCCTTAAGCTTGACCAACTAGAATCGCCCTTAAGGTAGCTTAGGAATTTCGGCTATTAGGTGCAAGTGTTATGGCTGATTTTTCTTCAAAATCTTACCTTTAGAATACTTCAATTGTATCTATAAATTATGACCCTAGGCACCTATTTATAGAGGTATGGAAAAGGAACTGGAATCCTATTAGGATACGAATTAATTAAACTAGAATCCTAATAGAACTCTTATTTAATTAATTCATCCTTTTAGGTTTAGGAATTTAATCATATGTCGAAACCTGATAGCTTTAGGATTCGTATAGCACACAAACACACACACGCACGCACAGCAGCCCACGAGGGGCGCCATGCGCGCGCGCGCAGCCCGCGAGCTCGCAGCCCATTGCCACGAGGCCCACACGCTGCCGCAGCCTTGGCGCGCGCTGGGCCTGCCTTGCGGTGGGCCTGGCGCAGCCTTGGCTGGTGCGTTTGTGGCGCGCTGGCTTGCTGGGCGATGGCCCGGCTTCGTGCTGGGCCTTCGTCTGGCAGGCCTCGTCCGATGCTAATTCGTACGATACGCTTCCGATTAATTTCCCGATTCAGGAATTCATTTCCGATACGAACAATATTTAATATTTCCGATTCCGGAATTGATTTCCGTTTCGAACAAATATTTAATATTTCCGTTTCCGGAATTATTTTCCAATTCCGATAATATTTCCGATTCAGACAATATTTCTGTTTCCGGCAATATTTCCGATTCCGGCAATATTTCCATTTCCATCAATATTTTCCGATACGTACCATGTTTCCGTTTCCGGCAACATCTACGACTTGGATAATATTTATATTTCCGATACGATGCATATTTCCGTTTCCGGCAATATCATCATTTCCGGAGTATTCATTTCTTGCTTGTGACGATCTCAGCTCCCACTGAAACCAAGATCCGTCGATTCCGAATATCCATAGATAGAGTATTTAATGCCATTAAATACTTGATCCGTTTACGTACTATTTGTGTGACCCTACGGGTTCAGTCAAGAGTAAGCTGTGGATTAATATCATTAATTCCACTTGAACTGAAGCGACCTCTAGCTAGGCATTCAGCTCACTTGATCTCACTGAATTATTAACTTGTTTAATTAATACTGAACCGCATTTATTAGACTTAACATTGAATGCATACTTGGACCAAGGGCACTATTTCCTTCAGATCGGAGTACTCCGTGTTATATAATCAAATAACAACAAAACTTTAAAAATATACAAAGTAGAAATTAAAAATCAGATGAGAATATGACGTGTCATCCCCGAAAAAAGAAAAAGAAAACTGCAATTTTAAATACTTGGCGAACTAAAAATAAAGTTTATATATTTAATTTGCAACATAGAAACATAAAAGTAAGAGACTAGGGTGGTTAGCAAGGAAATCTAGTTATGATATTGCCACCTTTGGTCATGGGTTCGACTCCTACAATGAACAAATTTGTGTTTTTTTTCTTTTTTTAAACTCAGCCTATGAAATTGATTTTTCAATTAAAAAGCTGGGTAGACATTTGTCTACCCAGTTTAAACTATAGATCTGCCCCTGCCTCTCCATTATTTCTCTTCTACCTCTTCTCCACCATTGCCGATCCCTCAAACCTCTCCATTCGAAGTTCATCAAAAATAATCAGCAATTGTTATGGCTGGGGTAAAGCAATTGCATGTTGGATCTGGATCTTCTTCAAATTAAAGATTTTTTTTCTTTCTAAATTTTCAACAAGACCACAATAACCAACATCCCACAACATAAAAAAACTATATTATTGCAACAGCTCGGGTTTTTACGAACTGACCATCAAGGAAGCCCAAAATTCAAAATTTACCAAAAAAGGAACAAAAACGCTAAGGCTCGTAAGTTCACCTTCAATTGTACGATTTTAGAGACGAAATTTGAATGCGCGTGGATGAAGTCACCTATTTCCACAAGAAAATCGTTGATGATGTCATGAACCAGTACAATTGTGGTTGAAGCAGCAGTAATGGAGGAGAGAGGAATTGAAACACGGTACAGAGAAGAGTAGGGTTAAGGGTTTTTTGAAGAAAAAAAAATGAAATCCTTGTTTAGGTAGCAAGTGATGATGACGTGTCCAATATTTTAGGAGGGAAAACAACTTTAGGTTGTCAACGTTTTTAACGTTGACTTTGTAGCAGGTAACCGGTCATCCAGGCTTAATAATAGTAGTTGGGTCATAAAGGATGGATTATTTAGAAATATCGCATAGGTAGGCTTAATTAAAGAAAATCGGGCAAAGGCTGGATTAATAATTACAAATTTTCCTTGACTTTGTAGCAGGTAACCGGTCATTCAGGCTTAATAATAGTAGTTGGGTCATAAAGGATGGATTATTTAGAAATATCGCATAGGTAGGCTTAATTAAAGAAAACCGGGCAAAGGTTGGATTAATAATTACAAATTTTCCAAAATTATAAGGGAAATGAAAGAAAAAGAAGTGAATTGAAAAGAAAGCTCCCTTTATAAAAGTTTCATTTTCCTTTCCTCCCAAAATTGGAGGAATTTAGAAGGAAAGAAAAAAATTAAAATCTTTTCAAACAAAATATTAAATTCTAAACCCATGTTTTCCCTTTCCTTCATTCCCCTTCCTTTACTAATGTTGTACTCCGTACCAAACATGGAATTCCTATCATTTCCTTTCATAATACCAAACATGAGAAAATATACTTCCTCCGTTCCGGAAATATCGCACCATGGTTGACTTTTACCCATTTAATCATTACTTTGACTCTTAATATACCAAATCGTATGTGAGTAAAAATTATTAAAAAATTAAATTTAGAAAATATATATCTATGCGAATCTAACAAGACTCCATACGACTAAAATTTTCTTACGTACAAATCACAAAAAATGGCCAAAGTCGTAGTGTGAATAGTGTAAAAAATAAATGGTGCGATATTTCCGGAACGAAGAAAGTATTTAATTTCCTTTCCTTTCTCTTCCCTTCTTTTCTTTTCTCTCCCCTTCTCTTCCCTTCTTTTCTTTTCTCTCCCTTTCCTTTACTTTACTAAATAGTGTGTGGCTCGGGCGATGTCCCGATTGCTACATTGAATAGTTAAAATTTTAGATTTTTCTTGAGCAAAGTATTTGATAAGATACATATATACCACTAAGTGAAAGCATTCATCAAGTTCGTCAACTACACAAACACACTAAGTCATTTATCATGAGAAATAATTTTTCAATTGCATCATCTTACAATTTGTATAATTTGTTTTCTAGTGGAAATAAGTGATTCAAAATTAACAAACACAAAATTAGATATATGCAGTCATGCAAGGCATTTCTGTAGTTGATGCTTATGAGACTTATGACATCATGTTTATTCATAATTGTCCTAATTATTTAATTATTATTTTTTTCCAAAATAGTCAATAGAAAATAAAAAGTCACATAAAAGTTTAGTTGTTGTAAACTTCATGTTAACATTCATTTATAAATTAATGTGAAGAGATAAACCACAAATGGTTGTTGGTTAAGATGGTAATGAGAGTTATCATCCACATTTGAGGTCTAGAGTTCGAACCTCATTGTACATATTGATTTTTGGTTGTCCATGATATGACATATCATTTGGTGAGTGGATGATGTGGCGCAAAGGGAAGAGTACTACGTGCCACATAGACATTTTTCTCAACGCCTTTTAATATATTAGTATAGATAGATTATAGAACGAAAAGTAAAAGGTTAAAGGCATGAATATGTCAAATCCAAAACTTTATGTGAAATAGTCTGATTTAGTTGTAATTCTCACCATCCTTACATCGGAATTCAGTTATCTATTTTTAATTGAGCCTAATTCAATTCAATCAACCTAAATCAAGTTATGAAATATGCGCAATAATTCATCCCACCAACAATGAAATGTTCCCAAAGATAAGATTACAATTCCTATACTTAACCAAATTTCATTTTCAAGGAAAAAACCCAAATTTCATAATTAAGAAAAAAAATTAGGGTTATTAATTTACACCTGCGAATTTTGCTTGGAGGAAGAATTGATTGCGCTTGATTGCTTTTAGTTATGATTCGATGTCTCTTTCTCTCGCTGATTTCGTCGATGAAGAAGGTGGGTGAAAGTCAGTTATGGTGGTGAAACAGAGGAGCAAGGAAACAACGAATATGGAGTACAACAGTTGCTGCATTCCATTTATTTTTAAATGTTAAATTATTTATGAGTATGAGTGAATAAGTGATGAGGTGGGTGGGGAATTGTCAAGAATGACGCCACATAGATATCTTTAGGTGTAAAAGTTAAGAGGTTACCGGTTGATTAAAAAAAATATCGGTTACCGGTCGTATAAACTTGATAAAAATAAATGGGTATAAAAGGTTGACTTAATCGGATATAATCGAAAGTTAGACTTAATAATAATAAATGTGGCAAAGGTTAACTTATTCCCATCAATTTTACCTATTCTATATGTTGAACCATAACATTTTAATATTTTATAGTAGTTTATATTGTATTGCCATCTAAATATTTTATAGTAGATTGCTAACTATATTTAATATCATCTGAATATTCTATATTAGATTGTGAAATATATTCTAACGTATCTAATTGTGTAAATACAAACTTTTGTATAAGGCGGTCTTACAGGAAAGACCACCTCATACTTGGGTATTTTCGCGGGTCAATACATACGGATACGGGTCTAGTTTAATTTCGGGTCGCATAAAAACCTAAATTTCATCCATTTCAAAACCTAATTCGTATCTCTCCTGAATTCTCTCCTTCCTCCTTTCTCTCTCCTCCAAACCGGAGCTGTTCTCTATCCTCCGTCCGCCTCTTTGCCAAAACCTAACACCGGCCACAGCCTCCTAGCCTTTTCAAATTGCCGCCGCCATCAACTCCTCACCTCTCCACAAGAAGAACAAGGAACACCGGTCGTCGCCGACGTTGTCGTCATCAGTGTTCGGTCGGTGGTTCGAACCAAGGATATCGGCGTCGCCAATTCGTTTGAGCAGCGGTGGAGTAGTCGATGGTGGCGAGTTGTCGCCGAAGTAAAAGCCTCAAAGTACTCAGTTAACTCTTCATCTCATGATTTTTGGTTTTAGTTTTAGTTTTTTAATTTATTTGTTGATTAATTGGTTGATTTTACAATTTTAGTGAATCGATGATGTTCTTTTACGTTTTTTTATTTTTTACTTTTTTTTATTATTATTTCTATGCAATTTCTTTTATGCAATTTCGTGTGAATTAGTGGTGCTGTGATCGATTCAGGTGTTTGTGATTTTTGAATCCGTAGGTCATTGCTCACTTGGATGTTGTTGAACTTCTACACATTGTGTCCATTTTGTTAGGGAAACAATGTGAACCTCTTGATTTTGATTTCTCTAGTGTCCCGTCATGTTGGATGAAGCTCCTGCTTTTGATTTCTCTGGTGTTTTTCGCAATGTCGGATGAACCTCCTGATTTTAATTTTATTGATTTTGTTTTTTTAATGTGATTAATTGATTGGACATGTTATTGCGGTGTTTTTTAGGTGTTATGGTGCCAAATTCAGAGGAACTCTGAACTCTGGCTATGCTACTGCTGGTGGATCTAGTTATGTTGAATTGATGGAAGAATAGGACCGACTGGTGGTTTTCTGGTGGCTATGACACAGAAGCCCCGCAAGGTTTGTGTGTGCTTGTGACGCTAGGCTTGCGCCACTAGGCGTGCTGTGCTGGTTGTCATTCCGGTGGCTGCTAGAGTTGACGCGATTGTGAATTGCTGTTGGTTATGTGTTGCTGTTGGTGATGTGGTGAGCACACGCATAGGAGGTGCTTTGGTCGTGCTTTGCTGAGGTGTTTTTAGGCGGCATGGAGAGGGGTAAGACAGGGCAGGGCGACAAAATTGCAAAGAAATGTAATTCATATCCAATTCTGTAACAATTTTGTATCATTTATATTAGTCATGATTAAATAGGTTTTAGTTAAGAATAAATTCATTCTAGGTACACATTTGTTATATTTAGTTAAGAATATTTTCTTAAGAATAATTCAGTTGTAGTCGAGATAATTTGGTTTTAGTTGAGAATAAATTCTTCTTTGTTAATACGGAGTATTAAATTTCTGGATTTTCTGAGTTTTTGTCATGATTTCGGTAAATTTATTTCATTGAATCTGAAATTCAATTATTTAAACAATGGAACAAATTAGTCAAGTATTGAAACAAATTATTTAAGCATTGAGATCAATTAGTTAAGCGATTAAACTAATAAGTTTACAGATATAATGAAAGTATTTGTTAAGCCAAAAATTCAATTAGTTTAGCAATGAAATCAATTAATTAAACAGTGAAATCAATTAATTGAGTTTGAAATTCAATTAGTTAAGCAACGGAACCAATTAGTTATGCAATAAAACTAATTAGTGAAGCGGTGAAACCAATTAGTTAAGCACTGTAACTAATTAGTTAAATTTGAAATTCAATTAATCAAGTAATGAAACAAATTAGTTAACCAATGGAACGATTTAGTTAAACAATGAAACAAATTAGTTAAGCAATGAAACCAATTAGTTAAGCCTGAAATTCAATTAGTTAAGCAATGAAACCAATTAGTTAAGCAATGGAACCAATTAGTTAAGCAATGGAACCAATTAGTTAATTCTGATATTCAATTAGTTAAGCAATGAAACCAATTAGTTAATTCTGATATTCAATTAGTTAAGCAATGAAACCAATTAGTTAAGCAATAAAACCATTTAGTTAAGCAATGAAACCAATTAGTTAATTATGATATTCAATTAGTTAAGCAATGAAACCAATTAGTTAAGCAATGAAACCAATTAGTTAAGCAATAAAACCATTTAGTTCAACAATTGTACGGTTTAGTTAAAACAACAGAACAAATTAGTTAAGCAATGGAACCAATTAGTTAAGCAATTAAACCAATTAGTTAAGCAGATATAAAGAAAGTGTTAGAAATTTAATTAGTTAAGCACTGGAACTAATTAGTTAAACCTAGAATTTAATTAGTCAAGTAATGTAACCTATTAGTTAAGCATTGAAACCAATTAGTTAAGCATGAAATTCAATTAGTTAAGCAATTGAACCAATTAGTTAAGCATGAAATTCAATTAGTTAAGCAATTGAACCAATTAGTTAAGTTTGAAATTCAATTAGTTAATCATTGAAACCAATTAGTTACACAATTGAACCATTTAGTTATGCAATGGAACTAATTAGTTATGCAATGAAACCAATTAGTTAAGCAAGGAACTAATTAGTTAAAAATGAAATTTAATTAGTCAAGTAATGTAACGTATTAGTTAAACAATGAAACCAATTAGTTAAACAATGGAACGATTTAGTTAAGCAACGAAACCAATTAGGTAAACCTGAAATTCAATTAGTTAAGCAATCGAACCAATTAGTTAAGTTATGGAACGAATTAGTTAAGAAACTGGAACGAATTAGTTAAGAAATTGAACCAATTAGTTAAGCCTAAAACTCAATTAGTTAAGCAATGAAACTAATTATTTAAGCCTAAAACTCAATTAGTTAAGCTATGGAACGAATTAGTTAAGAAACTGAACCAATTAGTTAAGCAATGAAACGAATTAGTTAAGAAACTGAACCAATTAGTTAAGCCTAAAACTCAATTAGTTAAGCAATAGAACGAATTAGTTAAGAAACTGAACCAATTAGTCAAGCCTAAAACTCAATTAGTTAAGCAATGAAACAAATTAAGTAAGCAATAGAACGAATTAGTTAACGCAATGGAACCAATTAATTCAATTAGTTAAGCAGTGGAACCAATTAGTTAAGAAATTGGACGAATTAGTTAAACAATGAAACCAATTAATTAAAGCAATAGAACGGATTAGTTAAAGCAATGGAAACAATTAATTCAATTAGTTAAGCATTGGAACTTATTAATTAAGAAATTGAACGAATTAGTTAAGAAATTAAATTAGTTAAGCATAGAATTAAATTAGTTAAACAATTAAACTACTTAGTTAAGCACTGAAATAAATAGTTAAGCACTGAATCCTACCTCGTATTAGTTAATCACTGAGACTAATTAGTTAAGATAAACCTAAAACAATTTAAATCTTAACTTAAAACAAAGTAAATCTTAACTCAATATAAAGTAAATATTAACTCAAAACAAACTTAATTATAAGTTTATAACTAAAAAATGGAGAAAAATGCACTAAAGTTTCAATATCAATGACAGAGTACATGATTAGCAGTATACCAATTAATGACAATGACTAAAAGTGCTATTATTATTGCTGTGAAACCAAAAAGTAGTGCTACTGTTTATGGTTCAATTGGAGCATTTACATTCAACGAACATATCTTGCTGCAAACCCACTATTTCTCCCCTTTCTGTTGCTTTCAAAGGCATGTGACGTTGTTAGGGACAATACAGATCCCAATCAACAAGCCACAACAACAACACGAACAACCTAACACCGCCGATTTCTGGCGTCAAACAAGTGGATCTCGCGAGATCTGGGGGCGGAAAAGTCCAACAAGCAGATGACGCCTCAACTCAGGAAAAGGGAGGAGATCATGGTGGAGGAGAAAAATCTCCTCCCTGTCGCCTACAAAAATGTGGTCGGAGCTCACCGTGTTTCATGGCGCATCATCTCTTCGATCTACAGGAGATTCACACAACTTGCAACGGCGGCGAGAAGAAAGGAGAAGGCGGCGGCAAGGAGGTGACCGACGAGTCGACGGCGTGTCCGATTTTTGGAGGAGAGAGAGAGGCAGAGAGCTTTGGAGGAGAGAGACCGAAAGCCAGAGAGTTTAGAGACGCTTTTGCAGAAAATGAGAGGAGAGAGAAAAAAACTCTATTTAAACCGCGCGTGAGGCCACGCGCGCGTGTTTATCTCATCTGGTCTTTCCTACACGCGCCCGTAAGGCCGTCTTACCGAAAAGTTGCTGTTATGTAAATAATATTAACAATTTAGTTTTTTTTTTAAATGATAAAAATTATTACACAAGTACACTTATCAGCTCA
This sequence comes from Spinacia oleracea, assembly GCF_020520425.1. NCBI lineage: Eukaryota > Viridiplantae > Streptophyta > Magnoliopsida > Caryophyllales > Amaranthaceae > Spinacia > Spinacia oleracea. The sequence continues at coordinate 52,133,584 of NC_079491.1, read as the reverse complement.
GACTGAGTGCCCTGTTTTAGTAGAGTATATAGATAGATAGATATTGAACCAAATGGAGTCTAAATGGTCCTATTCTTGCCATGTAAAAAGAAAACGACAAACAGTACTCTATAAATCACAATAACGCATTGTCCAAGTATAAGGTATTAACGCCTATTGCGCTCTGCCACCGTTCAGCTACTCGGTTTAACCAAGCGAGCACCAGGGACGAGAGAGAAATAGGAGAGGATTTAAAGTGAGTGTGAAGAACTAGTAGTTATGGCGTCAATGCAATCCCTTTTCCCAATTCCTCCTCCCATGGAAGAACCTCGAAACTGGCTAGAACTTCCCCGCGATGTCACGCTGATGATTCTCATGAAATTGGAGGCCGTTGAAATCCTTGAAACTGCTCAATTTGTTTGTAAATTGTGGTACAATCTCTGCAAAGATCCATCAATGTGGCGTTCCATTGTCATGCTCAACTTGGATGAGCCTGAATTGTCGGGAAAATACCAGAGTATGCTGTGCAGTGCTGTTGATCGAAGTTCTGGTGGTTTGATTAATCTTAGTATTGAGGGTTTTGGCTCCAATGAAATCTTCTCCTACATTGCACAGCGGTATGTTTTATATCTTCGTCATTTTTGCAAATGTTATCCTTCTGTTGTTTAATATTTGGGGGTTTCTGTAATTGATGGATGATTGTTATTTTCTGTTGTTCCTCATGTTCATGAAAAAACGATGTTGTTAATTTTGGATGTTTCAATGTTTTAGGGTTTTGATTTTATGAAATGAGTTTTTGGGGATTACATTTTATAAGAGTTTGATGTTCTTTCAATTGTGTTGTTTAATTTGTAACTGGTCTGATGTTATTTCAATTGTGTTGTTAATTGTGTTTTTGGGGATTAAATTTGATGAGAGTTTGATGTGCTTTCAATTGCGTTGTTAATTTGTAACTGGTCTGATGTATTTTTTTCAGTTTTTTTTTTTCTTCTGATTGGGGATTCGGTAGTTTGATTTGTGAGTTAAGCTTATGTTGTACGGAAGTTAGTTGCTGTTGATTTTTGAGTGTTTTGTGTGATAGGCAATGAATTCAAATTTCTATGGTTTTTTTGGCAAATTAAATTTCTATGGTTAGTTTGGCAATGAACGCAACAAATTTGGTGCTCTTCTACTCTATAATGAATTTGTTTCTTGGTATAGAATGTTGATTGCATAAATCACACGGTTTTGTTTTCTTGGTATGATGAGGAATTATGAGTTTAAGACTGCTGGTTTAAGTAGAGCGAAAAGAAAGAATCTTCGCTTCTGGTAGCTTTATGGAGTTGTTTTTCTGCTTAGCATGATTCGTTCTTGTCCCGTTTGGTTTATCGTAAAATGTTTTGAGTGAAAAATGATTTTCCATGAAAAATATTTTCCTTGCAAAAACATAGTTCCAAATTAGTTTTCCTTTGTTCGGTTCGTCACAACAAAATTAATAGAAAAAGGAAATGGGAGAAGATGAGAAAAGATTGATGGGAAGAAGGAAGGGGGAGGTATGGAGAAAAAATGGTTTCCCTTTATCTCAAATGGAAAAGCTTTTTCTACTTTTGGGGAGTTATGGAAAATTGTTTTTCATCCTTCTCAAACCAAACAATGTAAAATTATTGGAACGGGGAAATCGTTTTCCATAAAAACATTTACAACAAACTAAACGGAGCCTAAATGTGTGCACTACTCGTTTTGAGGCTTGCAAATCTCCTGATTCCCTTTTTGGGTTAGGAGAATCGATGGGTTCAAAATCTTTGCTCCTGTAAGGATGTTATAAATTTTGCTTTTGTGCAAAAGCAGGACTTACATATGCTAATTTGTAGAGCCCTTCTTCTGCACAGTGTTTTTTACTTACTGCGGAATAGTGCAAATCCCTTCACTTATATTATGGTTTGAAATGAGAAAGGATTCTTTGATTCTCTGTTCCCCCTTCCGGCCTTCCCTTATAACTTCCTAATCTTGTTCACTTCCTTTCTCTGAACTATGTTTGTCCTCACATGGTTGGCTATATTAACTTATTCTAAAAGGAAGGAAAAATAATAACCCATGTTATTCTCTTTTATTTTATTTGTTTTTAACTCTTATTGTCTTATTAGTTGTCCGTAAGGCTCTAAGTCTCATAATCATCTTCAGCTGTTTTCTTGTTTCTGCTATTTTTTCCATCCAGGATGCGTTTCGTTTGGAGGAAAACATTTTCAGTGAAAATGATTTTACATGGAAAACACTTTTCCAAACAAAAAACACAATTTCATACTAGTTTTCCTTTGTTTGGTTCCATACAAGAAAAATCATAGAAAAAGGGTGTATATGGGTGAGGATTGATGGAAAGAAATGAGAGGGTGGTAAGGAGGAAGGATGGAAAAGTGGTTTCCTTTCCTTTCAAATGGAAAATGTTTTCTACTCTTGAGAGAGTTATTTTCCATCCCTTGCCAAAACAAAAACGGAATATAATTGAAAATGGAAACATGATTTTTAGGAAAACATTTTACACCAAAGCAAACACTCCCTTGAGGTCAATAAATATGCTGATTATGGCAATAAAATTTGTACCCTGAGGTAATGCCTTGCAAATTGAATGAAGTTCCTGACAAACACCTACAAAGAAAAGAGATACTGCAGTCTACAGGGAGGGGGGACAAGTAATCTTCAATGATGTATACTTTTGAATGTTTGTTTAAGTGCAATACTGAATATCATTTGGAGTTGTCATGAATAAGGTTTTACCAACTGTGCTCTGTGAACTTTCCCCCCTTCAGAGATGGTATGTGTAGATTGGCAATTTGGTCTGTGAAAAATATATCAGTGGCAATTTGGTCACTGTCATGGTATCTTTTGTGTGTAGGCTACAATGGTACATTCTTATGAGAAACTCCGCGTCTATTCTTTACTCTATTATTTAATTGATGTCTCTCCTTTAGTGTGGTTTCTTTTAGTTATATCAGCCTTTCCTTCTTAATTTATCAACGTTTTGCATTTTGGTTGTGGCGTGAATAGATCATGAACAACATCTTCACTCGTATTAGGGAAGGTATCTCCGATCTTGAGTAGGATGGAAACTGCTTTGCTATTACTATGTTTTGCATTCTTGAAAGAGAATGTTTGTTACGTGGTTAGGATTGCTTTGAAATATACCAGCCACATGACTCAGGTTGGTTAACTAATTACAATTTGTTTGTAGAACCTAATTCAAATTTGAGTCACAGGCCAGTTTATGTCTTATCTTACGATGCATGTGATTAAGCACATTTCAGCTTTTTAAGAATATGGAACAATTTGATATATATTGAGCGTTATATATGGGGTGCAGATCAAGTCATCTTAAACTCCTTCGCCTTGCATGTTGCTATACTATATCGGCTGATGCACTGATTGATGCGTTTGAAAAACTTCCTTTACTGGAGGAGCTTGAGCTTACTCTAAGCCCGTTCTCAGCAGAGCAAATCATAAATATCATTCATCGTTGCACCTTCCTGAAAACATTCAAATTGAATGAGCAAGGATCTAAAAACCCAACATTGGCATGTGATGATGAGGCGTTGGCAATTGCAGTAAGCATGCCTGAATTGCGACACCTTCAGCTGATTGGAAATAGCATGACAAACGATGGTCTGAAAGCAATTCTTGATAATTGTTCTCATCTTAAGTCTCTTGACCTGCGCGCATGTTTCCACTTGAATCTTGTTGGGAATTTAGCAAAGAGATGTTGTGAACAGATCAAGGATTTGCGTCGCCCCAATGATTCCACTGACGACTACAATTATCTTACTACAGATTATGATAGTGATTTTGATGAAATGTATGCAGATGAGTACGATGACATGGACTATGTGTCTGATGATGACCATTATGAATTCTCAGATGATGATGACCACCCCTCCTACTATCCGGATTACGATTGATGGTGTGTATTCTTAAGCCAAATTCTCAATTCAAAAGCATGCATGACTTGACTATCATTTGCTTTCGCATGGTTGATTGTAAGTTTGTTGTAGTGAGTTGGTGATTCAACTATTTGCTCTTTTTTTCTTTTCAAGCTTCGTTTATCACATCGACTCCATCACTGACTGTAACAGATGTTTAATTGCTAGTTTTTGCTTGCAGTGTGAATATTATATCCAAGGATTGTGCTTCTATGTAAAGAGAGCGTTATCAACTGGAGGAAGTCAAAATCCATAACGGTTATGTATTTGTAAAAACATAACAACAAAAAAAGTTACTGAAATGGTACATGTTTTAATCGGAATGGTACTCTGTTTTTAATGAAATGGTACTCTTTTTAACGAAATGGTACTCCGTTTAACAAAATGGTACTCTATTTCTTAATGAATGATACATGTTATTGACCAAATTGCCCCTGTGATGTGTTTTGAAACACCTCACAGAATGCCGCTACGACGCTCCCAACTCAACTGTATTTGACGATGATTTAACAGAAACCTGTGCACTTTAATCAAAACAACACATTCACCCTCCCTACTAGTGTATTAGGTTTTGTGATGTTTACTTTGATTTACGCATTGGATTTCATTTTGTGTGAATGCAGGGTAAAAGATTTAAGGGCTAAAGGAATAATATTGTGACAATGTATGCAGGGAAATATAGTGTGCATCATTATTTTATTTTTATATAAAAAAGAAATTAAAAGCACACTAAAGGGAAAAAAAAGGTATTGATCTTTGTTCCATTTCAGGTTTATCTCAAGAGTTGTAAACCTTTAATAACCTTCTCGTAGTTTTCGTGATCCTCATCTCGTGCTGCTTGGACAACAATGGTGACTCTTCAAACCCAATCTACTTTCTCCTTTGATTACTCGTCTTTCCCATTGTAATTGTGTAATGACCTAAAATATCACTTTTTCACATTCAATATTTTACTTTTCCCCCTAATGGGTACGAATGTAATTTAGTTTCTATCCACTCATATTGCACAAATTGGGATGAACACTAAATATTACAACTAAAAGCTAACGGATGAAGTATTTCTTTCAGAAATGGACTAAAACATAAAATTTTAACAAATTTCACAAATGGAGATAGTATTTTGCAAATATGGCCAAAGGAACTTCTTACCTGAATCATAAATTTATTGGAATTCTTAGGCCATCATGAGCTAGTTGGACTGGTATCCTTTCCCTAAAACAAAATGGAAGTGTAAACGACTAAATGGGTATAACAATTTCTTTCCTAAAACTGATTAAATTAAAAGAAATACTTCGTATAAATTAAATGAAATATAAATGATTTGTTTTTAGTGCGGATGAGCCAAAAGAGCAATATAAATTATTTAGTTTTTTTTTTTTTTAAGTGAATACTCCGTATAAATTATTTAATTATACTTTTCAAATCTTTGTGAGTTGTGTATTTTGCACTATTTAAAGATAAGATGAAACATCTGTTACAATGAGAGAGGAAATATGAGGATTCCTTTGACAAGAGTTAAGAATTGAACCCCTATCACGGGGTGTAAGGAGAACCTCTAACCACTGGGCCAACCTTAATTCTCAATTTTGCACTAAATTTGAGGAATTTTTTTTATGCATATCTCTTATAGAAAGTACTACCTAGATTATATTTATTTGCTTACTAGAGGAAAATATGGGGATCCCTCTAAAACATCTCTTACTAAATTGCATAAAATGTGTATGCATAAATATTATAAAATTATTATTTGATCAATTTTTAATAAAATATTTTGTTGAACAATTCTCTCTCTAAAGTCATTACATACTCTGTAATTAATAAATATTGAACATACTAATCATATACGTAGTAATATGCAATTTTCGTCATACTAAATATGTATTATGGAGTACATGTTTTATATGCTTAATATATGCAAATTTGACATAAATATTGAGTAAATAGATTTTCCATTATTTAATATACCGATTTGACTAAATCCAAAACATACATAAAACGTTAAAAGAATAGAAAATAAAATTTATACTTTTGGAAAAATACTTTTGACGGGAAAAATTTGCATCATTAAGTGATATGTGTCATTTCAGATGGTTTTTTTAAGTATAAAGTTATTTTTTTTGTGTGTATAAAGTAACTAAGGCCCTGTTTGGTTGGATATAAAACATTTTCAGTGTAAAATGATTTCCATGGAAAACAATTTACAATGAAAAACACAATTCCAAAATTAGTTTTTCATTGTTTGGTTCCATGTAAGAAAAATGAAGAAACAAAAGGAAAATGAAAAGGAAAGTAAGCCAGTAGTGAGAAGAGTGTACAAGAGAGATAAGGCAAAAGGAAGGAAAACAGTTTTCCCTTCATTTTGAAGGGAAAATGGTTTTCCATCATTGGGAGAACAATTTTACTCCTAAGGAAAATGGTTTTACACTCCTTCGCAAACCAAACAATGTAAAATTGAAAATAAAGGAAAACTGTTTTCCCGAAAAATGTTTTACGTCCTACCAAACGGAGTCTAAAATAAAGTCCCCTTCTTGTAGTATATTCTTTTTTGATAACTTTCAAAAATAAACACATTTATAGTGCATGCATGAAATCTACTAATGGTGACAACAATACTAGGAAAGACAACTAATGAAATAACAACAGATAATTAAGGCAATAAAATGCTAAAAAAAACACCCAAAATCATCAATCCCTTCTCTCTCTTAAATTAAAACCTCTCCCTTCTCTCTAAAACTCCAACCTAAAACCCTAACTTCGTCGCCATCCCGAGGCGGCTTGCTGGTGGCCGGAGCATCCCACGCCTAAGGTCGCTGATATGTGCATTTTATATAGTGTTTCACCCCCGTCCCTTAGTACTTTTTATGTGTCAAACGTGCTATTAGGAGCCGTTTCTAGTACTAATGTGTGTTATTGAGTGTGCCTTGAGTTTCAGGTTTGATTATGAGAAATTGGTCTTTTTAGACCCGTTTCATGTTGATCTAGGCCACTATATGAGCCCGAGGAAGTTCGGGACCTCCATCGTCGACTTTCGGGAGCCTTGGATGCTTATGGTTGAACCCCGAGAGTTAGATTCAGTGATATGGGCGAGTTATATTGAAGATTGCAAATCGCCCTGGGAGCTGAGGGCGAAATGCAACCATCGGGCGGATTTGAAGCAAATTTGACTCATCAATGCGCGCCCGATCGGGCGCAGCTCGCCCGATCCGGATCGGGCGGTCATCCGGAAGCCTATATGGAGAGTTCACAAACCGCCCGATCGGGCGGATTTTGGCCCGATCGGGCCAACTATCGAGTGGATCGCCCGATCGGGCGAAGCGATGCCCGATCGGGCGACGCCAACCTCCAGCAGTTTTTCGCGCATTTACTTTCCGTTTTTTAGGCTTTATTTTGGCAAACTATATAAACAAGCTTTAATTATTTTTAGAGGACACCTTATTTTCTAGTATTGAACCTTAGTATTATTTTCCTTAGCCTAGTTTTCTCTCTAATTTATGCAAAAACACTTAGTTTAATTCTCAATAAAAATTCAAGCTTTCACTTCCCTTTGTTCTTCAAATAGGTATTGTTTCTTATTTTAATTCATTGTGTTGCTTTAATAATGCTTTCAATTATGATTATTGCTTTGTTTATTGTCAACATGCTTGAGTAGTTTAATTTCTAGGGTTGGGGATCCATGAATAATATGAAGGGATGATTGAATGATTATGACTGTTGGCATTGTAATTGATTCCTATTGATCGATTTATTTCACTATACAATTAGATTTGCGCAGGTTTAATTGTGGTAGTTATGCAATATCAAATTAAGATTCGAGAGATGCAATTTGATGTTTAGGCTTGTGTCAATAGGTGGAATTAGATTAATACGTAGCGAGAGCCCGTTAATTCTAAGTCTATGATTAGTATCGACTTGAGAGAGCATGCTAGTCTAATTAATTACCTTGTTGATTATCGTGATTGTTCAATGTCCTGGATTATTATTTGTTGGCGAACCTATGCCCTAGATTCCTTAATATATTGATTCATTCTTGTTTAATTATCGTTCGTAGTTTTAGCATACAAAAATCACCAACCAACTCTTATTCACAATAGTCTAGATTAATCAATTGATAGTAGAAAGAACGCCTGTTTCCCTGTGGATTCGATCCTGACTTCCCTTGCTACCTAGCTAGTGGACCTTAGGTTATTTTTGATTAGGTGATACGACTTTAGCCTGTCAAAATTTGGCGCCGTTGCCGGGAAAACGGTTTTATTTTCTGTTGTTGATTGCTTATCCTAGATTATTGTTTGTTACTACTCAAGGAACTCACGTTCCTTGAGACCGGATCTCACATTGTTTTGTAGTCTTTGTCTATGCCCAGGACAGTAGGTACTAGTAATCTTACTCCATTCGATCCTGAGCCCGAAAGAACCTTTCGTAGACGAAAAACTTTCATTGCACGGTGTGGGAATTACTCTGATTCTGATCATAATATTGGCGATCTTTTTCCTTCAGATACAGATTCAGTTTCAGAGATAGAGATGGGTGACGAAAATCTGCTACCGCCACCTACCCCACGGCTTACAGACTATTCTAAGCCAAGTCTGTCCGTGCTACCAAAGGCGATCATGCCTTCTATTGCAGCTGAGACCTTCAAGATTGAGCCTGCATTGATTAACATGATCGAGAGACGCCAGTACGGTGGGGAACCAGGTGAAGATCCGAATCTTCACATTCAGACCTTTATCCAATATTGTTCCACCATCAAGCAAAAGGGATTGACTCCGGAGCAGACTATGGAGATACTATTCCCGTTCTCTTTGAGTGGGAAAGCTAAACTATGGATTAATGGGTTGAATCGGGCGGCTTTGAAAATCACTAACTGGGAGTCCTTGGCTCTTGCTTTTTATGTTAAATATTTTCCACCTGAGAAAACGGCTCGTCTAAGGGGTCAGATATTAGGTATCTCACAACAAGCGGATGAGAGTTTGTTCGAGGTTTGGGAGAGATTCAAGGATTTGCAAAGAGAATGCCCGCACCATGGTTTGGAAGATTGGTTCTTGATTCAGCAGTTTTATGATGGTATGGGCAATGAGTCTAGATGTTTGTTAGATTCGGCTGCCAGTGGGAGGTTCATGCAACTTGAGGTGCCTAGAGCTATGGAGGTGATTGAGGAGATAGCCATTCACAATGCCCAGTATGGAAATCCTAGAGGTCTATCTAATAGGGGTGGTAAGCATGATTTAAATTCTATTGAACAATTAACTGCCCAATTGACTGCTTTACACTATAAGTTTGATAATTGTTAGGTTATGATACATATGACATTACATAAATCATGCGGAAACAACCATTAAGCCAGGAATACATATTATTTACACATAATCATATAGCATAATTTAGATGCATACTCTTTGTTGCGTGCCTTCCCTAGCTGCGCCCGAACCGAACAAGAACAAGTCTTTAGGACTCCAAGTGTCGTCCCTCCGTAGATAGTCCACAGTACGTCCGGATCCGCCTTAAGATTGACCAACTAGAATCGCCCTTAAGGTACTAGAATATTCGGCACTTTTGAGCAAGATGTGTGACTGAATTTTTCTCTCAAAAACTCACTTTGAATACTTGAAAACTCGTTATAAATTGTGAACCCAGGCCACATATTTATAGGGGTATGGAAAGAGAATTGGAATCCTATTAGGATACGAATTAATTAAATTAGAATTATAATAAAACTCTTATTTAATTAATTTATCAAATAGAATTAGGAATTTAATCATTAACCGAACTCTGCACGTTTTAGGTTTCGTATGCGAACACAAACACTTACGCGAGCATGACCCGCAAGCGTACAGGCCATGCCCGCGCACAGCCCACACGGCCGCACGGTCCACGCGAGCTACAAGCCCACGCGAGCTGCAGCAATGCTCGCATCCCACTGCTTGTAGCTGCGCGCGCTGTGCGCGCTGCCACGGCCTGCTGGGCCTGGCCTTGCGCTGGGCCTGGCGTGGCCTTGGCTGTTCGTGTGGCGCGCTTGGCTTGCTGGGCGATGGCCTGGCTTCGTGCTGGGCCCTCGTCCGGCAGGCCTCGTCCGATGCTCATTCGTACGATACGCTTCCGATTAAATTCCCGATTCCGGAATATATTTCCGATACGAATAATATTTAATATTTTCGATTCCGGAATTAATTTCCGCTTCGAACAAATATTTAATATTTCCGTTTCCGGAATTATTTTCCGATTCCGATAATATTTCCGATTCTGACAATATTTCCGTTTCCGGCAATATTTCCGATTCTGGCAATATTTCTATTTCCGATAATATTTTCCGATACGTACCATGTTTCCGTTTCCGGCAACATCTACGACTTGGATAATATTTATATTTCCGATACGATCCATATTTCCGTTTCCGGCAATATCATCGTTTCCGGAGTATTCATTTCTTGCCTGTGACGATCTCAGCTCCCACTGAAACCAAGATCCGTTGATTCCGAATATCCATAGATGGAGTATCTAATGCCATTAAATACTTGATCCGTTTACGTACTATTTGTGTGACCCTACGGGTTCAGTCAAGAGTAAGCTGTGGATTAATATCATTAATTCCACTTGAACTGAAGCGGCCTCTAGCTAGACATTCAGCTCACTTGATCTCACTGAATTATTAACTTGTTAATTAATACTGAACCGCATTTATTAGACTTAACATAGAATGCATACTTGGACCAAGGGCATTATTTCCTTCAATAATATGCAAGTAGCCAATGCTCAACCTACCCAACCTGCTAGTGTAGCTGCTATGAGTGCCCAACCTGCTACTGTTTGTGAAAGTTGTGGAATGTCTGGTCATTATGCACCGAAATGTAGGAGCTATGTCGAACAATGTCACGCATTTCAATCCTACAAACAAAATAACCCATTCTCCAACTCTTACAATGAGGGCTACAAAAACAACCCTCTACTATCCTACAGGAGCAACAATATCCAGAACCCTCACCAAGTCCAACATCCACCACAACAACCATACCAACCCCCACATCAACAATCCTACCAACCACGAAACAACTACAACCAACAGTCTAGTGGACCACTTGGGTTCCCTAGACAACACACATCGCCTCCACCACCACCACCTCAAACCACACAGCCTGACCCTATGCTAGTAGAGATGAGAAACATGATGCTACAAATGCAAAAATCTCTAAGTGAAAAGGATGCAAAGATCGATGCTCTTACTGCTCACAACAAGATCATTGATACACAGTTGGCACATATGGCTACTACTATTGCAGGGAGGCCACCAGGCCAATTTCCTTCACAATCCGAAAATAGGGAGACTGCTAATGCAATTACATTGAGGAGTGGTAGGGATTATGATGGTCCTTCTATGCCGGTTGAGGTTGATTCCGGGGTGTCTGCTAGTGATCTGGTCAGTGAGGAAATCCCGAAGATAGTTATGGATGAAAAGGAAGCTGAAAAGGTAGTCAATGATAATGAGGCTACAACTGAGGTTAAGAAGGGGGCGGATATTCAAGTACCACCTATTGCACTCCCCTTCCCAAACCGACAACTCAAGAATAAGCTAGACAAGCAGTTTGGCAGATTCTTGGAAGTGGTCAAAAATTTGCAGGTAACGGTTCCTTTTACTGAATTAATTTTACAGGTTCCTGCTTATGCTAAATTCATGAAAGATATTTTGACCAGGAAACGTGCTTTTTTTGAGGTAGAGACTGTAGCTTTCACTGAGTAATGTAGTTCTTATTTGCAAAATAAGTCTCCACCTAAACTTAAAGACCCCGGGAGTTTTTCCATCCCATGTAACATTGGCACTGTATTTATTGATAAGGCTTTATGTGATTTAGGTGCTAGTGTGTCTGTCATGCCTTTGTCTGTCTGTACTAAACTGAATATGGGTGAGCTTAAGGTTACTAATATCACTCTACAAATGGCCGACCGTTCTGTCAAATACCCCTTAGGTGTTTTAGAAGACGTCCCTGTTAGAGTAGGTAAATTCTATATACCTGTAGACTTTGTAGTACTAGACATGCAGGAGGATTCTCAAATTCCCATAATCTTAGGTAGACCCTTCCTTCACACGGCGGGGGCAGTCATTGATGTGAAAAGCGGGAAATTGACTTTGTCTGTTGGGGATGATAAGGTAACTTTTAATCTGAATAGTGCCTTAAAAAGTCCCATGCTAGAGGAGGAACAATGTTATCGTATAGATGTAGTTGATTTTATTACTCGTGATAACGTCTCCCAAGTTCTCGAAAGAGATCCCTTGGAGGCAATGCTTTGTTGTGAGTCTTCTGCAGTTGATAACAGTTCTTGGAGTGCTGAAGTGGATGCTCTGGAGTTGGCTCTTAATGGTGGAGAATCTGAGCCGGAGAGCACCAACCAGAAGAGGTTAGTTCGGCCGGTTTGTTCTGTTAAAGAGGTAAAGAAACCCGAACTTAAGCCTCTTCCTGCTAACCTTAAATATGCGTTTTTAGATGATGAACAACTTTGCCCTGTGATCGTCAGTACTGCACTTGTTGCAGACCAGTTATCCCCACTTCTTATTGTGTTGAAAAGGCACAAAAAGGCCATTGGGGTACAGTATTGATGATTTAAAGGGTATTAGCCCTGACTTTTGTATGCATAGGATACATCTAGATGAAAATCATAAACCATGCATCCAACCCCAGCGTCGTTTGAACCCTGTCATGCAAGATGTTGTAAAAGCTGAAGTTATGAAATTGCTTGATGCGGGTATTGTGTATGCTGTGTCTGATTCTAAGTGGGTGAGTCCTGTTCAGGTAGTGCCTAAGAAAGGGGGGACAACTGTGGTGAGAAATGAAAAAAATGAGTTGATACCAACTAGGGTAGTCACAGGTTGGCGCATGTGCATTGATTATAGGCGTCTTAATGTTGCTACTAAAAAGGACCATTTTCCCCTTCCCTTCATTGATCAAATGTTAGAAAGGCTAGCCTGTCACAAGTTTTTCTGTTATCTGGATGGTTATTCTGGTTTCTTTCAAATTCCCATACATCCAGACGACCAGGAAAAGACCACCTTCACCTTTGCATATCGTAGGATGCCTTTTGGTCTATGTAATGCACCTGCTACTTTCCAACGTTGCTTGATGAGTATCTTTTCTGATTTTATTGAGTCTATCATGGAAGTGTTCATGGATGATTTTAGCGTCTATGGTACTTCTTTTGATTCTTGTTTGCTAAATCTGACTAAAGTCTTGAAAAGATGTGAAGAGTGTAATTTAGTCTTGAACTGGAAAAAGTGTCATTTCATGGTTACTGAGGGGGTGATTTTGGGACATTTGATATCTGATAAGGGCATTCAGGTGGATCGAGCTAAGGTCCAAGTGATTGAACAATTACCCCCTCCAGTTAATGTGAAGGGTGTTAGAAGTCTTGGTCATGCGGGGTTTTATCGCCGCTTTATCAAGGATTTTTCTAAAATTGTTAAACCACTTACCCAGCTCCTCCTCAAGGATGCCCCGTTTGTGTTTACTGATGCTTGTCTTGAGGCCTTTGACAGGATTAAACAGGCATTGATTTCGGCTCCCATCATTCGTTCTCCCGAATGGGATCTTCCGTTTGAGATAATGTGTGATGCAAGTGATTATGCAGTTGGGGCAGTTTTGGGTCAGAGAAAGGAGAAGGTTTTACATGCCATCTATTATGCAAGTAAGACCTTAGATGAAGCTCAAGTTAATTATGCCACTACTGAGAAGGAGCTTCTAGCTATAGTCTATGCCTTGGATAAATTCCGCACCTATCTGATTGGATCCAAGGTGATAGTCTATACTGACCATGCGGCCCTTAAGTATCTTCTCTCTAAGAAGGAAGCCAAGCCTAGGCTTATTCGATGGATACTACTGCTACAGGAGTTTGATCTAGAGATCCGCGACAAGAAAGGGGCTGAGAATGTAGTTGCAGATCACTTGTCTAGATTGAGGTACGGCGATGGTAAGGGATCTACACCGATTGATGATTCATTTCCGGATGATCATTTACTTGCACTTGCCAGTCAGTCACCATGGTTCGCAGATTTTGCTAACTACATTGTGGGGAGAATTCTTCCGGCCGATCTTACATATCAACAGAAGAAGAAATTCCTACATGATGTCCGGTTTTACTTTTGGGACGACCCTTATTTGTTTCGTGAGACTGCTGAAGGGTTGTACAAGCGTTGTATTCCAGAATGGGAAGTTCAAGGTGTTATCAGTAGGTGTCATTCTTCACCTTATGGTGGTCACCATGGACCGTCTAAAACAAACGCTAAGTTGTCACAATGTGGTTTTTACTGGCCTACTATGTTCAAGGATGCACAGGCTTTTATTATGGCTTGTGATGCGTGCCAGAGGGCCGACACTATTTCGAGGAGGTATGAGATGCCACAGAACGGGATCCTTGAGGTTGAGATTTTCGATCTGTGGGGAATTGATTACATGGGACCATTCCCATCGTCCAAGGGTAACTTGTATATCCTTATTGCTGTAGATTATGTGTCAAAGTGGGTGGAAGCCGTTGCCTCACCTACTAACGATGCTAAGACGGTCATCTCCCTGTTCAAGAAGATCATTTTTCCTAGATTTGGGGTTCCGCGCGCTTTGATCAGTGATGGAGGGTCACACTTCCATGAGAAGCATCTGGATGCGCTCCTGCGCAAGTATGGGGTTTATCACCGCACTGGGCTAGCCTACCACCCTCAGACGAGTGGTCAAGTTGAGGTCTCCAACCGAGAGATCAAATCTATCCTTGAGAAAGTGGTGGCGAAGTCTAGGAAGGATTGGAGCGATAAGCTAGATGATACTCTATGGGCATACATAACCGCCTTTAAGACACCTATTGGTACCTCCCCGTATCGGCTGGTGTATGGCAAGGCATGTCACTTACCAGTAGAAATGGAGTACAAGGCTTATTGGGCAATCAAACAGCTCAACATGGATGCAAAGCTAGCCGGTGAGAAGCGGTTACTTCAATTGGGTGAGCTCGATGAATTCCGACTACAAGCCTATGATAGTGCCCGGATTTATAAGGAAAAGACCAAGAAGTGGCACGACAATCACATTTTGCATAGAGAGTTCGCGGTGGGCAACAAGGTTCTACTTTTTAACTCTAGGCTTAAGTTATTTCCTGGAAAACTTAAGTCTAGGTGGTCTGGGCCGTTCACCGTGACTATGGTAAGCAAGTTTGGGTCTGTTGAAGTAGAGAATGAGAATGGTGAACGATTCAAGGTCAACGGGCAACGTCTGAAGTTGTACCATGATGGGGCTACTGTAGGAGTGGTTGAGGTCCATCACCTCAACCCCTCCGCCTCATAGACAGCATATCTAAGGTAACACGGTCGAGCGGGACCTAGAAATAAACCAGCGCTTTGCGGGAGGCAACCCGTATTTTATCGCTTTAGTAGTATAAGTTTGATTTTTGATTCTATTTTTGAGTGTTTAGTTAGTATTTCCCATACCTAAGTGTGTTTAAGTATTGTTTTTGGTGTTAGTGAGGCGAGAAGAGGGCATTACGCTGTTTGGGTGTTTAATAATATGCAGGCCTAAAGCTCCAATTTCAAGAAAGTGAAATTACGTACAAGGCCAAGCATGCTGCAAACCGCCCGATCCGAATCGGGCGAGGTGCGCCCGATCGGGCGCGCACGGATGAATTTAATGCAGCTTCTCTGTGCCCGATCGGGCGCAGCATGCCCGATCGGGCGGTCTGGCGAGTGAAATGCCCGAGTCGGGCGATGGTCTGCCCGATCGGGCGCTGAAGGCGAGTGGTTTGCCCGATGGGGCGAAATTATTTTGCCCGATCGGGCGGTTGAGGAAAAGTTCATGAAAAGTCAAGGAAGAATTCTGGGCAAGAGAAAGTCAAGAAAAGAGGCATTCGCAAATCGCCCAATCCGGACCGGGCGCGCACGGATCAGAAGAAAAGGGTCGCAAACCGCCCGATCGGGATAACCCACGGATTCCTCTTTCTTTCTTCACTTCCTCTTCATCTTCAACCTAACTTTCTCTAACTTCCTCCATTAAACCCCAACCTCCAAAAACTTCCAACCACCATATCTCCCTCAAATCTCCACCAAATTTAACAATTTTTTCATCAAAATCATCCTCTCATCATCCTCTACAACCTATACCAAACCAATTTCAGTTTCCTACAATCCCCACAAAATCCCCAAATTCACCCAAAAAGTTCAAAAACCTCAAAAAAATCAGATTTTCATCAATGGCAAACCGACCACAAAGGAAATGCACAAGGGTACCAAGAAATCAGCATGAAGCTTCGACGAGCCGAGCTCGGGAACCGACACCACCACCTCCGCCGCCGCAATTCGAGCCCGACACGGATTTTCCGGATGTCATTTTTGTTACGGAGGAGCAACGAGCACGATTCATCCACCTCAAATTGAGGGAGGTAATCCCTACTCGCTTTATATGCCAAAAATCTTTACATGAAATGGGTATTGAAAATGATGTCAAGCGTGTCTTTGTTGGTGTTGGTATCAGAAACATGTATAGCATGCTCCGTCTCACATTTATACGGTTAACTCTGGAATTTTTGAGTAGTTTCAATGTGCGTAGAGATGGTTATCGAACCGTGTCGTCGGTTCAATTTCGTGTGATGAACCGAACCTACACCATGTGTTTAGCTGATTTTGGTAGGATTTTTGGATTGTCTACCACCTATAGTAGGAAACCTAAGGAAACCCATAATAACTGCACCATGTGGGGAAAGCTTACAGGTAATGCCAATCCCGGGAGTATGCAACATTTGCATGCTTCCAAGATACAACACCCGGTCCCTATTGTCTTTTACAGGTTTCTGGGATTTACGATCTTTGGTAGGGATGAGACCCAAAATATTAGGAGTACGGAGCTAGAGATTCTAGGTGGCTACGTTTTAGAAGGGGAGGATGGCTACAAAATGAACCTTGCACATCATATGGCCTCCCAATTCTATTCCATAGCCACTTCCACCCATACTACTCGCATTACCATTGGTGGGTTGATCACCCACATAGCCATGGCCACGGCCAACTTTACTGAGACTAACCAGAATCCAGTTCTGGGTAGCAACCTGCTTGACTTGGCTTACTTTGATGGACTCCGTCGGCTACAGGGGGGGCATGGGTTGTTTAGGCCGGGAGCCATGTATTGGATGTTTGAGGGAAACAGGCTTTTCACCTTGCCTGACCCCCAGGGCCGCACTAGTTTCAGACCCGGTCAGGCTCATTACTTATATGTTGGATTTGGGCAAGAGCCTCAGCCTGACCCCCAGCCTCAGCCTGACCCACAGCCAGAGCCACACCAGTACCAACCAGAGCCTCACACCTACTTTAGGAGGGGGCGTCGAGACGCGGGGAGGCCCCAGGGTGGCCCGGTAGTAGATGAGGAGCAAGGGTCCATTCATGAGCGGTTGAGCTGACTTGAGCTCGGTTTCCAGGAGTTCGCAGCTGATCACCAGAGGACCATGTTCCCATTCTACGATCAGTATGCCAGGCAGGGCTACATTGCCCCAGATTATGAGCACCCTACCTGGTATACCTATCCCGCGGAGGGATATGGAGCTCCGGGTTCTATGGGCACCTTCACACCTACCTAGTACGGAGGGTGGGGAGCGGGTCCTAGCGGGCATGGTGGCGGAGATGGTGGTGATGATGATGATGATGATGATGGCGGCCATGGCCGTCACTGATGATGATGAGGATCGAGTTGGTTCGATACCCCTTGAGCCAATGAGGACATTGTCTGATTTGGTTTGAGGGGGTTTCACATTACTTGTACATTGTAGGTATGTTTTTCTTTTCTTTTCGCATTTCTTTATTTTGGTGTGTTTCTTTGGTGTGTTTAATGCTTTGTAGAGTAGTTTATTGCTTTGAAAAAAAAAATACAAAAATACGTTCCGATGAATACAATATCATGCTTCCCTGTGCCCCTTGAGCGGAAATTGTTTTGATCCTTGGTATTTGATGATGGGCAATGTAGATGTGTTAGCCATGATTTGATATTCGATTGCTTTGATGCCTTAACATGAGTCAACTCCGACTAACTACTTGTGGACTTGGTGTTTGACTAGTTGACTTGGTTAGGATGTGTGATAGCTTCCTGGTGTGTCATTGATTTTGAGTATTGGTTTGCAACTATTAGTAGTGTTTTATGACTCATATACATGCACATTGTGGAGGGGGAAGGCATTTTTCTATTTAGGTAGCCTTCAGATGAATTTAGATATATTTATTCCCTCTTTTTCTACCCATGTTGTGCTTGTGCCCTTTATTCGGTGACTAACCATATTACAAGCCCATGAAAGCCCCATTGGTTACTAGTCCCAAGCCTAGCTTGGGGGAGCTAATAGTAGTGAGGTGAGGGAGTTGTAGTGTGGTACATTTTGAGCATATTGAGTATTGAAAAGGGAAGTTCTTCTTATCATGATTGTTGTTGAAAAAATATGAGTTGAAAAACGAATGAGATGAGGAGAATAAAAAGAAAAAATGTGAAGGTTCCAAAAGAAGAAAAAAAAAAAAAGAGATTGAAAAAAAAAAGGAAAAAAAATCGTTATTCTCAAAATAATTCAAGCTTTTGTCACTCCGGTATTACAATTTCTTATCTTCATGAGTGATTGGTTATAATTGTGAAATCAAGGCAAGAAAGTATAGTGTGGTTTGTTTGCTGTTTTATTCATGTGTTGAGTGGGAGAGTTGTGGTCATCATTTGTGATTGATCGTGGATTTGCTAGGATTTATGCTCCCCAAAGCCAAGGCTTTAAGCTCACATTTTACCCAAATTTACCACACCCTTACCTAAGCCTATCATTACAAGCTTGAAAGACCTTCCGACCTTTGTGCATAGTGTTGTATTAATGTGAAAGTAGTTGTTTATCAATGCAAGTTATAACATGACACATTCCGAGTCGACTACTAGGTTGAGTGTATGTTTTTCTAGACACACGAGTGTTGTGAGTTTGGGAGGGCATTGTTCACTTATATGTTGGGAGGGGAGCGAACGGGTACATCTTTTATCCGTCACATAAATGAGTAACGAGTGTGTGAGCACTAGTCTTGAATTCCAATGTGCATTTGTGGTTCGCTTTGCGTGACGATTGTTAAGAAGGATTAGCGATTGAATGGATTTGATTGGTTGACATTGATGCATGCTTGTTGAATTTTACCTTGGATTATGTTTTCATTTTGAAATATGTTGGGGGTGAAGTTGGTCTTGTGTTCATCGATGATTTCCTTGCTTAGGGACAAGCAAGGATCTAGCTTGGGGAGGTTTGATATGTGCATTTTATATAGTGTTTCACCCCCGTCCCTTAGTACTTTTTATGTGTCAAACGTGCTCTTAGGAGCCGTTTCTAGTACTAATGTGTGTTATTGAGTGTGCCTTGAGTTTCAGGTTTGATTATGAGAAATTGGTCTTTTTAGACCCGTTTCATGTTGATCTAGGCCACTATATGAGCCCGAGGAAGTTCAGGACCTCCATCGCCGACTTTCGGGAGCCTTGGATGCTTATGGTTGAACCCCGAGAGTTAGACTCAGTGATATGGGCGAGTTATATTGAAGATTGCAAATCGCCCTGGGGCTGAGGGCGAAATGCAACCATCGGGCGGATTTGAAGCAAATTTGACTCATCAATGCGCGCCCGATCCGGATCGGGCGGTCATTCGGAAGCCTATATGGAGAGTTCACAAACCGCCCGATCGGGCGGATTTTGGCCCGATCGGGCCAATTATCGAGTGGATCGCCCGATTGGGCGAAGCGACGCCCGATCGGGCGACGCCAACCTCCAGCAGTTTTTCGCGCATTTACTTTCCCGTTTTTTAGGCTTTATTTTGGCAAACTATATAAACAAGCTTTAATTATTTTTAGAGGACAACTTATTTTCTAGTATTGAACCTTAGTATTATTTTCCTTAGCCTAGTTTTCTCTCTAATTTATGCAAAAACACTTAGTTTAATTCTCAATAAAAATTCAAGCTTTCACTTCCCTTTGTTCTTCAAATAGGTATTGTTTCTTATTTTAATTCATTGTCTTGCTTTAATAATGCTTTCAATTATGATTATTGCTTTGTTTATTGTCAACATGTTTGAGTAGTTTAATTTCTAGGGTTGGGGATCCATGAATAATATGAAGGGATGATTGAATGATTATGATCGTTAGCATTGTAATTGATTCCTATTGATCGATTTATTTCACTATACAATTAGATTTGCGCAGGTTTAATTGTGGTATTTATGCAATATCAAATTAAGATTCGAGAGATGCAATTTGATGTTTAGGCTTGTGTCAATAGGTGGAATTAGATTAATACGTAGCGAGAGCCCGTTAATTCTAAGTCTATGATTAGTATCGACTTGAGAGAGCATGCTAGTCTAATTAATTACCTTGTTGATTATCGTGATTGTTCAATGTCCTGGATTATTATTTGTTGGCGAACCTATGCCCTAGATTCCTTAATATATTGATTCATTCTTGTTTAATTATCGTTCGTAGTTTTAGCATACAAAAATCACCAACCAACTCTTGTTCACAATAGTCTAGATTAATCAATTGATAGTAGAAAGAACGCCTGTTTCCCTGTGGATTCGATCCTGACTTCCCTTGCTACCTAGCTAGTGGACCTTAGGTTATTTTTGATTAGGTGATACGACTTTAGCCTGTCAGTCGCCGGCGAGCCGTGTTTGCTGTAAAGGTCTTGTCTTTGTCGCCGTCGAAGTAGATTGGCGGTTTTTGTTACGTGTCCCGGCGAAGGTGAAGGAGCCGGGGGAATAGCTTTTCCAAGAAGCTTCAAACTTCGCGTGTTATCATCCATTCCTGTCGGTTCGTTCGTACTGTTAGTTAGTGGATCAACCTTTAATTGCACGGCTTTCGAGCTGGAGGTAGACGGATCTGGTTTTCTTCAACCTTGGACATCCTATTTCCAAAGCTTTATCGACCGCCGCCGTTGTGAGTCACTCCGGTAAAGGTAAAGATTTGGGTTTCTATTTTGGATAGGTTCTGTTACCTTTTTGGGTTGCTTATTCCGTTTTTAAAGGTTTTTTTTGGCTAATTCTATGGAGGCTTTCTTAGTCGCTGCTTATCTTGCGATTTCGGTAACCCCGATCTTGATAGTAAAGGTAAAGACTAGAAGTTTGCTTCTGTTTTGGTATAAGTTTTAGCCCAAATAATATTTCATGGGGTTTGTGTGTGTGCCTCCTGTTTGTGTGATTGGGTGGTTGCTTTAGTTGTGGTTGTTTATTTAGTTTAAGCATTGTGTTAGATGTCACTTTTGGGTAGTAGTTGTAGTATTAATGATCTTTGTTTTTCTTGTTAATTTCATCTATGAGATTGTTGCAAGTGGTTTTCCGTTATGGTTTCGAAAGTGTGGGGTGTGATTGGAGGTCCTACGTGGGATCTTCTAAGTTGAAAGATTGATGATGAATTAGTGTTGGGGTTTATTAATTGGTACAGGGAAGCTTGGATAATTAGTATCCTTCCCTCCTCTGAAGTTTGTTGGCTGGAATTTGGAGGAGATCTGTGAGGTTAAAGAAGGATTCTATTGTCTCTATGAGTGTGCTTGGAAGTGAGGTTTTGGGAATTATGTCAGGGAAAAGGGGTGTGTGTGGGAGGGAGTTTTGGTGTCCATGGGTCTTGATTGTTTGTTGGTCATTGAGATTAACATGTGTTAATTCTCAATTTAGGTTAGCGATGAGATTGTTTCTCATTGCTTTCAAAAACTCATATTTAAATGGTATTTCCCTTATAGGGTACCATAGCATGCTCTTCGAGTCACTTTTGTGACTCTATGGGCTTGTGAGCAATTCACAAGTCATTTGCAACCAGTTCGTATCAGTGCTCTTTTCCCGTTCCTTTCTTTGTTGTCCAAGTCCAATAGGCGTTCAAAGGAACTTCTCAATGGTTACCAACCCAACCGCTCAATCTTAGATAAAGAAATCATTAGTGGAAGTGGCTTTGGCTCGCCAAGTTCTAAAGAGCGTTGTAAACAAAGTCGTGGTAACAATCAAGGGATCACAAGCGAAGGTCCTGCTACTCGTGTGGGTTTTAGTCACTTGTTTTTACTTTGTTGTGTAAGGTTTGTAAAGGGTCTTAATAACTGTATTAAGTTAGGTTGTTGTAGTTGTAAACTTTGTTTTTATTAATGCAAATTAAGCATATGCTAAAAGAAAAAAATGCTAACAAATTTCATAAAAACATAAATTCTATTTTATCCTTCTATACTCCCCCTCAAGCTTGTGGGTGAAATTTAGATGAACTCCAAGCTTGGATAAGATATGATTATGTTACTTGACTGACAAAACTTCCGTGAGAACATCAACCACCTTTTCTTCTGATGAGACAAGTTATGTGACAATTGATCCAGATGGTATCTTATTTCTAATAAATTGTCTACCTCCACGTGTTTTGTTCGTTCATGAAGGACATGATTACTTACAATGGCTAGAGAAGCTTGGTTTCCACAGTTTAGAAGGGTTGGAGGAAGACGCTTCATGCCTAGATCTTTGAGAAGAGTTGTATGCCATGTCACAACAAGTTAGAGTCGTGGACCTATATTCACTAAACATAGCTGCAACTCTTTGCTTTTCAGCTTTCCAAGAGATGGGAGTATAACCTATTATAATGAAGAAATCAGAGGTGGATTTTCATGAGACAGGTGTTCAGTCATTACTACAATAAGCCGTAAGCTAATTGGCTAAAGCTGAGGCTAGGAGTATTCCTTGAGAAGTTGTTCATGCTAGGCCTCTTAACAACCTTTTAACAGCCTACATACAAGCGGTATGAGGTTGATGCATGTATTGACTAAGAAGCTGCATTGTGAATGATATACGGAGTATTCATCCTTGTGATGGTCAAATATATTAATTAATTTCCCAATCAGTCTTTGTTAGATGTTGGGATTAGGTAGCACATAACCTTTATCTGCACATAGCTTAATATGACTATTCATAGGCAATTTGTAAAGGGTGATATTGTTGTTATCCGTTTGGTATCAATATAATCCTTTATCTTACTACAAACACTAATCTGGTTGTAATTGTTGTTATCCGTTTGGTATCAATATAATCCTTTATCTTACTAAAGAAAAAGATAGAGCCACTTGCATGAAACGTTTTTTTTGTACAACAATTTGTTTTCAATGGTTGTTTTCCAGGTGGAAAATCGATCACTTCCCATGTGTCATTTAATTAAAAAAGGCATCAAATCCAATGTTCATAACTTTGACCCATTCAGGGTTTTTGTACAACATACTTGTAAAAACCCCAATCACTAGTGTCCATTACAACAATCATTAAGTAGAAGAATTCAGGTTCAATATTTGTAAAAGCTAAGTTGGATATTGGAGCAGATCTGTTTGAGCAAGATCAGACATTCGATATACAAAATATTTGAATTATGAGTTAGGATTGTGAGATCTAGCTGTTCTCTTTAAAGGAGGAGGATATGGTTTATGCGAGGGAAATATAACTGGTGATGAGGGTTGAGTGTTTGTAGTAAGTTGAGATTCATCATCAAATAGCTCCAAGTCCGAGTATTTGAAAAAAAGTATCTTCCATGAGAGTACTTGCGGGGTTTGGTGTAGGCAGGGGATGCATATAAGACTCAATTGAGTTAGATGTGAAAGGTAATATGCTCCCATGGACTGTTAAATCTCTTTACCCAAAATGGTGCATAGTCAACAAGTTCAAGAGTTTGTAACCTTTATATGTTGGTGGGTACCCTAGAAAGACACAGGGCACCCCTCTTGGAAACTACTTATCACTTGTATAAATTTGATTACAAGCAAAAGGAAGACCCCATACTTTAAAAGACTGTATCCAAGGAGTTTGTTATGTAGGCACTCAAATGGAGTCTTATTCTTCAATACCGATATGGGTAACCTGTTAAACACGTGAGGGACCATTACGGTCACCCCAATACTTTAGAGGTAGTCCAACTTGGAACTTTAAGGCTTGGGAAATATCTAAAATGTTTTCTTTTCACCCTAGCATTTTGATGGGTCTCTTCACACAAGATGTCTGACGCACTATGCCATGCGAAATGAAGAATTTTTTGCATGGTTCATCAATATCGAATTCCGGAGCATTATCAAATCTTATGAACTTGATTTTCCTTTGAAAGTGAGTCTCAACGTGCATGCATAATAATAAGTAGATTTTCAAGAGACTATGTATGATGTGTATTCAAGAAGATAAACTTGTTGATCTATTGTAATCATCTAACTATGGTGAAAATGTATCCGAATTTACCCTTTTTACATTCTTTGCAAGGCCCATGGATATCAATATGCTTGAGTTTAAAGGATGCAGAAGCATAAGACTCACTTATGGAAAGGGTAATTTGGTGAATTTTGACAAAGGACATGTGACAAAGAGAGAGGAATTTTCTTTTATGTGGGGTTTTTCAAACTCAACCAGTTGCAATTTTGAAAGGGAAGCATACCCTAGTCTATGATGCCAAATGGTGAAAGGGTCTGATTTAGGACCTTTTGTGACAACTATAGAAAATATAGGTGAGTTTTCTGGTTTAGGTAATACGTCAGATGAGTTTTGATTCTCTCTAGGATCTCGTGTAGTGTTGACAACAAAATGTGGACCCTTTCTTAAATTACCAACTCCTTTCAATCGTTTTGTCACTACATTCCCAGCAGAATAGAGACTATCTTATGGTTCCGTTTTCCCCTCAAGAGATTCGGGCGGCCATGTTTAATATTTCTGATAATAAATCTACAGGGCCTGATGGCTTCCCAGCTGCTTTTTTAAAAACCCATTGGGGGTATTGTGAGCCCTAATGTTATCTCCGTTGTTTATTTCTTCCTTGCCCATGGTTATATGCTCAAAGACTGGAATCAGTCCTTCTTGGTTCTTTTGCCAAAAACCCAAAATCCGGTTTAGGTATCTCAGTTCAGACCCATCGGGTTATGTAACGTCATTTACAACTGTATTGCTAAGTGCCTGACGCATCGCATGCGTCTTGTTCTGTCATCTCTAAAGTCTCATAATGTGCTTGTTCCGGGTAGGTTAATGTCTGACGAATGTCTCATTGCCCATGAGTTATTATCTTTTGGCAATAGGGCGTCGGCAAGTAAAAAGTTTTTCCCCGCTATGAAACTTGATATGAATAAGGCCTATGATCTAGTGTGTTGGGATTTCTTATTTCAGGCCTTATAGGCTTTTGGCTTCCCAGCCTATTGGGTCAATATTAGTCGTTAGTGTGTTTCTATAGTTTAATACCAGATTTTGGTGAATGGGGAGCCTACTAGGTCTTTTCATCTTAGGTGTGGCCTCCGACAGGGGGATCCTCTTTCTCCGTATTTGTTTGTCCTTTGTATAGAGGTGTTATCGGCTATTCTTCGTAGGGATGAAAGGTTGAATTTGATCCAGGGGCTCCTTCGTTTCGCACTTGTTCTTTGCAGATGACTCGCTCCTGTTCTTTCGTGTCTCCGGATTCTTGTCAAGCAATGTTGGCAGCATTGTCAGAGTTTAGTTCTATTTCGGGTCAGATTATCAACTACCATAAATCATTTGTCAAGTTCAGCCCGAACGCTCCTCAAGATTGTCGTGATTCTCTAGCTTCTTCGTTACGTTTGGGTCAACGTCTGTCGATTAATCCTTATTTGGGTGTTCAAGTGGACCTGGGGCGCTCTAAGTGTTCATCTTTTTATAGCCTTATCGATTGTATTGCTCGCCGCATTGCGAATTTCTCTTCCCTGACTCTTTCTTCAGTGGCAAAACTGGTGGTCATTAATTCGTTTCTGGTGGCTTCCATCACCCATGTCCTCTCGGTCTTCAAGATTCCTCAGTTTATTTGTGATAAGATCAACTATATGTGTCTTAGGTTTAGTGGCGGTCCTCTCCGGAATCACGGGGCATTCACATGATTCCTTCCTCTATTATACATCTTCCGAAAGGTATGGGTGGCCTGGGGATTAGGCAGATTAATGTTTTCAATCAGGCTCTTCTGGTTAAAAACGCTTGGCGTATATTTCACCATCCCCAGTTACTGATTTCTCGTCTTATGCGAGCTCGTTACCCCGCTTTGTCTCTTGCTGGTTCTACCTCTTCGGTGTCCATGCCATCTCGGGGGTTTCAGAGTCTCCAGCTTGGATTTGAGGTTTTAGATCAGGGTTGCTTGGAAGCCTGGTGCGGGTAACACCATTCATATTATTGCCGACTCTTGGTTTCCTGACACACTGGTCTCCTTTAAAGGTTATGTTATTGACTCAGCTAGACCAACTCATGTTTCCTCTTTACTGGATCCGCGTTCTTACGCGTGGAATATTGAGTTCATCCATCATCTTTTTGATGACAGCACAGCCAGTCAGATTCTGGCTCTAGAGCGGCCTTCTCGCCAATGGATGACTTTATTTACTGGAAATTCTCCCTTGATGGTTTATTCTCGGTTCGGTCTGCTTATGCCATGCCCCTGCGCAACCAACAAACCGTAGTGTCGTCTACATCTGTTCCTTCGGCGGCCTTGTGGAAGCATTTTTGGGGGCTGGATATCCTTCACAAAATCAAGGTTTTCTTTTGGAAACTGCTTCGGTATGGTCTTCCTGTGGCTTCGAATCTCTTCCGGCGTGGCATGCCTGTGGATCCGTGTTGTTCGTTTTTCCATCAGTCTCCTGAGGATAATGAGCACTTGTTCCGGGATTGTCCTTTAATAAGCCTTATGTGGTCTTCTTCTTCCCTTCACCTGTTCCTCCCGGCTTTCGTAGTTTCTATTGAGAATTGGTGTCTTGGCTTTATGGCTAACTGTTCCAAATCGGCCTCGTCTGTTCTTTTGTTGTTGGACCAGTTCATTGCTATATTATGGCCTGTTTGGAATCTGAGGAATAATATTAGGTTCCGGAATCAGGTATGGGATCCGGGTGCTCTAAAGGCTTTAGTGGAGTTATGGACTCGGCGTTGTTCTGCGGTTCGGACCACTCGTCCCTCTTCTGAACTCTGCCGTCTCAGGATTCAGACTTCTTCCTTGTCGAGGGATGCGTTAGGCTCTGGAACAGGTAAGGGGCTAATTTCAACTCGTATGGTCTTCCTCATTATTGATGGGGCTTGGTTGCGTTCTTCAAATGAAGTTGGGTTAGGTTGGGTCCTTCAAGATCCCCGGACCCTCTGTCACATTGGGGGCGGGGCCCAGGCTTGTGTTCCAGGTTCTGCGCTTTAGGCTGAGTTATTAGTCTGTCTTTGGGCTTTGCGGATGGTTATTCGTCGAGGTTTTTCAATAGTTTGTATGATGTCTGACTCAGCCTTCCTGACCGGCCTGCTGTCTAGGTTGGATCCGGGTCCCATCTCGATTGCTTGGTCATTTCATGATGTTCGTAGCATGATCCAGTCTTTGGAGTCGTTTTCAATTCGCAAGGTCTCTCGCCATGCTGTTTTGTCAGCTCATGTGTTGGCTTCAGCGGCTCGGCGTCGTCAGCTTTTCCGTTATAGGTTTTGATTGTTTGTCTGTTGTTTCTTGTCAAAAAAAAAATACATCTAATTAGATATCACAAAATTTGGAAATGAATAGCACTCCGGAGTTGTTATCACTGACAAGCTGTTGGACTGACAACAAGCTATTTGAAATATAAGCACCTACAACACATTTTGCGAAATTCTTAGTTATATCCATTGTCCCTATACGTGATATGATTGCAGTATTTCTTGTATGAAGCTTGATAGTAGAAAAGTATTTTGATGCGTTGTATAAGCTTGTGAAAATGTGGTTCATATGGTCGGATGCACCAAAATAACAAAAATCCTCTCCTCTCCATACCCAACAGCATTGTGACAAGATGTCATACCCGAGAAATGATTGTCCAACTCGTCATCATTTTCTGAACCTTTAAGGGCTTGAGTTATCAATCTAGGTATCATTCTCACAAGTTCCTCAAATTTTCATTGAGAAAATATCATTATTGTGGGCTGCATTACTCTGAGCATTTGTTATTGTTTTAGGTGTGTTGCTTTTTCGTTTGTTGTTGTTGTTGTTGTTGTTGTTCCAGTTTGGAGCTGATGAGATCTGACCTATTTTTTGAGGGAACTTCAATTCCCGTGCTTAGAATGTCTCACTTAGGGTAACCTGTTACATCTCAACATTTCTCTCTATAATATCCTCTTCGTACACATGCTTTACGGATCAAAATTCTATCGGATTGCCTTTTGCTATACATAGCTGACATCCCAGTCTCAAGTTAAGACAAGATTTGTCTTTGAGATTACTCTTGTTGTATATATAACTGATTAACTGATCTAGAAGTTTCAATAGCAAGGAAAGGATTCATAAGGAGAAGATTACTTCTAATAACACCGTAGATCTCATGTAGCCATTTAAGACCGGCATGGAAGAGTTCAGCCTTCTCTTTCTGGTTTTTGGATTGCATGTAGGAGAGTTTGGCACATCAACAGTAATATATTCTAAAACAGCTACGTAGCATATTCATGGACTCTAGTTCCTTTATACACCATTCGAGGTAATAAAATAATCATAATTAGAAGCAAAAGTTTGTTCTAGTTTTAGCATGGAGGTTATGTTGGTTTTACTTCCTACTTGAATTCCCCAAAGATAGAAAAATGAAAGATTAACAACGAATTAGGGAAGATGTGAGTAGGTGCTTTTTACCTATGTGACCATTCTAAGGGCACGCTTGGATTGGGTGTAATTGATTATGAGGGTAATAAAAGTCAAACCGCCATAATAAAAGGACAATGAAGGAGAATTGTGGTGGTTGCATGGAGGGTGGTGTGCTGGTATTGTGATAAGAAGTTGTGGTAGTGGTGGTGTTGTGAGGAGAAGGGAGGAAGAGGGGAAGTAATTACCCCACAAATGAGGGTAATAATCACCCTATTGGGTTGGTGGGTAACTATTCCCCCCATGATGAGGGTATTTGTTCCACATTCCCTTTTATTTTCTTCTTGCCAACACTAGTTTGTTCCCTTTGCCACCACTTCATCCCCTCATCACCACCTTCAATTACCTTAGTTTGACTTTTATTACCCCTTCAATATATTCCCCTCAATCCAAGCATGCCCTAAGAGATATTCGTTCATCTTATGATGGTCATATGCATGATTCATCCCGATTAAAAATGCACGCTTTGGGGAAATCCTCTTCACTGCATCAAGTGTCTTTAATTATGAAACAAAAAACAGTTTATAATTATTAAATATTTGCATGCACCGTAGAGAATATATATGTAGCTCTGAATTAAACTGATGCATTTTAGAGAATTTTAATGCTATCTACCGTCTTTATTTTAAGTGAGTTCTCATACAAAAGGTCTTGCGCGCATAAGGTGCACAATAAATTTATTGTACACCAATATAACTTTTACTCATTTTCTTGTAACTTTAATCTAGTTTTGCTTAACTTTTATATTACTAAAAAAAAGTTGATAGATAAACATTTTAAAGGGTTATAGGATTAATTTTATACATTATTAGTGATTTTGAAGAAATAAGTTTTATTAAAATGAAAAAAAAAATTCACTAAAAAATAGATAACTTTTACATATATAAACTTGACTTTTAAGCATTTTGAGTTAACTTTTACTCTAGTGTACAATATTTATTGTACGACCCTTGTAAAATAAACGATACTCCCTCTGTATTTATTTAAGGGATACACTTGTCTTTTCCGGCCGTATTTATTTAAAAGATACACTTGCCATTTTTAGTAACTTATCAACCCACCATCTAATTAAATAATATATTTACACCCCACCCCCACCCCCACCCCCCACTCCCTAAAATGACATGGTCCCCACTTGTTTTTCTTATTAAAATATCTACTCAACCCCACTTGTTTTATTACTTTATTTCATTCAATTCTTTTTGTTAATACCCGTGTCCGGCCAAATGTATCTCTTAAATAAATACGGAGGGAGTACAACTCAATATGGAACACACAAAAGCTTACCTCGGGGAAGCAAAAGTGTGTGTTTCGATGACCATTCTGGAAAATTAAAACAAGGAAATGATGAATAAATGTAAGTTATTGTACTTGTAAATCGATATTCAGTATCCTACACTTTTTGAACATATTCGATCTTCTCTTTTTTTATCTTCTTGATTTATTTATTTTGAGTTTTAAAAAAGCATAACCCAGACACTGATCATCTCTTTATATATGACGAACAAAACCAACATGATCTTACTTGATTTAATAATTGAAAAAGAGTTGCTATATACTCTGAAATAGGAATTAGAGTGCACTTTACCAAATAAATACAGTTGGTATCCAAGATAAGAAGGTCCAGCTCCGCTCCTCTGCCTTTTGAGATAGCTGCAAATTAAATAGTATCCTTATGCCCGGCATTAACACTAGTCTAATTGAACATCATGATAGAAAATAACATTATATTTTTGCAGTGAATATTTTCTTAACTCTGGCAGATTTTTATATAACTAATTATTGGTCTTTCAATTCATTAACCAAATGAAGAACAATGAAGCTAAAGAGTAAAGATAAAGGCAAGATATATACTCGGAGAATGCTCACCATATTCTGTAGATGAAGGAAAGCGAGAAACATCAGAGACGTAGGCTACCTTAGATTTGTCACCAAACAGAAAACCTAGAGCGATATAATCCTCCCCATGCATCACCTGTTATTCTTGTTTGGTTAGTATTTGATAGACAAGGAGTGAGAAAAGATGAAGGATTTATATATTGAAAACATAACTACTACAGTACTCCGTACAATTTAAAAGAAAGAAGAAAATATATAGAGAGCATTTAACTGGTAAAGGATGAAATTGCAGTCCTGAAGCAATGAATGGCTTTTCACAATGGTTTTCAATTAATCTCCAATCTACAAAGGCTGCTTCTCCTATTCCTTTGTTCTGCTTATGCGCTATCTTATTACACAGGTGAGGAAATCTAGCCACAACACTGATATATATAAAAAGGTCACAATCTTGAGCAACAGATCGATTATTACAAAAGATTGAAAGGCAAAGCAGTCTATACCTATCAAATGAGTGAAGCTAGAAATATTACATTACCTATCAACACATTCCTGAGTGCCATAAACTGGAATAGCACTATCTTCATTATTCACACAGTCTAAGTCATTGATCCCAAGGACTGCATCAGCATGCTCGTGTGTAAATAACACCTGCAATTATTCATATATTTCGTCAAATTTTTTACATTACCAGCTGCGTGCAAAGGATGGTTAAACTGAAATATTCAAGAAACAACTGTTTCTACCTCTAAAAACCCTACAGTTCACACAGTTAACCGAATCATTGTTTAGTTTTGACAACATTTTATCAAGGATAGCTAAAATGGAATATGATTAGTATTTTACATTCATAATATAGGTATAAAGTTCCAAATATGACTAGTCTGTGGAATAATCTTGTGATTAGATGATGCCGTTCAAGGTTTCATACGCCTAGTGAACGTTTGTCATGTAAACAAGTAAAACTTAACAACCCTTTGAAAGCAGCAGAGTTATTGTTAACCACTTTTAATCATTTTCATAAAAAGGAATTCAGGCACAAAGCTATACAGAGTTACAAACCAATAACCTTCACGTCGTCCGTACTTATGCAGACTTTTATTTTCAATATAGGGACATAACATTTGGCAACATATAAAATAATACCTTGTTTTGTCTGTCCCTTTTTCAAAATATTACAAGGTCAGAAAATTTCTACTTAAGATATCCCCTTTAATATTTTTTACCCTTTAAAAATTTCAGAGGCTTTTATTTGTGTACTAGATAAAATGTAAGGCTATAAACTCACAGAATCAATCCGAGGAACTTTGTAGTGTGTGAACCATCGAAGAACTTGCTCTCTGAAAGTCTTGCCAACATCAATTATGATATACTTATGGTCACCATTTTCCTGACAATAATCTATGAGCAAAGATGTATTGCACCTGTACATCAACAAAAAAAATAATATCTTTAGTACTCCCTCTTTTTCTAAATAACTATTGAATTTGCACAATGATTTTGTTTTTTTTTCTAATAGTAAGTAGTAAAGAAAACCATTTATTATAGACATAATTCCAATGTATCATAATTTTAGAAATATTTTTCTGCAGTGAGTTTGTCTTGGAAATACTCGAACTTCCGATAAATATATTGTTACAATTCCCACACAATTCCATAATAATGATCGGTATTTTCGTGCAGTTATAAAAATTATCAATGTGGAAGTCACATTGTTATTCTAAAAGTGACAATTACTTAGGAACAGAGTATGTTAGTTCAAGCGACCATTATTTAAGAATGGAAGGAGTAAATTGTTTGGTGGATTCGTCTAAATATAGTGTTTCAATGTATAACTATTACTAATATATATAATTAAAGATAATTGTCAAAGCTGTGCATTGAAAAATATTCAAACAAATTGTTGCAATTCTAAGAAAACATATGAAGATAAGATTCCATTGTGTTGTTTTTTGTACATGACTATCTTAATCCTTCTTCTCTCTTCTCACTCCTCTTCTATATTTTTTTGGCAATTTAGGCCAAAATAGCTCGGAAATTAGACTATTTTCGTCCCTTTTCTTGTTTTCTTTTGATTTCTTATTTTCCCTTTTTTTTTTTTGTTATTTTGGTTCCCAATTTTCTAGATTTTTCAGTTTTTGCTTGTTTTTTTTATTCTTATTCATGAAAGATCGATAATTTTATTTTTAGGGTTTCAATAATTGGGAAAATGATCTAGATTCGTATAGGTTTAGAGTTTGTCATCAACTTATTGATCGGAACAATTAGTGTGCATATTGCGAAAGGATAAAATATAATTGCTCGTATCAAGTTAGAAGGGGCAGAGTACGAGTGAGATCCTGGCCACCAAACACCAAATATCATGGATTTTTAATGCTCATTTCATCTTTACCTTACCCTTTAGATCTTGACTTGGGGATTGAACCCGTATCATTGACCTACCATATATTTTGGGTCATTCCATCATCATGGCTCTATTCTTCACAACTTTCATCCATAATCACTAACCTTCTTAAGATTAACCATAATAATCATCCCCAATCACTCAACACCATTTCTTAATTGAGTGTTTCATTTCACTAAGTTTCACATCGCGTCTC
Source organism: Spinacia oleracea (assembly GCF_020520425.1). Lineage (NCBI taxonomy): Eukaryota > Viridiplantae > Streptophyta > Magnoliopsida > Caryophyllales > Amaranthaceae > Spinacia > Spinacia oleracea. The sequence goes on along the minus strand of NC_079491.1, from coordinate 52,100,633 downwards.
CGAAGTGAGAAACATTACTCACTCATTCATCATTCACGTCTCCAAAAGTGAGAGACTTTGCTCATTCACACTTCATCTATCTTTTGAATTTTTTTTAGTGTTATATTTTTCTTTATCTCATGGGGTCCACTAATAATATTTTATTATTTCGTGTCACCACTTGTCTTTTCTTTGAATACTAATACCCGCGTAGTATTTTCTTACAAATTGTTTATTCCCACTAACCCCATTTAAACCTTATTTTAATAAAACTAGCTTTTACCCGCGTAATACATGGCATTCTTAGCTTATAATTTTGGCTATACTGTCTATATAGTATAGGAAATAATACGGACTTTTTTGGGTGATATATAATACGGAATTTTGAAATAATAGAAGATGATAGATTTGGAATGTGATAAATTATTAAAATAGGAATGGGAAACAAAAAAACTTAATTGTATGAGAAAAAAATATTAAAAATAATAAGAAGAAAGGATAGATAAAGAGGGAAACAAAAGATGAATTTTACAAAAAAAAAAAATATTTTTAATTAGTTGGACGACATGTGGTATCATTTTTTTCAAAACTTCTTATTTTAAAGTATAGTGTATATATTGATTAATTTACCTTAAGCTCCTTTTTTTACATATACTTCTAAAACTCTATAACGGTCAAAGTATATGAATATATCAAGATATGAAGGGAGCATATTACTTTGGAATCTGAAACAATAAAGTGGAAACTAAACTATGGATGTATAGAGAACATTTAAGTTCTTATAGAACAAAAACATTAGGAGAAACAAGTGACAGCCTGGTCAAACAAGAATGTCTCGATATTTAATTTTATTGATTACTTTAAGTATTTAAGACATAAAGTTATTTCAGGGGATTAAAACAGCGCGTCGAGGGCCTTGTATTTCTCAGCTTTTCTTCCAGACAACACTATGGTTTTCTTTAAAGCCACAGATGTTGCATGTACAAAATTGGAAAGTATTCTTAATCGTTTCTGCAATATTTCGGGACAAGAGTTAAAATTTACAGAAATCTTTTATTAATTTCAGTCTAAATACACTAGTTGAAGACCAAGGAAGGTTTAAAGATATTCTCCGGATGCCACAAGTTTCTCAATTTCAACCTCATCTGGGGTTTCCAATTTAAGTACTGGGGAAAAGGTCATCCCATTTTCATTTCATGATAGATAAAGTTGGGAGCCTTATTTTTTCTTGGAATATTATTCATTTATCTCAGCAACATAAATTGGTCCTTATTAACTCCGGCGTGATCTCTATGTTGGCTCACATCCTTAACTGTTTTAAAATTCCACTGGGAGTTACAAATAAGATTGACGTTGTGATCACCAGGTTCTTATGGGCCAAACAAGGAGCGTCGGGGATGCGTTGGGTTAGGAAAAAGATTATTCATCTTCCTCGTGGCATGGGGGGCATGGGAATAAGTAAGGTGTCCTCTTTCAATGAGGGATTCTTAATGAAGCAAGCTTGGAGATTATACAAGAATCCGCAACTTTTGTTATCTTCAATTTTTCGAGCTAAAGGTCTTTCATCCTTAATATCCGGAAGACGAGAAGTAGTTCGAGGTAAGATTTCTTGGGGTTTTAGGGGAATTCTTAAGGTTGAACAAGTACTTTTACAAGGTTGTTCGTGGAATATTAGTTCGGGGACTAAGGTTACGGATGGAAATGACAAATGGGTTCAAGGTCGGATTTCGGTGTTTTCATCTTTAGTGAAACTGAATGACGCCAAGCATTGGGTGGTGTTTGAATTTATTCAACCTGATAATATTTGATGGGAAGTTAGGGAAGTTTGGGAGTTCTTTGCGACAAATGATGCTCGTTGTATACAGTCAATAGAATTTCCATATTCCCCACAAGAAGATTTCTTGGTTTGATCTTATCACCGAACAGGTAATTTTACAGTTAAATCAGGTTACGCTTATTTGTTAGACTCAATCCAAGATGATTATACACGAGCTTCTCTCGCCCCGTCAACGGTGTTCTTTAAGGCTTTATGGGGCCTAAATATTCTTCCAAAGTGGAAGTTGTTCCTCTGGAAACTTATGATGGGAGGTCTAGCGGTTAAGGTAAATTTGTGCTCCAGAGGGATACAAATGGAGTCATAATGCGATGTTTGTGGTTCTCAGGTTGAAGACTTGCATCATGTGTTTCGGATGTATCCATCGACACAAAAAGTTTGGATGAGTGGATCATTGGGAATTCACTCAGTTTTTTTTAAGCTCGGATGGTCATTTAGGTGATAGGTAGCCACACTTTATTGGTAATCTTTGGGTTCTTTGGGTTTCTAAAAATAATAGGGTTTTCAGGGTCAGATTGGGACCTTTAGTTCGACGCTCATCAACATTACTGAAGTTATGGAACAACACCGGTTCTTTCTTACGTTTATGGCAAAGGATTTACAATCCCAACAAATGTCTCAGACCTCCATTCCACTAGGTTTCCATCGAGTAATATTGGAAGAGAAGAAATGGTACTTTCTTCGTTAAGGCTTCAAGTGGATGTTGCATGGACGAAGTCCAATTTCAGAGTTGGTATGGGTTGGCATCTTCATTCAGAAGAAGAACTTGTCAACAGCTCATTCGACCACGTGAAGGGATTTGTAGTGGTATGACATCTTCAACAGCTCATGCGGAGGCTCGATGGAGTAGATCTTGTCTCGGTCCATTAATACAATAACTATTTTTACACATTCCTCAACTCTGGTCTCTAATTTACAAGATGGTAGGAACCAAGATTTCCAACTACAATGGATTCTTAACAGAATTCGGCGGAAAGGAAAATGCTTTAAACATTGTGTTATCTCAAAGTGGATCGTGGTCAAGTACAACAAGCGCATGGTTTTGCAAAAGAAGCTTCTCGGATAGGGGGTCGTTTGCGGGAATTTCCTTTGAACTAGATTAGTTTTGTTTAGTTTAATTTTATTTATGTATGTTAAGCTGACGTCAAAAAAAAAAGAGTATATAAGACCATTTCCTTCGCATAATATAGGTAACCATTATGATTTTTTTTTTTTTTTGATACCAAGCAGCATAGAGTGGAAATATTTCATTTTTTAACCAAAAGATTGAACAGTTTATCCCAATTAGAAGCACTTTGAGGGAGGGTTCTTCTTACCATTCCTCCTCTCTCAAAGTGTTTAGTCTGCTAACTCGCAGTGGTAGTCTTAACCATTTTTCTTGGGGAGGGGGGGGGGGCGTATCAAAAAATAAAATTCTATTGCGGAAGTACTCGTAAGAACTAAATCACAATTTTGTTATGCTACGTATTTTTCTTTCACTCTATATGGACTATGGAGTACTCTCTTTCTCTCCCTTTCTTACTGGCCCCTTTGTGCCTGGGACCTAGACCTGACAAACAAGTCGTTTTGATCGGATTCGGATCGGGCCATTCAAGTCGGGTCATTTCGGGTTATTTTTTTGGGTCGGTTTTGGGTAGGGGTCGAGTCCATTCGAATTTCAGGTAACTTCGATTTTTATAAATTGGGTCGGGTCTGGTTCAGATCAAGATTTCGGGTTAATATCGGATCGGTTCGTATTAGATCGTTTCATATCAGATCGGGTTTTTCGGGTTATATCGGATTTTTCGGGTTGGATAATATTTTCCAGGTTTCGAGTTTTGATTAGGTTATTTCTCTTTAGATTTGGTGGTCACAATCATAAAATTATCAAAGCTTTTTCCTTTAACACAATAGAGTATAAACTAATAAAAAGAAAATAATAACAATAATAATAAATTAAATAATAATACTTCCCTTGTTATTTTTTAAATGATACAATTATTTAGGCACGTTTGCCAATCCATGATTTCAAACATTAATATCTTCAATTATGGATAAGAAAAAATTATAAAAATTTGATATTTAAAAAGTATTTATTGAGACGAATCTAATAAGACCCCACACGACTATAATTTTTCTTAAGTATAAATCACAAAAGGAAGTCAAATTAAAGGATCTTGTATGAATAGTGTCAAAAATCCAATTGTGTCATGTAAATAAGAACGGAGGAAATATTACGAAAGCTAAAAAAAATTGTATTTAAAAAACATTGGTAAATTCGAGTTGCTCTTCGGTTCGGGTTGATTTAAATTTTACAGTTATTTTCGGTTTGGGTTAGTTTGGTTTCGAGTGAAGATCAGTTCAAGTACTACGGTTCGGGTCGTTCGGGTATCGGGTCATTTCAGGTCATTTCAGGTCAAATCACTTCTGGGTCGGTTTCGATTTCGGGTCGGTTCTATTTGGTTTTCGGGTTAATTTCGGGTCGTCGTTTCGGATTAATTTCGGGTTATAGATCGGATTAATCAGGTCGGTTTTTTGGACCCGGGTCAGTTTTACCAGGTCTACTGGGACCCACCTAAATTTAACACTTTTTGATTAAAGAAATCTGATGTAAGAGTTCCCTGCGTTACTGTTGCCAAGTTCTCAGGCGGAAATTCCCATGTGCTGAGCCTGTTTTACTATTTTACTTTTTATTGTTTGATTTGGGCCAAGATTTTAGGGGGGTCATGCCTTGCCCACCAGAAAGAAGATCCGCCTCTGCTAACTCGGATCAGGTTAACCCATACAGAGTTCCAACTCAACATATCACTTTATTTTTACTCATGGAAAAAATTATGAATATTTGCTATTCACTACTCCGTACTTCGTATTTTTTTAATCAAATTTTGATACTTACCATTTAATAATATTTTTTTTTATTAGTGTTTAAATGGTTTAGAAAATATTTATACACCCGGGTGCACAATGCTCATTGTGCACCCTATTTTTAAAAGAACATATAGTTCAAATGCAAAGAACATATCATTTATATTAATAGAACATATACTAAATGAACATATAGTTCAAATCCATAGTACATATGTTGCAAATATTCATTTGTATATGTACATTGAAATCATTCTTCATGTTCTTTAGATACACAACAAATGTTCTTCAGGGTGCACCATGAACACTGTGCACCCGGGTGTATAATCCAAATTACGCTCGTAATTATTCCGGAACTTTTTTGTCCTTTTTTGTCATTTTTGAATCCCACCAACCGATTTTCATTATAATAATAGTTTTTGATCTTAGGTGATGCCCTATTTCATTGTATGAAAAACCATATTTATGTTATTACATATAATAAAAATGTGATTAAATTCTTTTATTATTTAATTTTTTACTATTTTGTCATTAGATATATTTTGTTTTTAAAGAAAGAAATCAAATATGATATAGATTGGTGCAGAAGTCTTTATTGTTTGAAATTCGAGGTAATACAAACAATATTTCTATTTTTGATAGTATGTAATGTAATTGCATAAAGTAAAGTAAGACCGTTTGAAGAGGGAAGATGAAGTGATAGATGAACTTGATTATAATCGGTTTTAATACATTGGAACGTTGACTTCATCAAGAACCAAACAAAGCATATAACAAAGAATACAAATGATGAGACCATTCATTATCAAGTGGGTATTTTATTGGGAATAAATCTCCATGTGAATTACCATAAAGTAAAAATATTCAAATTCAACCAAATATCATCTAACCAATTTTCGAAAAATTTAAAAAAGAAATGAATTTTTGAATGAGTACAAACTTTTCTATAAGACAGTCTTACACAAAAGATCACTTTGATATCATATCAGTTAGGCAATGGAATCAATTAGTTAAGCATTTAAACTAATTAGTTAAGCACTGAAACCAATTAGTTAAGCAAAGGAAGTAATTAGTTAAACAAGTGAATCAATTAATTAAGTAATGTAACCAATTAGTTAAGAAATTAAACCAATTAGTTAAGCAACTAAGGTGGTCTTTCCGGTAAGGCGGTCTTACACAAAAGTTGCCGTTTGATGAGAGATAACTACCTAAATGAACCAAAGAAGCACTAAATTAAAAGAGAGAAAAGGGAAGTAAAAAAAACCTGTAGTTAGGATTGTTTTGGGGTGGAATTTTGACGGAGAGAGAACAAACGGGGCACGGAGGATGAGACGGTTGTATTAAGCACCGCGCACTTGGTACTCCAGAAGAGCATCCGGTGCCCAGGAATATTAAACCTGACTTTCCATTATCGCCATCTGCTGATGCTTTGTTTCGCCTCTCCATTTCTTTAGTTGCGACTTGCGAGTTTTATGTGAATCATTGTTATAATACGACTTGCATCATTGTTTAACATTCACCTGCTCAAAAACTATTCATTTTTTTTAATATTAGCATATACTAATTCCGTTTTTTAATGATCTTTACAAATTACACTTCTCTTTACTCTGTTTCATAATTTTTTTAACATTATGTTTTAGGAAAATTTGTCTAAAAGGACCTTTTAAAACACAAAAATTGTGGGAAATGACCTTTTAAAAAAAAGGTTGTGAAAGAAGACCCAATTGAATTTTTTTGTTGTGAATAAGGACCATAAGCCATATTCTGGTGGCCAACGACTGTTTTCCTGCGTTGACCATCACGTGACACGCACGTGTATAACAACTTTTTTTTTAAAAAAAGTTTCCCTCCAAGTTTCCCCCACCCCCAATTAATTTATTCAGATCTTAAAAAAAAATCGATTTTCTCTCTCCTACTCTGCTGCTCCTCCACCATTTTCTTCTTCCTTCAAACCACGAATTTCTTCTCCCCAGTTGAAATCAACCAAATTCGCGCAACCCAATTGCTTGTCGGTCCATTTCGTACGAGATAACACTAAAAGCCCTAATTTTTTTTCATCAAATTTCTCCAATTTTTTGGTTCTTGAAATTAGGGTTCTTAGAGTTACCTAATTTCAAGAATCGATTTTTTTTTTAAAGATCTGAATAAGTTAGGTGGGGGGTGGGGGAAACATGGAGGGAAACTTTTAAAAAAAATTGTAAAAATTTAAGACACGTGCATGTCACGTGATGGTCAACGACGGAAAACAGTCGTTGACCACCGGAATATGGCTTATGGTCCTTATTCACACAAAAAAAACCCAATTGGGCCTTCTTTCACAACTTTCTTTTTAAAAGGTCTTTTCTCACAATTTTTGTGTTTTAAAAGGTCATTTCTGACAAATTTTCCTATGTTTTATACTATATTTGGACATGAAAACGTATCAACTTACCCCTTTTAGGTCACTAAATTTACACTTTCCACCTACTTTCCATGCACTTCCTATAACTTATTATATTTTCTCATATACCCATCAACTTTTTACACTATCTTTCTTACTTTATTTATGTTTTATTACACTCACTCATATTTTTTACATATTTTATCACATTTTATCTAGTATTTTTGCAAATAGTAACTGCAAAGATCATTATAAAACAGAGGTAATAGTACTAGAATATACTTCCTCCATTCCATAATGATGTTTCAATTTCTACTTTCCACATTTGTCAATGTACATCTTATATCACTTTTATCTCTAATTACACATTAGTAAAGTTTATAAAGTTTTTATATTCTTAAAGTACTTATTGAGACGAATCGAAAGTGATCCCAATAAAATCTCCATGTGAATTGCCATACTGAAAAGAATTTACAAGATTTTCTTCGATTATAAATAGTGTAAAAATTATAAATTAGAACATCATTATGGAATGGATGGAGTAGAAAATTTATACCTGTGCACTTTAAATATTACCTCGTTTTCTTTTAAATGCGATGCTTTTAAAGTCCGGGCGTTTTTTATAACTTCTTTTTTGGCAAGATTCTTCCTTTTTATCTCTACTATTTGCTGGTCGGCGCTTGTTAGATCAAAAACTTTTGTGTGCCTCCGATCTACAGTATTTTATTGTACATCAACCTAGCGCATAAAAAATGAAAAATATAACTTGTTCAAGGTAAAAAGTGACCCAGACCAAACATAAATGTGATCCCGATCAAAAATATAAGTGACCTTATTCAAGGACTAAAGTTACCTTACTCAATGATAAATGTGACCCTAACCAATTAAAAAGTGACCCTAACAATAAACAATGAAGTAACCATAATCAAGAGTGATATGCTTGTTACAAGTTATAGCTATGACCAATACAACACCAACAATAATAATACACCAATACACAAGTGTAATATAGGTAGTAGGCTTGTGGGGCTTGAACTCACATCTGTACAATATTATATGTTGCTCTACCATTTGAGCTAAAGGAACTTATAACTACAATAAAGGAAACTAATAAAATCAATAAGGGTAACTTTACGAACAGAACAAATGTGGATAACCTTCCTCTTATAGCCGCCACACAATAAATTATCGTAGATCGGCCTTTCTGAAAAGTTTGTGTTCTTAGATAGCTATATTTTTTTATGGAATTATGATTGGCGTAATTTGTGAAATTATAATTAATTAGAGTTACGTAGATACATCTGTTGTTTCATAGAAATTGTGATCGTTGTAGTCTGTACGTATCAAGCTATTTTTTATTGACATAAATGTAGGGGTTAAGTTTACGCCCCTATCTCACGAGATCTAATTCGCGTTAGTTAGCAAATTGACTAAGGGAATGCAGGGTTTGACTTGTATGCAAAATGGGTCAACGAATGATCCAAAGTAGATAGTCGCCAATGGATCTTTATGGGAGATCCATAAACCTTTATGTGAAATTCGAATGAGACGTTTAGGGACAAACCAGTTTGGGACATATCCACATAAAGGCTCCTATCAAATTCTAAGAGATATTGACTCAATGGTCATGAGCAAAAGATGGATAAGGGGACAAGGTTATTGGTCAATATTGTATCGACCCACCCACCTTTGGCCCGTACTCTAATTCTCACAATTATTGAGAAATGCAACAACTAAGAGTACAAACATTAATTAGGATTCTTAATTAAAGAACTAAATTGGTTCATTTAATTATGAAAACTAATTATTGTAGACGCCTACATTTGTCCCTAGGCCAGACACGGTGTGTTCGATGATGAAACCAAACACCGCTTGACTAAGCTTTCCTAAATATGCCACAAACGATCCATGACTGACTGATATCCCGTAAACCATATTTCCATTTTTAGAAACTACTATTTATACTGACTGCTATGCCTGAACGTTGCCCAGAATATGAACTGTATAAGATAAAATATCTAAGTGTTTAAATCGCATTACGACTTATCGTTGGATAAGGGGCTAAGAGTCGCATCCCAACTCGTATTCCTAAGGATAGAAACTGTGAGTAAGGTTCGGTAAAAAACCGATAAGACTAGAGAAGTGAACTAAAACACCAGCGCTAGAAAATTCTAGCGTTGGCATTCTAAGCGTCACTATTTTCCGGCGCACAAATCCTAAGCGTTGTTATATTCCAGCGTTGCAGTTTGTTCCTTACAAAAATCACCCAAAGATAGAATTTATCCAGCTGTCACCAGAACAAATATGGCGCAGAACTTTCAAGCGCTAGAAATATCCAGCGCTCTTGATCCAAGCGCTATATCTCAGTTGGAAAATTCCCATTTCGAAGATTTTATTTTATTCTAGCCTATTTACTATAAATAGGGCCTCTGAAAACCGATAAATAACACACATTCCTAACCATAAACCCTTAAGCTTTAGTATTGACCGAAGCTTTTCTCTGTCCCATATTCTTGTGTCTTCCGCATTTAACACGCTGTTAAGCAAACCCTGCCCACACGACCGCCTGATAGTCTGAATACTGTCGTAGTGCTGCTGAAACCTAAACACAATCCCTAAGCCTAAAATACTCAAAACTCTGGAAGAATCCCGTCCCACATTTAGTCAGTCATCGAAAAGTTATATAGCCAAACGGAAAGCTAACAAAGTCAAGTGCTAGGTGTTCCTGAGAACCGGAGTAAAGCCTACGCTTTGTCGTAACTTGAATCTATATTTTTATTGCTTTCGTCACCATATAAATTTGTTAAGTTTAATCTGTTATATTGGTCACACCTAAACCAGATAACTCTTGGGAAATTTGGTTTATTGTTAAGCACCTTGAATCAATCTAAATCAGCGTTTTGACATCTGTTTAGTAATATATGTGCATTCAAATCAATCAAGAGTAGTAATGTAGCATAACACATGTCCCATCATCGTCACAATTGAACTTGTAAGGACCGCGTCACGTGGCCTAATGCTGGGAACTCCCTGTATTAGTAAATGTCCCCCGAATTCCCAATCTCTGCTTCGCTAGATGTACGTCGAGGGATCTCCACACCAGGGATCACAAGGGAACCTATGGCCATTGTGAGTCAAATATGTTTGCAATCCAGGCATATCACGATAATCGGGTTTTGTTAGTTTTCTTAAACTGGATTGTGACTCCTACAAACTAGTAAAAAGAGGCTAACACCCACAGTTATTTCCTTTTTACTTAATATGCTTGCCACATCCAGAGGAAAAAAGTCGTGCGGGCCGCATACTCTTTTAGAGGCGCCCCGTTGTGTTTTTCGACCCCCTTACAGTGGCGACTCCGCTTGGGACAATATTGAAATAATCTGTGCAAGTAGTGCGTCGATGAGGAAGCTGAAAGGTTATGAATAATACAATAACATAATTCATGCGGAAAAACCATAAAGCAAGAATCCATATTAATTTCCACATAGTCAATTAGCATAATTTAGGTTACATACAATGTGATGCGTGCTTTCCCTAGTTGCTCCCGAACCGAACAAGAACAACTCTTTAGAGCCCCAAACGTTGCCCCTCCGTAGAAAGTTCACAGCATGTTCGGATCCGCCTTAGGTTCAACCAACTAGGATTTTACTTAAGGTTTTATGTATTCGGGTTAGGCTATATTATGTTCTCCCTTGAACACAATGTAAGTAAAGAATATGATTTTCTACGTTTGATGAATCTAATTATGAGGGCCTAACCTCATATTTATAGGGTAGGAAATAAAGAGTTTGAGTCTTACTAGGAAAAGAATTACCAACCCTATTAGGATTGAAATTCTTATCCAATTAGAATTGTAACATTAATTAAACTCTTAATTAAACCAATTCTAGTAGGATAGGAAAACTAATACTTAATCCCAAAGTTACTTGGCAACTAAGTAATTGGAATTTTCTTGGAGCCCAAGACGAAGCAACCAACGCAGCCACAATGGGCCACGCTGGTGCGCGTGCTTGCCTAGGCCCAGCTGCAGCCGCAGCCTTGCCTTGGCGGGCTGCTGCTTGCTTGGCGGGATGCTTCGCTGCTGCTGCCTTGCTTGCTGTTCGTGGCCCACTGCGCTTCCAGACCCATTGGCTGGGCACTGGTGCTGGGATTCGTGCTCAGCGCTCTGAGCTCGGCCTTTTGCTTGTCGAGCGATGAGTCGGCTCGCTTGCCGTCTTGTCGCTCGTCGAGCTTCCGATTTGTTTTCCGATTTCGGAATCCATTTCCGTTTGGAACAAATATTTACGTTTCCTTAATATTTTCGCTTCCAGAAATAATTGAAGGAAATAATGCCCTTGGTCCAAGTATGCATTTAATGGTAAGTCTAATAAATGCGGTTCAGTATTAATTATACAAGTTAATTATTCAGTGAGATCAAGTGAAATGTATGCCTAGCTAGAGGCCGCTTCAGTTCAAGTGAATTAACGATATTAATCCACAGCTTACTCTTGACTGAACCCGTAGGGTCACACAAATAGTACGTAAACGGATCAAGTATTTAATGGCATTAAATACTCCATCTATGAATATTCGGAATCGTCGGATCTTGGTTTCAGTGGGAGCTGAGATCGTCAAAGGCAAATAAATGAATACTCCGGAAACGATGATATTGCCGGAAACGGAAATATGGATCGTATCGAAAATATAAATATTATCCAAGTCGTAGATGTTGTCGGAAACGAAAACATGGTACGTATCGGAAAATATTATCGGAAATGGAAATATTGCCGGAATCTGAAATATTGCCGGAAACGGAAATATTGTCGGAATCGGAAATATTATCGGAATCGGAAAATAATTCCGGAAACGGAAATATTTGTTCGAAACGGAAATTAATTCCGGAATTGGAAATGTTAAATATTGTTCGTATCGGAAATGAATTCCGGAATCGGGAAATTAATCGGAAGCGCGTCGTACGAATTAGCATCGGACGAGCTTGCTAGACGAAGGCCCAGCGCGAAGCCAGGCCCACGTCCAGCAAGCATAGGCGCGCCACACAACAGCCCAAAGCCACACCGGGGCCAGCGCAAGGCAGGCCCAGCGCACGCCTTGGCTGCGGCAGCCTCGTGGGCTTCGTAGCTCGCGTGGGCTGCGTCGCTGCTCGGGCTCAGCGCGCGCGCGCCCTCGTGGGCTGCTGTGCGTGCGTGTGTGTTTGTGTTCACATACGAAACCTAAAACGTATAGGATTCGTTTGATGATTAAATTCCTAATCCTAAAGGATAAATTAATTAATAAGAGTTCTGATAGGATTCTATTTAATTAATTCGTATCCTAGTAGGATCCGATTACTTTTTCCATAGCCTATAAATATGAGATCAATGCTCATAAATTATAACGAGTTTTTAAATATTCTAAAAGTGAGAATTTTGAGCAGAAAATTCAGTCACATACTTTGCCCATATTGACCGAAAATAATAGTACCTGAAGGGCGATTCTAGTTAGTCAATCTTAAGGCGGATCCGGACGTGCTGTGGACTTTCTACGGAGGGACGACACTTGGAGTCCTAAAGACTTGTTCTCGTTCGGTTCGGGCGCAGCAAGGGAGGGCACGCTACAAAGAGTATGCATCCTAATTATGCTAATTGTTATGTGGCAATTAATTTGTAATCCTAGCGTTTATGGTTTTTCCGCATGATTTATATTCATTTATATGTATCATAACCTAACAATAATTTCCTTTTCCGACAATATTTCTGATTCCGGTAATATTTCCGTTTCCGGCAATATTTCCGATTCCGACAATATTTCTATTTCCGATAATATTTTCCAATATGAACCATGTTTCCGTTTCCGGCAACATCTACGACTTGGATAATAGTTATATTTCTGTTATGAACCATATTTCCTTTTTCAGAGTATTTCTTTACTTTGCCTTTTGACGATTTCAGCTCCCGCTAGAACCGAGATCCGTCATTTCCGAATGATCATAAATGGAGTACTTAATGAATAATATTGATCCGTTCATGTACTATTTGTGTGACCCTACGGGTTCAGTCAAGAGTAAGTTGTGGATTAATATTATTAATTCCACTTGAATTTGAAGCGGCCTCTATCTTGGAATTCAGTTCATTTGATCTCACTGAATTATTAACTTGTTAATTAACACTGAACCGCATTTATTAGACTTAGCATTAAATGCATACTTGGACCAAGGGAATTATTTCCTTCAGTCTCCCACTTGTCCTTAGGGACAAGTGTGCATTGCCTAATTCCTTTGTCGCTTGATGCCTGCTCATGAACATAAGGTAAGAGTAGTCATCCTTATTATGTCCAGAGCTATTTCTCGGTTTCAGAGTTCAACTGATCAAATAAACAGATAATCTAGCCTATCATCTGAGCACGGCCATGCATTTTTCAGTTTCTAGCTCTCCGAGTGGCCTTGTACAACTTTTGGCATCTCATCCCGATTTATGGGAGACAATCCCATAAATCGGTTTCAGAGGTATTTCTCGGTTTCAGAGATCAACTGATCAAATAAACAGATAATAATAACCCATGATTCATCTGCACATGGCCATCCATTTTTCAGTTTCTAGCTCTCCGAGTGGCCTTGTACAGCTTTCAGCATCTCATCCCGATTTATGGGAGGACAATCCCAATCTTGTGATATTGAGGTTAGACTTAGTTTGATAGGTGATTACCTGAGCGTTGCCGTTATAGTCTCCTTTTACGGTGCGATGCTTGACAAGGTCAAAGTAATCAGTTCTCAAACAAGTAATCTAAAACCACTCAGGTATTGAGGATTAGTATCTAATAATGTAATGAAATTTACTTATGACATATTTTCATCTCTTACAGTAAAGTTTCATAGGTCTGTCCGATACTAATCTTCTCAAGTAAGTATCTATTCAAATGATTGCGACATTTCCATGTCCACATAGTTCAAGAAACAGAACTACTAGTCATCTTGCACTCTAGTTGTCTAGCGTTTTCTATGCGTCCACCTTTATAGAAAACTTCCGACCAGGGACCACTTTCAACTTTTAACATTCAAGTTCACTTGTTAGACATTTCTTAGTCACACGACTGGTCCTGATAGTCTATCTTGAATATATTGTCAAATTGAAAGGACTCATCATTTAATACTAAACCAAGATTAAATATAATATGAAATTACATTTCATATATGATAGATATTCAATATGAATGTTTTACAACCATGGGCCTCGAACCTATTTTTAAAACAATTAATGGAATTCAAAACTATGTTTGACTTCCAGTTCCACAATGTGAGTGTTGTACTTCACTTGTTGCATAGGTTTAGTTATCATGCTTTGCCAATCATAATATCCTTTTCATCAAATGCCTTTCGAGATAGGAGGATCAGATCTTTTGAGTATGTTTTTTTGTGATCTAGTCTTTCTTGCTTCAAGAGTGGTTCTACGCATTTTGCAATGAAGAACCATCAAGCCAGTAGACATGCATGTGATCTATCCAAGTTTAGTGAAGAAATTTTAACGTAAACAACACTGTTTTATTGCTTCTTAGGCAATTATTACTTTTACTTCAACTCTTATAGGTTGCTAGTGATGCTTTGTTTGGATTTTACTTATCCAAGCAGTTCACAGATATGTGGAAGACTTTCCATATGTATCTTAGAACATAGAAATTAATATTTAATTTCCCACACTGTTCAATCCATGTTGCCATTTCAAAACACGATGCGTTGTAGCTCGTCCTTGCCAATGGTTAACTCCAAAGGGATCTTGCTTGATCCTTTGCTAGTGTTTATGCGTGTAGCATCAATATTTAGGATATCTAAATTTCCTTGAATCAAGAACTATTCCTATTTACCTTTTCAAGTACCATATGATTTTCTTGATCTCAATCTAGTTGATCTTTACTTAGACAAATAGAGATCGGTACATGTTCGTTATGCCTAAAGCCATACGATACATTTTTGGCGATCCTCATATTATATCATACATGATAAATTCTCTTGCAGAATAATTCCCAATTGATTTATATTCATGTGACTTTAGCTCATTCAGTTTCAATAGATACTGAATCCAGCTAAATTCTTTAATGTATAATATAGGTGAAGAATCTCATTAGATTCTTTGATGTTTAACTTAGTAAATGCTTATACATAATTCAAACATTCATTACTTAGATTTATTCACATGGGTCGAATATCTCCAAAGGAGTCTTTCATGTTTGATCTAGTAAATGTCATTACTTAATCCAAAATAATATTCTAAGATCTTTGTAAATAGATCTTAATACCCATAGCATCAATAGTCCTTTGTTCAATTCACATAAATTTCCCAAATGTATTCTACACGACGGTAGAATAAACGATGCACTGAGGCAATTTCAATAGGCTCAAAGTATGCTAGACATCCCGTACAATAGCATAACCATAATAACTTGCATGCGAAACACGCATACATGCATATCAATTCGAACAACATGCTTGACATGATTCAACGATTATAAAGTCCATGACATGATTGTTCACATAGAATTCATAGATTCAATAATACTTCACAACATGCTTGTTCACCCATCAAACATGAATTCTCAACACTTTAAGTTCACATCTTTCACAATCAATACACATCATATAATCCTCGTGGAATAGGTGGTCAGCCTAATCATGTACGTACCTGGAATACCTAAGTACGGGGCCCACTGTGCGAATCACGATTCAAAGCTAGAAATCAACTCCTATAAACACAATGGAGAAACTTAATTACTATCCATGTTTACTAAATTTCCAGCAACTATTTAAGATTCTAAAACCTTTGTTTTAATTAGAAATTAATCGTTATTCATTAGATTGATAGTCTCAAATAGTCAACTCGAGTCCTAGTATAAAAACATTGACTTTTTGACCTTAAAATCATTAAAAATCAACACTTTAAAGCTTTATAATAAATCTGAAAATTTAAGTTGATTCCCATAATTTAAATCGTCATTAAATTATGTGAATCAATTGCCTAAACAATTGGAATTAAAATCTTATCAATAGGTCCACAATAAAACCATGTTTTGACCATAAAAATTGACACTTTAATTAATTGCTAAATCTGAAAATAATAGTTCGTATAATTAAAATCAATCCAACAATTCAAATACGAAAACTTTAAAACACGGTGTTCATAACCGTTCCCAGCAATTTAAATAATCCAAACAATAATAATAATTTAAAAACGGAATTTAGAAAAAGGGTTAAAAATATTCGGAGTACGGAAACCGACCAACAACAACAACAACCCACACAACACGAATTGTGTTGCGTGTGGGCAGCGAGCACGAAGCAGCGGCAGTGTGCGAGGCACACGCGGGCAGCGACGAGCAAGCAGGCGAGCACTGGGAGCTGGGCGCGGGGCTCCGCTCGACACAACACAGCAGCAGCACACAGTAGTGTGCGCGTGTGTGTGCGAGGGTGAGCGACAGCGAGAGATGCGAGGGGTGAGGGTGAGTGGTGCGCATGAGGCGCGAGAGACAGGGCAGCAGTGCACGGAGTGTGCGGGGCTGCGCGGGCAATGCGCAAGGGAAGGCGCGGGAGTGCTCGGCTGGGCAGCGAGCAAGGCACGAGGGGCGTGCTTGCTTGCGGCCGAAGGTAGAGGGCAAGAGTAGAGAGAGTGTGCCAAAAGAGAAGAGAGAGAGAGAGAGAGAGAGAGAGAGAGAGAGAGAGAGAGAGAGGAGTAATTTCTGAATTTTAATGTGGGGATTTAATGAGAGGGAGGGTTGTATTTATAGTTTTTCCTTCCCTCATTGTCTAGGTTTTTTAGTTTTGAGTTGGGCTTGCTAAGGGCTTAATTAAAATTAGTTTCTTGCAAGCCTTGTTGGGTTTGCCAGAAATTGGATTGGGCATGAATTAGAATTAAAATAGTTTTCGAAATACGACCCAACAATTCCCGAATAAATAAATTCGTTTAATTTATTTAATAACATTCGATTTTTGTAAATAATTAATAATTAAATTATTTAAAATAAAATACATTTAAATCATATTAAATGAAATTAAATTCTAAAAATCTTTATAAATACAATAAAATATATTTATAAATTACGAAAGTTTTAAGGTATTTCAGAATGGCCCAAATAAATATACAAGTATTTACATGATTTATTTAAAAATCACGTACACGTAAAACGCGTCCCAAAAAATTAATCAATTCCGAATTATTAATCCTTAGAATTATTCTAATCAAAATTTAATTTAATTAAAATAATGGTGCCCTACGAAAAATAATTAGAATTAATTATTTTAATTAATTTCATTAAATGACTCCCACTTAAACCAAAATTTTAATTTGGACAATTTAATTTTAAATATCTAAACTCACGGCCCGACCCAAGTCAAATAAAATAAAATATTCAAAAAGTCCACTGTTAGCCCTTTTGTGCAAAATTAAGCCCAAAGCCCAAAATTTCGGGCCTTGAAATGAAACGAATCAAAATTGCACATTCGGATGCATCGTGGGATAGATGAGTGCCCAACCCAACGACGAGCAGTGTCATCGTAGCATCGCACCCACACGAGGGCGCAAGCCCATCACGCAGGCACGAAGCATCGCAGCAGCGCACAGGCTGGTCCCCCATGCCCGCTGCCTGCTGCTCCCGTTGCTGCTTGATGCGCTCAGCCTTGAAGCACCGCGTGCTCCTGCGCCATCGTAGCTCTCGGACTAGCGAGCGCTAGTATGCGAGCTCGCTCGCTGGTGCAGCGCTGACCGATGCGTGTTGTTTGCTTCGAGCTCGCCCGAAGGCTTCGCCCAACTCTGTGCATTTATACACGCCCGCTCGCAGCCCGCAGGCACATCACACAATTGGCCAGCGCCCCTATGGCTTGCCTTCGTGTGCGTGCCTTGCCCATTCGTCTCGCATACGGGCATCAGCCCTTACTTCGTGCAAGTGGCTCCGATCCTTTTTTAAAAAAAAATCAATTTTTAATATTCCAAACCAAATTACACGAAAATTTATTTTTAATAATTTTAACGAAAATTTATTTTTAATAATTTTAACAAAAATTATTCGTTTTAATTACGAAAAATAACGTTTTGAGTGTTTTTATTAAATTTCAGACAATCCAATTAATGAAATATAATAAATCCAAGCTAACAAATTATTCAAATTTAACGAACGATCAATATCAAAAAAAATTGAATAATTTTGATAATCCAATCCAAAACTTTAAATCGTTCTAAACATTTAAATTTCAGATTTTTATCAAATTAGGTTTAGGTGATCGATTAAAATTAACGAATCCAATCAAAATTTTATTCCATAAATTTTTAAATTTGCCATTTAAACATGAAATCATATTCCCCTTTCCACCTAAATAAATTTTCAGATCTAAAAATTAACAAAATCGATTTACGATCTAAAACTCATTAAATTAGGGAAAAATCAAATTAGGGTTTATACTTAATATTTATGGCCGAAAAAATTACCATAATTCCAAAATATACCCAAGAACAGTAGGGAAAAGTTTCAATTAATTCCGAGTTGTTTAGGTCGAATAATTAATTGAAAAAGTTTCCAAATTTGTTAATTTAATTCATTAATTAACAAAAACGCCTAGAACCTCGAACTTCGGGGTCTGTTTTTGCGATTATGTTCTATGAGTTGATCTTAAAACGCCATTTTCAATCATATTAGGGTCAGAAAATCGAATTTTCGACATTTTACGAATTCAGAATACTTTCTACGATCTATCCAATAATCCAGAAAAATTCAAAAAATTCACGAAAATCATCGTCCGACAATTTATTTATCGTGTCGTACGATACGATTATTCGTTTCACCTAGCTTACGAATATACGAAATACGATATACGATTCCGATCCAACATCATATCGTATATTTATGTTTTTCCGAACTAATACCCGAAAAGCTATTAAATGAATTTCGATTCATTTAATCCGGTGATCTGTTACATGTCAATGGTGTGATCTTATAGGTTCAGTCAAGTGTAAGCTGTGAGCCTAATTAGGATTAGAACTCACTGATCGAAAGCATTGCTCCAGCCAGCTGTTCCGATCACTTGATCTCACTGAATTAATTGTCTGTAATTAATCTGAACCTTGGTATTAGACTAATGCACCTTGGTGAAGGACATATTTCCTTCATATGTGAATTCGCTAACTATATATAATTGTGAATAATTGTACTTAACTTTTACAGATCGCAAACCATATAAACATTTAACAATGTAATATATTTTGTATCAATTTTACTGATTTGTACATAGTGTTTGTTATTGATGGTAGTTTGGAATATATAGTTGTAAAACTTGAAAAAGTAAAAAAAAAAATACGGGACAACGTTAAAGAATGTTGTCTTATAAAGCTTAACTATAGTGAATATTTTTTTTTTTTAATAGGTAAGAAGAAGGGACCCTAACTGAACCAGCACCTAGCACAGGTGAACCAGTCCAGCTCCGCAGGTCATCTCTTGAGCCACTCCCAAGCTTAACTATAGTGAATATGATACTCAATAGGATATGTAGTATCAAAATACTATTTACGACATACTCCGTACTAGTTATACTTCCTCTGCAATCCTGGATTGAGATTGAGAGTATATTCTAAATTTGTTTCCAATAATGTAATTGTGGTTGGTTTATCTGACCTTCCGAGTTATTTGACTCGTTATTATTTGAATTAATGATCTAATTCGTTACGATTTGTTTTAATAATGGTTCATATAAAGTTACTGTTTGGGCTCCCAATTGATATTCAATTGGGCCACTAAGTCCAAAACCCAATGGCTCTAAACAACAACATCAAACCTACCACAATGGCTATTCAGCCATCCATTGAGGCCCAAGGCCCAATAGCAATAAATGACCTATGGGCATTTATTATGCAAACACTATAAATAGGCCGCCAAGGCTCACACCTCAAGGTACGTCCAATTTATCGCCTTAAGACTACTCTTCTAGATAACTTCTCTCTAGAATCCGAGCATCGTTCTTACTTAGGCATCGGAGGGGCTTTCCTCGGAAACACCCCCGAGGCTAGTGACTTTACTCTTGTGTAGGTGAATTCGGACTCGACTCATTCAGGCAAGCAAGATCTTCAACACATACGAAAGGGCCTTCATTCGAAGCCCATTGTTTCCATCTTTACAACACCGGAACAATTTGGCGTCGTCTGTGGGGAAGAACACTTCAAAGCCTTTGAAAAACATTAACCACCTCTTTCTGCAAAATGGTTAATGATGCTGTCAACAACAATGATGACGATAAGAGCACCCTCAATCAGTGGCGAGGTCACAGCCAAGCAGAGCTACGACCGCCACAAACGCAGGACCTCCGATTCCAACTAGGGAAGAACTCACTGCGGCCATGACCATCATGCAAAACTTCCTCTTCAATGAGAAGCAGCAAGGATTGGCAAAAGACCGCAGAGAGGAGAGGAGGACCAGGCGACGGCTGAACGAGCCGCCCAGTGTAGAGGTGTCCAGACCCGAACGAGAGCTCCCTCCCTTGACAGGAACACACCTGACGTCGAGATGGATGGAAAGCACGTGGGACACCCAAAAAAGGGCACAACAACAACCAGATTGGTTTGCAAGACCAACGCCTACTCCAACAGCTCTCCAAAGCGAATCGACTACTCGTAACACTCGGATCCGAAGCTCGGTGCTCAGCAGGTTGAGGCCCTCGGTCCATTCAAGGTTAAGACCTTTGATCCATACGAGACTCGGGTTAGGCGAATCAAGCAGATCTGGCGAACGACCCGAGGTCAGTAGCCGAGAAAGAAGAAGAGACAGGAGGCATGATCGAACCCCTAGCCCCCATCGTACGCCCGAACGTTCTAATCACAGAACCTCGGCGAACGAAGGCATCAGGGCTAGACTCGGGAAAAGAATCATGACTCCCACGTCATCCCCTTTCTCGGACGAGCTGATCATGGAAGAAATCCCGAAGGTGAGCCTGCCAGCACACCTGACATATAGCGGAACCACAGATCCGAGGGATCATGTCATCTCCTACGAGCAGCAAATGTTCTTGAGCCCCTACTCCGAAGCATGTTGGTGTAAATATTTCCCAACCACGCTAACCGGAGTGGCGGGAGAGTGGTTTAGATCGTTGCCGAAGGGATCGATCAAAAGCTGGAAAAAGATGAAAAAGAGATTCTACACGCAGTTCGTGAGCAACAATCGCCCCGAACGAACCACAATAGAACTAACCTCAATCCAACAAGAAAGAGACGAAAGTCTAAGAGAATTCATGGCCAGATTCATGAAGGAATCAACAAACATACCAAACTTGCAGCCAGACGTGGCCATTTTCGCCTTGAAGCATGCGCTCCAAGAAGGGAAATTCCGTGACAAGCTCTCAATGAAAAACCCCTCCAAAATAGCCGACGTGCTCCAAATGGCCGATGCATTCATCAGAACCGAATAGTTCAACAAAGCTGCTGCAAGGTTGAAAGGATCGTCGGATCCGAGAGACACAAAAAATGTCCAGAGCAAGCCCGAGGGAAGCTCAAGGAAAGGGAAGGAGAAAGTAGGAGTTAAAGATATGAGCCCGAAGAAAGACGGGAGAAGGGGTGAACTTCAACCCAAATACGCTAACTACACTCCACTAACTCTGCCCCGAAAGGAAATCTTTAGCCTCAACAGAAATGATGAGAAATGGAAACTACCAGGGAAGCTCAAGTCCAACCCAGCTCGGAGAAACAAGAACAAATGGTGTGAGTTTCATGACGACTTCGGTCATCACACTGAAGAATGCAACTCGTTGAAAGACAACATTGAGGACCTCGTTCGCCGAGGTTACCTGAAGCAATACTTGTTAGACCGAAGGGAGGAAAAAGAAAAGGCCCCAAGCGGCAAACAACACGAGCAACCCCAGAAAAGGGTCTACGGAGCAACAGGGCACAAGTAGAATGACATCCTAGTGGTGTTCGGGGGACAGAAGTCTGGCCAGGCTAGCAAGAAACACCTAAGAGCTCTCACCCATCGAGTCAACTTCAGCGCAATGGGAGATAACCAACCACACCCCCCGAACATGACCTTCACTGCCGATGATTGCTTCAGAGTCCAGTACAAACATGACGATCCTTTGGTCATTTCCATGGACCTCAATAACCACAACGTACACCGAGTGTTGGTTGACGGAGGAAGTACCGTCAACATCATCTTCAGAAATTGCTTCGAGCAACTGATCCTCGAGGAGTCAGAGGAAGCATTGACGAAGGTCAGTTACCCCCTGATCGGATTCAACGGATCCGCAGCTATCCCTCGAGGAAAGATCACCCTACCAGTCACAGTGGGCGAAGGCCAAGCAGCAAAAACCCTTCGAGACGAATTTCTGGTGATGGACTGCAACTCAGTATATAACGTAATCATGGGAAGAACCATGATTCACAAGATGCAGGCAGTCCCCTCCACGTACCATCAGCTGATGATATACGTCTCGGACGCAGGATTCGCCGAACGAATTAGAGGTGATCAAGAGGTTGCAAGAAGTCTTAGGTTATGATACATATGACAATTCATAAATCATGCGAAAAAACCATAAAGCCAGGAAAACATATTATTTACACATAATCATTTAGCATAGTTTAGATGCATACTCTTTGTTGCGTGCCCTCCCTAGCTGCGCCCGAACCGAACAAGAACAAGTCTATAGGACTCCAAGTGTCGTCCCTCCGTAGATAGTCCACAGCACGTCCGGATCCGCCTTAAGATTGACCAACTAGAATCGCCCTTAAGGTACTTAGAATTTTCGGCACTTTATAGGCAATTGTATGACTGAATTTTGCTCTCAAAAACTCACTTTGAATACTTGAATGCTCGATGTAAATATGTGACCCTAGGCACCTATTTATAGAGTTATGGAAAAGGATTTGGAATCCTATTAGGATACTAATTTATTTAATTATAATCCTACTAGGACTCTAATTAAATAAACTAAATCTTTTAGGATTAGATTTAATCATATGACAAATCCCGGTAGCTTTAGGATTCGAGTAGCACACAAACACACACGCACGCACAGCAGCCCACGAGGGGCGCCATGCGCGCGCGCACAGCCCGCGAGCTCGCAGCCCACTGCCGCAAGCCCACACGCTGCCGTAGCCTTGGCGCGCGCTGGGCCTGCCTTGCGGTGGGCCTGGCGCAGCCTTGGATGGTGCGTTTGTGGCGCGCTGGCTTGCTGGGCGATGGCCCGGCTTCGTGCTGGGCCTTCGTCTGGCAGGCCTCGTCCGATGCTAATTCGTACGATACGATTCCGATTAATTTCCCGATTCCGGAATTCATTTCCGATACGAACAATATTCAACATTTCCGATTCCAGAATCAATTTCCGTTTCGAACAAATATTTAATATTTCCGTTTCCGGAATTATTTTCCGATTCCGATAATATTTCCGATTCTGACAATATTTCCGTTTCCGGTAATATTTCCGATTCCGGCAATATTTCCATTTCCGATAATATTTTCCGATACGTACCATGTTTCCGTTTCCGGCAACATCTACGACTTGGATAATATTTATATTTCCGATACGATCCATATTTCCGTTTCCGGCAATATCATCGTTTTCGGAGTATTCATTTCTTGCCTGTGACGATCTCAGCTCCCACTGAAACCAAGATCCGTCGATTCCGAATATCCATAGATGGAGTATTTAATGTCATTAAATACTTGATCCGTTTACGTACTATTTGTGTGACCCTACGGGTTCAGTCAAGAGTAAGCTGTGGATTAATATCATTAATTCCACTTGAACTGAAGCGGCCTCTAGCTAGGCATTCAGCTCACTTGATCTCACTGAATTATTAACTTGTTAATTAATACTGAACCGCATTTATTAGACTTAACATTGAATGCATACTTGGACCAAGGGCATTATTTCCTTCAGTCTCCCACTTGTCCTTAGGGACAAGTGTGCATTTCCTAATTCCTTTGTCGCTCGATGCTTGCTCTTGAACATAAGGTAAGAGTTGTCATCCTTATTATGTCCAGAGGTGTTCCTCGGTTTCAGAGTTCAACTGATCAAATAAACAGATAATCATAGCCTATGATTCATCCGAGCACGGCCATGCATTTCACAGTTTCTAGCTCTCCGAGTGGCCTTGTACAACTTTTAAGCATCTCATCCCGATTTATGGGAGGACAATCACAATCTTGCGATCTTGAGATTAGACTTCGTTTGATAGGTGATTACCTGAGCGTTGCCTTTATAGCCTCCTTTTACGGTGCGACGGTTGGTCAACGTCAAAGCAACCAGTTCTCAAACAAGTAATCTCAAATCACTCAGGTATTGAGGATTTAGTGTCTAATAATTTTAATGAAATTTACTTATGACAGATTTTCATCTCTTACAGTAAAGTTTCATAGGTCTTGTCCGATACTAGTCTTCCCAAAGTAAGTATCTATGCAAATGATTATGACATTGCCATGTCCACATAGTTCAAGAAACAGAACTACTAGTCATCTTGCATTCTAGTCGTCTAACGTTTTCTATGCGTCCAATTTTATAGAAAACTCCGACTAGGGACCATTTTCAACTTTTGACATTCAAGTTCACTTGATAGACATTTCTTAGTCACAGGACTGGTCCTGACAGTCTATCTTGAATATATTGTCAAATTGAAGGGACTCATCATTTAATACTAAACCAAGATTAAATGGAATATGAAAACACATTTCATAAATGATAAATGTTCAACCCCAATGTTTTATAACCATGGGCCTCAAACCCATCTTTAAAACAGTTCATGGAATTCAAAGCTATGCTTGATTTCCAGTGCCACAATGTGAGTGTTGTTTCTCACTTGTTGCACAGGTTTAGTTATCATGCTTTGCCAATCTTAATATCCTTTCATCGAATGTTCTTCGAGATATGATGATAAGATCTTTTGAGTGTGTTTATTTTGTGATCTATTCCTTCTAGCTACAAGAGTAGTTCTACGCATCTTGCAATGAAGAACCATCAAGTCAGAAGACATATGATCTACCCAAGTTCAGTGAAGAAACTCTTTAACATAAACAAACAACCCTGTTTTATTGTTTCTTAGGCAATAAGTACTTTTACTTCAACTGTTTAGGTTGCTAGTGATGCTTTGTTTGGATTTACTTATCCAAGCAGTTCACAGATATGTGGAAGACTTTCCAGTTGTATCTTAGACCATAGAAATTAATATTTAATTTCCCACGCAACAACTCATGGTCTCCAATCCATGTTGTCATTTCAAAACACGATGCTCTATAGCTCGTCCTTATCAATGGTTAACTCCAAAGGGTCTTGCTTGATGCTTTGCCAGTGTTTATGCGTGTAGCATCAATATTTAGCATATCTTTATTTCTTTGAATCAAGAACTATTCCTATGTACCATTTCAAGTAGCATAAGTATTCTTGATCTCAATCTAGTTGATCTTCACTTAGATCAATAGAGATTGGTATATGTTCGTCATGCCTAAAGTCATACGATACGTTTTTGGCGATCCTCATATTATATCATACATGATAAATTCTTTTGCAGAATATTTCCCAATTGAATTCTATTCATGTAACTTTAGCTTATCTAGTTTCAGTAGATACTAAATTCAGCTAAATTCTTTGACATATAATATAGGTTAAGAATCTCATTTAGACTCTTTGATGTTTAACTTAGTAAATGCTTATACATAGTTCAAACATCCTTTACTTAGATTTATTCATATGGGTCGAATATCTCCAATGGAGTCTTTCGTGTTTGATTTATTAAATGCCATTACTTAATCCAAAACAATATCATAAGATCTTTGTAAATAGATCTTAATACCCAATATGTACTAAGTTTCGCCATGGTCCATCATTGATGAATAATTTCAAATCTAAGTCATTAGAATTTGAATGTTATTTCACAATAGAGAGATATGTGTGTGATACACATAGGACCAATTAAGTTTTACGTACTCCCACTAAACTTCTTATACATCTATAAGAATCATGTATATTTTACGAAACTAAAATGCTTATTAGCTTCACTTAAAATACAGTTCCAATTCCCAATTGCTTGCTTAAATCTGTACTTAGATTTTATAAGCTAGCTTTCCTTTTCAAGCATTTATTTGGATCCACAAATTCTATGACATACCATGCACATATTATATTCCAACATTTGATTGAGGAATACGTTTTGTCATCCAATTTCCATATGTACCAATATGCAATCATTGCTTGAATTATAGACTTAAGCATTACGATTTTGCATGAGGTTTCAACACAATCCATGCCATGAATTTGCTTTTAACCTTTAGCAACTAATCTAGCTTTGTGTGTGAACACAATTCCATGTTTGATGGTTTTTATCCTTAAAACAAACTTGCAACCAATAGGTGTGAAACTATTCTTGCAAATCAACAAAATTTCAATTTTGTCATCAAAACATTGAGTATGTTTTATGGCCTCTAACCATTTAAAACATTTGAGTCTATATATGGCCTCTAACCATTTTAGGGAATCTGGGTTTCGTCATAGCTTTCTTACAAGTCACTTCTAATAGTTTGACTGCAAGTTGTAGGTTTCTTTACTATCTAATAGAAGAATTGCATAGTTTCAGTGACCTGAACTCCATGTTTCTTCACTATCTAATAGAAGAATCTCATAGTTTCAGTGACTAGAACTCTATGCCTACTTGGGTATAGAACATCAAACAATAGAATATCAATAGCCACTTGAAAGTCCTTTGAATATTCTGTTCTCCTTGAAGTACTTGTAAAGTCTTCTAAGAGATGTCTATTCTTTAAAAGCCACTTCTAAAGTCCTTAAAGAATACGTTCGGGTTTTCTGAAGCACTTCGAAAAGCCTCCGGAATGTCCGTTTATGTTTGTTGTTCGCCTCGAAGACTTTCGAGGTCTATTTTCTCCCACTTGTCATTTTGGAAACGAATCTCCAAAAGGACATTATTTCGAGCAAACAAACATTATGTTCTCAAAAATTCGTGGTAGAAACAATACCCTTGTGTCTCATTTGAATAAATCACAATGAAACATATATCTATACTTGGGGCCTTAGTTTGTTGAATAACAAACACTAAGCTCCCACTGAGTTTAGGAACTCTTTAGATATATTATGAAAAGATATTTTGAAATTACTTTTCAATAGCTTTGACGAATTTGGTTTAGTTTGGTGGTAGTTGAGCATTTTGTTTTAGAAATTATAGGAAAAGTCTTTATGATTCATCATTAATCGAATCAAGTACTAATTGACTTCGATTATTCCAACTAAGATATGCCATATCCTAGATTGTGAAATTACAACACACAATCATTGATGATCATATTTGGTCTCAAGTAATCATGATCTAACCTAGATCTTTATGATTTCTTGCCAAGTGGATTTTATACTTCTGAATCTTTGAACTAGCCAAACAGATTCAACTTATATCACATTTGAGTAAATAAACCTATATTCACTCAAATCCATGTGAAATAATAAAGTCATAAAATCTTTCTTTAGCTTTGAAGTCTATTGTCTAGGCGTTCTAACAATAGTTCATATCTTTTGTTACTTTCAACAAGTAAGACTAGCTTGTCTTGAATTGATCTAGAAATCAATCAACTTTCAAAAGTCCATCAAAATAGAGCTTATGAATGTTAACTTGTTGATATGGTCTAAGCAACAATGCTAAAGGTTAGTGGAACTCAAATCAAGAGATTGATTTGAACCTAGTAAAGTTCTTATTGTTAAAGAGTTGTTTGTTTTAATCAAGCATATTGACTCAACCCGTAATTGACCATTTCATTCAAATAAACAAACAAACAAACAAGCATTGTTTTTGTTCTTCTGAATGTGAGTCTTTCTGTGTTTGAAGCAGAACTTTAGGTATGCTGATTATGGAACAAAATAGCCATTAAGTTCCAGCCTTTGAAAGGACTTAAAACAAACTAGATGACCCTACAACTAATGTAGCATTGCCATGCTTCATTTCCCACTTGTAGGTCATTAGTGTAGCCTAGCTTCCATTGTTTGAGTCATTACCGAAGTAAGAACCTCAAGCGGTATATGATACCAAGGAAGTTCGATTGCTAGGTCACTTCTCTTTAAACATAAACTTACAGGTAGAAACGGAATCGTAAATTCCTTTCATATGTTCCTTGTTTTCCTATTTCTTGTACCCTTTCTTATAGTCTTAAGAATTGAATTCTATAGTGTTGACTTTTATACTTTGTTAGACATGTCCGATGTCATTCCAACAGAGTTCTTACCATTATGTTGAATATTCTGTTTCAACTAGATGATCTTACCAGAAGCTTGTAAAGTTCTCTAAGCATCGATCTATTCGAATGTCTAGGGACTAGACTCATTCGAGAATTAAATGGACAAAGATATTAGGTTGTTAACCATTGGTAAGGCTGAGCGTTTAAACTCAATGCTTCATGATTTCAAAACTACATTGTATTTTGATTTCACAAGCACCAATTGGTTCGCCATTCGATTTTGATACTCGAAAACAACCATAAAAGTCGATATAAGAAACGTACATTTTAAATTGCTCACTTTCTCTCATTTCCGTGAATCGTTCTTGGATTCATTACCAATCGAGGAAATTTACTGTTACCTTTCTAAAACGATTTACCGCAGTGCAAGATATTTAATTATAAACAATAATTAAAACATTCATTGAAGCATGCAAAGTCTATACATTTATCATGAATAATAACTTGAAAATGAAAGCAATCATGCAATTTAAACAAGTCATTAGCATTTTATTCGAATTATGTGTTCCGGCAGGTGTGAATAAAATGATTCCAAGACCCTAAAACCATTGAAGAATTAAGCACAGTTTGTCGACTCAATTCTAAAACATTTTAGGTAAGCAAAAGCCTTTTTGCTAATAGTCTAGAAACTACTCTTGGTTGATAGGTACGTATAAGAACTTATTAGGTAAACCTATCGATTTTGCCACGACATAAAAGGACTCCTTACTTATATCGTTGAGTTTCACCAAAACTAACATGTACTCACAATTATCTGTGTACCTTGCCCCTTTAGGACCAATAAGTAACACCTCGCTGAGCGAAAACTATTACTAGATTGATGTAAAGGATATCCAAGAAAGTGTATATTTTGGCATGGCACCTTTTAACTCAATTTTTAAGTTTGGAACTTAAGGCTCTTACTATGTTGGTTAGATTTTAAGTGAACTAAAATCCTTAATCATGCAACATAATCAAGCCGCGATCTCATGCATAATTAAGACATATTTAAAGCAATAAATAACTTAAAGCATGCATAAGATAAATGTGATCTAGTATGGCCCGACTTCATCTTGAAGCTTTAACTTCAAAGTCCGTCTTGAAAATCTCCGTGGGAGGCACCATTTTCTTCAAATAGGATAAGCTATAATTAAAACTAATTACAACTATTTGATGGTACGCAGACCATATTTGAATTGAAAAACAACTTTGGTACTTTAGACCAATTACATTCAAATTAATGGTACGCAGACCATATTTTCTATCCTATTTGGGCCATACTAGTCACTTCATAACCTGCAAAACAGTACATATACTATATATACCATTCACCCATTCATTATCATGAATGGCCCACATAGCTGGTTAGTAAAACACATTATGCATCACGTAAACATTTGCAACAATTAATCAAGGGCACCAATAATCTACCAATTATTCAGTCCTTATTAATTCTAATCAAGTTGTTTTAACCTTAAGGATTTGTAGACCTAATCAAGAGTTTATGACTAAAAGGGCTCCCACTTAAACCAATAAATTCATATGCTTTACTAATTTTAAACATAAAAATGTATTTCTAGTCTAACCGGAAACATACAAATTTAATTAAAATTTAAAGCTCATATAAATTTATAATTGAATCCAAAAAGTTTAATTTAATTTCAGTCGTATTTAAATTAATTCGATTTTAATTTTAGTAAAATAATTAGAATAAATAAAATTTATTATAATTACAATATTCAAATTAAAATCCAAGAAAATAATTTAAATTATTAATTTTAAAATTAATTAAAATTACGTAAACTGAAATTTTCAAATTAATATTTCAAAACGATCCAATCGCAACGTAACAATCCCACGCATCGCACGCCCATGGGCCACAGGCATACAGCCATCGCTGGCCATGTGCGCGCAGCCCATGCGCTGCGTCGCATCGCTGCTGCTGCTTTCCCTCGCAAGGCATCACGCGAGCTGGTGCTCGCTGCGCGCGCCAGCACTCGATGCACGCGAGCCATCGCTCGCTGCGCTCGCTCGCCAGCGCTCGCTTCATGCGAGCCAGCACTCGCTGCGCGCGCTCGCCAGCGCTCGCTTTATGCGGGCCATTGCTCGCTGCGCGCGCTTGCCAGCGCTCGATCCTGCGAGCCTCGCTCGTTGCGCGAGGCATCGACGCTGGGCGTAGCACTCGTGGCACGCGAGCTTGCGCTCGCTGCGCGCGAGGCTCCGCACGCTTGCGCGAGGCAGTGCGCGCTGTGGCACAGCTAGCTTGCTGCCCACACGCGACTGCTGTGCCTTGCTTTCGCCCTCGCCCATTCGTCCATTGCTCACAGCCCACGACACAAGGCAGGGCTGCTGCCTTGTGCTCGTGCACCATGGCCTTGCTCATTGCATTCGTGCCGCATGGGCGACGAGCTCCCTTGCTCGTCGTCACATGCCCGCACTATACAACACCCCTTAAGGGTAACACGTAGCATCCATTGCTTTGTGCGTGCAAGTTATATGAGCGAATCGCATAAAAATTTAAAAAATTTATATTTAAAATTAATGACAAATTAATAAATAATATTAATTTCATAATTTTAGGGCGAAAAATCGAAAATTTATTATTCAATTGATTTCCGATTAACATGGATTCAAGTCTAGGTCATAAAAATTTAAAATTTAACATAAATTTACAATTTTTATGGTGGTTTTTAATCATAGGTATCTAATTAAATTATAATTAATTATGAAAATCAAATTAATTCTAAATTATTCTAATTTTCAACAAATTAATCATAATTACAAATTAGATTGCATAATTAACAAGGCTAGGCATTCAAACTTGTTAAACATATACAGTAGGTCAATCAAAAATTCAAGATTTATCAACAAGAATCGCAAATATTTAATTTAACATCTTAAATTTACGAAATTTTGCATTCGAAAAACTAAAACCTCCGAAAAGTCATAGTTAGGCTTTGAATTTGAGAATTCTGGGTTCGGCAGAAAAACACTATTTTTGTCAAAATTTTAGAATGCCTTTTACATGCGGAATTGACACAAAAATCACTCGATTTGGATGAGTAACGAAGAAACTGCCGAAAAATTGCGTACGTATAATTAAATAAACGCAATTTGCAATTAATTAACAATTACGAAAATTAATCACCCCTTTTAATTCTTGCAAATTTGTAATATTTAACCATGTTCATGCAATTTAGATTATGAAAATAATAAGAGGCTCTGATACCACTGTTAGGTTATGATACATATGACAATTCATAAATCATGCGGAAAAACCATAAAGCCAGGAAAACATATTATGTACACATAATCATTTAGCATAGTTTAGATGCATACTCTTTGTTGCGTGCCCTCCCTAGCTGCGCCCGAACCGAACAAGAACAAGTCTTTAGGACTCCAAGTGTCGTCCCTCCGTAGATAGTCCACAGCACGTCCGGATCCGCCTTAAGATTGACCAACTAGAATCGCCCTTAAGGTACTTAGAATTTTCGGCACTTTATAGGCAATTGTATGACTGAATTTTGCTCTCAAAAACTCACTTTGAATACTTGAATGCTCGATGTAAATATGTGACCCTAGGCACCTATTTATAGAGTTATGGAAAAGGATTTGGAATCCTATTAGGATACTAATTTATTTAATTATAATCCTACTAGGACTCTAATTAAATAAACTAAATCTTTTAGGATTAAATTTAATCATATGACAAATCCCGGTAGCTTTAGGATTCGAGTAGCACACAAACACACACGCACGCACAGCAGCCCACGAGGGG
Source organism: Spinacia oleracea (assembly GCF_020520425.1). Lineage (NCBI taxonomy): Eukaryota > Viridiplantae > Streptophyta > Magnoliopsida > Caryophyllales > Amaranthaceae > Spinacia > Spinacia oleracea. The sequence continues at coordinate 52,068,626 of NC_079491.1, read as the reverse complement.
CGCCATGCGCGCGCGCAGCCCGCGAGCTCGCAGCCCACTGCCGCAAGCCCACACGCTGCCGTAGCCTTGGCGCGCGCTGGGCCTGGCGCAGCCTTGGCTGGTGCGTTTGTGGCGCGCTGGCTTGCTGGGCGATGGCCCGGCTTCGTGCTGGGCCTTCGTCTGGCAGGCCTCGTCCGATGCTAATTCGTACGATACGCTTCCGATTAATTTCCCGATTCCGGAATTCATTTCCGATACGAACAATATTCAACATTTCCGATTCCGGAATCAATTTCCGTTTCGAACAAATATTTAATATTTCCGTTTCCGGAATTATTTTCCGATTCCGATAATATTTCCGATTCTGACAATATTTCCGTTTCCGGTAATATTTCCGATTCCGGCAATATTTCCATTTCCGATAATATTTTCCGATACGTACCATGTTTCTGTTTCCGGCAACATCTACGACTTGGATAATATTTATATTTCCGATACGATCCATATTTCCGTTTCCGGCAATATCATCGTTTCCGGAGTATTCATTTCTTGCCTGTGACGATCTCAGCTCCCACTGAAACCAAGATCCGTCGATTCCGAATATCCATAGATGGAGTATTTAATGCCATTAAATACTTGATCCGTTTACGTACTATTTGTGTGACCCTACGGGTTCAGTCAAGAGTAAGCTGTGGATTAATATCATTAATTCCACTTGAACTGAAGCGGCCTCTAGCTAGGCATTCAGCTCACTTGATCTCACTGAATTATTAACTTGTTAATTAATACTGAACCGCATTTATTAGACTTAACATTGAATGCATACTTGGACCAAGGGAATTATTTCCTTCAAGAAGAACCTGCCACACCGCCATCCGAAAGCCCAAATTAGGAGACGGTCCCGAGGCAGAGGGAGAAAAGAAAGATGCTCCAGGAGAGGAAAACGAGGCAAAAAGGAGAAAAGCAGGCACGAGCAGCTTATCTCCCACAGGGGTCGATGCCCGCCCCGAAACCCTATCTCCCGAGCCAGATCAAGAAATGGAGGACATCTTCCTCGAAGAGGATTCAGACAGGAGCGTCCGAATAGGCAAGGGCCTAAGCTCGGGGCTCCGAATCGATTTGATCCAACTGCTCAGGGATCACAAAGACATTTTTGCATGGTCAGCAGCAGATATGCCAGGGATAAATCCGAAGTTGATTTGTCACAAGCTGGACGTCAACGCTGAAGCTCAGCCAATCAAACAAAAGAAGAGGAATTACTCCACAGAGAAAAACAAAGCCATCGCCGAAGAGGTGAAAAAGTTGCAGGAAGCTGGATTCATCGAGCCATGCATGTACCGAAAATGGTTGGCCAACGTGGTGATGGTCAAGAAAGCAAACGGCTCTTGGCGAATGTGCGTGGATTTCACAGACCTGAACCGAGCCTGCCCCAAAGACTGCTATCCCCTGCCGAGGATAGACCAATTGGTTGACTCTACCAGCGGCCATGCACTGCTCAGCTTCATGGATGCCTTTTCAGGTTACCATCAAGTGTTCATGCACCCCAACGACAGGGCGAAGACAGCATTCATCACGAGTGCAGGAGTGTTCAACTACAAAATGATGCCCTTCGGCTTGAAAAATGCCGGCGCTACCTACCAGAGGCTAGTTGATCACGTCTTCGCCGACCAGAAAGGGAGGAACGTCGAGGTCTATGTGGATGACTCCATCGTAAAAAGCATCAAGGGGGAAGACCATGTCAAGGACTTGGCCAAGACCTTCGGAAATCTGAGGAAATACAGCATGAAGCTGAACCCGAAAAAATGTGTCTTCGGGGTGAAGTCAGGGAAGTTCCTCGGATTCATGGTGAGCGAAAGAGGAATCGATGCGAACCCGGACAAAGTCCAAGCAGCATTGGATCTACCCGAGCCGAGGACCAAGAGATACGTGCAGAGGCTAACCGGCAGGTTAGCCGCACTAAGAAGGTTCATATCAAAAGCCTCGGACAAAGGGGCCCCTTTCTTCAAAGCGATAAAACCAAAGAGCCTCCCCGGGGGAGAAGCAGAACCAATCAAGAAAAAGGGGGTCCCGAGGAAAGTGGACCCCGAGCTGATATGGGAGCAAGAGCAAAAAGAGGCTTTTCAACAGCTCAGAGCCCACCTAGCCCAACTGCCGACACTGGCCAGACCAAAGGAAGGGGAAACCCTATATCTATATGTCGCAGTCAGCCCTGGAACCGTCAGTGCAGTGCTTCTTCGGGAAGAAGAGAAGAAGCAACAGCCAATCTACTTCACCAGCCGAACACTCACAGGGGCCGAAACTCGGTACCCGCTCATCGAGAAAGTTGCATATGCAGTGGTGGTAGCTGCACGAAAACTGAGGCCATACTTCGACTCCCATCAGATCACAGTACTGACCGACCAACCACTCGAGAAAGTACTCGACAAAATAGAGAGGTCGGGAAGATTGGCTGCCTGGGCCTTCGAGCTATCAGAGTTCGGCATCAAATATCAGCCGAGGACAGCCATCAAGGCACAGGTGCTGGCAGACTTCTTGGCCGAGTGCTCATACCAAGAAATGTTGGATGATACAAAAAGCACTTGGGAGGTCTTCACTGACGGATCTTCCACAGTAAACGGCTCAGGAGCAGGAGTTGTATTAATCCCCCCCAACAGGGAAAAGCATAGAGTATGCATTGAAGTTCGGATTCAAAGCAACTAACAACGAAGCCGAATATGAGGCCGCAATCGCAGGGATAGAGCTTTGCTTATCCTTGGAGGCCGAGAATGTTTGTCTCAAAACTGATTCCCAGCTTGTAGCCAACCAGATCCGAGGGGAGTATGAGGCCAAGTGGCCCAGCATGACAGCTTACTTAGCAAAAATTAAATCCTTAACGTCAAAGTTAAGATCCTTTGAAGTCATTCTCATTCCCCGAGGACAAAACACGCAAGCTGATGCACTGTCAAAACTCGCAAGCTCAACACTCATTGACCTAAACAGGTCGGTCCACGTGGAAGTTCACCAAGAGAGAAGCATTGACTTGCCACCTCCCACAGTATGCAGTTTACGTACCGAACCTAGCTGGATGGACGCAGTAATTGCATACAAAGAAAGGGGAGAACTTCCCGAAGATAAGCTACAGGCGAGAAAGCTGAAGAGATTCAACAAGTGGTTCATCATCGATGCCGAAGGAGAGCTCATGAGGAAATCATTCTCCGCTCCACTGCTAAAATGTGTGGGCCCAACAGACGCTGACTATATCCTAAGGGAAATCCACCTCGGAATATGCGGAAACCACATCGGAGGCAGGACATTGGCACACAAAGCCCTTCGGGCCGGATACTGGTGGCCCACTATGGTTTCCGAAGCAAAACAGATGGCAAGGAAATGCGAGAAATGCCAAAAGTTCGCACCAGCTATCCATCAACCAGCTCAAACCTTACAATCAACACTATATCCCTTACCATTCGCACAGTGGGGGTTAGACATCATTGGTCCCTTCCCCTCAGCTACGAACCAGAAGAAGTGGTTAATTGTAGGAGTCGACTATTTTAGCAAATGGATCGAAGCCGAAGCTGTCTCCTCCATCACCGAACCTCAGGTCCGCAATTTCATATGGCAGAACATCATCACAAGGTTCGGCATACCAAGACTAATGGTCTTCGACCACGGGAAACAGTTCGACAACACCCCGCTACAAAAATGGTGCAAACAGTTCGGCATACACCTAGCTTACTCGGCAGTTTGCCACCCACAAAGCAACGGGCAAGCTGAAGCTGCAAACAAACTCATCCTCAACGCACTCAAGAAAAGAGTCGAGGATAACAAAAACAAGTGGTTGGAAGAGCTACCCGGAACGTTATGGTCCCTTCGGACCACCGAGAAAGAAGCTACTGGGCAAACACCGTTCCACCTTGTATACGGATCCGAGGCTGTCATCCCTGTGGAAATCGGAACAGAAAGCTTGAGGATCCAGGCATACAACAGGTATGATGGACTCCAAGGAGAAAGCAACGACCAACTTCTGTCTGAAGCTCTCGACCTACTAGATAAAGCTCGGAACGATGCAAGGACACTCAACGCAGCTTATTTGCAGAGGGTCAACAAGCATTACAATCGAAGAGTCAACGCCAGACCCCTAAAATTCGGCGATCTAGTACTCAGAAACGCCGCCTCGGTTCAGAAAGGACGGATCCATGGCAAACTCTCAGCCACCTGGGAAGGACCATACATCATCCATTCCGAAAAAAGGCCAGGCACCTTTATGCTGAAACAGTTAGATGGAACAATCTTGAAGAACCATTGGAATACCGATGTTCTCAAGAAATATTTTGTATGACCTCTCTGTAAGCCAAGTAAGTTGTTTAATGAGAAGAGGAAAGCCTTTTGTGGCACCATGCGTTTCATTAAACCTATCTCTATATTTTAAAATTCATTGTCCTTTTTTATGCATGCTACCTCGGATCTGATCAATCCGAGACTAAAAACAGGTTGACTTTGCCCATTCCTTGATAAAATACAAGAAATGATCAAATCACGCACTTCGGGAATCGTCCAGAATCCTCGGATTCGCGATACCTCGATAAAACTTGTTCGCAACAAACAGTCGCTCGAATCAAGTTATAAAACTTCGGCTCAGATCCATGGATCGCCAAAGTCATAACTAAGAGGCAGACTAGCGATCTCTTGCCCAGGTTTCCGAACCACAAGAGATCGGAAGAACAATTCAGACCTCTTAGCAGATCGATTGATCTGAAGAGTCTGAAAATTAAAGAGTCTCTTAGCAGATCTACGGATTTGAAGAACTCGCAAAATTAAAGAGTCTCTTAGCAGATCTACGGATTTAAAGAACTCATAAAATTAAAGAGTCTCTTAGCAGATCTACGGATTTGAAGAACTCGCAAAATTGAAGAGTCTCTTAGCAGATCTACAGATTTGAAGAACTCACAGAAATCAAAGGATCTCTCAACAAATCCACAAAGAAAAGCTCGAGAATTACAAGTTCAAAGGCAGACTTAAAACTTCGGAAAACGCAAAAAGTTGAAAAGAAGCAGCCAAGTAACGAACATTCATTTTTTTCCAATATTCGGGGGAAGTACAAATACATCAAACAACTCGGGACACACCCGAGGACCCTCAAAAATTGAAGACAAAATGAAACAGTTAACATCGGCAGCCATCAACAGATAATACCGGCCTACCGAAGTACTAAAAAGCAAAAAGAAACAAGTACAACGCAGCGCCGAGGCAAAAGGGGGAAAGGCAAGCACACATTCGGAAGTCCTCAACAGGAACCGACCGACTCTGAAGAAGACGACTGCCCGAATCCCTAACTCTTGGGAGTCTCAGGAACAGCCCCTAAGGGAGCATCCTTCGAAGAACCCCCAGCAGTAGTGTCACCTTCGGAAATCGCCTTCTGGGCTCGAGCCTCTGCAAGAGCAGCTTGGCGTTCAGCTTCAGCTTCGTCTCGATCAGCCTGGCATTCCACCAAGTGATCCTGGGCCCGCATCCAGAGAGGAACTTTCTCATTCCAAGGGAAATGAGGCATGTGCTTCGCAAACATGCGCCGAGCACCCAGGATACCATTCCAATACTGCTCTCTACACTGATCAGCAGTATAGAGGTCAGCTCGCTCTTGCTCCAACTTCCGAATGGTCTCATCCTTCTCTCGGATCTTCAGCTGAAGAACATACACCTTGTCAGCTTGATTCTGAATCATCTCCCGATTCTTGACAAACTGCTGAAGCCTCGCCTCCGCATCCTTGCTCTCCTTATCAGCCGCCTCAAATTTAGACGTCATCTCCTTGAGAAGTCTGTCTTTTTCTTCAAGTTCGCTCACAAACTTGGCGGCCATATCCTTCTTCTCCTTATCGAAGGAAGCTATTTTTTCAGCATCCTCTTCGACTCGGAAGGTGAGCTTACCAACTTCGGTCCCGATCTGCTCAGCAGTAGCTCTAGCCTCGCGACTATACTTAAGATACAGCTGCTTGACTTCCACAAGCTCGGAGAAGAGCTGCCCAGCCTTCTGGTCCAAGATAGGAATATCACGAGCATAAGCCTCCTGATATCTCCTCAGTTGTCTCTCCTCAACCGAGCTGCACTCGGAAGCGAACAAGGACCAGAAGACAGCCTGAGAGCGAAGAAAAGATGAGCAAAAGTAAGAAAAACATAAAACAAAGAGACAAATCAAAGAGAAATCCAACACTTACCTCATTCAGGTAATACTGGGCCATCATAGCCGGATTCCTCTCTTCAGCTCCAGGAACCCTCCACTGCGGATTGGCCCGAAGTAGGTTCTCCCGAGCAGCTTCGGGACCCACTAAAGAACCCACGTCAGCCAGCGGATTCTCTCCCAAAACCGGAGCCCTAGCAAACCGAGCCATCGCCTCCCTTACTTCCTCGGGGATCCGTTTCAGCGGAACATCCGAGCAAGGGTCAGCATGGATCAACCTATCCAGGGCCGAGGTCGAAGTAGAACCCAAAGTTGAGTGGCGCCTCTTCCTCGTCAGACCCTGTTCGGGCTGCTCCTCCTCAGCAGAGGGAACATCCTTCTCAGCCTCGAGAACCTCAACATCAGGGCCCGTGAGATCCACCATCTCCTTATCTGGACTTCTCTCTCTTTCGAGAGGAACGTCAGCAGATTCCTTTTTCTCCTCGGCCACGATAGGGAAATCCGAGCCAGGAACAGAGTCGGTTTCGATCGCCTCCATCACCTTGGTGATATCCTGGATCTCGATCCCTAAAGCAGTAGACGGCTTCAGCGGAGAGGGGATGGTATCTTCCTCAGCCAACGGTTGATCCACGGGCGGCGGTTCCGCAACCACCACACTCTTTAACTTCTGCCCTGGCAAGGGCATGAAGTGAAGAAGGTTCTTAGGAGGAGGCATGTCTTCCGAAGCCGTTTCCTACAAAACAAGCATTCAAAGATCAGCTTCGGAAAAGGAAAAGACGAACTACAAGAAAGCTCCTAGGTCAGAGCAAATACCTTCTCCGAGGACTGAGAAACCTTCGCCTTCTTCGGATGCGCAGAAGACTTCAGAAGAGTGCTACCCTTCCTTTTCCTCTGATCCTAAGAAAAGGAGACCAAGGATCAATAAATTCAGAGGAAGACAAAAGAGGAAATAAAGAAAAAAAGGCGAAGTACCCGGTTCCTAGATAAAGAGATATCTATCCGAGCCGGGGATGAAACCGAAGGAACGGCGCGCGGCACAGCGTCAGTCCCAGGACCCTAAAAAGATGGTCCAGGACCAAGACGTTAGCCGACGGCCAACCAAAGAGGAAGTAAAGACAAATAAAAACCGAGCCGATAGAAACACTCACCGGATCCGAAGTTGTCCTTAAAACAGGAAGCACGACCTTCACTAGAACAGCTTCGGGAGAGGAGGCAGAATCCCACGGATCAGCTCGAACTTCGGATATCCGAGCAACACCCGAAGGAGACAACACGTAATCCTTCAGGCGAGGATTACGAGGATTCTCTTTTCCGAATTTGTAATCAGGAGCCGAGTCGTGAATAGTTCGCAGATCCAAAGAAATGCCCAAAATCTTAGGATCAAGACAGCTAAAGTCGTACTCTGCAAAAACAAATTACAAAACGAATCAATAAAACGAAGGAAAAAAGAGGAGGACAAACTCACTGAAACACGGTCCCAGCCGAAAGACACCTACCCCTGTCAAAAATCCTGCTGAGACCGGCGACAGCAAGAATGTCCTCCCGCAAGATGTAGTTAAGGTTCTGGAGCCAGCTAGACGGCAGTTTATAATTATCCTCCCGAGTCAAAAACCACTGGAGGAGATCCACGTAGTGCTGATGGTTCTGATCCGGAGCAGCCACCCCCACCATGTCAGGATCAGGACTCACGAACCACTTTGGAGGGCGATAAAAATTGGGGTGCTTCGGATCCGTCGGCACGCGAACAAGCAACCACTCCGTCTTCCATTTATGGTCGGAGCTAAGGTAAGGGTATGCCGTAATGTAGTTCGGCTCCCCTCTCCTTCGGGACTTTTTGTTGATGATGGTCCACCAACCATACCCATCACCCTTGGAAGCATGATTGAAAGACAGATCGTGGAGATCCCTAAAAACGGAGACAGGGCAGGGAAAGTTAACAAAGTCGCACACCCATCTAAATCCGATGATGTGCCTCATAGACTTGGGTGTAAGTTGGGCCAAACTGATGTTGTACGACACCAGGAGCTCGGAAATGAACGAATCCAAGGGAAAGCGGAGACCGTTCTCCAAGTGATGAGTGTACACAGAGATGAACCCCCTCGGCGGATGAGTCACCCGAGGACGCTCCTGATCGGGAAGTTCACACCAGTACCCCAAGGCATGCTGGATTCCGTACAGCTCCTCGGCCTTCCGATGATAGTTCCCCAGCTTCGCCTCCACTAACCAGTCACCACTAACTAATTTCTCCAACGGACCATCGATCTTGGTGGTCTCATGCAAAATCGGAGCATACTTACCCTTCGGATCAGCTTCAGTCCAATGAACTGGAAACTCAGGGTAAGGACGGCGGACACCCGAAGAACCAGCCTTCTTACCAGAAGCAGCGCGTTCAGACACACCAGACCCACCAACAGCGCCATCTTTAGAGGCGTCCCAACCAGTGGAGCGTTTCTCCACCGGCTTCTCCAAAGGCCAACCCCTCGAAGTTTTCTGTACCCTTCCCGAAGGCACATCCTCCCTCTCACTAGAGGAGCCAACGACGAACTTACTTTTGCCCTTATTCTTTGCCATGGTTGCAAATTCTCGGTCTAGGGTTTAGATTGAGGAGTAGAGGAAAGAACGAAAAAGTAAGGAAAATTCAGAAACAAGTTACCTTTTTCCGAAGCGGAATTCGCCGACAAAGCGAACGACACAAGTTCCCAAAGTCTAAAGCTGACAGAATTCCGTAGATCTGAAGAAACTCGAAAACTGCGATCGCCGGAAAAAGAGAGGAAGTTTGTTTAAAAGAGAGAGAAAGTAAAAGTTTGGAGGAAGCTTGGCGCCCAGTATTTATAGAAAAAAGAGGCGCATCAACTTCTTTTCAACCCACGATCTCCACGACACAATACAAGTCCCAGCACTTGTCATCAATGCAAATCATCCCTTTTCAAAAAAAAGAGGGAACTTTTGGACTTCTGACAACTGGAAACCCACCCATTTAATTCTAAATGGACCGGGTCTGGGGGGCATGTTGTTTGGGCTCCCAATTGATATTCAATTGGGCCACTAAGTCCAAAACCCAATGGCTCTAAACAACAACATCAAACCTACCACAATGGCTATTCAGCCATCCATTGAGGCCCAAGGCCCAATAGCAATAAATGACCTATGGGCATTTATTATGCAAACACTATAAATAGGCCGCCAAGGCTCACACCTCAAGGTACGTCCAATTTATCGCCTTAAGACTACTCTTCTAGAGAACTTCTCTCTAGAATCCGAGCATCGTTCTTACTTAGGCATCGGAGGGGCTTTCCTCGGAAACACCCCCGAGGCTAGTGACTTTACTCTTGTGTAGGTGAATTCGGACTCGACTCATTCAGGCAAGCAAGATCTTCAACACATACGAAAGGGCCTTCATTCGAAGCCCATTGTTTCCATCTTTACAACACCGGAACAGTTACAATCTTATAATTTATCAATCTTACACTCTTTTGAGCTCACATTTATAACTTATAAATAAGTACCTAATAACTAATTAAGCAACTAGTAACAAGCAAAGTACTATAACTAGTAACTACCACAAAATCTATAATTAGCTATGATTAGCTAACTACTATAAGTAGTTTATAACTAACTAGTCTAACTAGACGTTCTTTAAACTTGTTAGGACTACTGGTAAATTGAAGAATTGATGTGATAAATTCTACGAGTTGTAGTACATTTATGATGTATGTTCTTATAGACTATAATCGTTCATTATTTAGTAAGTTTGTTTCGTATCAACTTAAAGTGTTACATTCTTATATATATTTGTAGTTTAGTGTTTACATATGATTCTCATTATATAATTATTAATCATCTTATAACTTATAGCAAAAATCTAATTAATATAACAATGTAGTAATTCATTAAATTAAAAATATTCGTAAAGATGTAGATTGATAGCTTATTAATTAGAAATAAAATGAAATTTTTATCGATAATAACTTAAAAAGATATTGACTGAAATCGAACCAATCCGATACCTAACTGAAATGACATGAACCGAGATCGACCTGGTACTGAATTGATCCGACTTGAATCTTTCCGAACTTAATTGACCTGAGTCAAAGTCTACCCGACCCAAAGTTACACGAACCCGAATTTGACCCGACCAAACCCATTTAGAACCCATCACGGTTTGACCTAGTCCGCTTAAGACCCTAACCAAAATCAACCCGGTCCGAAATTGACCCGGATCCGCCAACAATTGACTCAAAATTGACCCAAACTGAATATACCCGACCCAAACCCGATTTGATTCTGAAAGCGTTTGACCCGAACTTGACCCGAACCGAATAGACCAGAACTGTCATGGATCAACCCACAATCCATCCAGCGACCCGATTTGACACCTCTAGTAAGGGAAACCCTCATTTAAAGTGTCCCTAGTGGGATTGAACCCCAACATTTTAGATGGTACGTCGCAGTCTGATTGGAAGTTTGTTTTCTCTGTTAGATTGTTTTAGAATTTATGTTGCCGGTAGAGAGGATCTTTTTTTTTTTTTTTGTTCTACTACGAAGAGTTCCCACCGCTTATGGAGTTTGCATGGGTACCTCGGTGGGCAGCATCCCTCCCAGTTGAGATTTTTTCCATACCCAAGGCTCGAACCCGAGACCTTGGTTAAGGAGTAAGAGGCCCTTAACCACTCATGTCAACCTTAATTGGTTCGGTAGAAAGGATCTTTGGTTGTTACTTTTTACGTAGTATTTAATAATGTGTGATTGATATTTATAGAGTTAAAGAATTCTGATAAAACTCAAAAGATTAACTGAGATGCTTAATAAACCTGTCTAATGTTTCTCGATCGGTTAATTGTTTGATTTATTAAAATAAATAAACTGCTTAGTTTAGATTCGTTTGCCCCTAAAATAACACCTAATTTTACAAAGTCAGTTTGATAGAACAAAAATCATATCAATAACGTGTATTTGAGCAACCTCTAAAACATTATTGTTACTCTTCTTCTTGTATAGATCTGGTGGGATTGGGTAAAGAAATGAAAACACTGTACCAATATACCCGCTGTTTTGCTAGTGAGACAACAGACAAAATGTGTCATACATAATTACATACTTATCAACTTTCAAATAAATAAACAATTAATTTAAACATAACATTCTAATTATTTTTATTAGTTACATAATCACTGCATTAAGATCTACCTATTTGTTATATTCCCTGGAAACTACAAAGTTTGACACAAATTTCTTCTCTCAATGACCTTAAATATGTTAAGATTCCTCCAATTGATAAATAAAATACTTGGTATATGTACAGTAGTCGTATTTTTGTCTCCTAAATATGTAACATACATATTATTTTCTTAATATAAGAAGTTGCGAATTACATTCATAATATAAACTGACTTGTTGAGTTGTAGCCATCTGACCCAGGCAATTGTATAAGAGTGAGATTATTAGATGTAAATCTGGACAAAATGTTGAGTATCAATCTGCAAAACACGAGGTTGATTAGTTTTTTTTTTCTTTCCGTACATTTATCTCTATTATATAAGAAAATGTCTAAAACGGCGTAAATATTGTTTGTCTATTTTATTGTTTACTAAAATTTCAAAAAATTAAAAAAAAACATTAAAAAGTAAATACAAAAACATTTATATTGCAATATAAAGGGGATCGATTTCAAATATATTTACTAAAATAATCAAATATTAAAACTAAGAAAAAATAATATGAATAGGGCAAAAGATAATTAACCAAATAAGTATTAAATTACCATAGAAACTAGGTAGTCTATATAGTAATTACAATAATCTTTGTGATTTGTTTTTCTTAAACGGCCTCAACCACTAATTTTTACTAGCAAATAAACAAACATTTATTTTATTTTGGATAAAGGTCAATCAATTAAACAGGTATTAAATAAATATAGGTTTAGGATGGAGTTGAACAAATTCTTTTCGGGGAACCTAGTGTTAGAAAATAAACATAACTTTTGGGCCACCAGAATTCGATTCGGAGGTTTGCCGTCAAAACTGGGATTGTTGATTACATGCTAAACCAAATCTCTATTGTATAAAGAAACTCCCGAGTTCATTTTAGTATTGGTCATTTCGTATCCCCTATCAAATAGACTATAACTAGTATAGTACTCGTACGATGCACGATTTTTATAATCTATACATAAAATTTGTATGAAATATGTTAGGAAATTATAACCAAATAGAGATTATTGTTGTGAATAAACAAGAGAGAATAAGAGAGATGATAGTGTTGTGTCTTTTATTCCATGAACAATGGGGTATATATACATACAATATAATATGGTTTGCTTAGGAAACAATAAACACTAAGATATAGATCGAATATTCCGGAAATATACCAGGGGTATAATGGGCATCCACATAATATTCATAACACTCCCCCTTGGATGTCCATTATTGAAGATTATGCCTCGTTAAAACCTTACTAGGAAAACCCCGTGGGATAAAACCTAGTGAAGGAAAAAGAGTACATCATTCTTCATAATACGTTTGAGATGTTGCCTCATTAAAAATCTTACCAGGAAAACCCAGTGGGACAAAACCTTGATTAAGGGAAAAAGAGTGCAACGTGTATTTCTCCCCCTGATGAATACATCATTTGAGATCTTCTGGTGCAATGGATCCAATATTGTTGAGTAGCTTCTCAAATGTAGTAGCATGGAGTTCCTTGAAAATTGATTCTCCAAAGTTTAACTTGAAATCTCCAATTCTCCACTTGAATAGATGAAGTGAATATCTTTATCACCAATGCTTTGTAAAAAATACTTGTAAGATCATTTGCTTTTCTCTATCTCATTCGATACGTATTATGCATCGAGTTTCTCGATGAATAATACTTTAGCTTAACCTTAGATAGTTACATTTTCTTGTACAAAACTTATCCATACATATTGGACATATATACCTTCTTCTGGAGGTCATAAATGGTAGTTTTCAATCAATAATAATCAAACTTTCTTTGGTCGTGAAAATACATTATAAATAACAATATCATCGTCCAACTTGGAGCTATAATATAGCTAATAATGTTATTTATACTATGGTTCTTCTGGACCATAAAATAAAATCCATCATAAAAATATTACATACTTTTATCTTATATTTTAAAATGATTTATATTTGTACAAGAATTCTTCTTTGAATAATTGAGTATGTGTATTTCATAACTCTTACGTATTCAAACTTCAGGTTGAATTGTCATTTCAAAAACACTCTTTTAAAGTTTTGATAACTTCTCATCAATGTTGTGATATTCATATGCAAAATCACAGGGCTAGATGTTTAAGAACATCATGTATAAGTTCTTCAGGAACTTTTCTTATTTGCATGATTCATAACATACTATTAAATCAATATTATATTTCTTTTGCAACTACTAGTTCAATTCAATGAAGCAAGAATCTCATCTTATAAATTTCCATAAAGTTGCTAATCCATTTTACCATTATTTGGATTCATATTTCATATACGACATCATAATAGTTTTGAAACATGTTATATGAAATTATAACTAGATAATTCTATATCATACCATGATAAAACATAAAACAAACTAAATGTATGATGAATGATGCATTTACCTATTAACTACATATGTAAATGAATGTAGGATTCAAATGCAAAACACTGTACAGTGTGGATATTTCAAATTCATAACTTGTTGGACTTCAGGCCCATGAGCTCATTTGATCATTATAGTTATGTCTACATCGAAACAGACATATATAGATTTACGATCCCCTATTCAAAATTCATTATTTCTCGCATAAGCATTATATTTCGGTTCCATCATCTACCGGTATTTCTTCAACATATATTTTGCATGCTATTCATCAATGATATATGAATACTTATTCAATAGGTACCGTTCATTTTTCCTCACGGGCCATCTATTATTTTTCAGATATCTATACCACTTCAAGGGTATTTCATACACTATATAATTAATATTGTTTTCTTTATTTTCAAAAATATCATCAACTGCACTATCTTGCCCTTTTTATATAAATAAATTTATTTTGCACTATGTTGGAACCGTATATGTAATCTACACTTCAGGTGTATATATTTAAATAAATATTGACAAGATATATAATTCTCAACACTTAATATATTTAACATCGAGCACTATGACTATCTTATACCTTTATGTCTCTAGACATTGTAAAACTTAACATAATTAAGTCATAGATATTTATGTCCAAACATACTTCGAGAATATAAAGTTGGCATGTACACTTACTCATATGGGGATCAATTTATTATCTTTCAATTTTGCCAAATTATTTTTGCTCGTCTCCCCATAAGTTGGGAAAATATTTTCAATATGTTATGGGGCATAAAAAAAATTCACCAACTAAATAATACACTTTTCAACGTGTATTTTGATAAATATTTACTTTTGTTCTCTTCTGGAGATCAACATTGATTATGGGGAGTAGATATAATATGCAGTTGTTTTCTTCATATTTTCTCTTTTCGTGCTGACGTATGATTTCCCCAGTCAAGAGATTTATGATACTTAAATCAATCACAAAACACTTGTAAACTTATTGATGATCTTCAAGTCACCTACTACCATTCTGGTGAACTTCGATTCACTTACTATCATGGTGAACTTTAAATCATCTATCATTATACAATTTTTCAAAATCATTAATATCTCTTGTATTTATTTTCTCAATCGGTTCATTATAACTATTTGATTGAAATACAACTCAACCTCATCATTTTGTCCTGCCTTTGAATATATACAACATACGAGGGATGTCAGCACATAAAATGTTATTTGACAAGAATTTTCAAATTCTCATAACGGGTGTTCTTAAACCCGCATGGCCTGGATTATCACATCATGCGTATATAATATCATATAAATTATTTCATTCGATAACTGCTGGTTATCTTCTCAAAGTGATCACTGTAATTATAAAATACTATAATTTGAACATATTGTGATGTGGTATAACGACACGAACTGGTGTCTCAATTTTAACAGCAAGATAATATAAACAAAACTTATGGAAGATAGCTTGTACTCTTTAAAAGTATCCATTACAACTTTGATACATATCACAAAAGTATACATCTTCAGAATGTAGTATAGTACTCATGCTCATAGAGCGAGTCAATAAGACATGATTTAACTACTACCCAAAATATCCTGAAATCACACAACATAATCGCAAAAGCCAACATTAACTCAACATTAAAGCTAAGAGAAAAGCTACGGGATTCATAAAAAAACACAACACACAAATGACCTAATTAAACAAACCAAAAATTGAAACCCTGAATTAAAGCTTTACCGTTACCTTTAACGTCAAGATCGGGGTGGTACGACAATACGAGACAGTGACGACGTTCTAAAGAGATTTGGGATTAAAGAGGCCAAAACACTAACCCGATCACAACCCAATGAAAAAACGCTTACTATCCCAACAAAGAAACCCTAGCCCCCTAAACTTTAACTTTACCACCCTTTATTGGTGGCGGCGTTTAGCGAAGAAGTGAAATAGGAGCTTTGAGATGTAGATCTGTCTGTAGATCCTCCCGAAGAGACCTTGGCGAATTTGAGCTTGGTTGATCCGGAACCACTATTTACCCCTAAGACAACGGGCGAGAGAGAAACGAACTAAGAGGGGTTGAAATTCCGATGAACGAAACTTGTTCACCTCTTCTTCTTCGTTGCCGGAGAACCACCACCAACAGCAGGACAACCGTCGACGGGCCGGCGCTGGCTCAAACTAGTTATTACTACGGTGGTCGCACGTAAGCTCGCTGGCGGTCGTTAAGCCTACGACCACCAGCAAGCAGGCGACCGGCGCTAGGGTTTTGGTATTTGTTTTCCTTAGAGAAGAGGAAAGGTAGAGGAAGAGTGTTTTCAATTGTTTATCACTAATATGTTTTGTAAATTTCAACTCTTGAGGCAGGTAAAGGCACAAAATAATTATCCTAAATGAATGACATCAGTTTAATTAAATTACAAGATACAGAGAAAGGGATGCAAGAGCTTAAACGTGTTGCCAAAACAGAAGCGATGAAGCCTCTATAGCGCCATAGCACCCGCCACGATTTGTAGACTAGTCAGTCACAAAAGACAGCGGGACATCATCTCCAATTATTAAGAGGCCGTTTGGTTGGAGAAGGGGAAAAGGAAAGAGAATGAGAATGAGAATCAAGGAGAATGGAATGAAAATCCTTTGTTTAAGAATGGTGTTTGGTTTCCCTATTTTTCTCCTCTTTCTCTCCTACATAGCTTAATTATGAATAATAAATAATAAATAAATAATAAATAATATTTATTAATTTACTAATTCATTATTTATTATTATTTAATATTTATTATTTATTACTACCTTCGTTCCATAATGTTCCTCACTTTTCCATTATGCGCGGTCTCCAATGCACTACTTTGACCGTTAATAATTTTAATTTCGTATTAGTAAAAATTATAAAAAAATTATATTTAGAAAAATTATATTTAGAAAATTTATATTGAAACGAATCCAATGATATCCCACAAATTAACATTTATACTCTTAATTATACTATTAATTACGGTAAAAGTTTTTAAACTTTGACCATATGAATAGTAAACATGAGGAACATTATGGAACATATGGAGTATTATTTATTATTTATTATTTATTAACATTATTATTATTTATTATGAAAAGAGGGTGGTCAAGGGAATGGGAATGACAAACTTGGGGGGTAGAATTTTTTTGTAGAGGGATTTGGTGGTAAGTGAAGAAGAAAAGAGGGTAAATGGAATGACAAAAACCACCAAACAAACAACAATAAAGGGAATGAAACCTCATCATTCCCTTTCCCTTTCTCGAAGACCCCCAACCAAACGCACCCTACGTCTTTTTGATGAGCCAAATATTAAGCCATGGTGTGTGGTGTATGAAAAAGAAATGTTGCATACATTGTGAAACATAAGTAGCACCCCGTAACCAACATAAGTTGGTGGAGTTGGTAAGTCACAAGTTCGAGCCCCATCAACTGCGAAATGCTTGGGAGTGGCTCAAGCGATGACCTGCGAAGCTGAGCTGGTTAAAAAAAAAAAAAAAAAAAGTAGCACTTCGTATTCTTTAATATTATTCCTTCCATGGGCGAAGCTACGTGTGGGCCAAGGTAGGCCATGGCCCCCCCTAAGATTACAGAATATATAATAAAAGTTGCACTTATGAATAACTTTTTCTCCCTTAGCTGAGTTGGTATGAATTGCTAGCTACCAAAATGCAGGTTGCATGTTCGATTCTAGTGACTTGCATTTCTTGGTTTCTTATCTTTTAGTTTTTATTTTTTATTTTTTATTTGTAATACTTGATAAATCTATCATTCTTTGTTTACGAAATCCATTATTATTTTCATTACATTTTATTATTTTAGTGCTTTAGATTTCTCATAAAGTATTATTCAATGAAAATAGAGAATAAGTTATGTTTTAATACTTAATTTTAGGGAATTATATAAGTACTCCCGTAGACAAATTTGACCCCCTTGTACAAAAGATCTGGCTTTGCCCCTGATTCATTCCAATCCGTTTTCTTCAGCTTAAAAACCTTAAAAATCAATCATCACTAGGCGGATAATTTGAAAAAAGAAAAAAAAAAATCCTTAAAATTTAGGCATGTCTACGTGTAATTCACAATGCCAATTTTGTTCCAAAATTTGTGTGAAAGGAAGTCAGCCGCGTAGATTGAAATCTCTACTGGTTCTAATAAGGTAGTAGTACTATTACAACAAGAGGTCTGCCAAACCACAGTAATGTCGTACCATTCTAGGCATTCTTACACCAAACAGAAACACCCCCCATCAGCCCATCTTATTAAATTTGGTAACAAATTAAATATAATATTGTTCGTGTAGTAAATGGTATCGGTACTCTACGTAGTATCAAAGTCAAACCAAATATCCTTTTAATTTTTACCATCAAAATCCCCAATTTCTGAATGAAACCTCAAAACGTACACACACAAGCATAAATACTCTCAAGAGAAGAGTCTGAACCACTCTTTACCTCTCGTACTAGTTATTACTACAAGTGCAATTTACAAAGAGAAAACAACCCCTAGTTTCCTTTTCTTTCTCTATTTTCTGCACTCTCTTGTTTTATTTTCTGAATCCGAAAAACAAAAAAAAAAAATAGCAAAAAAAGAAATTAGAAATTGAAAAGTAATATTGTAATAATCTGATATGCCCTCGTTGTGATTAAGATGGTAGAAGACGTAGGAAGATCGAATTGTTTCTCAGACGATCTAGACACAACAACAAGCACTAGTTCTTATTCGATGACGGGGAGCGAGTTTCAGTCACCTGAGCCCGACAATTTCTCTCTCTTAAAACCACACCGTTGTTCTGATTCCGCTTTCGAAGCCATTGTATCGGCTTCCTCTGCAGCCAACAACCGTCCTTTAAGCTTTAATGACTTTAAGCTCATCCGTAAAGTCGGAGCTGGGGATATAAGCACCGTATACTTATGTCGGCTTCGCTCCGATGAGTCCTGTGAGTATGCGATGAAAGTGGTGGATCAACAGATGCTAGCTATCAAGAACAAAACACAAAGAGCCGAGATGGAAAAGAAGATTCTCAAGTTGCTTGACCACCCTTTTTTGCCTACATTATACGCGCAGTTTCATGCATCTCATTTCTCTTGCATTGTTATGGAGTATTGCTCTGGTGGTGACTTGCATTCCCTCCGTCATACCCTCCCTTACCACCGCTTCCCTCTCTCTTCCGCAAGGTAATTTATCTTTTAAATTGTCATCTCTAATTAATTTGCTTAATTATCCTTGCGCCTCATCAAATCATATTCTTCTTATGTTTAACTTTTCCGTTTGATTTGCCTCTCCAATTTATTACCGTAAACAAGATTATACATGATTCATAGCATTAATTAATATCTTAAAATTAAATGCAATAATAATATTACGAAGAAATAATTTAAGAAATGCGCAGAACATTTCTAGCTTATTGGTTTAATATTTATTTTCCATAAAAAAGCTGCAAATTGCAGGACTACTTCTGATAATTTCTTGAAATTGTAAATCGACAGATACATTTCAGTTACTGTCTGATGATGAGATGACGATGAAATTTCAGTTTTTATTTTTGTTTTCTATTTTCTATTTTCTATTTTCTATTTTCTATTTTCTTATTGGGGCCGGGTTTGTTGTTTGTTTGTATACGGAGACAAGGGTATTCAGATGTCCTTCATCTGTTAATGCAATTGTCTGCTGTTTTGGCGATATTCTCAATTTTTAAAAAAGTTAGTTAAACCCCGGGATTTTAATTACTCTTAAGATGAAAGTAAATAAATTACGTGAGTAATAGTGATCTTATTAGGATTACTGATAACAGATTTTACACAGATTTGGAGCCTGCTATTTGGCCGCACTTTTTATTTGGACGTACATCTTTCTTTTAATGGAGTTTCTTCTTTGAGTTCAGCTCTGCGTTCCATTCCCTTCATCGTCTAGTGATTTTCGCCCTCTTTTACGTAACTTTGTGTATGTCCGTATTTGGGTTTTCTTTTCAAAGATCACATGTGTAAAATAAAATAAATTATTTAATACTCTTTCCGTATTTATTCAAGGGATACACTTGGTTGGACACGGATATTAAGAAGAATAATTGAATGAAATAAAATAATAAAGCAAGTGGGGTTGGATAGATATTTTAATAAGTAAACAAGTGGGGATCATGTCATTTTGGTAGGTGAAAGGTGGGATAAGTTTCTAAAATTATTTGTTTAATAATATGGTGGGTCATGGGGTAAATTAGATGAATTATTTCTTATTTCATTAGATGGTGGGGTTAATAAGTTACTAAATATGGCAAGTGTATCTCTTAAATAAATACGGCCGGAAAAGGCAAGTGTATCCCTTAACTAAATACGGAGGGAGTAATGTGTGGCTATTTTTATTATACATCGGGGACGATGTGTGTACGTAACAAATTGGAATGTATACCTCTCTGCCTTTAAAGGTTGCGTCTTCCAAAAGTAGAAAAGTTTATTGAATATAATATAATATGAATAAAGTAAAAAAAAATGTGTAAAAAAGTGGGTAGATGTAAGGAAAAAAAAAAGAGTGGAAAATTGTAAATATTATGAGGTAAAAGAGTGAAGGTAGTAATTTTTATGTCAAAAAATGGAATAAAATAAGTGTAAATAACATTATGAAACGGACTAAAACGAAAAATGTAAAAAGTATTTTGAAATGGATGTAGTACTTTCTAAGATTTGTATTGAATTTTGGTTGATTTATTAGTTAGAATGTGAGATACTACCCGTAGACTAGTAAATAAAAATAGAGCCCATATATATTAACGAAAGAGGAAACGATGTCAATTTTGGACCGGAGTAATAGAAATAGATGATGTAAGTCGCATGGCCATATTAAAGGGAGTCATATCAATATACTTTGTATATAACCCATGGTATTGAGAAGAAATTAGAACTTCTTAGGCCATGGTTTTGATATCTGACATCCTACAAATGTTACTCCGTATATGAATGCAATTATGCAAGTACTCCGTATATAATTAAGGCAAAGTATTTTACAGTAGAAGTGCTTAAATTATTATTTATTTCTTTTTTAAAAAAAGGTAAGAAAAAACTTAGGAGTCCCTTCGCACAAGGGTAAAACCTAAGTAATCATTGTTTACAATATCTTCTAATTTCGGGCTAGAACTAGGGGTAATACACATAGGGTTGATAATGAGGTGACCTACATTCGCAATCCAATCTGCCGCTCTATTTATCTCTCGGAAACCATATTGCGTGTGGACTGTATTAGATTGCCGAAGGAGATACTTGCTATCTTGAATGATAGTTTGAAGCTTCCAAGGGAGTAGAAGTGTTTAAATAGACTCCGTACTTTGTTGATATTGTAGTCCGTAGTATGGAGTGATTTAATTAGGTGAGTTATTTTTGGTGCAAGAGTTGATTGAACTCGATCAGGCTACAGTATCAGAAACCATAAATAAGGTAGATGAGAGTAATTAATAAAGTAGACATTCCTAAAAGCTTGTTTTGATTAGATAGTCCTACCACCTTCCCCCGTCCCCTCTAAGAAAACAAACACCTTACACGTTACACCTTACACCTTAAGCTATATCAAAGGATACTAAAACTTTGTTTTATTCTTCATATACTACAGTTGTGTACAAATATTTAAATTATTAATGCAATAATATCAACATTCCGTATTTCATGACAGATGCATGCAGATTGCAGAATGAGTAATTTGTCAAAACTAATATAGTGATTTTGACAACTTGTCTAGTGTTTACATTGTGTATCATCGTGATTAACAAGTCATTTTAATCAACAAACATCAACACATGTGGATCTATGTGTAACCAAAAACTTGACTTTTATTTAACAAATAATTAAATCGACCTCTCATACCAACAAATTAAATTAAAAACTAATATTTCAACCACAAAATATATGTGGCTATAATGTTGATGATGAAATGGGTAATTTTTGAATGTTGTTGTGGAAGTCTTATAATTAGAAATTGTTTACCTAATTAAACTGAGTGAATTGGTGTGGTTTTTCAGGTTTTACGCGGCAGAGGTGTTGGTAGCGTTGGAATATCTGCACATGCTTGGAATCATTTACAGAGACTTAAAACCCGAGAACGTTTTAGTGAGATCAGACGGTCACATCATGCTCTCTGATTTTGACCTCTCCTTATGCTCTCATTCTATCCCAGCAGTTGAAACTCCTCAGTTTTCATCTCCAACTCATTTCCCAAATAACTCCTCTTCCAATTCCCCTACCAAAAAAAATACTACTCCCACTCCAACAACACCCTCATTTTCTTGTATTCCATACAACCGACTGTTCCGGTCTAAGAAGATACAATCTTTAACCGGTAACCGGCTCTTTGTAGCAGAGCCTGTTACTGCAAGGTCATGCTCCTTTGTTGGTACACATGAGTATATTGCACCAGAGGTTGCCTCCGGTAATTCTCACGGAAACGCCGTTGATTGGTGGGCCTTTGGGATATTTTTGTACGAGATGATATATGGACGGACTCCTTTTGCTGGACAATCTAACGGAGCTACACTGCGTAACATCTTAAAAAAGCCCTTGACTTTCCCTACACATACTCCCTCTTCCTCGTCAGAATCCAACGCACGTGATCTCATTTCCGGCTTGTTAAATAAAGACCCAGCGGCTCGACTTGGCTCAAGTCGTGGGGCTGCTGATGTCAAAACCCATCCTTTTTTCAAGGGCTTGAACTTCGCACTCGTTAGGTCACTCACGCCGCCTGCGGTTCCGGGATTACGACAACAACGCCCGTCAGGTGCGACGTCGTTTAAGGGTGGTGCTAATCGTGTTACCAACAGAAAAGAATCAACGGCCTTTGATTACTTTTAAGTAAGAAGTTTCCTTACCAAGGGCTGAGATTATCTCCACGTGTCTTGTCGGTCCCGCTATACATGGGGACAGTGACAGTCTGGTGGGGACAGTTGTATATTCGACCTGTCTATTTAATAGAGGGGAGAGAAAAGTAACACAATTTCTCTTTTTATTTTATTTTATTTTTTATTTTTAGAGGGACTTATTAATTAATCTAGGTGTAGGACTGTAGCATGTACAAGTTATGTAATGGGACTGTAGGACTGATTCAAAGAAATACGTCATGTATAACGTGAGTAAAATTAAAGTAGATTATCATAATGCGGGTAAAATAGGTGGAAAGAACAATGTAGGTGCGGCCATGTATTAAGGTGCTACGGAGTTTTTTGTTTTTGTTTTTGTTTTTTTAACCAAGTTTACAAGAGATTTTCGTGCATCATGAATAATCCTAAATTATACTCTCTCCGTCTCTTTTTGTATTTTACGTTTGGTATTTTTCACGCGTTTTAACGATTAATTAATTTGCATTGATATTTCTCAATTTTTTTATTTAAACAAGATAAATTACGTTTATTTATAATGTTTTCACTTTTATCAAAATTCTGATATTGGGAAATGAGAAAAGTTAATGACCCAATGAATTTAATTGGTTAAAATAATAATTGGACACAAATTTTGTTAAAATACTAAGTCATTTATGTGATAATATAAAAGGAAATGTAAAGAACATTTTAAAATACCCAAAAAAGAAAACGTAAAAAACAAAAAGAGACGGAGGGAGTATTTGTTTTGATCCTTTTTGTACCAAACTGAGATCAAGTTCACCCCGTGTTAAAAAAAAACAATTCTACGAATTAGTATTTTTGCTTTCGCACAATTTATTCCGTATTTTGTATATCGGTATTCAATGTGCGCTTTTATTAAAAATATCCTCAATTAATTACTGATCACATACCACGATTTTACCCTTCAAAATATATTAGTACATAACTAACATTAGGTAACACCAACAAACTGTTACATAAAGGGGGTAAAGTGTTTCCATAGATTATAAGTAACACTTTGTGGGTGATACCCTCCTTCCACCTCTCCTCACCCCATCAATGCCTTGTCTCATACTCACCCACCATCACCATTGTCCGCGACCATCTTGATCATCACCACCACCATTCTCATCTTCATCCTCACCGGCAAGAACAAAAAAATTCGACTTATCTTCTCCAAGATCACCTCCAAACTTGTTTAGTCTCAGCCATTTCACAAAGTTCGGCTTCAATTTGAAGCCTCTTTTCGTAACTCTGCTCGTTTCTTACTCCATTGCTTCCCTCGTGATCTTCACATCTTGCTCTTCCAAGTTCATGCACAACAAGAAAATTGAGCAAAAATTAGTTTAGATTGAAAAGAGATGTAAGGCACGTAATCACAAAAAGCTACTAGCAAACGTAAAACTACAACTAACAACTACACATATGCTAATACAAAAATCCGTTGATCCCCGGCAACGGGCCAAAAACTTGATGCACTCCCACTAGTCATTAATCATGGGAGCACACACAAGTGATACTATTTTTTTTTCACTTGACTCAATCCTAAGACACTACACTAAGTATAGTAGACAAGAGATATGTAAGGGGTCGAACTCTCGAGGATCAAGCGTTTTCCATACTAGCAAGACACATGTAGCCACTGTCACACTTTACTCTAAAACAACAACAAATGGTTTGGTTGTTTGCACAACTTGTCACTAATTGCACAAACGGGGTAATCAATATTGTTGTGATTAGGTGAACTAAATCCTTAATGGAGGATTAATATATTTGGGCTTATTAACTATGCAAAAAGAAATTGAAGGAAGAAAAGAAATGAAGCAGTTTGTTTCTTTTGTATTGTGCGCACGTACGGATTTCACAGTAGCTCCTGCAAGGTTTCTGCCTTATTTGTGCGCCGCCACAAAAATGGCATGTGTGCCCCCACAACAGAGTTGTGCGCGCGCACAGTATGAGTCGTGGGCGCACAACAAAACGGGGTCTTCTGTCGCCTTTTGTTTTAGGGTACATGGGTTTTTCTACTCAATTGATTTAATTTATTCTTTGTATTATATATACCAACTTAAACCTATTTTTGATGGTGTAGTGAGTTTGTTGTGAGAGAAACACAAAAACACAAGAGAGTTAGAGAGAGAAATTAGATCTAAACTCATTCTCACACCATTTCTACTTGTAATACCTCCTCATAGTTTGAAGTGATTAATACAAGTATTAATCCTCATCCCCAAAAGTGGATGTACCTCATTTATGAGTGAACCACTATAAATTTTGTGTCATTTTAGTATTTATTGTTCTTTATTTATTGCCCAACAAGAAAACCACAAATCAAAATTCTTCGACCTTTATTGAATTAATACGGCATTAATTCATAACAAATATAAAGGGGTAGGACTAGGAAAGAGAGATTCCACACCTAATATAGCTATTAAAGTCAAGGTATCTCTACCTTACTCAAGCATGAACAACTGACGAATTACAAGTTATTCTAGGGAGCATTGTACACTTCTACAAACAATTCCCACCCGATGGTCACGGTGTAGTTCAAGAGCACAACGTTGTGTTTCCGATTTCCTACTTAGGTTCCTAATGGTCACGATGACAACTAGGTAAATAGAAATAAGGCTCAACACCCACTATAATCACGCTCCTAGAGTCAACACGATTAATTGGCGCTTTCCTGTGTCAAGGGAGCGTTTCTGGCCGGTGTCAACGTCTCTGTGCTCAATGCCTATCTAGGAGAACAGTTATAGCACATGAATCACAACTTTTTCTTGGGTTTGGAACAAGGAAACAACACAAGTAAGACCAACTTAAGTCCATCTAGCATGCTCATACACCCATCTCAAGCAAGGATATAATCCCACAACAACTAGTAAAGCTCAATAAACACCAAAATTACATATAAAAAGCGAGAGAAAGAGAAATCATGCCATAATTCTACTAGGGATCACCCAACCCCTAAGCCTAAGTAAACTACTCACACATGGTATCCCTCAAACCTAGAATATCTAAGAAAACCATAGATGTAAATATTATTTTCTATTTTGGGTAAAGAAACTCAACCTAAGAGATGAACTTGAGGATGAACACCAAAAATATTCCAATTTGGGTAAAGAAACTCAACCACAAATCATGCACTAAAAACTTGGAAATTAAAACTAAAGCAAAGACATAAAATCTTTAAAGAAATTAAGCATGAAAACTAAAGAAATTATTTGGAAATAAAGGGGAGATCGTGCTCCCAAATGTGCAGAAATTAAAAGACAAATTAAGCTAATTAACTAATGGAAAGTTTTTCAAAAACTACCTTATAAATTTAGTGTTTTGCGAAAAACTACCTTTAAAAAATGTTGTAATTAACTACCTTATAAAAAAATTATGTTGTAAGATACTACATTTTCTCGAATTATGAACGTTGAATAAAAATTCTGGGATTGGCTTTATCATATGTATCTTACTTGTCATTTAATTACCCATTTCCCGTGAGATGTCATGTGTGAAGGAAATAATGCCCTTGGTCCAAGTATGAATTTAATTTTAAGTCTAATTAATGCGGTTCGGTATTAATTAACAAGTTAATTGTAACACCCCGACAATTCCCTTTTTCTAAAACAACCCTTTTATAAATATAACTATAGAGAATTATCAAGGCATTATCGCCCGTGTGAAAACGTACGGCTTATTCAGAATTTTGCAGCGGAAAACATAAAACTAACTTTTAGGTTCATAAATAATCGATTACATATTAAGTTCAAAACCAATTAACGGAAATAAGGAAATACGAATAGTACGACAACTTTCAAATCTAAGTTAACAAACCAAATCACTTAATAAAACAAATATAACTACAAGCTCTCTAATCCCGATCCCAATGATGCATCATCTTCAAACCTGTAGATGGGCAACGCTTATTGATCCTTAGAGACTGCTCACCAAAGTTGGGTCATCACAGGATCAATAAGGCATAGCCATGATCAACACACACAAACAAAGCACGTAATCAGCAAAGCTGAGTACTACATACTAAAACAATAATAATCCTAACATGATACTATTAAACGAATCATCCTAACATGATACTAATGAACATAAATAAGGGCAGACAAACATGATAATTTGACGACCATACTTGACTAGACTAGGCTAGACTTATAACAATAATATTATTTTAGTTGAAATAGACAATGGACCGAGTTTTCTAGCTAGAGGCTTCACTAAGGAAGACGAGGTACGGGCGCGACTCCGTAACCTCAGTGACCTGCGATATCGAGGAACGTTTGAATAAAAATAGGACACGGTGATCAATCCGGTCCGAATTAAAGGCCATGGGCTACCACCATGAACCCCAACTCCTGTTTGTCCGTCACTTTAGACGTGCACAGTCTAAAGCTATTGCTACTCAGTTTTACTTTACATGATTTACAAATTGAAACCCTGTTATGACTCAACAATCACATAAGGCATACAAACCACATGTATTCACAACTGTTTTTATCTTGGAATTAAGTAAGTATCATAAATGGATCAAACAAGACTCATTCCAATTAAATCCAACCTTTCCTTTAATACTGATTAACCCCTCTATATGGGTATAAGGTTTCAACTTACTAAACAAGGTCCTCGGCCCTCATAAAGTAGTGAAAAGCTAAAAGGGAACAACAATCAACTGATCTGAATCAATATATACAAAGTAATCTAGTGTTCCCAATCAAACATGTTTGCATCAATCATCCATACTAACATGTTATAATTCTCATAATGCAATATAAGTTCAACATGTCCATGCAACAGTATTAAACATGCAATTTCAACCTGACTAAGTTCGTCAATAATATCAACATCACCAAGTTCAACAATACTATCAACATAGCCAAGTTCAACAACAAATTCAGCGTGGTTTCAACAATTAGCACACATTCCAAGCACACAGGTATGTACGTACCTTGTGTAAACAAACTGATAGGCCACTTTAACACTTTCAAAAGTCGCCTAAAGAGAATTCTCCACCTAACAACAGCCAATATAGACTCATATCAATTCACATTGAATTTTCAGCAACATTAGGGTGCTTCAAACCCTTCCTAAACATAATTAGATCCTTTCCCAATATCAAAACTTGAGTATTTGATTTCCTAGCATAATAATTATTGAATCAATGATTGAAATTCGTTGAAAACTCTTCGCAAACATCATACTTTAAATTTTCAGCAATATGAAATGGTTTAAAGCTTTCCCAAAACCAAATTATCATGCTTAGAACATAAAAATAATAATTTTAATAATTCATAACCATTCTATCATAATTTAAAAACTATTAAAACCTTAAAAGTTCATGTTTTAATAATTAAAATCCTTATTTTAATTCAATTATATAAATCTGAAAATTAAATTATTAATTATGCAAAGTATATAATATGAAATTCCTAACTTAATAATAAAACTATATTTTAATTCAAGAAACATGAATTAAACTAATAAAACATAACTAAAATATAATTTAGTTTAGGGTTGAGAATTAACCAAAAACAAGAAGGGTTGGTTGCCGGCAGTCAGGGACGACGGCAACAGGGAAAGAGGTCGGCGCGCCGGTGGTTCAACGTGGCTGGTGGCGCGACGGAGGTGCAACACGGTGGATGGCGTGTACAAGAAACAAGAAGAGAAGGGAAGACTGATTGCGTGTGTTGGAGCAGAAAGAAGGGAGGTTGGCCGCGATTGGGCGGCGCTGCGCGACAAGGGGCTGTAGTGAGGTGGTTGCTGCGGCTGGTGGTGGTATTGTGGTGGCTGTCGAGAGAAGCATATGCAAACAAAACAGAACCATTGATTAAGGAGAGCAAAAGGAAAGAGAGAGAGAACGAAAGGGATACGAGAGAGAAGGGGGATTACCGGACGGGAGGGGCGGACGCCGGTGGTGGTGGCTCGACGGCGGCGGCAACAAGCAAGCAAGGGGGATCAATTCAGCAGTTTACGTGAAAAGCATTGAAGGAGGGTTTGAGTGTTTTGTTTTCACGTGAAGTGAAAGGGGAAGAGAGTTGTGGGTAATTCTCTTTGGGTTTAGGCGTTTATTTGGGCTTGGGTATTTTAATTGGGCTAGAATTAGGATTCTTTTTCTAATTTTAATAGTGTTCGTGTCGAACCCGAATATAAATACTTTTCTAAAACCGAATTTTTTATATGTTTCAAATCGTTTTCGAGTTATGATTCTAATTTTTTTTGATTTTCATAAATCATTAAAAATATTTGAAATGCATTTAAATAAAATAAATATACACTTAGGGATCTTTGCATACAACTGGTTCTTCCTAAGCGTCTCCAAGATAACCCTCAAATGCTCATCATGTTCCTTTTCATTCCTCGAATAGATCAGAATATCATCAATGAATACCACCACAAACTTATCTAGGAATTCATGGAAAATCCTATTCATCAAATCCATAAATATGGCGGGTGCATTGGTTAACCCAAAAGGCATTACTGTAAACTCATAATGGCCATAACGAGTCCTAAATGCAGTCTTAGGAATGTCTTTCTCAGCTACCCTCAATTGGTGATATCCCGAAAGCAAATCAATCTTTGAGAATACACTTGCCCCATTCAACTGGTCAAACAGGTCATCTATCCTAGGAAAAGGATATTTGTTTTTGATTGTTACTTTGTTCAACTCCCTATAATCAATACATAGCCGCATACTCCCATCTTTCTTTTTGACAAACAATACTGGAGCTCCCCACGGTGATGCACTAGGCCTAATGTACCCCTTGTCGAACAAGTCCTGCAATTGTGTCTTTAACTCACTCATTTCTGGGGGTGCCATCCTATAAGGTGCTTTGGATATAGGTGCGGTTCCGGGATTTAACTCTATGGTAAATTCAAGGGCTCTAGCCGGTGGCATACCCGGAATCTCATCCGGAAATACATCTACAAATTCTCTTACGATTGGGACATCCTCTATCTTTACCCCAACTTTCTTACTCACATCTTGGACACTACAGAAAAATAGTTCACACCCTTTATTGACCAATTTCCTCACTTGTAATGCGGAGATCACCCCAAAGTTCCTAGACTTCCCAAAACATCTATATGATATTGATTTCTCAATAGGGTTCTTTAGGCTTACTTTATGAATCTCGCAATCTATCCTGGCCTTGTATAAGCTTAGCCAATCCATCCCCAGAATCACATCTAGGTCCCCCAAACTAAATTCTATCAAATTAGATGGAAAAGTGCAATCTTTTATCTTCAAGGGCAAGTTCTTAAATAATTTCGTACACCTTATGGTTGCACCAGTAGGCATACTAACAGGTAAATCAATTGCCTCAAAATCTACTAACTTCAAACTTTTAACAATAGAGGACGAAATAAAAGAATAAGTTGCCCCTGAATCAAACAACGTTTTAACAGGTAAGGAGTGAACAGAGAAAGTACCCGAAACTACATCTGCAGAACGTTCAGCTTCATTTCTACTCATTACGAACAGCTTTCCAGGAGCCTTGTTGTTATTGTTGTTTCCATTGGAAGGTTTGTTTTGGTTTCCCTGGTTATTTGGTGCCCCAGCAGGCTTCGAACCTTGGTTCCCCGAATGGTTAAACCCTGGTTTCCCTTGGTTACTACTCCCACTACCATTCTGCTCTCCCTTCTGCTTTGTAAAGCACTCATACTCTCTATGCCCCTTCTTACGACAGTAGTTGCAAGTTACCAATTCCCCCTTACAGTCCTTCCCAGGGTGATTGTTATTGCACATCTTACAGTGATGCACTCTGTTAGGCTGGTTTTTGTTGGTGTAGTTATTCCCCTGGTTATTTCTTCCCTGAAAGTTACCTTTGCCATTACCATTTCCATTTCCATTTCTATTCCTTTTGAAGTTCCCCTGACTTCCCCCAGCATTAAACTCTTTCCTTTTATCCCCAACATCAACATTCTTCTTGTCTCTCCTGGTCTGCAGGCCATAAATATGAGCATCTCTCCCATACACAATGTCCAAGGACGTAAAGGTTTCCCCTCCTAATCCCAGTTGGATCTCATCGGTTAACCCCTGCTCAAACCTCTGAGCCTTTAGCTCCTCAGTAGCTACCACCTCAGGTGCAAACCTCGACAAAGCTATAAACTTACTGTAGTATTCAGCAATGGTCATATTCCCCATCCTAAGGTTGATAAATTCCTGTGCTTTCTGCTTCCTCATAAAAGGAGGATAAAACTTCCCCCTCAAGGCAACAATGAATGAGTCCCAATTGAACCCCTCAACAGCACTCAGTCTAGTCCCATTCTCCCTCCACCAAAGGCCGGCCTCATCTTTCAGGTAGAGGACAGCTTGGCCTACTTTCATATGCTCAGGACAGTTTACCGCCCCAAATAGTTTCTCAAACTCCCTGACCCAGTTTTCAAGGAAGGTGGGGTCTGCCTGCCCCTTAAAGTATGGTGGCTTAACTTTCGCAAGCCTTTCAAACATGTCCCCTGCAGAATCGGGGCGCTCAGTTCTTTCCTGGGTTAGTTTTTCCGCCAAGAGGCGAATAACAGCAGCTAGGTCACTATTATTGGCCATCCTAGAGCGCGACCTGAAATTAATATACTCTAATTCAGGTTCAAAACTTTACTTATATTATCCTCTAGCAATGCAATATCACATCAACATTCAAAATGCACACGAAATGAACAATCATGCAAAACATTCAACTGAGAGACAAGGAATAACTTCAATCATCACGAATAATAAGGTAGAATAAAAGAAGAAAACATTCCCCTTGCGTGCCCGTAAAACTTTGATCATTTAGATAGTCAATAATCTAACTTTTATTCCTCAGAAGAATGTCAATAACAATCCTAAATATTAACACACACCTGCTCTCAAAATAAAGTAAAAAGGTTCTACGTTATAAACATAAACTATGGTTGGGCGGATTGTCCAACATTTTTCTCACACACAACTAAATATGTAAGCAAAGCTAAAGGGAAACATCATCAGACTTGTCCTTTGATTCGCTATAACCTTCTAGGGTGAATAACTCATATTTAAGTTCATCATCGTCATCCATATCAAAATAATAAGCTTCTTTTCTTGGCCTAGAGGATCTTCGTAGACCTTGAAATTGATGATTAGCTTCCTCTTGCTCAGGCTCAGGTTCAGGTTCATGTTCAGGCTCGGGTTCAGGCTCAAACTCAAACTCAGGCTCAACCTCCAATTCATGCTCGAACTCAAACTCAAATTCATGTTCGAACTCAAACCCAAATTCATGCTCAAACTCAGGCTCCGAATCGCTTTCAGGTCTCAAAACAGCTTGATAAATATCGACCCTAGTTTGCCCTCTAGCACGATCAAATTCACGAAGGGCTTCATCATCACTATCAGGTTCTCCTGCTCTTAAAACTTGACGCAAAACAAGTTCATGGCTGGTGTAACTGTTAATGTCAGACTCGTAATCCATTTCATTTTCATCATCGCTTAGAACAATAGGGTTAGAATTGCTCCCTATTCTATTTCCTTGTATGCCAGACATGATTAGTGATCTATAACAATTAAACATAGTTTCTATGTTAGTAATTAGTACTCTCGCTTGCCGTATGATCCCACAATACACTACAAGTAAGAATCATGTTGACATAGGAAAGACACAACAGTTAGCAGGTAGAGAAAGTACAATCATGTTGACATAATGCAGACACAATGCTTCTATTCTATATGCCCTTTCCTATGCTACCCATCTCTCAAACTAATCATAATATATCAAACATTGAAGCATAAAAGAATAAAACAAGAATGATTTATAAGAGTTAATTTGATTAAACGAATAGTTATTTAGACGACAAATAATAATAAGGAAAATAATAATTTTTTTTTTCCGGTACTGTAGCAGCAGTAAATTTTTTTTTTTATTTTTTTTATATATAATTACGAAAATATTAATTTAAATTTCAAAAAAAGAAACGAAATACATTAAGTCACATAAACAAGAACGTATTTCAAAGCACGTAATTCAAGAGTTAATTTTAAAATAAATTCAAACATTTCTAACTAATAACTTTCAATTTATTCACTAGTTGTAGTTTACTTCAACGAAATTCTTTTTACGTAACTAATTAGTTAGTTAGGCGCCTAAAATTTAAAAGGTAGACAGGAAATGTCAGTAAAACCTTTAGCTCAAAAATACCACTTTGTAACACCCGGCAATTCCCATTTTCTAAAATAACCCTTTTTAAATATAACTGTAGGGAATTATCAAAGTATTATCGCCCGTGTGAAAACGTAACGGCTTATTCAAAATTTTGCAGCGGAAAACATAAAACTAACTTTTAGGTTCATAAATAATCTTATTACATATTAGGTCCAAAACCA
Organism: Spinacia oleracea; assembly: GCF_020520425.1. NCBI lineage: Eukaryota > Viridiplantae > Streptophyta > Magnoliopsida > Caryophyllales > Amaranthaceae > Spinacia > Spinacia oleracea. The sequence continues at coordinate 52,035,709 of NC_079491.1, read as the reverse complement.
ATTAACTGAAATAAGGAAATACGAATAGTACGACAAATTTCAAATTAAGTTAACAAACCAAATCATTTAAATAAGCAAATATAACTACAAGCTCTCTAATCTCGATCCCAATGATGCATCATCTTCAAACCTGTAGATGGGCAACGCTTATTGATCCTTAGAGACTGCTCACCAAAGTTGGGTCATCACAGGATCAATAAGGCATAGCCATGATTAACACACACAAACAAGGCACGTAATCAGCAAAGCTGAGTACTACATACTAAAACAATAATAATCCTAACATGATACTATTAACGAACAACCCTAACATGATACGAATGAACATAAACAAGGCACGTAACATGATAATTTGACGACCATACTTGACTAGACTAGGCTGGACTTACAACAATAATATTATTTTAGTTGAAATAGACAATGGACCGAGTTGACCGTCCGACAGCCTTCACTAAGGAAGACGAGGTACGGGCGCGACTTCGTAACCTCAGAGACCTGCGATATCGAGGAACATTTGAATAAAAATAGGACACGGTGATCAATCCGGTCTGAGATAAAGGCCATGGGCTACCACCATGAACCCCAACTCCTGTTTGTCCGTCACTTTAGACGTGCACAATCTAAAGCTATTGCTACTCAGTTTCACTTTACATGATTTACAAATTGAGACTCTGTTATGACTCAACAATCACATAAGGCATATAATCCACATTCGTTCACAACTGTTTTTATCTTGGAATTAAGTACGTGATCATAAAGGCATCAATCAAGACTCTTTCCAATTTACCCAACCTTTCCTTTAACCATGATCAACCTTGTATATGGGTATAAAGTTTCAACTTACTAAACAAGGTCCTCGGCCCTCATAAAGTAGTGAAAAGCTAAAAGGGAACAACAACCAATCGATCCAAACCAATCATATAGAATAATCTAGTGTTCCCAACCAACATGTTTGTATCAATCATCCATACTAACATGTTACAGTTCTCATAGTGCAAAATAAGTTCAATAAGTTTGTCCAACAGTATTAAACATGCACATTCCATATAACCAAGTTCGTCCATAATATCAACATCACCAAGTTCAACAATAATATCAACATAACCAAGTTCAACAACAGATTCAACATGGTTTCAACAATTAGCACACATTCCAAGCACACACGTATGTACGTACCTTGTGTAAACAAACTGATAGGCCACTTTAACACTTTCAAAAGTCGCCTAAAGAGAATTCTCCGCCTAAAACAACCAACAAGTAATCCCAATCAATTTCTAATCATTGGAAACCATAATAAAGCATTCTAAATGCATCCTAAACATATTTAGAACTTTTCCCAATATCAAAACTTAAACATTTGATTTCCTAGCATCATAATTATTGAACTAGTGATTGAAATTCGTTGAAAACTTTTTGCAAACATCGTACTTTAAATTTTCAGCAATATAAATTCATTTAAAAGCTTCACCAAGGTCAATCTACGTTCCTAGTATCTCAAAACAACAAGTTCAATAATTCATACTCAACCTATCATGATTAAAAATCATAAAAACCTTGAATTTCATACTTTAAACAATCAAAATTCATATTTCAAAGTAATTTGATAATCTGAAAATTAATAACTTTATTATATAATTTGCATAATCTGAAATTTATAATTTAAATTACAAAAATCATCATTTTAATTCAAGAAACATAATTCAAATTAATAAATCATAAATAAGCCCTAACTTATAATTCAATCAACCAAAACTTGAAATTAATTAGTTTATAAACTCAACCAACATCTGAAAATCATGTTCAAACCATAAAAATTATGAATTTAATATCAAGAACATAATTTAAATTAACAATTATAATTAATTAAAATAATTAGTTACTTAGGGTTTAAGAAATAACCAAGAACCAAAGAGGAGAGAGGGGTTTGGCCGGCTGGTAGGTGGTGGCTCACGACGAGGCTTGACCGGCTGACTGGTGGCTGGCCTGGGTCGCGGTGCAGCTGCGACAGTCGAGAAACGCTAATGAGGAAGGACGAAAACATAGAGGGAAAGAAAGAACGAAAATAGAGGAAGAAAAGGGAACGACGAAGAAGAGGATTACCGGCGTTAGGTCGCCGGTGGCTGGGACGACGGCGTGGGAGCACACGGCTGAGAGAGGGACGGCTGGGAGTACGTGAGGGCGGGAGAGATGGCTGATGTGCGTGAATTGCAGTAGGTTTTTTTTTTTTCTTCTTTTGGTTTCACGTAAGAGTGGAGGAGAGGAAGGAGTATTTGTTGGGTTTATTGGGCTGGGCTTTGCCCAATTGGGCTAGGAGTAGGAATTTAGGTTGATGAATCCAAAATGTTTAGTACTTGTTTTCTAATTTCAATCGAACGTGATTTCAAAATCCGAATTCGTTTTTACGTAAAATTCAAAAATAAATTTTGATTTCATAAATCATTTAAAATATTCAAAATGTAATAACATAATTATATTTTAATTACATATTCATTTCTAAAATTTGTAATTTACATTTAAATATATTAAATATACGTTAAAATATATAAATAAAATATAATAAAATTACGGGGGATTACAATAGAATGCGATATAAATTCAAAAATAAAGTTATTAATTCGAAAAAGATTTATATTTCCTAAATAACGAATTCTAACTCTTGAAACAACTTAAAAAATTTTGAACTCCTTTAAAAAAAAATGTATTCATATTATTATTATTATATTTTTTTTTGAATAATAAATAATAAGAAAAATAAAAATGTCGAAAGTATCACTTTAACTTGAAAAAATAACTTGATTTCGAACTTAAATAGAAATATTATATACTTTCAAACAAGATAAAAGGAAATCGGCCCCCCCAAAAAAAAGTACCAATTTTTTTTGAACACTATAATACGTAGAAGCTCGATTTTTAAGAAATTTATTTTAAATAACTAGATAGTTAGGCGCCTAAAAATTTATTAAAGTAAAACCTTAGCTCTGATACCACTTTGTAACACCACGACAATTCCCTTTTTCTAAAACAACCCTTTTATAAATATAACTATAGAGAATTATCAAGGCATTATCGCCCGTGTGAAAACGTACGGCTTATTCAGAATTTTGCAGCGGAAAACATAAAACTAACTTTTAGGTTCATAAATAATCGATTACATATTAAGTCCAAAACCAATTAACGGAAATAAGGAAATACGAATAGTACGACAACTTTCAAATCTAAGTTAACAAACCAAATCACTTAATAAAACAAATATAAATACAAGTTCTCTAATCCCGATCCCAATGATGCATCATCTTCAAACCTGTAGATGGGCAACGCTTATTGATCCTTAGAGACTGCTCACCAAAGTTGGGTCATCACAGGATCAATAAGGCATAGCCATGATCAACACACACAAACAAAGCACGTAATCAGCAAAGCTGAGTACTACATACTAAAACAATAATAATCCTAACATGATACTATTAAACGAACCATCCTAACATGATACTAATGAACATAAATAAGGGCAGACAAACATGATAATTTGACGACCATACTTGACTAGACTAGGCTAGACTTATAACAATAATATTATTTTAGTTGAAATAGACAATGGACCGAGTTTTCTAGCTAGAGGCTTCACTAAGGAAGACGAGGTACGGGCGCGACTCTGTAACCTCAGTGACCTGCGATATCGAGGAACGTTTGAATAAAAATAGGACACGGTGATCAATCCGGTCCGAATTAAAGGCCATGGGCTACCACCATGAACCCCAACTCCTGTTTGTCCGTCACTTTAGACGTGCACAGTCTAAAGCTATTGCTACTCAGTTTCACTTTACATGATTTACAAATTGAAACCCTGTTATGACTCAACAATCACATAAGGCATACAAACCACATGTATTCACAACTGTTTTTATCTTGGAATTAAGTAAGTATCATAAATGGATCAAACAAGACTCATTCCAATTAAATCCAACATTTCCTTTAATACTGATTAACCCCTCTATATGGGTATAAGGTTTCAACTTACTAAACAAGGTCCTCGGCCCTCATAAAGTAGTGAAAAGCTAAAAGGCAACAACAATCAACTGATCTGAATCAATATATACAAAGTAACTTAGTGTTCCCAATCAAACATGTTTGCATCAATCATCCATACTAACATGTTATAATTCTCATAATGCAATATAAGTTCAACATGTCCATGCAACAGTATTAAACATGCAATTTCAACCTGACTAAGTTCGTCAATAATATCAACATCACCAAGTTCAACAATACTATCAACATAGCCAAGTTCAACAACAAATTCAACGTGGTTTCAACAATTAGCACACATTCCAAGCACACAGGTATGTACGTACCTTGTGTAAACAAACTGATAGGCCACTTTAACACTTTCAAAAGTCGCCTAAAGAGAATTCTCCACCTAACAACAGCCAATATAGACTCATATCAATTCACATTGAATTTTCAGCAACATTAGGGTGCTTCAAACCCTTCCTAAACATAATTAGATCCTTTCCAAATATCAAAACTTGAGTATTTGATTTCCTAGCATAATAATTATTGAATCAATGATTGAAATTCGTTGAAAACTCTTCGCAAACATCATACTTTAAATTTCCAGCAATATGAAATGGTTTAAAGCTTTCCCAAAATCAAATTATCATGCTTAGAACATAAAAATAATAATTTTAATAATTCATAACCATTCTATCATGATTTAAAAACTATTAAAACCTTAAAAGTTCATGTTTTAATAATTAAAATCCTTATTTTAATTCAATTATATAAATCTGAAAATTAAATTATTAATTATGCAAAGTATATAATATGAAATTCCTAACTTAATAATAAAACTATAATTTAATTCAAGAAACATGAATTAAACTAATAAAACATAACTAAAATATAATTTAGTTTAGGGTTGAGAATTAACCAAAAACAAGAAGGGTTGGTTGCCGGCAGTCAGGGACGGCGGCAACAGGGAAAGAGGTCGGCGTGCCGGTGGTTCAGCGTGGCTGGTGGCGCGATGGAGGTGCAACACGGTGGATGGCGTGTGCAAGAAACAAGAAGAGAAGGGAAGACTGATTGCGTGTGTTGGAGCAGAAAGAAGGGAGGTTGGCCGCGATTGGGCGGCGCTGCGCGACAAGGGGCTGTAGTAAGGTGGTTGCTGCGGCTGGTGGTGGTACTGTGGTGGCTGTCGAGAGAAGCATATGCAAACAAAACAGAACCATTGATTAAGGAGAGCAAAAGGAAAGAGAGAGAGAACGAAAGGGATACGAGGAGAGAGAAGGGGGATTATCGGACGACGGAGGGGCGGACGCCGGTGGTGGTGGCTCGACGGCGGCGGCAACAAGCAAGCAAGGGGGATCAATTCAGCAGTTTACGTGAAAAGCATTGAAGGAGGGTTTGAGTGTTTTGTTTTCACGTGAAGTGAAAGGGGAAGAGAGTTGTGGGTAATTCTCTTTGGGTTTAGGGGTTTATTTGGGCTTGGGTATTTTAATTGGGATAGAATTAGGATTCTTTTTCTAATTTTAATAGTGTTCGTGTCGAACCCGAATATAAATACTTTTCTAAAACCGAATTGTTTATATGTTTCAAATCGTTTTCGAGTTATGATTCTAAATTTTTTTGATTTTCATAAATCATTAAAATATTTGAAATGCATTTAAGTAAAATAAATATACATATATTACTTTATTCCAAATATATGTATATATATTTCTAAAATTCATAAATTTTATTTAAATATAATTAATTAAACGTTAAAATATATTAATAACTTTATAAATTTACAGGGTATTACATTAATAATTCAGTGAGATCAAGTGAACTGAATGCATAGCTAGAGATCGCTTCAATTCAAGTGGAATTATTAATATTAATCCACAACTTACTCTTGACTGAACATGTAGGGTCACACAAATAGTACATGAACGGATCAAGTATTTAAGTGAATATATTGTTCATTAAGTACTCTATTTATGATCATTCGGAAATGACGGATCTCGGTTCCAGTGGGAGCTGAAATCGTCAAAAGGCAAAGTAAAGAAATACTCCGGAAATGAAGATATTGTCGGAAACGGAAATATGGTTCGTAATGGAAATATAAATATTATCCAAGTCGTTGATGTTGCCGGAAACGGAATCATGGTTCGTATCGGAAATAGAAATATTGCCGGAATCGGAAATATTGTCGGAAACGGAAATATTACCGGAATCGGAAATATTGTCGAAAAAGGAAATTATTTCTGGAATCGGAAATATTAACGGAAACGTAAATATTTGTTCGAAACGAAAATGGATTCCGGAATCGGAAAACGAATCGGAAGCTCGACGAATGACAAGCCGGCAACCGAGCCGGCCCGTCGCTCGAAAATCAAAAGGCCGAGCGCATAGCGTTGAGCACGAAGCCCAGCGCCAGCACCCAACCGATGGGCCTAGAAGCGCAGTGGGCCGCGAGCAGCAAGCAAGGCAGCAGCAGCGTAGCAGCCCGCCAAGGCAAGGCTGCAGCGCGCTGGGCCTTTGGCCAGCTGCGACTACGACTGGGCCTAGGCAGGCACGCGCACCAGCGTGGCCCATTGTGGCTGCGTTGGTTGCTTCGTCTTGGGATCCAAGAAAGTCCGATTACTTAGTTGCGAAGTAACTTTGGGATTGAGTATTAGTTTTCCTAGTCCTACTAGAATTGGTTTAATTAAGAGTTTAATTAATGTTTCAATTCTAATTGGATAAGAATTTCAATCCTAGTAGGGTTGGTAATTCTTTTCCTAGTAATACTCAAACTCCTTATTTCCTACCTGTGAGGGGGTCGAAAAAGCACGAGGCTAATGCGTGACCTCGTCCCTCGTGGGTGTGACGATTCTTTTTATTCAATCAAGTGTAATTGGATTTCATGTGAGTTTACACCCAATTGACTAGTAATATTGGAGTCGCCATTCAGTTTTTAACGACAATGAGAAAAACTGACAAAACCCGGTTATCGTGACATAAAGGGAGTGCAATTATGTTTGACCACGACGGCCGTAGGTTCCCTTGTGATCCCTGGTGTGGGGATCTCTCAACATACACCCGCAAGGTAGAGATTGAGGGTTCGGGGGACTGTAACTACCGAGAGGAGTACTTTGCTCGTCGATAACTCCAGAGGCAGGATATCCTTACTAGCTAAGCATAAATAATTGAAGGGACATGCGTTGACTATTAAACTAATCTGAGTAGATTTTAGCAATATGCAACATATAATACTAGATCGATCGTGATTATCTGATTTAAATAGTATTAAGGGACCTAACATGATAATCCAATTTCCCAAAAATATTATATTTGTTAGGCGTGATAAAACAATCAGATTTAGTTAGTTTAACAGTTCATAAAAAGGGCGAGGAAAGCAATTAAATCATCGAGAAGGGACACATTACGACGCACCCTTGAGAGGTGCGTCACGGTTCTCAGAAAACTAACCACTTTGACTTTGCTATTTCTCCTTTTTATTTAACGAATCTCAATTACGGGACAGGATACGTTTTGTTCGATTTATGGATCGATTGCGACAGAACGCGTGAACAATTTCGCAGCGTAAGGCTTAGGCTAAGGGTTGGAGTCAATACTCAGAATATAATTATGTGTTGTGTGTGTTTCACGTCGAATTTGGGGCTGTATTTATAGGGAAGAGTTCGTGGAAAGATAGAATTGCAGAGTTCTAATCCACAAAGAATTAGGAAAAAACACGTACCCAGGTATTTTCAGCGCCCAGTGCTGGGCGTCAAAGATTTCGGCGCCCAGCTCTGGGCGTTGAAAATAGGATCCAGGCAATTTCAGCGCCCAGGGCTGGGCGTTGAAACTGCTGTTTGGGCCGTTTCTTTGTCAGATTCGGATTCCTAGAATCCGGAGTGTTTGAGATTTAATCGAGTCTTTCATTGCGTATCAATTTTATGACGGAATGCGTCTGGGCTCGTTACGAACTCTAGGCTCGTTAAAATTTTAATTAATACGTAACTCTTATTTCTGAATCATATTAGGAATAGGATTCTCGCAGTTTTCTATCTCATTTAGGATTTATGTCGGAGTGCAACACCTAATTCTGACAGGTTTCTATCTTTTATGACTTGCCACTTTTAGAAGCTACCCTTTACGGCAATTACTATTTTTAGCAGGTTTCCATAAATAGCAGGTTTCGGGTGAAATGAAAAGGGGAATTGAGATTCGTTTATTTTATAGGAGATGCGTTGTCAAGTGGAGATTTATGTTTTCATCATCGAACCTTTCCCTTTCGGGAATGGGGACAAAAGTAGGTGTCTACAGTTAGCCCCCACTTTGACTGAGTCTTGGAGTAAGACGATGGTCAAAGTATTAGACGGAGTGCGTCACACAAGCCATGGTGTATGTGACCTGTTTTGCGAGGGTCTCACGAGCCCCCGAGTGATAACATTTGACTTAAGGGTCATCACTTGAAATGTCGACATATCCCTCACGTGTCATTGGGATTTGTCAACGGATAGTATAGAGTACTCCCTCACTTTGTCATTGGAAGTATCTAAAGAGGCGTAGGAACTCCCTCACTTTGTCATTGGGAGTAGCTACAGATGTTTTCGAAATCAAAGCTATAAAGTGTAATTGGGCCTGGCCAAGCCCAACCACAAGGTAAAAATGTTTTTAAATATTCTCATTTTCAGGGCTAGCTAAACGAGAAAACCCCCTTGTTTTTATGGGACGTAAAATGAAGGAAAATCCAGCACATCGCTCTTTTTTGGAAAAACGGAAAACCAATCCTTTAATTTTTGGAAAAAAGGGAAAACCAGTCCTTTAATTTTTGGAAAAAGGGAAAACCAGAAAAAGTTATCGCTGCAGCGACTAAGGACCTGCGCGGTTAGTGGCGCAGACCCCGCCGGCTAAAGATGGCGAGCCTGTCCGCTAAGGGTGGACACCCCGTCCGATAGAAGTGGACGAATCTATTTTTGAAATTTGAAAACAAGGACCTACGCGGTTTGTGACGTAGACCCCGCCGGCTAAAGATGGCGAACCTGTCCGCTAAGGGTGGACACCCCGTCCGATAGAAGTGGACGAATCTATTTTGAAATTTGTTTGTGCTTTTTGAAAATAAGGACCTACGTGGTTTGTGACGTAGACCCCGCCGGCTGAAGATGGCGAGCCTATTTTAAATTTGAAGACTTTATTTTTCGAAAATTGAGGACCTGCACGGCTAGTGACGCAGACCCCGCCCGCTGAAGGTGGGCGAGCCCTGTCCGCTAAGGGTGGACGCCCCGCTCGCTGGAGGTGAGCGAACCTGAATTCGTCTTTTCGATTTGGGATTCGTGTGCCGCGATCTTGCCCGATTGAGGTGGGCAAGTCCCTATTTCATTTTTTTTTGTGATTTCTTTTGAGAATTGCTTTTCATTTATTCTTGCAGGAGCGAATTCTTTCGAGGGATGCTCGGATTTAGTTGCAACCTGAATGTGGGTTGACAACGTGCTTAGACGGACCATTGTCTCGTGGTCATCTTCTTTCATGGTTTTGAGCTAGTCTTTGTGGTTCAATTTTTCCATTACCCGGGTCCTTGATTAGGGGACTATGTATAAGTATCATCGACGACCTTTGTCTTGAGGTCGTAATCCGGTTTTATTTTTTGAGGTTATCCAAACACGGGACTTCGTACAGTGTAGTCTGGGAATACCGTTTTAACTTTGCACACTTTCTTTTGAAATATATATTTTCTTTCGAGCCCCCAAGCACTCGTGCTTGACGGTCATTTTTTGTCAAAGAGGTTCCTACGCATTTTGTAATGTCTTTGATCGTGTTTGGGATCGTGCTCGTAAGTGCGAGTGATCTTTGTAGTGGTGTGCTACTTTGACAAAGTCGTGAGGTGCGACTTTCGGCAATTTTCAAGTTGAATGAGTATGGCAGGGCCCACTAGAAGTCAGAAGCCCCCTTTTTTGGGTCTGGGATCATTTTCGGCGCCCATGCCTGGGCGTTAAAGATTTCGGCGCCCAGCGCTGGGCGCTGAAAATAATTTCTGGCGAGGTTTCTTTTGATGACATAGTTGGCCTTTGTTCGTTCGTTTTCTTTTTTTTCTTTGGAACGCGTTCGTAAATGTTCGATACTTAGAAAAGATGATATGTATGTGCGAACGAGCGTTCATAGAATGGCCGTTGTGTGCGGTCCATCAATCAGTTTGTTTGAATCAATTTTTTTTGAGCAATGACTGATTTGAATAGTTTGCTTAGAAGCTTGATAGGGCTCAGGCCCTTTCACGAGGTGGGTTCAAATATCGTGCCCTTTTGATTGTTCAAACATTTGCTTCAAATTTTTTTATTTTGCCATGGTTGTTTCGTAGCTTGGAGCCCCCAAGTATGCATGTTGGGATGCTTCCTTTTGGCGTACGATTTTGTAGGTTCTTTCGAGAAAGATGGCTTGGGGTTCCGCTCGTGTAGGTGCGAGCTATCCCTTTCGTGGTAGGTAATATTTTGCTACCTTTAATCCTTAATGTAGAAGTCGTGTGGCTTGCATTTAGAATTTGGGCGATAAGTAGTCTTTGCCTCTTTTACACATACTCTTTGGTCGTGCCTGCATTAGTGCAATATGCCTTACTCTCTTTTTTAGACTTGTACCGTGGGATGGTTGAACTTATGGTGCAACGTAGGCTTGTGTGGCCTAACAACGTGTCTTAGAACATTCCTCCAGGCGTTTGGGATATCATTATTATTTTTGCATTGGAGTACTTCATCATGCCTCGTTCAGGTGTTTGAACAAGTGTAGCACCTTCTGCGTGGGTTTGCACGGCTTATTACTTCGTTCGATGCAAGGATTCATATGTGTTTCTTTCTTATTTTTATATCTGGGCGAAACTTGGCTAGCAGAAAGATTCAACGCCCAGGCTGGGGCGTTAAAGATATCGGCGCCCAGCTCTGGGCGTTTGAAAATGATTTCTGGGTATATTTTGATAGTTCTTATCCTTGATTTTTTCTTTCGCTTTTGCTTTGGAACGAGGTAGACTATGTAACGGGCGCTTGTAGGGCGAGCGTTATGTGCAGTAGTGTGATCGGAGTTTTGGTGACTCGCGATTTTCAGTTACCCTTGATAGTGGGGTGACTTTATATATTCTAAGTAGTGCTTTAGAATTTGGGAGGGGTTGTAGCCATTCTAAGGTTCGCTTTACACGATTAAAGCTTATGATTGTGCCCCTATAACATATGTATAGTATTAGCGTCGAGAATTTGCGATGAAATCGTCATTTCGAGCATTTTTAGAGTGTTTTTCTCAAGCCTCCAACTGTAGCTACGGGATTGGCTTGGTGCTATATTGATTGGCATACGTTTTTATGCATTCATGGTGACATGGATCATGAATAGTTTGAACCAGACTCGTCTAGTGCGAGGTACGTTCGAGTAGTGATCTGCTACTTCTCTTGTAAATGTCGTATTATGCGACACTGCCATGGTCAAGGTAGTCACATGTTGAAGTATGCCTTGACAAAAAGCTAGGTGCCTTTCTTTACCCATAATCATATTTAGAAATCTTTTTGACTCACTTGCAATATCGAGATAAACACATACTTAGCTTAAACCAACGACACTTTATTATGTTCGAAAAAGTCTTTGAAAATTATTTGAAACTTATTAAAAATCCGAGTCCTACTGTGTACAATCCGAGGTGTCCTAGGCAAGTTGACTTATAGAAGGGTTCGTACAGGATCACATGAGTGAATCAAAATACTGTTACGATTTTTGGAATGCTGTCTAAGGATTTGCTGGAAGCCAAGGTGCAGGCGTCAAGGTATACTTGTGCCCGTTTGGCATATACTTTAGGCTTTTAGGGCCATCTTTTCCAGAATTGCGGGAATATAAACCGTTTTCAAATTGACTTAGATTTACTTGGTGTATGTCTGCACAAAAGGTCAAGGTATACTTAGTTCTTTCCCTAGCTCTTTCATTTCAATTTTTTAGCCCCTAGTTGCTATTATGTCTTCCCATTAACGATGCTTTCAGATTTCGATTTTAGATGCCCATGTCATATGTCTGAGTAGGGTGAGCCTTGGTTAAGTGCCAAGTCCTATTGACAAGGTCTGATTTTTTTTTCAAAAGGAGATTAGCAAGCATTCGAATTACCATGAACGGGTGCCCTGAGTTCGAAGGAACGATGGGGCGATGTCGTAGAACAATCCTCTTTATTGCAAGCTTGCTGCCTTTACTACTTGTTGGCGATTATGAGTGTGTCTAGTGAAAGAAGGTCTTTAAGCGAACGACTATGTCTAGTGGTGAAAGAAAGTCTTTAAGCGAACGACTATGTCTAGTGGTGAAAGAAAGTCTTTAAGTGAGTTAGTTCGCTTTAGGGAGGGTCAAGTCGAGTACTTTAGAGGTCATGGACGCTTGCGCTAGCCCCCATTCAATTGAGGCAAAGCGATCTTTTGAGTCTTGGCTAAGTGCCTAGGAGTGTGAGTGCTCCTTTTGGCAAGGGTATGTGCCTTTATTATTTTTCGATGTGTGCTCATTTTGGTATCTTGATGGCTTGGATTCTTGCTTTAAATCTTTCTTTCGACTTGGGTTGCAAGTAATTAAATTTCAATAAGGGACTTATATTTTTATTCTTGTTTTTCTATAGGCTTTAATATTGGTTGGACCGAATCATGGATTGCTTACGTATCCGCCTTAAATAGATTTAATTTGGAATCAGGTCTTGCGTAGTTCTTAGCCTAGAAAATTGTTTCTTAGAATGTCGAATTCGATAAGTATGTTCTGAGGTGGAAACATATTATTTGAAACGGTAGAATAAGTGAAGTTTATTATTATTTTAATCTGCTGCCTTGCCGTTAGCCAAAAATTTTGTTTGTTTTATATTTTTTTTGATTGAGTACATGTATTTCTTTGGTGGTACGTATATCTGAATACGTGTTGTACCCCCCAAGTGTTCGTTATTGTTCCGTGTATGTGCGGATAAAATGACGAGCACTTCTGGACAAATTTTAGCAGGCAGAGAGATTCGGCGCCCAGGCAGGGGCGCTAAAGATTTTGGCGCCCAGCTCTGGGCGCTGAAAATGACTTCTGGGCGGATCTTTTTTGGTGCGCTAAATGCTTCTTTTTTCTTTTTAGACTAACTTTAGAGGCGCTTTGCAAAGTTTCTTTTTTATTATTTATTATTATTTTTTTACTCTTATGTTGAGCGTAGAATGTAGTTTTCATTTGTCTCTATTTTTTATTTGTGACTCAAGACGGCTTGAAAGATGGGTTGAATGAGATTGGATAAGTTGTAAAGGTATTGGTCAAGCATAAGGATTACATCTTCTAGGACTCACAATTTGCAGCCTCAAGCTAGTGTAATGAGTTTACATCAACCAAGGCCAATGAGTAACATGGGGACGGCTCAAGGGTATATCAACAGGATGTATCCACACAAGTTATATGGTCATTTTGCTAATGGTGGTGTAAGAACAGGTTTTGGAAATAACGGGTATGACGCACGTGTCAATGGCCGTACGTGGTTTGCAGTTGATAACAAGTTCAGAAACAAGAGTTGAAGTAATGGTTCTTGGGTTATGGCAATGAGAACATGGATGGGTTAAATGAGCTGAACAGGGACCCCAGAGCGAAAGCGTCTAAGAGCATAAGGATTGGAAAGGGTAGACATCGTAGAATTTTATGATTTGGATTGGTTGACTCAATTCTTTTCCTTCGTTTACTTGGGTAAATTTCGCACTTTGGGAGGTACGGGCTAAGTATTTCATGGCTCGCTCTTTTCGCTCTCCCTTTTCTCTTTCTATTTTTTCTTTTTTGCTTGGGATTTCTCCCCAACATAAGTCCTTCAAATTTTTTTATTTGGGCTAAAAGGTAGATGGTTGTGGTCTTTGAGTTACGAGGCGAGACTTAGTGAGCCTCGTTTGGTAGGCCTATAGTGGACCTTTAATTTTAGTAGGCCTAGGGTGGACCTTTTAAATTGTCTTACTTTGCAAACGTATTTAGTCGTTTCTTAAAATGTGCAAATAGCGTAGATTCAAAATGTTATTTTTACCTTATTGGAATTTAACGAAAGAATTACATCGAAAATATTTTTTTTTTGCTTCTTTTCAGATTCCAGTTTCTGGGATTTAATTGGAAGTTGTGATTTATATATACTCGAACTTTCATTAATCTTTCTGATTATAACCCGTGTAGGAATATAAGGAGGTGGCCTAGACTCAAAATAACGACATGGCATAAGCCTATAATACTTGACCAAGCGACTCTCAGACTTAGGCTAATTGGACCATAACTTTCGTTGGTTGACACTTTAGATTTTAACCCCTGGGTGTTCATTTTTCATGCGCCATTTTGCTTAATGTTGGCAAGGTAGTTAATTGGGGAGATCGAATTTTTATTTTTGCAAGACTAGAATCATTAGTGCGGCTTCTCTCTTAGTGTGTATTGCTTTACCCCAATGGTAGCCTTATGGTATGCCGATTTGGGTATTTTCATGGTTGGTCATGTTGCATTCATGGAAAATCTTTTAGTCCGTACTTAGTAGTATTTCAAGGAGCGAGTGACTCGAGAGGACTATGATAGTCGTGACCCAATGTGATTATAAGCCTTGGGGCCATTAATTTTTTCTTTGGAAATGGTATTAACACCTTAGGTTCACTTTGGGGGTTGTGCGACTATGGGGGAATGATTTCCAGAATATGACCGTTTCCATTTTGCAAATACTATAATATATATTCTTTTTATTGGTGAGAGAGAGTATTGAGGCCGTGGATTCCTAGCAAGGGATGACGATTACATATGGGTGCTCATTGATTTAAATGTTAGGAAGGGAGACTCAATATGGTTTAACCTTTTAGCTTGCAGAACGACACCAAGTATTAGGACCGATTCTATGGATAAGACAACTAAGACTTAGGATTTAGATTGTACTTCGGCATAACCTAGTCTAGACTCGGATTTTTTTTTTTATTCGAACATTATTTTTCCTTGAAGACTCCATTTGAACATTATTTTTTGAATACTTTGCCCATGTGACATTCAAGGTCGTTTAATTAGCATGCTCGGTTTTGGTGCCGAGCATTGTCGTCGTAGGAGGCCTAACAACGACACAAAGAGTTATTTATTTTTATTTTTTTAGTCTCTTTTAGAATCGAGTGCCTTTTCATACGCCCTTGCAGCAATTTTTACGAAAAGTTTTTTTTTTCTATGTATTTTCTTCATGCGTGGGCACCGAGGCTGTTGTGCCTGACCAAAAGGCCAGGCAGCAACTTCAGCGCCCAGCGTAGGGCGTGAGAAATATCGGCGCCCAGCCAGGGGCGTTGAAAATGCGTCCCCAGCTGGTTCTCATTTTCTGTTTGCGTCTACTTTTGTTTATGCGACTTCGATTTTGCGTGCTTGCCTAATAACGTCCTTTACGCGCCGTGCAGCGTTTGTGGGATTCGTTACGGGCCATCCCGAGCGTCGCTTATTTTTGTGGCGATCGTTCGGGTTTGCGGAACACGTATCTCGGTATAACTCTTTGGCCAATTGGTTTATGAATGTTTGGGCAATTTTTTAAGGTCGTTGGTTTTTCTAGGATAGTTTGTCACACACAATCATATATTTCGCTACACATAACTAACATTCCATCATGAGGAAATAATAACATGTCATGTAGTTTATGATAGGCTTCTATGGGTAGTTATTTGCGCCTGGCTTGGTACCGCTTCTATCGTAGATCCAACACATGCCCCGGTCGAGGTAGTGTCTTCAACAGACGAATTTCGCTCAAGAGGCTAACCCGCAAGTGCAAGCCAAGGGGGCATGCAGGCGAGAGGGACCTAATGAGCGAGCGATTGGGTTCGGGATAGGTGTACTACCTGCACAAGTACCGAGTGGGCAACATGCGCGGCGTATGCACCCCCGTATTGGCGAAAAAGGTATCCTTAGTCCCAACTCCCGAGGGAGCCGAGATTCGTTATGCGGTTCTGCCCGTTCACATTAATATGCTGATTTTCAGGTCGTCCCAACTTGATGGGGAAATAAACGCGGGGTAGGATCGTTTCACCCTTCGTCTATTTTGATTACCTAAAAGCACGAGTATTTCCTTCACTATCCCCAGTGGAGTCGCCACTGTGAGGGGGTCGAAAAAGCACGAGGCTAATGCGTGACCTCGTCCCTCGTGGGTGTGACGATTCTTTTTATTCAATCAAGTGTAATTGGATTTCCTGTGAGTTTACACCCAATTGACTAGTAATATAGGAGTCGCCATTCAGTTTTTAACGACAATGAGAAAAACTGACAAAACCCGGTTATCGTGACATAAAGGGAGTGCAATTATGTTTGACCACGACGGCCGTAGGTTCCCTTGTGATCCCTGGTGTGGGGATCTCTCAACATACACCCGCAAGGTAGAGATTGAGGGTTCGGGGGACTGTAACTACCGAGAGGAGTACTTCGCTCGTCGATAACTCTAGAGGCAGGATATCCTTACTAGCTCAGCATAAATAATTGAAGGGACATGCGTTGACTATTAAACTAATCTGAGTTGATTTTAGCAATATGCAACATATAATACTAGATCGATCGTGATTATCTGATTTAAATAGTATTAAGGGACCTAACATGATAATCCAATTTCCCGAAAATATTATATTTGTTAGGCGTGATAGAACAATCAGATTTAGTTAGTTTAACAGTTCATAAAAAGGGTGAGGAAAGCAATTAAATCAACGAGAAGGGGCACATTACGACGCACCCTTGAGAGGTGCGTCACGGTTCTCAGAAAACTAACCACTTTGACTTTGATATTTCTCCTTTTTATTTAACGAATCTCAATTACGGGACAGGATACGTTCTGTTCGATTTATGGATCGATTGCGACAGAACGCGTGAACAATTTCGCAGCGTAAGGCTTAGGCTAAGGGTTGGAGTCAATACTCAGAATATAATTATGTGTTGTGTGTGTTTCACGTCGAATTTGGGGCTGTATTTATAGGGAAGAGTTCGTGGAAAGATAGAATTGCAGAGTTCTAATCCACAAAGAATTAGGAAAAACCACGTACCCAGGTATTTTCAGCGCCCAGTGCTGGGCGTCAAAGATTTCGGCGCCCAGCTCTGGGCGTTGAAAATAGGATCCAGGCAATTTCAGCGCCCAGGGCTGGGCGTTAAAACTGTTGTTTGGGCCGTTTCTTTGTCAGATTCGGATTCCTAGAATCCGGAGTGTTTGAGATTTAATCGAGTCTTTCATTGCGTATCATTTTTATGACGGAATGCATCTGGGCCCGTTACGAACTCTAGGCTCGTTAGGATTTTAATTAATACGTAACTCTTATTTCTGAATCATATTAGGAATAGGATTCTCGCAGTTTTCTATCTCATTTAGGATTTATGTCGGAGTGCAACACCTAATTCTGACAGGTTTCTATCTTTTATGACTTGCCACTTTTAGAAGCTACCCTTTACGGCAGTTACTATTTTAGCAGGTTTCCATAAATAGCAGGTTTCGGGTGAAATGAAAAGGGGAATTGAGATTCGTTTATTTTATAGGAGATGCGTTGTCAAGTGGAGATTTATGTTTTCATCATCGAACCTTTCCCTTTCGGGAATGGGGACAAAAGTAGGTGTCTACACTACCCTATAAATATGAGGCTAGGTCCTCATAATTACATACTGTACAACATAGAAAATCATATTCTTTACTTACACTGTGTTCAAGGGAGAACATAATATAGCCTAACCCGAATACATAAAACCTTAAGTAAAATCCTAGTTGGTTGAACCTAAGGCGGTCCTGAACGTGTTGTGGACTTTCTACGGAGGGGCAACGTTTGGGGCTCTAAAAACTTGTTCTTATTCGGTTCGGGAGTAGTTAGGAAAGGCACGCATCACATTGTACGTAACCTAAATTATGCTAATTGACTATGTGACAATTAATTGGGATTCTGGCTTTATGATTTTTTCGCATGAATTATAGTATTGTATTATTCATAACCCTAAAGTGGTATCACGAGCCTCTAATTAATTCCATAATAAATTATAGTTAACATGGATTAAATTTTATAAATTTGCAATGAATTAAAGGGGTGATTAATTTCGTGGATGTAATTGATTGCAAATTCGTGCGATTATTTGATTATATGTTCGCAGGATTTTTCGGCAGTTTTGTCAATAATGGTCGAAATCTTATGTTTTTATAGTGAATTTCACATGTAAACGACGTTTTAAAATTTTGACAAAAATCAAAGATTTGATGCCGAAACCAGAATTCCCAAATTCGAAGCCTAACTATGACTTTTCGGAGGTTTTAGTTTTTCGAATGCAAAATTTGTAATTTTTATGATATTAAATTAAATATTTGCGAATCTTGTATGTAAATCTTGAATCTATGATTGACCTACTGTATATGTTTAACAATTTTAAGGTCTAATTTTGTTAATTATACAACCTAATTTGTAATTATAATTAATTTGATGAATTTCAAATAATTTAGAATTTGTTTTGATTTTCATAATTAATTGATAATTTAATTAGGATCCTATGATTAAAAACTACCATAAAATTTGTTAAAATTGAAATATTTTAAAATTTTATGACCTATATTTTAATCCCTAAGAAAATATGTAATCGGAAATTAATTTGAATAATAGATTTTTGATTTTTCGCCTAAATTTAGTGAAATTAATTTGTCGTTAAATTTAAATTTAAAAGTTTTGATTTTATAAATCGTTCACAAACTTGTACGCACGAAGCAATGGAAGCTAAGTGTTACCCTTAAGGGGTGTTGCATTGTGCGGGCATGCGACGACGAGCAAGGGAGCTAGTCGCCCAAGCGGTACAAGGCAGCGAGCAATGCACGAGCCACGCGCGCGGGGACAACCCCTGTGCAATGTGTGCTGTGCGGAGTGATCGAGCAAGGCGAAGGGGAAGCGTGCCATGGATTCCGAGCGCCGCCCTACCGCCGTGGCCTTGCCACGCCGCTGCACCAACCGCCGGCAGCCCTTCTTCTCTTCTCTTCTCTTTTTTGTTTATTTCTTTAACCCTAAAACTATTTAATGCTTTAATTTTCTTTTTTAGTAATTTAATTAATGTTTTCATGCTTTAAATTTATGGTTTTAATTATGTAAATATAGAAATTAGATTTTATATTTTGCATAATGAATTATTTAATTTTCAGATTTATTAATGTTGTTAAATAAGGGTTTTAAATTATTAAAGCAAGGTTTTAATAGTTAGAAAGCCATAGTATGATGTTTATGAATTATTAAAGTTATGATTTTTATGATTTTAAGCATGTTGAACATATTTTGGAGTAGTTTTAAATCACCCTATATTGCTGGAAATTTGTAAAGGGCATGTTTATTGAAGTTTATCATAATTGGTGACCATTAGTGTAGTAATCACTATGCTAGGAGGTTTAGTAGCTAAGTATTGACGTTGGAGAATGTTCTAATTTTGTTTAGGAAGGGTTGAAGCACCCTAATGTTGCTGAAAATTCAATGTGAATTGATATGAGTCTATATTGGTTGTTGTTAGGTGGAGAATTCTCCGTAAGAGACTTTTGAATTATTAAAGTGGTCTCGCAGTTTGTTTACACAAGGTACGTACGTACATACCTGTGTGCTTGTGGATGTGTGTTATTACGGAAACCATGTTGAACATGTCTATGAACTTGGTTATGTTGAAATTTACATGTTTAATGATGTTGGACGAACACGTTGAATATGTCTATGAACTTGGTTATGTTGAAATTTATATGTTTAATGTTGTTGGATGAACATGTTGACCATATATTTTATTATGAGAATTATAACATGTTAGCATGGATGATTGATGCAAGCATGTTGGTTGGGAACATTATATCATTTTATATATATTGGTTTGGATCGATTGATCGTTGTTCTCTTTTAGCATTTCACTACTTTATGAGTGCCGAGGACCTTGTTTAGTAAGTTGATCCTTTACACCTATATAAAGGTGGTTAACCATTGGTAAAGGAAAGGTTGAATTAATTGGAATGTGTTCTTGATTGATAACTTTGTGATCGCTTACCTAATTCCAAGATAAAAACAGTTGAGAGTACTTGTTGATTATATGATTTATGTGATTGTCGAGTCATAACAAGTATTAAAAAGTAAATCATGTAAAGTGAAACTGAGTAGCAATAGCTTTAGACTGTGCATGTCTGAAGTGACGGACAATCAGGAGTTGGGGTCATGGGTCGCCTATGGCTTTTTCTGGGACTGGATTGATCACCGTGTTCTATTTTATTCAAAATTTCCTCGATATCGCAGGTCATTGGGGTTACGGAGTCACGCCCGTACCTCGTCTTCATTAGTGAAGGCTTCTAGTAGACAACTCGGTCCATTGACTATTTCAATTAAAATAATATTAATGTTATAAAAGTCTAGTCTAGTCTAGTCAAGTGTGGTTTTCAAGTTAATATGTTTTGGTTGTCCTTGCCTATGTTTTATTAATATCATGTTAGGATTGTTCATTTAATATAATCATGTTAGGACTATTATTGATTTAGTATGTAGTACTCAGCTTTGCTGATTACGTGCTTTGTTTGTGTGTGTTGATAATGGATATGCCTTATTGATCCTGTGATCAATGTTGTTAGAATCGCGATCCAGATCGTAGGATCGTACGATCCTACGATCCAGTTTTTGCAAAACGATCCAGATCGCAAGCAGAATCGCAGGAATGGTGGGATCGTAGCAGGATCGGTCGGGATCGTAGCAGGATCGGTAGGACAGTATAGGATCGGTGGGATCGTAATAGGATCGTAAGATCCTACTTTTAGCTTAGATTGGTGAAGGATCGGTCAGGATCGGTCAGGATCGGAGCAGGATCGGATAGGATCGAAGTAGGATCGGACAGGATCGGGGCAGGAGGATCGGACAGGATCGTGCAGGATCGGTCGATCCTACTTTTTACTTATTAAAATGATCCCTAAAGCAACTAAGTTTCTCTTTAAGCCTAAAAATTAATAAGCCAACTTCATAAATGAGAACATTTCGCTATTCTAATCTATATAACTATTACAAAGCCATATTGGCTTTAAAGTAACAATATTATGTGAGAAAAAAATATGTATTTAACATCCATGTTGTTTGAAAGATATGTATTTATTCATTTAGCAACCTTTTTCTTACTCCTTTTTACAATTTTGTAGGATCTTACGATCCGATTCGATCCTACCCCCCCCCCCCTCACCGATCCAAGTTGGGATCCTGATCCTAACAACGATGCCTGTGGTGACCCATTTTGGTGAGTAGTCTCTAAGGATCAATAAGCATTGTCCATCTGCATGTTTGAAGATGATGCATCATTGGGTTCGGAATCAGAGAGCTTGTAATTTAGTTTAATGTTCTAAGTTAAGTTGGTTTGTTTAAGTGGACTTTAAACTTGTTGAACTAGTTACATCGACCTTGCTTTCGTTGGTTGGTTTTGGAATTAATTCCGTAGTTGACTATTTATAAATTTAAAGTTAGTTTTATGTTTTCCGCTGCAAAATTCTGAATAAGTTGATACGTTCTCATACGGGCGATAATACTTTGATAATTCTCTATAGTTATATTTATAAAAAGGGTTATTCTAGAAAAGAGAGAATTGTCGGGGTGTTACACCACGTGTCAGTCAACGCCGGAAATTTGGCGTTGACCACCGGCAAATGGGCTTTGTTCCCTATTTACAACAAAAAAAATTGAATTAGGCCCTATCTCACATCTTTTATTTTAAAAGGTCATTTGTCACACTTTTATGATTATAAAAGGTCCTTTTTGACAAATTTTCCTATTTTTTTTTTAGGTAAGAATAATGGACCTCTAAGTCACAAGATGAGTTCCCCACCAACTCCACCAATTTATATTGGTTAAAAGTGAATACACATGTCTACATGTATTATTTGCATATTGTATTCCTAATAATTTTTTGTCACTAAATAATCTTGTTTTGCTTTTGTTTTCCAATCAGATTGTTTTTCTCAGCATAATTCAAATTTGCATCGCACTTTTGCTAAATCATGGCATTAATTATTAATTTTCTTTATTTAATACAATTTGAATGTGTGTGAGGGTATTGTTAACTATTTTACAGGAGGACAGCAAAAGGTCATTAACCATAATGACTTAAAGGAGTTCCCTTATATAATAGAGTTACAAGTATATTCTTTTAAAATGAATTATTAAATAAAAATGATCGCAAAAATAAAATAAAAAGGTAATAAGTAATTACTTAATGTATAGAGGTACAGTCTTCCTTCCCAACTTATGCCTCAAAGCAAAAACAAAAACTTGGGGTAATAAGAGCAACTCGAGTGGTCATAAAAAATGATTTGCTTACAAAAAAGTTAATATTTGAGATGGGAAGCTAAGTGTTGATACATAATTCGTAATCAGCTAGCAAGATATTGTAGATTTTTTGAGCATGTAGTTGAAGAAAAAAAAAAAAGGTAGAAAACGCTGATAAAATATATAAATTGTATATTAAATAAAATAGGAAAATTTGATCGGAATAAGTCTAACTTTGGGTAGTTTGCAAAAATAAGTCAAACCTTTTGATTATACCTCGATAAGCCAACCTTTATACCCCATCAATTTCAAACAAGTCACTTTTATTTTGACTAGTTATAGGATGTGGGATAGTGACGTGGCAGGTATTACTGTTATTTTTTTCCGTTTTTATTTTTTATCTTAAACATAAGCTATTTGGGCCTGTTTTCAATGCAAAAAATCTAAATATCAATTTATTTTGATATTTTATTCCCGTATTTTATTTTTAAGGTGTTTTTTTAATTTTTGTTTCAAGTTTTGTGGCCTCCTAAAGTGTATAAAAAATATGCCTTAAACATCGTGTCGAAAAATCGCATCGAAAAACGCGTCGAAAAAAAACCTTTGAAAACGTAGAAAAAAGATGAATCGATTAAAGTTTCTCATGTATTAAAAAATTATCTCGAAATGCATGCATTGAAACGTGTTAAAATATCATCATAAAAAATCATGACTCGAAAAATGTGTGAAAAATATACCTCAAAAAATGTGTTAAGATAATTACTCAAAAGTTGTGTCATTGAATATAAAAAATAAGCTTAAACAAATTAACAAAACAAATTAAAAATCAGCTTAAAAATGTAAAATACCAATTTAAAAGAATATTAAAATTGATCTGTTGACCGAAAGTAAAAACAAGTCATCGGCAATCTGACTTGTTTAAAATTGATGAGGTATAAAGGTTGACTTATTTAGGCATAATCAAAGGACAAACTTATTTTTTGCGGACGGTCCAAAGGTTGACTTATTCCCATCAATGTTTCCAGATAAAATATTATTGGGAGCTATAAGGTATTGTAGCAATCTGTGGACTATGGACCATGGTGCACATAGAGCATGGTGCACCATGTGTACCAAAAGAACACATGTGCATAAACAAAAGAACATGACACTACGACCAAAGAACATGCAATATAATGTTTTACTTTTTTGTTATAAAAAATCACAATTTATTAAAAATATAAAAAAAAATATGTCGATGTTCTTTTTACGTAACCAGATGTTCTTTTAATTATATACTAATGTTCTTAAAGTGCACCATGCTCTATGTGCACCATGGTCCACCTTCTAAATTGCGGGTATTGTAGGCAACCAATGATAAACTTTGTAGCTTAAAAGCATTATAGGCTTATAGCTATAATTTTGATGTGGCAAATTTAGCTACACATTCTTGTAGTTAACTATTGGAGTTGTTCTAAAGTGTAACTATTAAGAAGAAACATTGATGGAGGTTGAATAATCAACTGATCATGACATAGAAAATTCTGCTTATTTTTAAAAAAAATCTGAATTTGAGGCTTCGGATTGTGAAGGTTGTTGATCGATCACAGATCTTGACCGCAATTCGATGACGGCATCACCTATATGTGCAGATATTTACTAAAAGTAGACCCTACTAAAATTAAAAACTTGGGGCAACATCCTGGCCACAAGCTAGTTAATACTAGATTAGGTCTCGTACTCTCGTGAGTGCACAAATATTCTAAAAATTTTGACCAATTTTTATACTCCGTAATAAAATTATACTCCCTCCATCCCAGATTACTTGTTACGCTTTCTTTTTTCCTCCGTACCAGATTAGTTGTTACACTTCTAAATTAGGAATGACCCCAAAATTATTATATTCTCTCTCTTCCCACTAATTTTTTTTGTCCCCACACCCTCTCTCATTCAATTAAAACAATCACCCCACTAACTCCTATCACATCAACTTTTTCAATAAAATAAAATTGATAATGAAACAACCACTTATCACCGAAAACTTTATTCAATTAAAAAAATCACCCCAGTAACTCCTATCACATCAACTTTTTCAATAAAATAAAATTGATAATCAAACAACCACTTGTTGTGGGGTTTTTCCGGTGAGATACCTTGGAGGTTTCTTGGTAACTTTTAAAGATTAAACAAGATTGTATTTTTGTAGAGAGAGAAAGTAGAGAGAAGGCAGAGCAGCAATTGCCCTAGAATGTATTGATTGTGACCCCTTTTTCTAGGGAAGTGGGAATATTTATAGTACTAGGTTTTTGTGGGAATGACCTAATATTCCCCTTACATGATTGGCTGGGGAATGGGAGAAGGACACGTGTCCTTTCTCCTTACAATTCTCTGATCCCTTGTAGCAATAGTGGGCTATTTGGGCCTATTGTTCTTAGTAATTCGCTTGGGATACATACTAATTAAGCCCTTTTCCAGGTATAGGTTTTATACGTACATTTATACATACTTAAATACATACATTGTAAATACCTAGATTAATACTCATGCCCCGGAGTAGACTTTGCATGATTTCTGCTTAGGGGGCGCAATACGTGCCAGGTGTCACATCTTCATTGGTGCACGAAGGCATGGTAATTTTGCCCACAACATTTGCCCCTCAAGAAGGGCGTTTCTGGAAACACTTTCCGGGTATCGCTTCTTGATCTTTGATTTGCATCTTCATCTTTGGGTCAGGTGTTGAGGGGGTGACACGTGTCACCTTTCTCTATTTTGCCCCTCCCTATATATAGAGGGGGGGGGGTAAATTTCATTTTTTTTTACATTTCGTTTTCACAGAGCTCTCATAGGCGATTTCCGGCGTGTTCCTACCACCATCAGGCGATTTCCGTCCACCACGAGACTCATCCTTTTCCTCGTCAAACTCATCCTGTTCTTCGCGAAATTCATCCCGTTCTTCGCGAAACTCATCCTGTTCTTCACCAAGTACTTCGCAGATCTTTCAAGGTTAGTTTTCGCCTTTCTTGTTTTTGTTATCCTCTCGTCATTTTTCTCTTTGTTAGCGGCCGACCTCTTAGTACTAGGTAAGGGTTTAAAGGTTTTATTTAAGATTTTTCCGCCGTTCATCTTTTGTCGGGGCGGACGTCCAATCGCGTCTTTTTCTTCATTGTTGGTCACCCCTAAGCCGTGCTTCGTTCACTATGCAGAAGGCATGGCTAGAACCAAGCAAACGGCAGATCCTACGCGCCTGCGCTTGCGGGAAGGAGCATCGACACCTCCTAGGGAGAGATATTCTTCCACCGCCTCGGCAGTCGACGAAGAATTTGCCGAACTCTTTCAAGAGATCGACGAGTACGTCGAGGCGGGGGAGCAGGCGGCAAGCTCGTCGGAGGGTACAGCGAGCCAGGCAGTGGGGGAGCCAAGCGTCGCTCCATTGTCATCGGCCGCCGAGGAGCAAGAAGCTGCTCCCCAGCTTATTAGGCCCAGAGGACGGGAGGAGGCCCAATTGCTTCCGTCAGAAATTCACCCAGACGTGGGCTGGATGCGGTGGCTAGACAGGCACGGAGCCAAGATGAGGGATGACCTCTGCGTGGGGGAAGGGTACCAAATGCGCGTGCCGGCAGGTCTGGACTCGACCGTCAGCCTGCTTGCCGAGGGAGAATTCCCTGTGTATGCCGCGTCAATCAAACTCGGCATGAGATTCCCTCCACACCCCTTCGTTGTGGAGGTGTTAGATGGTTTTAATATTGGGGTGGCCCAGCTGACCCCCAACTCATGGGCGGATATCTTTGGCTACATTGCCAAATGTGCGCTGAACGACGTGGAGCCGTCCTTCAACGCCTTTCTGCATCTGGTCTCCCTCTCTCGTTCCCCAGTGCCGCCAAAGGGTGGTTTAATCTGAGCAGCCGTGGTACCTACCAGACAGTGGTCGGTAAGCTCAGCAAGTGGCATATGTGGAGGAAGAGGTGGGTCGTGTTTTACACGGACGACCAGGAGATGTATGAGCGAATGAGCCGTTGGAACTGCAACGCCAACTTCATGGATCGTGACGAGCCCCTTCCACCCCTTACTGCCGAAGAGTGGGATCAGATAATGGTCCTGTTCAGGGCCAACACTTACCACTTAACAGTGGATAAGAGTTTCCATGTGCCGGCCGAGTGGTTGCCGCACATTAGCCAGTTTCGGAACGAGGCTTTTCTAGCGGCTGTAGGCTTAGGATATTCCATGACTCGAGGTTGTATGCCAATTTATGTGCCGCTCTGCCGTGGTTTTATTCATTTTTCTAACTTTGAATTTCTTTTGTTCTCAGAGGAAGGAATGAGCAAGTTGTCGGCGGCGGATACCGGGAAAGGCGATATGACCGATTGGATGGCGGACATCTATGAGGCCAAGATGCAAAAAGCCAAGGCCGAGTTGGAGGAGAAGGTGAGTATTCTCTTAGGTTGTTTTTTGCAAGTTAAGCTTCCTCCGTCCATTGTCTATAGTGGACGTCTATTTAGTGACGAGCCGATATCCTGACATGTGACCCATGTTTGCTAATGTTGGCCTCGTCACTTTTTAATGACGGGCCCCTTTGTGAGTGTTTTTCCTGTGGTTGCCAAGGTGCGCCTCGTCACCTTTTAAGACGGGCCACCCCCACCCCTTTTTTACAAGTGACTCGTGGTTGATAGGGTACGCCTCGTCATTTTCGAGACGGGCGTCCTTTTTTATGACGAGCCATTTTTATATGAGTGTTGCACTTGATAAGGTACGCCTCGTCATTTTTAAGACGGGCGTCCTTTTTTAATGACGAGCCACTATTTAATGACTTGTGATTGATAAGGTACGCCCCGTCATTTTTAAGACGGGCGTCCTTTTTAATGACGAGCCACTACATGGTGAGTGACTTGTGATTGATGAGGTACGCCTCGTCATTTTTGAGCTGGGCGTCCTTTTTAATGACGAGCCACTACATGGTGAGTGACTTGTGATTGATGAGGTACGCCTCGTCATTTTGAGACGGGCGTCCTTTTTAATGAGGAGCCACTGTTCTGTGAGTGACTTGTGATTGATGAGGTACGCCTCGTCATTTTTGAGATGGGCGTCCTTTTTAATGACGAGCCACTACATGGTGAGTGACTTGTGATTGATGAGGTACGCCTCGTCATTTTTGAGACGGGCGTCCTTTTTAATGACGAGCCACTGTTCTGTGAGTGACTTGTGATTGATGAGGTACGCCTCGTCATTTTTGAGTTGGACGTCCTTTTTAATGACGAGCCACTACATGGTGAGTGACTTGTGATTGATCAGGTACGCCGTCATTTTTAAGATGGACGTCCTTTTTAATGACGAGCCACTATATGGTGAGTGACTTGCGATAGGTGACGAGGCCTAATATTTGACTGTCCTTTCTTTTTAGCAAGCTAAGGACGCGGCTAGGGCGTCAGGGAAGAAGAAGGGGACGACTCTGTCCCAGCTGAAGAAGAGAGTTGTGCTGGCTGGCTGGGAGACTCCGAGTACCTTCAAGAAGCCAAAACCCCTACCTCGCCGTCTCGTGAAGAAAGACGAGTCGAAGGTTGCTGAGGGGGGATGCCCTGATGACGAAGAGATGGGCGTGGACAAGCCGTCTCTGGTGGTGGACTTGGTGTCCAAATCGAGGTCCGGTGGGCATCCGGACGAGCTGGAGGACCCTCTTTCGGGAATCCCGGCCGACGTCCGCTCTCAGATACCGGCGGAGGTGGCCCGCCGAGCTAGGTCTTCGGGAGGTAAGTATTATTCGAACGTCGTTCAGACGTATCGAGCCTCCTCTGGCAGTTCTTCTTACTCTCCGCGTCATCCTAAGGCCGTTGTTTTTCCTATAGCCAAAGACAAAGAGAAGGATGCAGCTGCTGCCGAGGACGAGAACGTACCTGCTACTCCCCACTATTCATCAAAGGATAGGGTGGCTATATGCCGCAAGGTTTTTAAGGCCGTCCCCGCAGAGTATGTTGCTTCTCTTCCTGGCCGCAAGACTGACGCCCAGTTTGGTGCGATCCAGGCCACTCTTCTCGACGTAAGTCTATTTCCAACTTGCTTGTACTTGTCTTCTCTTTTAGTCATTTACTAATATGTAGCTTCTTTTGCAGTTGTTCTGCCGCATGGAATTCTGCAAGAGTTGGAAGACCCGCACTGCTGAGGAGCTCAAAGCTCAGGTGGCTGAGTCCACCCACCATGGCGACTATGCGTTCAAGTCCATTGAAGAGGTCCGCCTGCAGATGCAGACGACCATAGACCTTCAAGCGAAGGAGGTAGCTGCGTTGAGATCTGACAAGGCCGAGCTGCTTAAGAAGATCTTGGCGCAGGACAAGGACATGGTGGCAATGGTCGAGGAGGCCAAGGCTGCGGCAGCGGAAATACGGGCGCTTCAGGACCAGTTGCGGGAGTACCCTCAGGTCAAAGAGGCGGCTGAGGAAGCCGAGCATCTTCGTGGGGAGCTGGAGACGGCCAGATCGCAAGTTCGCACCTTGCGTGAGCGTCTTCTGGAATCCTATGATCAGGGGGAACAAGCGACCAAGGACGCTGTTAAGCACGCCTGGGAGAGCCACATGTCAGAGTATGATCTTGGGTGGTTCCAGCGGCGAATGGAGCACAGTGCCGCTGTGTTGGCTGCTGAACGTCTTGGTCAGCCGCCCCCTGAGTTTGTATCATCTGATGACGAGGACGATGCGGCCGCTCCCTGAGTTTATTCAAGCGTTCCCGTGCCTAAGGGCAAAAACAATTATGTTGCAAAGTTTTGGCGCTGATGGCATCTGTATCATTGTGCCTGCTGAGCACACAACAATTTTCTTTCTTTTTTCTGGTCCAGAATTCTGAGCTACTTTTACACGCCTTTCTACGGGCGTTGTTTTATAAGTAAATAGGTTTTTTGATGCTTCTCTTATCTCGCATTTACTTGCTCTTCATAATTTGATTATTCCTTAATCAATAGGTTTAATCAACAGGTATGATTGCCAAGGTGCAACCGAGTGTACACTAAGCACGTTGATGCCGCAGGCAACTGAGTATGCGCTAGGCCCTACTTTGGTCGTCTCTTTCTTTGGCGAGCGTGTCTATAACGATATTGATTGACGCAAGTCAATCAATAGGTATGATTGCCGCTAGACATGCTCGTCAAATGGGATGTACGGCCAAACGTTCGTGCCGCCTAACGTTGAGCAAACAACCTTTGTTTCGAAGTTAATCGTGCCGCTGAACTTTTGAGCGGACAACCTTTGTTTCCAAGTGGTTGGTGCCGCTGGTAACTGAGCATGTGCTAGGCCCCACTATGGTCGTCGCCTTCTTTGGCGAGCATGTCTATAACGATATTGATTGACGTAAGTCAATCAATAGGTATGATTGCCGCTAGACATGCTCGTCAAATGGACTGGCCGGCCAGACATGCGTGCCGCCGCGCTTTTTAGCAAACAACCTTAGTCTCTTTGATATTGGTGCCGCAGGCAACTGAGCATCCGCTAGGCACTACTGTGATAGTCGCTTTCTTTGGCGAGCGTGTCTATAACGATATTGATTGACGTAAGTCAATCAATAGGTATGATTGCCGCTAGACATGCTCGTCAAATGGGCTGGACGGCCATATTTTCGCGCCGCCGCACTTTTGAGCAAACAACCTAAGTTTCAAAGTTGTTCATGCCGCTGGGCTTTTGAGCGAACAACCTATGTTTCAAAGTTGTTCATGCCGCTGGGCTTTTGAACAAATAACTTACGATTTAAGTTTATTTGTGCCGCTGGCACTTACTATGCTGTACTGGTCGGCCAGCGGCTTGCTTATATTGGGAGGGGAGTTGGATAGGTGATCAGCCTACAACTTGGTGCTAATCTGGGCCACTTCTTAGGCTTCAAACAATTAGTCTTGCTGAGTTTTTGCTAATCTGGGCCACTTCTCAGGCCGTCATACAATTAGGCTTTGGTTATGCATTGGAGTGTATATTTTTATATTCATTGTGTGAGCAATAAATATTACGAGGCAAATAGAGTAGTATTATTTATAACTTTGCAAGGCGAATTTAGCCGGTTACAAAAGTAATTACTACCCTACTATGACCATTAGAGGCCGCCCCTTGGGCAATGGATCGTGGTAAGTAAGACAAGGCTTAGCACATATCTAGAAGAAATATTTCTTGAGATTGTCGGCATTCCAAGTGCGCGAAATAGGGCGGCCTTGCATGTCTTGAATGCGGTAGGTTCCATCTCTAACTTCATCATAGACCTCGTAAGGTCCCTCCCAAGTGGGCGTCAGCTTACCTTGTTCATTTGCTCGTCCTGTGGACTCCATTTTTCTGAGGACAAAATCTCCCACTTTGAGCACTCTATTAGAGACTCTCTTGTTGTATTCTCTTGCCATCCTTATCTTGTACAGCTGTTGTCTGAGCGCCGCATTTCCTCTAACCTCGGGCAGAAAGTCCAAGGCTGCTTTCATTGTCTCCCAGTTAGCATTTTCGTCATACATCATGACTCTCAACGTTGGCTCACACATTTCTATGGGTAGGACAGCCTCGGCGCCATAGGCTAGCAAGAAGGGTGTTTCACCGGTTGAATTCTTAGCCGTGGTGCGGATGGACCATAAGACATTTGGCAGCTCATCAGCCCATAGACCTTTGGCTTCGTCAAGCTTCTTTTTCATTCCTTCAGAGATAATTTTGTTGAACGCCTCAACCTGACCATTGGCTTGGGGTCGTCCGACTGATGCAAAACAGGTGTGTATACCGTGATCTGCCAGCCACTCTTTCAGCTTAGGCGTCTCAAACTGAGGCCCATTATCGAAGACGATAGCCTGTGGAATCCCAAAGCGAGTCATGATGTTCTTCCAAATGAATGCTCTCACATCAGCAGTTTTTATGTTTTTGAGCGCTTCTGCCTCCACCCATTTGGTGAAGTAATCTACAGCAACGATGACATAACGCCTTCCTCCTAGTGCGGTCGTGAATGGGCCTAGGAGATCCATCCCCCATTTAGCAAATGGAATTGGGCTTGTAATGGGTGTCAGAACTCGTGCCGGTTGATGTATTAGGTGAGAAAAGCGCTGACATTTGTCACACTTCTTGACCAGTGAGATTGCGTCCTCCTTAAGGGTCGGCCAGTAATAGCCGGTTCGAAGTGCCTTTTCAGCCAAAACCCTTCCACCAATATGCGAGCTGCACAACCCCTGATGAAGGTCTTCTAGAATTTCCTGCCCCTTCTCAGGTGTTACACATCTTAACAAAGGACGGGAGTAGGCCTTTTTGTAGAGGGTGTCGTTCCACATTTCAAACCAAGAACATTTCTTTTGAAGTTTTGCCGCTTCCCTTGAGTCTTCGGGCAAGACTCCATTCATTTTGAAGTTTACTATGTCATCCATCCATGTGGACGTTCTGTCAAGAGTTTCCACCTCCATTTGCTCAACACTTTTGTGCTCTTTTACCTCCCAAAACACGTGCCGAGGGGTATCACAAGACGCGGAACTTGCCAACTTTGACAGGGCATCAGCTTGGTTATTTTCCGAGCGAGGGACTTGCCTTACTTCAAAACTTTTCAGTGGCTCTACTTCCTGATGGACGGCCTGCATGTATTTGACCATAGTCGGATCCCTAGCTTCGTAGGTCCCATTAACTTGGCTCACAATCAGTTGGGAGTCAGATAGTGCTACAATCTCCTCGGCGCCTGCCGCCTTACACATTTTAATGCCACAAAGCAGGGCTTCATATTTGGCTTCATTATTTGACGCCTGGAAGTTAAATCGCATAGCATATTCAAAAGTATCTCCTTCTGGGGAGTGACAGATTATCCCTGCTCCACATCCATTCTGTGTGGATGAGCCGTCTACATACACTGTCCACACTGTGCTTGTATTCTTGGCAAAGTCTGGCCTCGTCATTTCAACAATGAAGTCGGCACATGCCTGCCCCTTGACAGCTTTCCTCGGCTCATAGGTGATATCAAAGGCGTTCAGCTCTATTGCCCAATTCAGCATTCGTCCTGACGCCTCCAGCTTTGTGAAGGGCAGTTTGAGCGGCTGATCGGTGTAGATCACTATTTTGTGAGCTAAGAAATAAGGACGGAGCTTTTTGCTGGCCATGAACAGAGCTAAGCCAAACTTTTCCACTGTAGGATATCTAACTTCAGCATTTTGAAGAACATGACTGACAAAGTATACCGGCACCTTTATTCCCTCCCTCTCTGTCAGTAGAACGGCACTCAACGAGTGCTCGGACACGGCGAGATACATGTACAAAGTCTCTCCTAGCAAGGGACTAACAAGACGAGGCAAGGTGTGTAAGTGCTCCTTTAATCTGACCAATGCCGCCTCGGCCTCGTCCGACCATTCAAACTTGGCCTTCTTTCTGACAGACCTAAAAAAGTAGTGGCACTTGTCTCCAGCCCTGGAAAGGAATCTGCCCAGGGCGGCCAAGCAACCTGTGAGCCGCTGGACCTCCTTCACTGTCTTTGGTGAGCTCATATCAATTACTGCCTGGATTTTGTCTGGGTTGGCTTCAATTCCTCTTTCATCAATCAAGAAACCTAAGAATTTGCCTGCCGTCACCCCGAACACACACTTCTTAGGATTCAACCTCATGTTGTAAGCTCGAATAGTCTCAAATGTCTCCCTGAGATCAGTTATGTGCGCCGCCCTCAGCTTACTTTTTACGATCATATCGTCAATGTAAGCTTCAATATTCCTGCCGAGCTGCTTAATGAACACAGTGTTAATAAGACGCTGAAAGGTGGCCGGTGCATTTTTTAACCCAAACGGCATCACCTTGTAGCAGTAAAGGCCTTGTTCAGTAACAAATGACGTTTTTTCCTGGTTGTCAGGCCACAACGGAATCTGGTGAAACCCTGAGTAGGCATCCATAAAGCTCATCATGGCATGCCCCGCTGTAGAGTCGACGAGCCGGTCAATCTTGGGCAATGGGAAACTGTCCTTTGGACATGCCTTATTGAGGTTGGTGTAATCAACACACATTCTCCAGGTACCATTAGGTTTTTTGACGAGGACCACGTTAGCAACCCAGTCGGGGTACTGACTAGGCCTGACGAACCCAGCCTCCATCAACTTCTGTATTTCCGCGGCTGCCGCCTGATTTCTATCTTCCCCATGGTTCCTTTTCTTCTGACGAACCGGTTTAAAGTTTGGGTCCACATTCAGCTTATGGACGGCCACAGCAGGGTCAATACTCGGCATTTCGTCCACCGTGAAAGCAAAGATATCTTCAAATTCTCTCAAAAGGTGGACCAACTCTGCCGCCAGCGGGTCGTCAGGAGAAATCCCGATGGGCACTACTCTGTCAGGTTTGTCTGTGTTTAAAACCACATTGAAATGGGCCCCAACAGGCTCTGGGCGTCTCTCTTCCATGTGCCCTGCTGAGATAGTTAATGTTTCTTTGACGACCTTGGGTTGCGTGTCGCCACATTTTCGTTTGTTGCTCGACGTCCCTTTCTCTTCACCCGTCCCCCATGCTTCTGGGCTCAAGGTGGTTAGGTAGCAATCTCTAGCTTGTTGCTGGTCACCATGTATAGTGCTGACGCTCCCATCGTCACAAATGAACTTAAGAAGCATCAGATGAGTCACAATGACAGCCTTTGCCCTGTTCAACGCGGGACGCCCCAAGATGATGTTATATGCCGTCAGATCTTTCACTATGAGAAAACGGACATCCATTTGCCGAGATTCCTTTTTATTTCCCATCCTCAGAGGAAGGGTAATTATGCCGACTGGGTGGATGACACTACCTCCGAAGCCTATAATGGGATAGTGGATTTTCTCAATTTTTGAGGGATCATGTTGCAGCCGATTCAAGCACTCTAGACTAATTATGTCCGACGAACTTCCTGTATTAACCAAAATACGCCTAACCCTTAGGTTAGCAACTTTTAACTCAATTACCAAAGGATCGTCATGCGGGGTGGAGATTTTCCCACGGTCGGCCTCGCCGATTTCAACTTTTGGAAACGGGTCAACTGTGGCCTTGCCGGACAGCATCACTTGCCCCAATCGCTTGGCATAATCCTTCTGGCCCCTCATGGTCGGCCCGCCGGCGGCCAATCCTCCTGAGATGACTGCCACGCACTCTGGGTCGGTACGATTCCCATCTTCCTCCGAGGGAGGGGATTTGTTTTTCTTGTAGAAGGGTTTGCCAGAACCTCCCGTGTTCCTGCTGATATAACTTTTTAAGAACCCCTTGGTGGCTAGGCCGTCCAATGCCCTTTTCAAGCTCTTACGTTCATTGGTGTCATGCCCAATGTCACTGTGAAAGTGACAGTACAGTTTGGGGTCCCTACTTTCTGGTGGTGACTTCATGGGAAATGGACGATCAATGTCATATTTGGACCCGACGTCCATCAGGATTGTGTATATGTCTGTGTTATACTCGAATCGCTCCCGATCATAAGTTCTGGGCCGTTTCTGACCTGCCGCTCCGGGGGCCCTGTCTGATTCTTTTGCAATAGCCCACGTCCCGTTAGGCCGGTTCTTTTTTTCAAATTTCTCCTTTTTTGCCGCTAGCTCGGCGGTATCACTTCCTCTGGGGTCTTTCGGGACGCTGCAAATCTCTGTTGCATGAATGAAGGCCTCCGCCTCATCCAGCACTTCTGCCATTGTTCGGACGCTTTTCTTTACCAGATCAAACTTGAAGAGCCCTTTTTAAGCCCTCGAATGAAGTTATCGAATGCAACACCATCTGGCAAATCCGGAATTTGCCCTGCCTCTAGATTGAATCTCTTCACATAACTCCTCAGGGACTCGTCCTTCCCTTGCTGAATCCTACTCAGATGCATGCTCGTCTTCTTCTCTTCCTTGTGAGCCATGAACCGAGTAGAGAACAATAGCTCGAGCTCCGAAAAAGAGCGAATAGTTTCGGCTGGAAGTCTCTCGAACCACTTAGAGGCTACTCCTTTGAGTGTGCCCGGAAAATACTTACACCAGGTTGAGTCAGTTGTTCCTTGGACATACATGTGATGCCGGTAAACCAAGAGGTGCATGTCCGGATCTGTGGTACCATCGTAAGCATCAATGTTGGGCGGCTTGACTTTGGGTTCCCTCGGGGCTCTCATGATGGAGTCTGCAAAAGGGGTGGTGTGCCCTAGGGCCATGTTGGACACCCCCTCCTGAATGTGATATACAGGGTCTTGACGCCTGGAGTAGGGTAGCCGCTGGGAGGACTCGCGTCCGCGAGTTTGACGGGTTGGACGGGTGGCCCCTGGACGTGCCTGGCTCAGATGCGTATAAGTTGGATGAGGGAGAGGTCTATCCGGCATGACGGGGGTTGACCCAGTGTTAGAAAGTTCAGACTCAGAGTCGGGCAACTGCTCTGCGCGTGGCTGCTCACGTCCTCGGGACGTTTCTCCGATCAGCCGCCGTGGCGTTCGGCGGGGTAGGTAAGACATTGCCTGATTGGGCTGACTTGTTGGCGGCTGTCTCCTTAGGTCCTCGCCTGTCAGCCTGGTCCAGACATTTGGGGGGCGCAAAGAAAGTGTTGGCCTATTGCTTGCCGGCCTCTCATGATTTGCAGCCACAACAGTGGTGTAAATCAGCATACTCTTCTGTACCTCAGCATTAACTGTCTTCCCCACATCAGCTTGGAACTCAGCCAAAATAGCCCGAAGAGCACCCACAGAGACAGGCATATCAGGGTTCTCCTCTATTACCGTATCCACCAGAGGATCCAGGTGTCCTCCAGGAGGGGTGCGATTGGCCTGGTCGTCCTCCTCGCTGAGCACCTCTACCTCGGCAGTGTGACGAGGGGTGTGCCCGGCCGCAAATGTACGCGCGGCATCTTCAGTGATTCTTGTGGCCGGCGTATGATGTTCAGTCGGCATTTCTCTTTCGAGGGGTGGCCGCTCTACGCGCGTAGGCCGCCCAGCATCGTTGTCCTGTCGTTGATCTTCCATGTTACCGTACCTCCCCACAGACGGCGCCAAATGTTGTGGGGTTTTTCCGGTGAGATACCTTGGAGGTTTCTTGGTAACTTTTAAAGATTAAACAAGATTGTATTTTTGTAGAGAGAGAAAGTAGAGAGAAGGCAGAGCAGCAATTGCCCTAGAATGTATTGATTGTGACCCTTTTTTCTAGGGAAGTGGGAATATTTATAGTACTAGGTTTTTGTGGGAATGACCTAATATTCCCCTTACATGATTGGCTGGGGAATGGGAGAAGGACACGTGTCCTTTCTCCTTACAATTCTTTGATCCCTTGTAGCAATAGTGGGCTATTTGGGCCTATTGTGCTTAGTAATTCGCTTGGGATACATACTAATTAAGCCCTTTTCCAGGTATAGGTTTTATACGTACATTTATACATACTTAAATACATACATTGTAAATACCTAGATTAATACTCATGCCCCGGAGTAGACTTTGCATGATTTCTGCTTAGGGGGCGCAATACGTGCCAGGTGTCACATCTTCATTGGTGCACGAAGGCATGGTAATTTTGCCCACAACACCACTTATCACCGAAAACTTTGTGCAAAGGTAAGTGTAATGACTAATTCTAAACCCTAAACCCTAAACCCTAAAACCCTAAACCAAACGAGTTATTATAAACAACAAAACATATATCAAACTTTTGTAATTTTCCATAACAAGTATTTAAGTTATTACGAACAAAACATGAGCATTAGCAAACGTACCGAAAAGAATGATAAAAACTTTTAAAATAATATAACTAAAAACTCAAAAAGAATTTTGCAATTTAAAAGTTGCTTAGAAATTACATACAAGATTAAATATAAAACTGCATTTACAGGAGGGGGTAGAGGTTGGATGTTTTGAATTATTCACTGTGAGAATTGTGACATTAAAATAATATAAATATAAAACAATAATAAGGCATTTAAACTCATAATATTGCACATAGACTTAGTTCTACAATATAACTCGATCGGAAAAGAGGACTAAATAGTGAATTGTTTGTGACCTAGCACTAACCAACAGTTTCTCATTTTAACCCACTTCAACTTACGTTGGACATGTTTTGATGGTATTTTTATTGACTTGAAAGCTTTCATTTAAAAAATTCCGTATGAGGAAGAATGCTAGACAGTTTCTCTCTCTCCAAACTTCCATCTCAACAACGTCCCGTCTCTGATGCCTGATGGTGTAGAATGTAGACCAATTTCTATCTATCTGAGTCTTAGAGATAAACAACTATCGTACAATCTCGATAGTGACTACACAGTCAAGGCATTTGCATAGAGGATAGTGAAGAACAACTCGACGTCCTGTATATTTTTAATTGTTTGAACAAACTGATTAGTTGTAGGTTCATCAACTAGTAACTGACTCATTTGAGCAACTCGTGGCATTAGTTTCACCAATGCTACCCCTGATGACGGTGTTCCTGCTCCTGCTCCTGATTGATCCACAAAAATGCCTTCCACTGTTGCACTCACCACAGTTTTCAGTGATACATCTACCACGTTTGTGAACTCGTCACTGCAACAAATTAACACAACTTTATTAATTAAGCCAAGCAAAATCAAACCAAACACCCCAAACTAACTATAAACTATCAACACAACATTACTGATTAAAAGACCAATAATTAGGCATCATGTTTCAGCTTATTTTCTCTGCAGCAACAAATATGCTTCTTTTCCCCGCACAACAAATTCTCAAGTACCTGTATTCAATACTTCAATATCAGCAGAATGGGCCATATGCCAAGCATGGCCTAACTAGATTAAAAAACCAGGCCCATGGCCTGATGTTCCCCATGGAATTAAAAACACTTTTTTTTTCCGTTTTTTCAAATATCTTTCCAAACAAATGAACAATTAACTAGTTCTAGGAAGGACCAGTCAGTGCCAAAAAATTCTTTACCTTAACTAGTCTTTTCACACCTCAGATTGCCCATACAAGACCGAGACCCAACTAGGACAAACAAGCTCACGAGCTACCTCTACGTAAGGGTATGAACACTTGAAACCTCAATATTTTTTCCAAACTAACACTGCAATTTTTTTTCCAAACTGACACTGCAATTTTTTTCATAAAATCACTAATCCTAGGCTAGAGCCTTAAATATGGGCCTGAGTAACGCAAGTAACAATCAGAACTCATATTGAATTACAAATTAGAAAATCCCACACAAACTATCCTATAGGTCCAGGAAGTCCCACTTACCTTTCTAAGAAGGGATGGAGCTTCATTTCTCCATCCCACATAGAGAGCCTTGTCAGAATTTCATGATCAAGATATTGGTGTCACTCTCTACACAAATATGAATTTATGCAAGCACTAAAAGATACAAGTTGGGCAATGAGAAACAAGCCAATGTGTCTTTGTCATAAGTTAGCAGTTAGCACTAAAAGATACAAATTCGGCAATGAGATACAAATTAGAACTTGCAACTGCTAAAAAAGGGAGTTACATGCATACCTTGATAAAACTGTATACGTCTCTGTCATTAGTTGATCAAATTTGGGAACGTCAGAAAGAATTAAATCATTACTGCTCAAGGATGGAGTTAAGCTTGGTAATTTAGCATCCGCAGGCATCAAGAATTCATTCCAATGACAAGGCCTTCCCATGCTCATGAATGTGTCAAGTATTTGAACAATAGTTTCATGAAGTATTGAGGAATCAAAGACATCGCTCAGCTGCTTGCTGCAATGACAATCAGCTCAACAGCTGTTAGAATTTCCACTTAAAGATACCACCTATCGTATCACATGTTTAGTGAAGTCTCTTCAAAAACATACATGCTTCTTGAATAAATAAATTACTTCTTAAATTATCAAAAAAAATTAGAGACTAGAATTTGAGAACCAGCTGATTGATACCAAACATATATTCAAGAGGACTGGTGATTAATGTGAACTAATAACTAATCTGAGCCATTATACCTTGATAAATGGACGCTCAAGATTTCATCTGTATCATTAATGTCATTTACATAATTTTGCAACTTCCCAAACTGGTTTCTAGTTGGCTAGTTCACATTTGAATCATTTTCTTTGACTTTTAAATCAATTTGATGTCCTACTAGTTTTTTCTCTAGTTTCAAAATCAGATGAACGAAAACTATACTACCTCCGCTTTTTTTTGTTCAACTCATTTACTGTAAATATGTTTTGAAAAAAATGAGTGGGTGTAAGATAAAGTAAGAGAGAGTCCGTAAAAATGAGTGTGGGGGTAAGATAAAGTATAAGAGGGAGAGAGAGAGTAAAGAGGTGGGTGGGTGTAAGAAAAAAGTGAATAAAGTAAAAGAATATAAGTGTAAATATTGTCGGATAAGATGGTAAAGGGGTATGGCAAAAATGGAATAAAGTAAACTGATTGGGGGGGGGGGGGGGGGGGGGGGGGGGGGGGGGGGGAGGGGGGAAACCATCAATAGAAAGTGACGATTCATGTTAGCCGACCCCAAATCACTTTGGGACTAAGGCTTTGTTGTTGTTGTTGTTGTACTTTTAAGGCATGAAATTGGAACAATTTTGTGCCAATAATTGAAGCTATCAATTTTTGGAACTTTTTCGTGTTTCCAATAATTAAATTACATATGTGACCTTGGTTCCTATGATTAGTTGCCCGTATTCTATTAAAGACTACATTACCAACTACCTAGTTTCAGAAAGTATTTGGAGAAGTGATGGATTAATGTCAGTGAGTATTCATCCTAAGACACACATATTTGATAACATTCTATTATCTACTGACTACTGAGCTTATCAAGTGATTGAAAACGGAAAACCTTGTCTCCTAGGTGTATGCCCAAAGATGACTCGAAAAAATAACATATGATTCTCTATAATTTAAAGATTTCATATACTCTTTATTGAGGCTAGGGTTTCGTCGTTTCTGTTGGTTGGGTGGTGTAATGTGTTTCTTCTACGTCTTTGCCAGTCTTGATAAATAGACGAAGACCTTGCTAGCCATTTGCTGCTAAGAAGGGGCACAGAAAAGGTGAACCAATGTTTTTGTAATTGGAATGGAGCATTTATCTAGGCGATTCAAAGCGCTTGCTCAGAATCTAAATTTTAATTTCCACCATGCAAGAAAATTCAGGTCATTGACGTCATTCATTTGTTTCGCTAACGACCTTTTGATATTTGCTAGAGGTGATATGTGTTGTCTATTGAGCTTTTATAGGTTACTTCCGTAAAACTATTCAAGGCTTCTGGTCTAGAAGCTAATTCTGACCAAAGTAGTATGTAACTCTGTCAGAATGCGCTTCATATGAATGTGGGGGAGGGCCCTTTTAGATAACTGGGGGTTCCTCTAGCTTTAAAGAAACTTTTTTTGACAGAAATAATTTTAGCTAGATTCCTAGAATCACGACTTGGTCTGCTAAGCAATTATACAACGTTAGCAGGCTTTATTCGATGGAGATGATTCTGTTTGGCCTGTTGCAGACTTCTCTGCAACAAATGGCCAGCCTCACCGAAGTTCCCAATTAGCAAGATTTATAAGCAAATAGTATACTGCAGCCAGAATGTTATTCCTTGGGGGGGGGGGGGGGGGGATGTTTGGAATAGGGTGTCCTTACCTAAGCACAGATTCATCACTTCATTAGAAACTTTGGAAAGGTAACAAACAAAGAGCAAAGCTTCAGAGGTTTAATATTAGCCAAACTGATGTATGTCTCATCTGTGGCACAGATACTGAAACACACCAACACTTCCTCTTTGAATGTGAATACATTAAAAGGAAGAGCCAGCTGCATGTCTTCCAGTCGATCAGGGGGGTCATACACGGATTCCATGATCAATTGGAAAATAATCAGTGTTGCTGTGAGTGGTCTGGTTTATAAAGTTTGGCAAGCAAGAAATGATGGGTTCTGGAACAACAAAATCCTTGGTATAGAGAAAACTGTAGAGGATGTCAAATACATTGTATAGAGCATATTGGGACAAGTTAGCAATAGAGACGGTGTTTGGATTTCAACATTTTAAATAGCTGATTTTTTTCTGTTGTTTGGCCTTGCTAAGGCCTGTCCTGTTTTCTTGTTTCTCCCCCTAGCTACTCAGGGTCCTGCCTGTAACGTGGAGATAGGTTGTTAATGGCTGGAATTTTGAATGGCATAAAATTCTATGATATATCCAAAAAAAAAAGATTCTGTTTGGTATATAAACATATTGGTGTCAGTTACTCTTCATGCCTAGCTATGAGAGAAGTTCAGATATTTGGGAGAGTGATCTATGTACAGGAACTGCTAATCCTTCTTCGAAGGCTTTAGTCTCCCGGGATCTGGAAAGCAGTTGCTCTGAACTACGAAGTTTAGGGATATTCTGATCTGGAATACAGTTGTTGTGTGTGCTGCGTAAGTTGTCCTATGACTTTCGGAAGTGTAAATGAAGCAAGACAAAAAGTGAGCACGATAAAGCCATGTATAAAAGTTCTTGCAAGTAGAAAGTGGGTGTTGGATCATGGAGGTTTACAGCAATGAATGGTTGGAGAGGAAAAATATCTATAAAGAAGCTGTATCAAGGTGTGAAAGGACCTGTTTGACTGTTCTCACATGTTCCATGGAAACAAGTCGTTCAAAACAATCTGGTAAACTTAGTGTATCTTCACATCCTGGTTCACTGTTCACCAGAGGTTAGCTTCAAAGGACATGATGCTCAAAATGGAATACACAAACTGATTTTCTCTGTGCTTTGTGTGGGTCACGAAATGAGCCATGGATCATCTTTATTTCAGGTGTGAAACTTTTCTGCAATCTGGAAGAAAATATTGCATAAAGACTGTTTGTTACTTTGAGAAAGAGGTCTGGCTGGCTGGCAATACTTGCAGAAAGGAGCAAGTGACAAGGAAGTTATATGGTTCAAACAAGCTCTTTCTTTGGCTACTTTAGCAGCTAATATGGCATCGAAATTAATTGGACATTAAAACAATAAGATTTTATTTTCCTCCCTTTCATTTTCTTAATACACACATGTTTATCATCCAACGTAGAATGGAAATAGTTCAAAGATGCTAAATTTCTATGGCTCATATCCTGCAGTGATGTAACCATGGACCATGGTAACATGGAAATAATCAAGGAAATTTTGACAAAGGCAGTCTCAACTATGGACGTTCACCTTTAAAAGGTCCCAACTACAAATTGTTCCTGGCAGGACCTTTTAAAGATGAACGTCCATGATGCTAGTTTTGTAGACAACTAGACATTAATGAGCAAATGTCACAATTACGACAAGATTAGTTATTCTGAGAAAAATTTATACAGCCCTTTTCTATGTAGCGAAATACAAAACAAGGTTGCCTAAATGATTATGCAACAGATAACTCACCTTTTTAGAACTTCTGCTGCAGCAACCTGCATATTGAAGACTAAAGCAGGCAAGCCGTGGCTAGCCAGAAAATCAGCTCTGGCTAGAAAATTCTGCTCATCATCCTGATCCATGAGGCTAGCTTCTTCCTGTAAAGTGAAAGTAGCTTTAATTAACATCTTTTCTTCCATTTTCCTTATCAATTACAGTGAAGTTTATCTTTATCTTTTCTGCTATTAAGATAGTTTACTCGTCTCCAAAGACAACCAAACATAACATCAGGAAATTAAAAAGGCAAGAAACGACACAAGACACAACCCTCCCAAATGCCCCAATGCCCCTGGGGATAAACAAAAAGTTACTCAAAGCATCAAAACACGAGAAATAACTTAGACAAACAGTGATTAAAACCAAGGGGAAAACACCAAGAATAAAATACCCCCTTGCCTGCTAATTGATTTCCATGAGTGAGTATGACTGAATTTAAATGTAAATAAATGCCTTGCATTGTCACTCTAATTAATGCACCACGCCATGGAACCTACCAACCAATGGCAAGTGTATTTCTTTGTATAGATACTATTCCAATGGAAATTTTGTGACTCAATCCACCTATACGTCTTGGTTTTACTACTATAATGGGAGTCACCCCACGAATTACCTGAAACAACATAGTGAATTCGTTCCAATCTTCGTTGAAATTTTACAATGTATGGGCTAGATAGGCGAATTGTTACTTGTTCACGTACAAACTTAGCAAACATGTTATTTTATAAGAAAATGGATTATATTAACAGGTCAGAAGAAGGGCAACAACCAGAAGAGGGAAAGCTGTTTTCTACAACAAAAAAAAGTAAATTAAAGAATACCCCAGTTCCCTTGAACCACCCCAACCAAGTACCTCTTGAAAAAGCCCGTCGCCTTGGCCCATAAATTAATTAACCACCATTCACCATATAGGGTTTAACAATCAGTTGTAGGCTAAAATCACTTACAACACAGGAATCTATATACCCCGTGCTACACAGGAGATTTTTCATTTGACCATAAGACCACCCATGCAGGGTGCAGCACCAATACTAAGCCTAGCATGAAACATTTACTGCTTATCCAAAACCCTGCTTCCAGCATTTTGACTATTTATGTTTCTCTTGTTGCTTCTATAGTTATTGCTATTGCTTTCTTTACTCTAGCTACTAAGATCACTCAGTTCCGAACACTGTCTCAAGTCACCCACAAATTAGAAGCATTTTGTAAACAGTGTAATCTTCCCTTTCTGTATGTGCCTAATATGTATGTTTTTCTAAAATTACTGGAATGTAT
Source organism: Spinacia oleracea (assembly GCF_020520425.1). Lineage (NCBI taxonomy): Eukaryota > Viridiplantae > Streptophyta > Magnoliopsida > Caryophyllales > Amaranthaceae > Spinacia > Spinacia oleracea. The sequence goes on along the minus strand of NC_079491.1, from coordinate 51,991,996 downwards.
TCGATAACCACCCTTTTCCATTGGGTGTGGCTCCAGGCTCCAGCTTACATGAACCATAAAGCCTCCAATTCACTATGGACATAGTTCATGTAGTGGTCTTCAAGCTAAAGGCACAAAACTTACCTGACAGAACTTCCTAATAGGCTTCACTAAAAATGCAAGCAACTAACGAACAAAATATTGTGATCAAAGTCATACAACTCCCATTTCAAAGATATATATGTAAATGAAATATTTGCTACTTGATTCTTTGCACGGTTGACATACGTCTTACCCAATTAGGAGAAAGTTACTCAGTCAAATGAAGGTCCATGAGTTACTTTCAGCTAATGATGTAAATCATGCTCAACCTAACGAAATACTCTTTGTCCACTAAATCTCTCCAAATTGCCCCTAAATCTCTTCATTCACTCCAGATACAAGTCATGTTTGCCAGTATAACTACATATTTAAATCTTGTTGGTTGATTAATATAATTAGTGACAGCCTAAGGTTTTCTTGACATAAATCAAATAGTTCAAATGAATAAAGAGAAGGAAAGAAAAGGCAGGAGTGAACATGGAATTAGCATATCCATTGGAAAGGTTTTTTGGGGGGAAAAAAGGGGGGAGTGTCCATTTGTTACAGGTATCAAACTGTTTGATTTAATATTCAGGACATAAGAGAAACTTCTTTGTTCAAAAACCTAATCAGAAAAGAATTGGAAAACAATAAAAGAAATTTGTACTTGTAAGCTTTCTTCGCATCCAAATTCTGCCAATTTGGTGAGTGACTGAGTGAAGTGCACTGTTTTAAAAAATTACTCATAGCAGCCATTAGCCAGTATAATAACTGTATAATTAGGGAGTTGAAGGTTAAAAAAAACTAGGCAAAAGAAGGCATTTCAACAATACAAACTCAATACCAAACAGCAACCTAATTCTGGTCTTCCTAGAAAGAGGGGGCATACAGGAGGTACGATGTGCACAACCTTCCCACAAACACTGTTGTAGTGTTAAAGTAGCACCACTGCAACACACAAAAACACTAGCTGTAGCAATCATTTTATCATTCGCTTAAAGATCTCATAAGCGCTTGAACAAACTTAGTGACCGAAACAGAGAGCTACAGCTATTCACGAAAACCCCAGATGATATGGTTATGTCAAACAACATTGGAAACATATAGTATCTAACCTTCAATAAACTAAATATCAACTACTACTCTCATTCTTTTCATTAAAAAAGTTTTAAAAAATTAAAAATTATAGAACTACTCTCTTTCAACATCAGTGAAAAGACCTATATCTTAGTTTTAAAAAGGGCGCGCCCAAGGCATAGGTCCTAGCGCCTAGCCATGACAGGCTCAAGCACCCTCCAAAAGGTGCGCGCCTTTGCGTCTTTTATCCAGGCTCAAGGCCCAACGCCTTATGGTATAAGGTTCCAATTATTGACAAGTAATACTTATTTATTTTTTAAAAAGGCCAAAACCACGTGACTTTAATGGTTTCCTAACAGTTAGAATTTACTATATTGAAAAGAGGAGAGAGCAAACCCTAACTTTTTCCATCTTTTCCTTGTCTCTGTCAGCGACAGGTTATACAAACTCCTCCTTTTTCTATTTTAAACTGTTATATGTAATGTATGACGTACTTCTTTTGATAATCTAAATGAATAGTTGGTGACTAAAAAGTTGATATGACTTTAGCCTATAAAATAAGATGTAAGTGGGGTAAGTGGGGAGTAAACAATTGTAATAAAAGATAGTGGGGATATTAAAGTATTCAAAGGTAAGGAAGAAATGATAAAATATGACTAGTGAGGTCCATGGAGTAAGAAGAAAATTATAAAATAAGAGGGAAAGATTCCATAAATGGAAAGTGCACCACTTAATAAAATATGGAGGAGAGTATCTGATATAAGCCATGAACAATTGGGAGAAAAAAAAACCTTAGCTTTGGCTGAGACTATTATCTAACTTGCAATTGATTTAAAGTACCTCCGGTCTTTTCATTCAGGCTGATGTCGGTTTTGTAACATTAATCTAGCTAATCGTTCAGATATCCATTACAGATCTTTAGCCCTTACCCTCCACATTCCTACCAAAGGGTTTCAGTTGAAGCTAGCTTCCACAGAGGACAACAGCATGCCGACTTGGAATTTGAGACAGCATCTCATAGCAAAGGAAGATGCTAGTGCTTAAAGCACAATCATTTCCGGTAGATCTGGAAGAAAGTTATCTACAAAGTTGATGTGTCATTTGATGGAAGCACTTGAAATTGCATGTAATGAGGTCCATAATATAGTTCAGAGGGCAGAAGAGTAACAAAATTTAGGACAGACAGATAACACTATAGGCAAAGCTGCTTAATATGATTCAGTAGAAAGCTGCTAGGATTTTCTCTCAATAAAACGTAGATTAGGTATTCAAATTTTTGTAGCATGAAAAATGAGTTAAATAGAAAGATTTGGTTAACATTTGTGATGGCTAAGATTTAATATCGTTTTACTTATTTATATTATTTTCTCCTGAACTACCTTAAGCATTGAGGTTAATAACTATAGGCAAAGCTTGTTTCAGGCTCAAACTTCTTAGTTATGCCTCTTCACAGCTAAAGTTCAATGATATGCTCACCTCAACAAGGAGACATCAACCTAAAGATCAACTTTGTCATGAATCAAATGGTTCAACTAACCGCTACTTAAGATTTAAGAATCACATTTCACCTACGAAAAGCAGAAAAGACCATGTTCCAACATCTCTTATCTTCTTCACTTTCTAACTACGAGAGTGAAAGGAGGGGAAGCATCTTAATATGATTCAGTATATCATACAGCAAATGTAATTATTCAAATGGTAACTCAGAACTGCTATCCACCTAGAAATCTAACTTATACTCACAGATTAAGACAACTGCTTGTAAAGTAAGCGAAATGATAACACAATAATATACACATTTTATGTGCCATATTAGTCCATTGTTTGTCATATTTCTTTCATATTTTAATCTTAAAGTGCTATTATTCGTTATTTTCGATATTTCTCTCCTCGTGTTTGTTTTATTTTGTTTTGTAGTAAGTAGCTCAAGTTGGTAGACCTCGGAGAAGATGTTGGTAGAGTGAGTACGAATGTACGATGTCTAGGAGCCATCCACGTTTACAAGGTGTTTACATTGTGATACAAATAAGAGTTCAAGACAAATACAAGAACACCGGGCAGCCAATACCACGGCGTACCCGTGGCCTACTTTACATCCCACACCCGAGCCGTGGCAGCCTTCTCTCGGTCCCGTATTGAATGTTTAATGAGCTAATTACTAGAGTTTAATAGTTAGTATACTTCTTATTATATTTAGGTATAAATACAAGTAGTATAGAAGACCTAAAATTACTTCGGATATACTCCAGAACAGAACTGGAACGCCGAGGACGAAGGGTACGGCATATTTCATTGTTTTGATTGTTTTTGGTAGATTGACGTGACTTGTGAGCTTGGAGTTTTGATTTTGGGTTCAATTACATAAGTTGACTTTGTTTTCTTGGTTATTGAAACAAGATTATCATTCAAGGCTTAATTAATAACAAGTATTATTTCTTTGATTTTTTCGTTTATCTCATATATTAGTTTATTAGTTATGTTCTCCTTGATATATTATTTTGTTTGTTTGGTTAATATGCGTGAGTAGTTTTATAATTTAGGGTTAAGTAAACCCTAGTCATGATTGATGTATGATTTATTATTTTAATCCCCAAATTAATTGTTTAATTGTTCTTGCTTAATTGATTGTATAATCTCCAATACTAGATTATGAATAATTAGTATTGTTATCATTCCATTGTCTTTACCGTAACGGGAGTTGGGTTTTGACGGATTTGAATATTTCAATTAAGGACATGAATTTCTCTACGGGAGTAGGTAGAAGGGATTGTTAGGAAATTGTGGTATTGAGTTTAATGTCTTTAATTTGCATGATTCCACGGGAGTAGGTCTTGATTGCATTTTAGGGAAGCCATTGATACTCGGGAGAGATTTATGGTATTATTTAAGGTTTACCTTTCCTCGTGAACATTTATTTAATTAGTTTGGGATAGGAATTTATCTTTACATTGATTATGCTAGTGGTGATGCTTAACTCTAGGTGTTTTTAATCCTTGATTTTAGTCTTCTTATTAATTACCTTCTTAGTTAGAATTAGTTTGATAATCCATTCTCAATCTTTGATTGGCTACTCGCTTACTTGCCCGACTACATAGTTAGGAGGTCTAGTTAGGTTATTTTTGATAGGCACGCGACAGCCTTGTCACGAAATATTGCCCACTGATAACAAGATAACACAATTAAGGAAATATCTGTCAAAAACGGATGTTTCGGTAGATCATGCACTACTTCCTTCCATTTCTGAAGTAGCACTTGTTCCATTTCTATTCAAGGGTTTAAGGGAGCAAGGTCCATAACTATAAGGTTAACGACATGTTTAACAGCCCTAGACCACTATACGCAACTAGAGAAACAGGTTAAAAAAATAACATGTACTAACAATCCTTAATCGAGAGGTATAAAAAGTTGGACACAGAAAATACATACAAGCACAAGAGATACAGAAGAAACAAATTCTTACTGGCAAGGGAGAGTTTTCCTGGCATCTTGCAATATCAATGTACAGATGTCTTCCCAGTATGTTCACTTGTATTTTAACAAATAAGCTTAGCATAGTAACCGACCAGAGTGATGAAACCAATTTCGTGAAACCTGGCAAAATAACTCTTCCATTGAGAAATAAGAACAGACTTTTCAACAGTTCACAACCAACAAGTCAAAATAGTAAACCAAAGACAACATACTCAGTACTTTAAGTTTATCCCACAGTTCCAGTTTCTCAGGACGGGTCAAAACATCCTTTCCCTGTTTCAGCCTCTCAGTCAACATCGAAAGGTTTAACTCCTCGTTTATCCTAATGCTTAAGAAGTTCATCGCTCGAGGCAATGTTGTTGTGTCAGCTATTTTTTGAATTGTCTGGAAATGTTCTTGCATTCTACAAGTTGGAATAAAGATAAAGTATTATAAATTATAAACCAAAAGACAAGTTTTTCACCAAGATTCACTCAAAAACAAGATGAAGTTCATCTTAACTGAGCCTTAATGCTTTCATCATTCTCCCGTTGCACAGCGAGTTCGAATTCGAGTTCAGCAAGCCGGCGTTTGTGGGCATTATACAGCTTGTACAGAAAATACCCACTTCCAGCTATTCCCAATGAAACAAAAACCTTCTTCTTGTGCCTTCTCCAAAAGCTCCTATCCAACACAAAATGACCCAAATAGACATAAACATAGCATAAACCAATTGAAAAAATCACCAATGCACACCCTCAATTGAAAGAAAAATGCAATTACAAAATAACCCAGATGAGAAAATCAACAACAAACGCATAAAAGACAATCGGTCAATCAATGAATAACAACAGAAGTTTGAGTGTAGAACAAACCTTAAAGAGTTCATGATTCTATTTTGATGCTAGGGAGACAAATTAGCCATATTCAAGCCTAGGTAATCAACACAATGCTTATGAATTCTACCAAAAGATGCAGAAATTACGAGTAATTTTTCTTATAATCTGCCAGAAGAGATAGATGTGAACAGCCACTGAAGAAGAGCGGGAGAGTGGGGAGCCAAGAGTAGAGATTTTGTGAAGGAAGAGAGATTTAAGGTTGCGGGGCGCCTTGTGGCTGTTACGGCAGATGGTAGCCGGTGCAGCGTGCACTCTATCGAGTTAAACTATGGGTAATGTGGCAAATTAACTCCATACCTTGGGCAAAATATGGTTTATGCACCCGCGTGCATAATGGTAATTGTGCACCATCTTTATAAATGAACATATAGCTCAAATATAAAGAGTGATTTCCGTCAATATTATACAAAGATACGTTAAAGAGTAATACCACTTTGTAACACCCCACAATTCTCTCTTTTTTAAAATAACTTTTTAACATAAAACGTAGAGAACTATCAAGACATTATCGCCCGTGTGAAAACGTAACGGCTTATTCAGAATTTTGCAGCGGAAAACATAAAACAAACTTTTAGGTTTATAAATAATCGATTACATATTAAATCCAAAAACCAATTAACGGAAATAAGGAAATATAAATAGTACGACAAATTTCAACTCCAAATTAACAAACCAAGTCACTTAGCAAAACAAAACTAAATGCAAGCTCTCTAATCCCGATCCCAATGATGCATCATCTTCAAACCTGTAGATGGCAACGCTTATTATATTGATCCTTAGAGACTGCTCACCAAAATGGGTCATCACAGAATCAATAAGGCATAGCCATGATCAACACACACAAACAAAGCACGTAATCAACAAAGCTGAGTACTACATACTAAATCAATAATGATCCTAACATTATTCTATTAAACGATCAATCCTAACATGATACTAATAAAACATAAATAAGGGCAGACAAAACATATTAATTTGAAAATCACACTTGACTAGACTAGGCTAGACTGGACTAGAACTTTTATAACAATAATATTATTTTAATTGAAATAGACAATGGACCGAGTTTTCTAGCTAGAAGCTTCACTAAGGAAGACGAGGTACGGGCACGACTCCGTAACCTCAATGACCTGCGATATCGAGGAACGTTTGAATAAAAATAGGACACGGTGATCAATCTGGTCCGAGAAAAAGGCCATGGGCTACCACCATGAACCCCAACTCTTGTTTGTCCGTCACTTTAGACGTGCACAGTCTAAAGCTATTGCTACTCAGTTTCACTTTACATGATTTACTAATTGAAACTCTGTTATGACTCAACAATCAAATAAGGCATACAATCCACATTTATTCACAACTGTTTTTATCTTGGAATTAAGTAAGTGATCACAAAGGTATCAAACAAGACTCATTCCAATTAAATTCAACCTTTCCTTTAATACTAATCAACCCCTCTATATGGGTATTGTTAGGTTATGATACATATGACAATTCATAAATCATGCGGAAACAACCATTTAGCCAGGAATACATATTATTTACACATAATCATATAGCATAATTTAGATGCATACTCTTTGTTGCGTGCCCTCCCTAGCTGCGCCTGAACCGAGCAAGAACAAGTCTTTAGGACTCCAAGTGTCGTCCCTCCGTAGATAGTCCACAGTACGTCCGGATCCGCCTTAAGATTGACCAACTAGAATCGCCCTTAAGGTACTAGAATTTTCGGCACTTTTGAGCAAGATGTGTGGCTGAATTTTTCTCTCAAAAACTCACTTTGAATACTTTGAAAACTCGTTATAAATTGTGAACCCAGGCCACATATTTATAGGGGTATGGAAAAGGAATTGGAATCCTATTCAGATACAAATTAATTAAACCTAGAATCCTACAAGAACTCTAATTTAATTAATTTATCAAATAGAATTAGGAATTTAATCATTAACCGAACTCTGCACGTTTTAGGAAACGTGCACGAACACAAACACTTACACACGCACACACGGCAGCCACGATGGGCCGCCCATGCGTGCGCACGAGCAGCAGCCCACGCAGCGAGGCCTGCGCGAGCTGCAAGCCCACGCAGCTCCCGCGCGCGCTGCGCGCGCTGTGCGCGCTGCCACGGCCTGCTGGGCCTGGCCTTGCGCTGGGCCTGGCGTGGCTGTTTGTGCGGCGCGCTTGGCTTGCTGGGCGATGGCCTGGCTTCGTGCTGGGCCCTCGTCCGGCAGGCCTCGTCCGATGCTTATTCGTACGATACGCTTCCGATTAAATTTCCGATTCCGGAATTCATTTCCGATACGAACAATATTTAACATTTCCGATTCCGGAATTAATTTCCGTTTCGAACAAATATTTAATATTTCCGTTTCCGGAATTATTTTCCGATTCCGATAATATTTCCGATTCTGACAATATTTCCGTTTCCGGCAATATTTCCGATTCTGGTAATATTTCCATTTCTGATAATATTTTCCGATACGTACCATGTTTCCGTTTCCGGCAACATCTACGACTTGGATAATATTCATATTTCCGATACGATCTATATTTCCGTTTCCGGTAATATCATCGTTTCCGGAGTATTCATTTCTTGCCTGTGACGATCTCAGCTCCCACTGAAAACAAGATCCGTCGATTCCGAATATCCATAGATAGAGTATTTAATGCCATTAAATACTTGATCCGTTTACGTACTATTTGTGTGACCCTACGGGTTCAGTCAAGAGTAAGCTGTGGATTAATATCATTAATTCCACTTGAACTGAAGCGGCCTCTAGCTAGGCATTCAGCTCACTTGATCTCACTGAATTATTAACTTGTTAATTAATACTGAACCGCATTTATTAGACTTAACATAGAATGCATACTTGGACCAAGGGCATTATTTCCTTCAGTCTCCCACTTGTCCTTAGGGACAAGTGTGCATTTCCTAATTCCTTTGTCGCTCGATGCTTGCTCTTGAACATAAGGTAAGAGTTGTCATCCTTATTATGTCCAGAGGTGTTTCTCGGTTTCAGAGTTCAACTGATCAAATAAACAGATAATCATAGCCTATGATTCATCCGAGCACGGCCATGCATTTCACAGTTTCTAGCTCTCCGAGTGGCCTTGTACAACTTTTAAGCATCTCATCCCGATTTATGGGAGGACAATCCCAATCTTGCGATCTTGAGATTAGACTTCGTTTGATAGGTGATTACCTGAGCGTTGCCTTTATAGCCTCCTTTTACGGTGGGACGGTTGGTCAACGTCAAAGCAACCAGTTCTCAAACAAGTAATCTCAAATCTCTCAGGTATTGAGGATTTAGTGTCTAATAATTTAATGAAATTTACTTATGACAGATTTTCATCTCTTACAGTAAAGTTTCATAGGTCTTGTCCGATACTAGTCTTCCCAAAGTAAGTATCTATGCAAATGATTATGACATTGCCATGTCCACATAGTTCAAGAAACAGAACTACTAGTCATCTTGCATTCTAATCGTCTAACGTTTTCTATGCGTCCAATTTTATAGAAAACTCCGACTAGGGACCATTTTCAACCTTTGACATTCAAGTTCACTTGATAGACATTTCTTAGTCACAGGACTGGTCCTGACAGTCTATCTTGAATATATCGTCAAATTGAAGGGACTCATCATTTAATAAACCACAAATTAAATGGAAAAATGAATTCTTTTCATTTATTGTGAATGATTAACCAATAATGTTTTACAAAGATTTAAACTCTAAAACTTTAAAACATTAAACAGAGACATCAAAGCCATTCTCCAATATGCTTGATTCCCATAGCTGCAGTGTGCGAGTTGTGCTTCGCCTGCGGCAGAGGTTTAGTTAATGGATCTGATATGTTGTCATCAGTTCCAATTTTGCTTATCTCGACTTCTTTTCTTTCAACGAACTCTCGTAGAAGGTGAAATCTACGAAGTACATGCTTGACTCTCTGGTGGTGTCTAGGCTCTTTTGCCTGTGCAATAGCTCCGTTATTATCACAATACAGGGCTATTGGTCCTTTAATGGAGGGGACTACACCAAGTTCACCTATGAACTTCCTTAGCCATATAGCTTCCTTTGCTGCTTCATGTGCAGCAATGTACTCCGCTTCAGTTGTAGAATCCGCAATGGTGCTTTGCTTAGCACTTTTCCAGCTTACTGCTCCTCCGTTGAGGCAGAAGACAAACCCAGACTGTGATCTGAAATCATCTTTGTCGGTTTGGAAACTTGCGTCCGTATAGCCTTTAACAATTAATTCATCATCTCCACCATAGACCAGGAAGTCATCTTTGTGCCTTTTCAGGTACTTCAGAATATTCTTGGCAGCAGTCCAATGCGCCTCTCCTGGGTCTGACTGGTATCTGCTCGTAGCACTGAGTGCGTACGCAACATCCGGGCGTGTACATATCATAGCATACATTATTGAACCAATCAATGATGCATATAGAATCCCATTCATTCGTCTACGCTCATCAAGTGTTTTTGGGCACTGAGTCTTGCTTAGAGTCATTCCATGAGACATGGGTAGGTAGCCTCGCTTGGAGTCCGCCATCTTGAACCTATCAAGCACCTTATTGATATAAGTGCTTTGACTAAGTCCAATCATCCTTTTAGATCTACCTCTGTAAATCTTGATGCCCAATATGTACTGTGCTTCTCCTAGATCCTTCATCGAAAAAAATTTCCCAAGCCAAATCTTGACAGAGTTCAACATAGGAATGTCATTTCCGATAAGTAATATGTCGTCGACATATAATACTAGGAAAGCAATTTTGCTCCCACTGACCTTCTTGTATACACAAGATTCGTCTGCGTTCTTGATGAAACCAAAGTTACTGACTGCTTCATCAAAACGTATATTCCAGCTCCTGGATGCCTGCTTCAATCCGTAGATTGACTTCTTTAGCTTGCATACCTTTTTAGCATTCTTTGGATCCTCAAAACCTTCAGGCTGTGTCATAAACACAGTTTCTGTTAAAACGCCGTTTAAGAAAGCAGTTTTGACATCCATCTGCCATATTTCGTAATCGTAATATGCAGCGATTGCTAACATTATCCGAATAGACTTTAGCATTGCAACTGGTGAAAAGGTTTCATCGTAATCCACACCGTGGACTTGCCTGTAACCTTTTGCAACCAATCTAGCTTTGAAAACTTCAAGTTTCCCATCCTTGTCCTTTTTCAGTTTGAAAACCCATTTGCTTCCAATGGCTTGGTAGCCATCTGGAAAATCGACCAAATCCCATACTTGGTTTTCAGACATGGAGTCTAATTCAGATTGCATGGCTTCTTGCCATTGCTTGGAGCTAGGGCTCGTCATAGCTTGTTTGTAAGTTGCAGGTTCATCACTTTCAAGTAATAGAACGTCATAGCTCTCGTTCGTCAAAATACCTAAGTACCTTTCCGGTTGAGATCTATATCTTTGCGATCTACGCGGGGTAACATTTCTAGATTGACCATGATTCTCACCAGATTCTTCTAAAGATCTCTGAGTTTCATCCTGAATGTCATCTTGAGCATTCTCTAGAGTTTGTTGTTCGACTCGAATTTCTTCGAGGTCTACTTTTCTCCCACTTGTCATTTTGGAAATGTGATCCTTCTCCAAAAAGACACCATCTCGAGCAACAAATACTTTGTTCTCAGATGTATTGTAGAAGTAATACCCCTTTGTTTCCTTTGGATAGCCCACAAGGATACATTTGTCAGATTTTGGATGAAGTTTGTCTGAAATTAATCGTTTGACGTATACTTCACATCCCCAAATCTTAAGAAAAGACACATTTGGAGGCTTTCCAAACCATAATTCGTATGGAGTCTTTTCGACAGCTTTAGACGGAGCTCTATTTATAGTGAGTGCATCTGTATTTAGTGCATGTCCCCAAAATTCTAATGGAAGTTCGGCCTGACCCATCATTGACCTGACCATGTCTAGCAAGGTTTTGTTCCTCCGTTCCGACACACCGTTCCATTGTGGTGTTCCAGGAGGAGTCAATTCTGATAGAATTCCACATTCTTTCAGATGGTCATCAAATTCATAGCTCAGATATTCACCGCCTCTATCAGACCGCAGTGCCTTAATCTTTTTGCCTAATTGATTCTCTACTTCACTCTGAAATTCCTTGAATTTGTCAAAGGATTCAGACTTATGCTTCATTAGGTAGACATAACCATACCTACTGAAGTCATCAGTGAAAGTGATAAAGTAGCTGAAACCACCTCTAGCATTTGTACTCATTGGTCCACATACATCTGTATGGATTAAACCCAATAGTTCATTTGCTCTTTCTCCAACTTTAGAGAAAGGTTGCTTTGTCATTTTGCCAAGTAAACATGATTCGCATTTACCATAATCCTCTAAGTCAAATGGTTCTAGAATTCCTTCCTTTTGAAGACTTTCTAAGCGTTTCAAGTTTATATGGCCTAATCGACAATGCCACAGATAGGTGAGATCTGAATCATTCTTTTTGGCCTTTTTTTGGTATTTATGTTATATACTTGTTTGTCGTGATCTAATAAATAAAGTCCATTGACTAATCTAGCAGATCCATAAAACATCTCTTTAAAATAAAACGAACAACTATTGTCTTTTATTAAAAAGGAAAATCCCTTAGCATCTAAGCAAGAAACTGAAATGATGTTTTTAGTAAGACTTGGAACATGGAAACATTCTTCCAGTTCCAAAACTAGCCCGGAGGGCAACGACAAATAGTAAGTTCCTACAGCTAATGCAGCAATCCGTGCTCCATTTCCCACTCGTAGGTCGACTTCACCCTTGCTTAACTTTCTACTTCTTCTTAGTCCCTGTGGATTGGAACATAAGTGTGAGCCACAACCTGTATCTAATACCCAAGAAGTTGAATTAGCAAGTATACAGTCTATAACGAAAATACCTGAAGATGGAAAGACTGTTCCGTTCTTCTGATCTTCCTTTAGCTTCAAGAAATCTCTCTTCCAATGCCCTTTCTTCTTGCAGTAGAAGCATTCGGATTCAGAAGTGGGTTGACTGACCTTCCTCTTTACAGATTTGGCGCCAGTTTGCTTAGTTGGGCTGGCCTTGTTGCCACCTTTCTTAGCATTCCTCTTCTTTCCAGATTTCTTGAACTTGCCCCCACGCACCATAAGCACATCCTGCTTATCACTTTTGAGCGTCTTTTCAGCGGTCTTCAGCATACCGTGAAGCTCAGTGAGCGTTTTGTCCAGACTATTCATACTGTAGTTCAGTTTGAACTGATCATACCCGCTATGAAGAGAATGGAGGATGGTGTCTATAGCCATTTCCTGAGAAAATTGCTGATCCAGCCGACTCATATTCTCAATGAGTCCAATCATTTTGAGAACATGTCGACTTACGGGCTCGCCTTTCTTAAGTTTGGTCTCAAGAATTTGCCTATGAGTCTCGAATCTTTCGACTCGAGCCAGATCTTGGAACATGTTCTTCAACTCACTGATGATTGTGAAAGCATCTGAGTTGATGAACGTTTTCTGCAGATCCGCACTCATGGTGGCGAGCATTAGACATTTCACATCCTTGTTGGCATCAATCCAACGATTGAGGGCTGCCTGAGTGACCCCGTCGCCTGCAGCTTCGGGCATCGCCTCATCTAGGACATACTCCTTTTCTTCCTGCATAAGAACTATTTGCAAGTTCCTTTGCCAGTCAAGGAAGTTTTTCCCGTTCAACTTCTCCTTTTCGAGAATTGATCGAATGTTGAATGAATTGTTGTTTGCCATATTAAAAACTACAATTGAAAAGAATAAACAAATAAATAACCATTCACAGTTTCTCTTAATAAACTTAAATTCTAGCATACATGCATAATTCAATGTTTATTAAGCATTTTATTCAAATTATGTGTTCCGGCAGGTGTGAATAAAATGATTCCAAGATCCTAAAATCATTGAAGAACTAAGCACAGTTTGTCGACTTAATCCTAGAACATCTTAGGTAAGCAAAAGCCTTTTGCTAATAGTCTAGAAACTATTCTTGGTTGATAGGTACGTCTAAGAACTTATTAGGTAAACCTATCGATTTTGCCACGACATAAAAGGACTCCTTACTTATATCGTTGAGTTTCACCAAAACTAACATGTACTCACAATTATTTGTGTACCTTGCCCCTTTAGGACCAATAAGTAACACCTCGCTGAGCGAAAACTATTACTAGATTGATGTAAAGGATATCCAAGCAAGTGTATATTTTGGCATGGCACCTTTTAACTCAATTTTTAAGTTTGGAACTTAAGGCTCTTACTATGTTGGTTAGATTTTAAGTGAACTAAAATCCTTAATCATGCAACATAATCAAGCTTTTGATCTCATGCATTTTAAGACATATTTAAAAGCAATAAATAACTTAAAACATGCATAAGATATTTGTGATCTAGTATGGCCCGACTTCATCTTGAAGCTTTGACTTCAAAGTCCGTCTTGAAAATCTCCGTGGGAGGCACCATTTTCTTCAAATAGGATAAGCTATAACTAATTACAACTATTTGATGGTACGCAGACCATATTTGAATTGAAAAATAACTTTGGTACTTCAGACCAATTACATTCAAATTAATGGTACGCAGACCATATTTTCTATCCTATTTGGGCCATACTAGTCACTTTATAACCTGCAAAACAGTACATATACAATATATACCATTCACCCATTCATTATCATGAATGGCCCACATAGCTGGTTAGTAAAACACATTATGCATCACGTAAACATTTGCAGCAATTAATCAAGGGCACCAATAATCTACCAATTATTCAGTCCTTATTAATTCTAATCAAGTTGTTTTAACCTTAAGGATTTGTAGACCTAATCAAGAGTTTATGACTAAAAGGCGCTCCCACTTAAACCAATAAATTCATATGCTATACTAATTTTAAACATAAAAATGTATTTCTAGTCTAACCGGAAACATACAAATTTAATTAAAATTTAAAGCTCATATAAATTTATAATTGAATCCAAAAAGTTTAATTTAATTTCAGTCGTTTATTTAAATTAATTCATGATTTTAATTTTAGTAAAATAATTAGAATAAATAACATTTATTATAATTACAATATTCAAAATTAAAATCCAAGAAAATAATTTAAATTATTAATTTTAAAATTAATTAAAATTACGTGAACTGAAATTTTCAAATTAAACATTCAAAACGATCTAATCGTAACGCAAACACCCTACGCATTGCACGCCCATGGGCCGCACGCACACAGCCATCGCTGGCCATGTGCGCGCAGCCCATGCGCTCGTCGCATAGCTGCTGCATCTCCTTCGCAAGCCATCGCACGCTGTGGTGCTTGCTGTGCGCGCGCCAGCGCTCGTCGCACGCGAGCCATCGCTCGCTAGGCGCGCGACATCGCTCGCTGGGCGCGCGACATCGCTCGCTGGGCGCGCGACATCGCTCGCTGGGCGCGCGACATCGCTCGCTGGGCGCGCGACATCGCTCGCTGGGCGCGCGACATCGCTCGCTGGGCGCGCGACATCGCTCGCTGGGCGCGCGACATCGCCTGTTGGGCGCGCGACATCGCTCGCTGGGCGCGCGACATCGCTCGCTGGGCGCGCGACATCGCTCGCTGGGCGCGCGACATCGCTCGCTGTGCGCGCGAGCAACGCTGGGCGCAGCGCTCGTGGCACGCGAGCTTGCGTTCGCTGCGCGCGAGGCTGCGCGCTCTTGCGCGAGGCAGTGCGCGTTGTGGCGCAGCTCGCTTGCTGCCCACACGCGACTGCCTTGGCTCGCCCTTCGCCCATGCCCATTCGTCCATTGCTCGTGGCCCACGACACAAGGCAGGGCTGCTGCCTTGTGCTCGTGCACTACGCCCTTGCTCATTGCATTCGTGCCGCACGGGCGACGAGCTCCCTTGCTCGTCGTCGCATGCCCGCATTATACAACACCCCTTAAGGGTAACACGAAGCGTCCATTGCTTTGTACGTGCAAGTTATATGAACGAATCGCATAAAAAAAATTTAAAATTTATAAAATTAATGACAAATTTAATAAATATTATTAATTTCATAATTTTAGGGCGAAAAATCGAAAATTTATTATTCAATTGATTTCCGATTGTTATGGATTCAAGCCTAGGTCATAAAAATTTAAAATTTATCATAAATTTACAATTTTTTATGGTGGTTTTTAATCATAGGTTTCTAATTAAATTACAATTAATTATGAAAATCAAATTAATTCTAAATTATTCTAATTTTCAACAAATTAATCATAATTACAAATTAGATTGCATAATTAACAAGACTAGGCATTCAAACTTGTTAAACATATGCAGTAGGTCAATCAAAAATTCAAGATTTATCAACAAGAATCGCAAATATTTAATTTAACATCTTAAATTTACGAAATTTTGCATTCGAAAAACTAAAACCTTCGAAAAGTCATAGTTAGGCTTCGAATTTGAGAATTCTGGGTTCGGCAGAAAAATATTATTTTTGTCAAAATTTTAGAATGCCTTTTACATGCGGAATTGACACAAAAATCACTCGATTTGGATGAGTAACGAAGAAACTGCCGAAAAACTGCGTACGTATAATTAAATAAACGCAATTTGCAATTAATTAACAATTACGAAAATTAATCACCCCTTTTAATTCTTGCAAATTTGTAATATTTAACCATGTTCATGCAATTTAGATTATGAAAATAATAAGGGGCTCGTGATACCACTGTTAGGTTATGATACATATGACAATTCATAAATCATGCGGAAACAACCATTTAGCCAGGAATACATATTATTTACACATAATCATATAGCATAATTTAGATGCATACTCTTTGTTGCGTGCCCTCCCTAGCTGCGCCCGAACCGAGCAAGAACAAGTCTTTAGGACTCCAAGTGTCGTCCCTCCGTAGATAGTCCACAGTACGTCCGGATCCGCCTTAAGATTGACCAACTAGAATCGCCCTTAAGGTACTAGAATTTTCGGCACTTTTGAGCAAGATGTGTGGCTGAATTTTTCTCTCAAAAACTCACTTTGAATACTTTGAAAACTCGTTATAAATTGTGAACCCAGGCCACATATTTATAGGGGTATGGAAAAGGAATTGAAATCCTATTCAGATACAAATTAATTAAACCTAGAATCCTACAAGAACTCTAATTTAATTAATTTATCAAATAGAATTAGGAATTTAATCATTAACCGAACTCTGCACGTTTTAGGAAACGTGCACGAACACAAACACTTACACACGCACACACGGCAGCCACGATGGGCCGCCCATGCGTGCGCACGAGCAGCAGCCCACGCAGCGAGGCCTGCGCGAGCTGCAAGCCCACGCAGCTCCCGCGCGCGCTGCGCGCGCTGTGCGCGCTGCCACGGCCTGCTGGGCCTGGCCTTGCGCTGGGCCTGGCGTGGCTGTTTGTGCGGCGCGCTTGGCTTGCTGGGCGATGGCCTGGCTTCGTGCTGGGCCCTCGTCCGGCAGGCCTCGTCCGATGCTTATTCGTACGATACGCTTCCGATTAAATTTCCGATTCCGGAATTCATTTCCGATACGAACAATATTTAACATTTCCGATTCCGGAATTAATTTCCGTTTCGAACAAATATTTAATATTTCCGTTTCCGGAATTATTTTCCGATTCCGATAATATTTCCGATTCTGACAATATTTCCGTTTCCGGCAATATTTCCGATTCTGGTAATATTTCCATTTCTGATAATATTTTCCGATACGTACCATGTTTCCGTTTCCGGCAACATCTACGACTTGGATAATATTCATATTTCCGATACGATCTATATTTCCGTTTCCGGTAATATCATCGTTTCCGGAGTATTCATTTCTTGCCTGTGACGATCTCAGCTCCCACTGAAAACAAGATCCGTCGATTCCGAATATCCATAGATAGAGTATTTAATGCCATTAAATACTTGATCCGTTTACGTACTATTTGTGTGACCCTACGGGTTCAGTCAAGAGTAAGCTGTGGATTAATATCATTAATTCCACTTGAACTGAAGCGGCCTCTAGCTAGGCATTCAGCTCACTTGATCTCACTGAATTATTAACTTGTTAATTAATACTGAACCGCATTTATTAGACTTAACATAGAATGCATACTTGGACCAAGGGCATTATTTCCTTCAGGTATAAGGTTTCAACTTACTAAACAAGGTTCTCGGGCCTCATAAAGTAGTGAAAAGCTAAAAGGGAACAACAATCAATCGATCTGAATCAATATATATAAAATAATCTAGTGTTCCCAATCAAACAAGTTTGCATCAATCATCTACTAACATGTTATAATCCTCATAACGAAATATATATGTTCAACATATCCATCCAACAATATTAAACATGAAATTCCAACACAATCAAGCTCATCAACAAATTTCAACTTGGTTTCAACAGATAACACACATTCCAAGCACACAGGTATGTACGTACCTTGTGTAAACAAACTAATAGGCCACTTTAACAATTTCAAAAGTCGCCTAGAGAGAATTCTCCGCCTAAAACAACCAATAAAGATTCCAAATCAACTTCTAATACTTCACAAGCATAATCAAGCATTCTAAATACGTCCTAAACCTATTTAGAACATTTCCCAACATCAAAACTTAACTACTAAACCTCCTAGCATAGTGATTTCTTCACTAATAATCACAATTTATCATGAACTCCAATTTAACATGCCCTTTGCAAATTTCCAGCAATATAAGGTGATTTAAAACTACTCCAAACTATATTCAACATGGTTAAAATCATAAAAATCATAACTTTAATAATTCATAAACATCCTACCATGATTTAAAATCATTAAAACCTTAAAAATCCATACTTTAATAATTAAAATCCTTATTTCAATTCAATTACATAATCTGAAAATTAAATTATTAATTAAGCAAATATTAAAATCTGAAATTCGTAACTAAATCATAAAATCATAAATTTATTCAATTAAAATATAAATTAAATTGATAAAGTATAATTAAAGCATTTAATTACTTAGGGTTTAAGAAATAACCAAAGTGAGGGAGAGAGAGTGTGCTGGCCGACGACAGGGGCGGCGACAGCGAGGAAGTGGGGCGGCGGATGAAACTAGGCGGTAGAGGGAAGCAACGGCGACGACTGCTATGACCGGCGGTGTTGGTTGCGATGATGGTGAAGCAAGCAAAGAAGGGAGGATTGTTTGCGTGTGTTGGAAGAGGAAGGAAGGAGGTTGGCCGCGCGGCTGGGCGGCGCTGCGCTACAAGGTCGGCGGCAGGCAGGGATAGTGGCTGCCACAACACAGAAAGAACACATTAAAGAGGAGAGCAATGAAGAACGCGGGAGAGAAAGGAAAACGAAACATAAGAGGAGGAAGGAGGGCGAATTACCGACGGTGTAGGGTGGTGGCGAGGGCTGCAGCAACGGTGGTCCGGCGTGGATGGCTGGACGGCGGCGTAGGAGATTCTTGAGAGTTCACGTGGATGTCGAAGCAAGGTTGAGGGTTTTGCTATGTTGTTTTCACATGAAGTGAAGGAGAGAGTTTTGGTGTTTTGCGTGGAATTAGAATATGGGTAGGGAATTATGGGTTTACTTGTTTTGGGCTTTGTCAACTTGGGCTAGGATTAGAATTGAGTCTGATTGAATCCCAAATGGGTTAGGATTGTTTTCTAAATTCAGTTGTGTTTTCATAATCAAAATTCTTTTCGACATAGAATTCTAAAATTATTTTAGATTGCATAAATCGTTAAAATATTTCAAATATAATAAAATAAATATACGTTAATTATATATTTATTTCTAAAATTCGTAAATTCTATTTAAATATAATTAACTATACGTTAAACTATATTAATAAAATTTATAAAATTACGGGGGATTACAATCTACCCCTCTTAAAAGAACTTTCATCCCGAAACTCGACACGAAAATTCACACATTTTTCAAAAGTTTTCAAATTATTCTTACTGGAAGAGTACTTGTGTTCCTAATGTGCACATTTTTCCAGCTTAAAGTTGCTTGTGTTACTCATGAACACATTTTTCTTATGTGGAGAATCTATCTACTTTGCACCAACATGTATAAGTTGCTAAAAAAAATGAGCATAAAATGCATAAAATTGCTATAAAAATAGGTAAAAGCGCGAATTTCTATCGCATTCTACCCCTCTTAAAAAAAACGAGGTACGCCCTCATAACTCATCTCAGGGAATAACTTTGGATATTTCTCTTTCAACGAATTCTATCCCCAATACAATCTTTTCACTCAAATTATTCCAGCAAATGGACTTCTACACTTTTCCACACAACGCCTCAACATGTGACATCGCAATGCTCGCATGGTAACTATTGATGCACGAAATTTCAATCAAATCTAAATGATCTCCCAACTTCTCTTTAAGGTCAATAGTACATGCTCTCAACATATCTCCCATGGTTTGGTTAGTGCTCTCAGGCTGACCATCGGTTGCAGGGTGGAAAGCAGTATCATTTTCAATGTTGTCTCCAAGATTCAACTGGACCCTTTTGCTAAAATTTCAAACTTTTATGGCCGATAAGGATCTTACATGTTTCCCTATAAAGGTAATATCTCCAAATATTCATAGGTAAGACAATAGCAGCTAGCTCTAGGTCATTCGTAGGGTAATTAGCCTCATAAGGTTTCAATTGACACGGCAACAGGTGCGGAGGTCAAACATTCCTTTAAAATCTGGAAAGCTTTCTCACATTTCTCACTCCACTCGAAATTCGATTCCTTTTTCATCAAGTTGGTCATTGGTTTTTCTTTGTTTGAAAAGTCTTTCACAAACCCCCTATAATAGTCAGCTAGGCCTAGGAAATTTCAGATATCAGACACGTTCCTTTGGAGTAGGTCACTCACTCACTCACAGCTTGATTCTTAGTAGGATCTACAGAAACTCCTTCTACTCAGCTTTCCCTTTCTAGTGAACCTCATTCCGCCTTTCATGGATGTATAACTCTTGGGCTTAACTCTTAGCACTTTCACCAATTCATACATTCCCATCTTTTCAAGACAACAAATGATTTCAAACGATCCTGGACCACTCAAATCTTCTCTTAAATTTATTCCTTTACGTAACGTAGTTTCAATCAATTTAGTCCTTCACTTTTCCGTCGGTGTCACTTATACACATATGACTTCAAGATTTGTATACTTCATTTAATAAAACTAGATTCTTTCTAAGCGTCTCCAAGTAATCCTCAAGTGTTTGTCATGCTCTTTTTCATTCCTTGAATAAATCAGGATATCATCAATAACATAATAACAAACTTAATTCGGAATTCGTGGAAAATCTTATTCATCAAATCCATAATTATGGCAGGTGCATTGGTTTACCCAAAAGACGTTACTCTAAACCCTTAATGACAATAACGAGTCCTAATGAGGTCTTAGGCCCTTATCATCTATCCTCAATTGGCGGTACTTCAAACACAATTCAGTCTTCGAGAACACACTCGCCCAATTCAATTGATCCAATATGTCATCTCTCCTAGGAAAGGGATACTTGTTCTTGATGGTGACATTGTTTATTTCTCTAAAATCGATGCACAATTCCATACTCTTATCTTTCTCCTTAATATGCAACACAGGAGCTACCCATGGTGATGCACTAGGCCTAATATACCCCTTAACGAACCAACTCTTGCAACTGTGTCTTAATTCACTCATTTCAGGAGGTGTCATGCTATACGACGCTTTAGATATAGGTGGGTTCCAGGAACTTAGTCTATAGTGAACTCAAAGGCTCTAACAGGTAACATACTTGCAATTTCACTCGGAAACACATCAATGAATCCACTCACAATGGCAAACATCCTCGATTTTCACTCCAACTTCTTTACCCACCTCTAACACACTACAGAGAAATCGTTCACACTCCCTATTCATCAATTTCCTCACTTGCATTACAGAAATAACTAAAGGTTCTTGGACTTCTCAAAACGTCCACATGAGGTCAACCTTCCAATATGGTTCCTTTAACTTACTTTTTGAATTTCACAGTCTACCTTAGCCTTGCACAAACTTAGCCAGTCCATCCCAGGAATTACATCTAGGTTTCCCAGATTAAACTCTATCAAATTAGAAGGAAAACACAGTCTTTTATCTTCCAAGGAAAGTTCTTTAGCAACTCGGTACACCTTATGGTTACACCAGTAGGTACACTAACAGGTAAATCAATCACCTCAAA
Source organism: Spinacia oleracea (assembly GCF_020520425.1). Taxonomy (NCBI): domain Eukaryota; kingdom Viridiplantae; phylum Streptophyta; class Magnoliopsida; order Caryophyllales; family Amaranthaceae; genus Spinacia; species Spinacia oleracea. The sequence goes on along the minus strand of NC_079491.1, from coordinate 51,970,354 downwards.
ATCTACTAAATTCAGACTCTTAACAACGGATGACGAAACAAAAAATGAGTTGCCAACGAATTAATTAATGCTTTAACTAGCACGGAGTTAATAGAAAAGTACCAGAATCTATATCGGCAGATCGTTCACCCTCATTCTGACTCATCATGTACAGTTTTCCTGGAGCCTTATTCTGGTTGTTGTTATCATTTGCAGGCTTATTATAGTTTCCTTGATTGTTTTGTGCCCCTCCAGGCTTTGAATCTTGACTTCCAAACTGGTTAAACCTCACTTGATTTCCACCTCCATTACCATTTTGTTCCTTTTTCTGCTTGGTGAAGCACTCATACTCTCTATGCCCCTTTTTCTGACAATAGTGGCAATTCACCAATTATCCCTTACAATCCTTCCCAGGGTGGTTATTATTGCACCTCTTGCAGTGGTACGCTTTCTCAGATTGGTTTCTATTGTTGTGCTCCTGATTGTTTTTTTCCTCGAAAATTTTCATTTTCATTTCCATTTCCATTCCCATTCCTATTCTCATTCATGTTTCTCTTGAAATTACCTTGGTTTTCCCCAGCATTAAACTCTTTTCTTTTCTCCAATTACCACAGTTTTCTTGTCCCTTCTGGACTGCAGACCATAAATATGAGTAGCTCTTCCATACACTATGTCTAAGGATGTAAAAGTTTCCCCACCTAATCCCAATTAAATCTCATCAGTCAACCCTTGTTCAAACCTTTGAGCTTTTAGTTCCTCCGTGGCTACAACCTCAGGTGCAAACCTCGATAGTATCATAAATTTACTGTAATATTCTGCAATAGTCATACTCCCCATTCTAAGGTTTATAAATTCTAGGGCTTTCTGTTTTCTTATAAAAAGAGGATAAAGCTTTTTCCTTAGGGCAGTAACAAACGAATCTCAATTGAATCCCTCGACAGTGCTAAGTCTAGCCATATTTTCTCTCAACCATAAATCAGCTTCATCTTTCAAGTACAGTACAACTTGACCCACTCTAATGTTCTCAAGATAGTTCACAGCCCCAAACAGTTTCTCAAACTCTCTAACCCAGTTCTCTAAAAAGGTAAGATCAGTTTCCCCCTTAAAGTATGGTGACTTAACTTTGGCTAGTCTCTCAAACATGACCCAGCAGAATCGGGACGCTCAGTTCTCTCTTAGGTCAGCTTTTCCGCCAAGAGGCGAATAGCAACAACTAAGTCATTATTGTTGGCCATTCTATAACACGACCTGAAATTAATATATTCTACTTTAGGTTCGAAACATAACTCATATGTATTCTCTAAAGGAAAAGATTTGATCATAGAGATCACATCAACAAACACTTATTCAAGAAAGTACAACATTATTAGAGTAACCATCATCACTCATCCATAAAGAATATCCACATTCCGCACATAAGGCATAATATTTTGAATCATATTGGTCATAAGGGTCTAGATTACCCCTCATTTCCTTTATGCACTCAAATCACTTACTATTTTTGCGGCAATTAAATTGATCCACAATTCACATCGAGTATGCAAACAATAAAAAGAATTAATCCCTTGCGTGCTATTTAGAACTTAGAGTATTATGGAATTCTCAGAACGAAAGAATACTTTAACTTTTATTGTTAACACTATAGAGGTTTATTAGATCCTTGAAAAGAATAAAGAACACCTCAAACTTCTATTGCTTTAACTTTAAACTGTTGTAGTTTTGCTACTTATTCTCCAAAACATAAAAGAATTAACTAACTATTACAACTCCAAATATTTAAGACATCTTGCCTATCTGTTCTTTCCTTGAAAATTGTGGAGTGAAATCTAGATCTTCAGGATCATCGAATTCTTCCTCTGGATCTGAGTCTTCTTCTATGCCTTCATATTGATGAGGCTCACTTGCCACCTCACCATCACCTTTAGGTTCCACATCCGACTCACTAGGAATCTCAATGGTAGGCTCATGGGCCACTAGGTTAGGGTTTCTGCCTCAATCCCTACATTCTCATTCTCAACGGCTACATCATTCCCTTCTAGATCGTTGTTTACACCAACTCCCATAGGCTCCTCAATAAATGCGTCCCAAGCATGACTCCCTGTGTCTTTACCCTCCTTGAAACTACTTTCTACTTTTTCAATAATGGTGGTCATAATCTCTAAGTCGTATCTCCACCTACCATTCCTAGTCCTATACTTGGCCAAATTTGGTGTTCCATCCTCAAAATGCATGTCTTTAAACCTATCTTTGAGCTCTAGGTATGGCATTTTTTTAGGTAAGCAATGAACGATAGTGGATGCTAGGGTGTCTTCTCTCATTAAGATGGGTTGGTTTTGTATTGTAGCAAAATATTCACATCCAAACACGACTTTCTTTACAAATAGACGAGGTGTTTCTTCGTCGATCTTCTCAAGGGATCCTATGTTGGTGTACTTGGAAAGAAACATTTTATTCCTGAAAGAGACAACTTAAGGTCTTACTAACGATTTCCCAACCAAAGCATAACCAGAATTCAATAAAAACAATAGGTTTGGTGGAATCAAACAATTTTTATGCACATTTAAATGCAACACTTAAACATTTAACATATGCACATAGCAATTAACTTCTTATGCTAGAAATTTACTACTAATGCACAAATAATTCTATCATATATTCCCTTTCCTATATTACCCATCTCTCGTAATAAATCAAAATAAGTAAAACATTGAAACGTTTAAAGAATAAAACAATAACGAGTAATAAGAAAGAAACTTTTATTAAATGAATAAATAATAAACGAATAAATAGAATAAGAAACTTTTTTTTAATATATATATATATATATATATATTTCGAATATATTTAATTGAATTCGAAAAGAAAAAGAACGTACTTAATTCACATAAACGAAAAGTTTCGATAAATAAGTTAATTTCGAACTTAAATAAGAAATATTAATATTCTTTCAAGCAAAATAAAATGAATTTGGTCCCCCAAAAAAAAGTACGCATTTTTGAATGAAATAATAAGTAGGAGCTCAATTCTAGGAAATTCGTTTTAGAAAAATAGCTAGTTTAGGCGCCTAAAAAACTATTGAAGTAAAACCATAAGCTTCTAGATACCACTTTGTAACACCCCGACAATTCTCTCTTTTCTAAAATAACTTTTTAACATAAAACGTAGAGAACTATCAAGGCATTATCGCCCGTGTGAAAACGTAACGGCTTATTCAGAATTTTGCAGCGGAAAACATAAAACAAACTTTTAGGTTTATAAATAATCGATTACATATTAAATCCAAAAACCAATTAACGGAAATAAGGAAATATAAATAGTACGACAAATTTCAACTCCAAATTAACAAACCAAGTCACTTAGAAAAACAAAACTAAATGCAAGCTCTCTAATCCCGATCCTGTTAGGTTATGATACATATGATATTACATAAATCATGCGGAAACAACCATTAACCCAGGAATACATATTATTTACACATAATCATATAGCATAATTTAAATGCATACTCTTTGTTGCGTGCCCTCCCTAGCTGCGCCCGAACCGAACAAGAACAAGTCTTTAGGACTCCAAGTGTCGTCCCTCCGTAGATAGTCCACAGCACGTCCGGATCCGCCTTAAGATTGACCAACTAGAATCGCCCTTAAGGTACTAGAATTTTCGGCACTTTTGAGCAAGATGTGTGACTGAATTTCTCTCTCAAAAACTCACTTTGAATACTTTTAAAACTAGTTATAAATTGTGAACCCAGGCCACATATTTATAGGGGTATGGAAAGGGAATTGGAATCCTATTCAGATACAAATTAATTAAACCTAGAATCCTACAAGAACTCTAATTAATTAATTTATCAAATAGAATTAGGAATTTAATCATTAACCGAACTCTGCATGTTTTAGGAATCGTGCATGAACACAAACACTTACTCACACACACACGGCAGCCACGATGGGCCGCCCATGCGCGTGCGTGCGAGCAGCAGCCCACGCAGCGAGGCCTACGCGAGCTACAAGCCCACGTAGCTCCTGCGCGCTGCCACGGCCTGCTGGGCCTGGCCTTGCGCTGGGCCTGGCGTGGCCTTGGCTGTTCGTGTGGCGCGCTTGGCTTGCTGGCGATGGCCTGGCTTCGTGCTGGGCCCTCGTCCGGCAGGCCTCGTCCGATGCTTATTCGTACGATACGCTTCCGATTAAATTTCCGATTCCGGAATTCATTTCCGATACGAACAATATTTAACATTTCCGATTCCGGAATTAATTTCCGTTTCGAACAAATATTTAATATTTCCGTTTCCGGAATTATTTTCCGATTCCGGTAATATTTCCGATTCTGACAATATTTCCGTTTCCGGCAATATTTCCGATTCTGGTAATATTTCCATTTCCGATAATATTTTCCGATACGTACCATGTTTCCGTTTCCGGCAACATCTACGACTTGGATAATATTTATATTTCCGATACGATCCATATTTCCGTTTCCGGTAATATCATCGTTTCCGGAGTATTCATTTCTTGCCTGTGACGATCTCAGCTCCCACTGAAACCAAGATCCGTCGATTCCGAATATCCATAGATAGAGTATTTAATGCCATTAAATACTTGATCCGTTTACGCACTATTTGTGTGACCCTACGGGTTCAGTCAAGAGTAAGCTGTGGATTAATATCATTAATTCCACTTGAACTGAAGCGGCCTCTAGCTAGGCATTCAGCTCACTTGATCTCACTGAATTATTAACTTGTTAATTAATACTGAACCGTTTTTATTAGACTTATCATAGAATGCATACTTGGACCAAGGGCATTATTTCCTTCAGTCTCCCACTTGTCCTTAGGGACAAGTGTGCATTTCCTAATTCCTTTGTCGCTCGATGCTTGCTCTTGAACATAAGGTAAGAGTTGTCATCCTTATTATGTCCAGAGGTGTTCCTCGGTTTCAGAGTTCAACTGATCAAATAAACAGATAATCATAGCCTATGATTCATCCGAGCACGGCCATGCATTTCACAGTTTCTAGCTCTCCGAGTGGCCTTGTACAACTTTTAAGCATCTCATCCCGATTTATGGGAGGACAATCCCAATCTTGCGACCTTGAGATTAGACTTCGTTTGATAGGTGATTACCTGAGCGTTGCCTTTATAGCCTCCTTTTACGGTGCGACGGTTGGTCAACGTCAAAGCAACCAGTTCTCAAACAAGTAATCTCAAATCACTCAGGTATTGAGGATTTAGTGTCTAATAATTTAATGAAATTTACTTATGACAGATTTTCATCTCTTACAGTAAAGTTTCATAGGTCTTGTCCGATACTAGTCTTCCCAAAGTAAGTATCTATGCAAATGATTATGACATTGCCATGTCCACATAGTTCAAGAAACAGAACTACTAGTCATCTTGCATTCTAATCGTCTAACGTTTTCTATGCGTCCAATTTTATAGAAAACTCCGACTAGGGACCATTTTCAACCTTTGACATTCAAGTTCACTTGATAGACATTTCTTAGTCACAGGACTGGTCCTGACAGTCTATCTTGAATATATCGTCAAATTTGAAGGGACTCATCATTTAATACTAAACCAAGATTAAATGGAATATGAAAATACATTTCATATATGATAAATGTTTAACCCCATTGTTTTACAACCATGGGCCTCAAACCCATCTTTAAAACAGTTCATGGAATTCAAAGCTATGCTTGATTTCTAGTGCTACAATGTGAGTGTTGTTTCTCACTTGTTGCATAGGTTTAGTTATCATGCTTTGCCAATCTTAATATCCTTTTCATCGAATGTTCTTCGAGATACGATGATAAAGATCTTTTCGAGTTTGTTTATTATGTGATCTAGTCTTTCTTACTTCGATGGTGGTTTTACTCATTTTGCAATGAAGAACCATCAAGATAGCAGACGTTTTTCTTGCTTCAAGAGTGGTTCTACGCATTTTTCAATGAAGAACCATCAAGCCAGCAGATAGGTGATCTACCCAAGTTCAGTGAAGAACTTTAAACAACCCTGTTTTATTGCTTCTTAGGCAATAATTACTTTTACTTCAACTGTATAGGTTGCTAGTGATGCTTTGTTTGGATTTACCTATCCAGGCAGTTCATAGATATGTGGAAGATTCTCCAACTATATCTTAGAACATAGAAATTATTAGTTTAATTTCCCACGCAACAACTCATGGTCTCCAACCCATGTTGCCATTTTCAAAACACGATGCTCTATAGCTCGTCCTTATCAATGGTTAACTCCAAAGGGTCTTGCTTGATCCTTTGCCAGTGTTTATGTGTGTAGCATCAATATTTAGCATATCTTTATTTCCTTGAATCAAGAACTATTCCTATGTACCTTTTCAAGTACCATAAGTATTCTTGATCTCAATCTAGTTGATCTTTACTTAGATCAATAGAGATTGGTATATGTTCGTCATGCCTAAAGTCATACGATACGTTTTTGGCGATCCTCATATTATATCATACATGATAAATTCTTTTGCAGAATAATTCCCAATTGAATTCTATTCATGTAACTTTAGCTCATTTAGTTACAGTAGATACTGAATCCAACTAAATTCTTTGACATATAATATAGGTGAAGAATCTCATTAGATTCTTTGATGTTTAACTTAGTAAATGCTTATACATAGTTCAAACATTCATTACTTAGATTTATTCACATGGGTCGAATATCTCCAATGGAGTATTTCGTGTTTGATTTAGTAAATGCCATTACTTAATCCAAAACAATAATATAAGATCTTTGTAAATAGATCTTAATACCCAGTATGTACTAAGTTCCGCCATGGTCCATCATTGATGAATAATCTCAAATCTAAGTCATTAGCATTTGAATGTTATTTCTCAATAGAGAGATATGTGTGTGATACACATAGGACCAATTAAGTTTTACGTACTCCCACTAAACTTCTTATATATCTATAAGAATTATGTATATTTTATGAAACTAAAATGCTTAGTAGCTTCACTAAAATACAGTTCCAATTCCCAATTGCTTGCTTAAATCTGTACTTAGATTTCATAAGTTAGCATTCCTTTTCAAGCATTCATTTGGATCCACAAATCCTATGATATGCCATGTACATAGTTTCTTCCAACATTTGACTGAGGAAGATGTTTTGTCATCCAATTGCCATATGTACCAATATGCAATCATTGCTTGAATTATAGACTTGAGCATTATGATTATGCATGAGGTTTCAACACAATCCATGCCATGAATTTTCTTGTAACCTTTAGCAACTAATCTAGCTTTGTGTGTGAACACAATTCCATGTTTGATGGTTTTTATCCTTAAAACAAACTCGCAATAAATAGGTGTGAAACTATTCTTGCAAATCAACAAAATTTCAATTTTGTCATCAAAACATTGAGTATGTTTTATGGCCTTTAACCAATTAAACATATAGTCTATATATGGCCTCTAACCATTTTAGGGAATCTGGGTTTCGTCATAGCTTTCTTACAAGTCACTTCTTTTAGTTTGACTGCAAGTTGTAGGTTTCTTTACTATCTAATAGAAGAATTGCATAGTTTCAGTGACCTGAACTCCATGTTTCTTCACTATCTAATAGAAGAATCTCATAGTTCCAGTGACTTGAACTCTATGCCTACTTGGGTATAGAACATCAAACAACAGAATATCAATAGCCACTTGAAAGTCCTTTGAATATTCTGTTCTCCTTGAAGCACTTGTAAAGTCTTCTAAGAGAAGTCTATTCTTTAAAGCCACTTCTAAAGTCCTTAAAGAATAAGTTCGGTTTTTCTGAAGCACTTTGAAAAGCCTCCGGAATGTCCGTTTATGTTTGTTGTTCGCCTCGAAGACTTTCGAGGTCTATTTTCTCCCACTTGTCATTTTGGAAACGAATCTCCAAAAGGACATTATTTCGAGCAAACAAACATTATGTTCTCAAAAATTCATGGTAGAAACAATACCCTTGTGTCTCATTTGAATAAATCACAATGAAACATATATCTATACTTGGGCCTTAGTTTGTCGAATGACAAACACTAAGCTCCCACTGAGTTTGCAACTCTCTAGATATATTTTATGAAAAGTTATTCTGAAATTACTTTTCAATAGCTTTGACGAATTTGGTTTAGTTTGGTGGTAGTTGAGCATTTTGTTTTAGAAATTATAGGAAAAGTCTTTATGATTCATCATTAATCGAATCAAGTACTAATTGACTTCGATTATTCCAACTAAGATATGCCATATCTTATGGACCTAGATTGTGAAATTACAACACACAATCATTGATGATCATATTTGGTCTCAAGTAATCATTAACATGATCTAACCTAGATCTTTATGATTTCTTGCCAAGTGGATTTTATACTTCTGAATCTTTGAACTAGCCAAACAGATTCAACTTATATCACATTTGAGTAAATAAACCTATATTCACTCAAATCCATGTGAAATAATAAAGTCATAAAACCTTTCTTTAGCTTTGAACTCTATCGTCTAGGCGTTCTAACAATATATTCTTTGTTACTTTCAACAAGTAAGACGAGCTTGTCTTAAGTTGATCTAGAAATCAACCAACTTTCAAAAAGTCCATCAAAATAGAGCTTATGAATGTTAACTTGTTGATATGGTCTAAGCAACAATGCCAAAGATTAATGGAACTCAAATCAAGGGTTTGATTTGAACCTAGTAAAGTTCTTTAAAGAATTGTTTGTTTTAATCAAGCATATTGACTCAACCTGTAATTGACCATTTCATTCAAATAAACAAACAAACATTGTTTTTGTTTTTCTTGAATGTGAGTCTTCCTGTGTTTGAAAACAGAAATTTAGGTATGCTGATTATGGAACAAAATAGCCATTTAGTTCCAGCCTTTGAAAGGACTTAAAACAAACTAGATGACCCTACAACTAATGTAGCATTGCCATGCTTCATTTCCCACTTGTAGGTCATTAGTGTATCCTAGCTTCCATTGTTTGAGTTATTACCGAAGTAAGAACCTCAAGCGGTATATGATACCAAGGAAGTTTGATTGCTAGGTCACTTCTCTTTAAACATAAACTTATAGGTAGAAACGAAATCGTAAATTCCTTTCATTTGTTCCTCGTTTTCCTATTTCTTGTACCTTTTCTTATAGTCTTAAGAATTGAATTCTTTAGTGTTGACTTTTATACTTTGTTAGACATGTCCAATGTCACCAACAAGGTTCTTTACCATTTTAATTTATGTTGAATATTTTGTTTCAACTAGATGATCTTACCAGAAGCTTCTAAAGTTCTCTAAGCATCGATCTATTCGAATGTCTAGGGACTAGACTCATTCGAGAATTAAATGGACAAAGATATTAGGTTGTTAACCATTGGCAAAGCTGAGCGTATTAAACTCAATGCTTCATGATTTCAAAACTACAGTGTATTTTGAATTCACAAGCACCAATTGGTTTGCCATTCGATTTTGATATTCGAAAACAACCATAAAAGTCGATATAAGAAACGTACATTTTAAATTGCTCACTTTCTCTCTTTTCCGTGAATCGTTCTTGGATTCACTACCAATCGAGGAAATTTACTGTTACCTTTCTAAAAGGATTTACTGCAGTGCAAGATTTTTAATTATAAACAATAATTAAAACATACATTGAAGCATGCAAAGTCTAAACATTTATCATGAATAATAACTTGAAATTAAAGCAACCATGTAATTCAAACAAGTTATTAGCATTTTATTCGATTTTATTGTTCCGGCAGGTGTGAATAAAATGATTCCAAGACCCTAAAACCATTGAAGAATTAAGCACAGTTTGTCGACTCAATTCTAAAACATTTTAGGTAAGCAAAAGCCTTTTGCTAATAGTCTAGAAACTACTCTTGGTTGATAGGTACGTCTAAGAACTTATTAGGTAAACCTATCGATTTTGCCACGACATAAAAGGACTCCTTACTTATATCGTTGAGTTTCACCAAAACTAACATGTACTCACAATTATTTGTGTACCTTGCCCCTTTAGGACCAATAAGTAACACCTCGCTGAGCGAAAACTATTACTAGATTGATGTAAAGGATATCCAAGCAAGTGTATATTTTGGCATGGCACCTTTTAACTCAATTTTTAAGTTTGGAACTTAAGGCTCTTACTATGTTGGTTAGATTTTAAGTGAACTAAAATCCTTAATCATGCAACATAATCAAGCTTTTGATCTCATGCATCTTAAGACATATTTAAAAGCAATAAATAACTTAAACATGCATAAGATAAATGTGATCTAGTATGGCCCGACTTCATCTTGAAGCTTTGACTTCAAAGTCCGTCTTGAAAATCTCCGTGGGAGGCACCATTTTCTTCAAATAGGATAAGCTATAACTAATTACAACTATTTGATGGTTCGCAGACCATATTTGAATTGAAAAATAACTTTGGTACTTTAGACCAATTACATTCAAATTAATGGTACGCAGACCATATTTTCTATCCTATTTGGGCCATACTAGTCACTTCATAACCTGCAAAACAGTACATATACAATATATACCATTCACCCATTCATTATCATGAATGGCCCACATAGCTGGTTAGTAAAACACATTATGCATCACGTAAATATTTGCAGCAATTAATCAAGGGCACCAATAATCTACCAATTATTCAGTCCTTATTAATTCTAATCAAGTTGTTTTAACCTTAAGGATTTTTAGACCTAATCAAGAGTTTATGACTAAAAAGCGCTCCCACTTAAACCAATAAATTCATATGCTTTACTAATTTTAAACATAAAAATGTATTTCTAGTCTAACCGGAAACATACAAATTTAATTAAAATTTAAAGCTCATATAAATTTATAATTGAATCCAAAAAGTTTAATTTAATTTCAGTCGTTATTTAAATTAATTCATGATTTTAATTTTAGTAAAATAATTAGAATAAATAACATTTATTATAATTACAATATTCAAAATTAAAATCCAAGAAAATAATTTAAATTATTAATTTTAAAATTAATTAAAATTACGTGAACTGAAATTTTCAAATTAAACATTCAAAACGATCTAATCGTAACGCAAACACCCTACGCATTGCACGCCCATGGGCCGCACGCATACAGCCATTGCTGGCCATATGCGCGCAGCCCATGCGCTCGTCGCATAGCTGCTGCATCTCCATCGCAAGCCATCGCACGCTGTGGTGCTTGCTGCGCGCGCACCAGCGCTCGTCGCACGCGAGCCATCGCTTGCAGTGCGCGCGAGCCATCGCTCGCTGGGCGCGCGACATCGCTCGCTGTGCGCGCGACATCGCTCGCTGGGCGCGCGACATCGCTCGCTGTGCGCGCGACCCATCGCTCGCTGGGCGCGCGACATCGCTCGCTGTGCGCGCGAGCCATCGCTCGCTGTGCGCGCGAGCAACGCTGGGCGCAACGCTCGTGGCACGCGAGCTTGCGCTCGCTGCGCGCGAGGCTGCGCGCTCTTGCGCGAGGCAGCGCGCGTTGTGGCGCAGCTCGCTTGCTGCCCACACGCGACTGCCTTGGCTTGCCTTTCGCCCATGCCCATTTGTTCATAGCTCGTGGCCCACGACACAAGGCAGGGCTGCTGCCTTGTGCTCGTGCACCACGCCCTTGCTCATTGCATTCGTGCCGCACGGGCGACGAGCTCGCTTGCTCGTCGTCGCATGCCCGCACTATACAACACCCCTTAAGGGTAACACGAAGCGTCCATTGCTTTGTGCGTGCAAGTTTTATGAACGAATCGCATAAAAATTTAAAATTTATATTTAAAATTAATGACAAATTAATAAATAATATTAATTTCATAATTTTAGGGCGAAAAATCGAAAATTTATTATTCAATTGATTTCCGATTTACATGGATTCAAGTCTAGGTCATAAAAATTTAAAATTTATTATAAATTTACAATTTTTATGGTGGTTTTTAATCATAGGTTTCTAATTAAATTATAATTAATTATGAAAATCAAATTAATTCTAAATTATTCTAATTTTCAACAAATTAATCATAATTACAAATTAGATTGCATAATTAACAAGGCTAGGCATTCAAACTTGTTAAACATATACAGTAGGTCAATCAAAAATTCAAGATTTATCAACAAGAATCGCAAATATTTAATTTAACATCTTAAATTTACGAAATTTTGCATTCGAAAAACTAAAACCTTCGAAAAGTCATAGTTAGGCTTCGAATTTGAGAATTCTGGGTTCGGCAGAAAAAAACTACTTTTGTCAAAATTTTAGAATGCCTTTTACATGCGGAATTGACACAAAAATCACTCGATTTGGATGAGTAACGAAGAAACTGCCGAAAAACTGCGTACGTATAATTAAATAAACGCAATTTGCAATTAATTAACAATTACGAAAATTAATCACCCCTTTTAATTCTTGCAAATTTGTAATATTTAACCATGTTTATGCAAATTAGATTATGAAAATAATAAGGGGCTCGTGATACCACTGTTAGGTTATGATACATATGATATTACATAAATCATGCGGAAACAACCATTAACCCAGGAATACATATTATTTACACATAATCATATAGCATAATTTAGATGCATACTCTTTGTTGCGTGCCCTCCCTAGCTGCGCCCGAACCGAACAAGAACAAGTCTTTAGGACTCCAAGTGTCGTCCCTCCGTAGATAGTCCACAGCACGTCCGTATCCGCCTTAAGATTGACCCACTAGAATCGCCCTTAAGGTACTAGAATTTTCGGCACTTTTGAGCAAGATGTGTGACTGAATTTTTCTCTCAAAAACTCACTTTGAATACTTTTAAAACTAGTTATAAATTGTGAACCCAGGCCACATATTTATAGGGGTATGGAAAGGGAATTGGAATCCTATTCAGATACAAATTAATTAAACCTAGAATCCTACAAGAACTCTAATTAATTAATTTATCAAATAGAATTAGGAATTTAATCATTAACCGAACTCTGCATGTTTTAGGAATCGTGCATGAACACAAACACTTACGCACACACACACGGCAGCCACGATGGGCCGCCCATGCGCGTGCGTGCGAGCAGCAGCCCACGCAGCGAGGCCTACGCGAGCTACAAGCCCACGTAGCTCCTGCGCGCCGCCACGGCCTGCTGGGCCTGGCCTTGCGCTGGGCCTGGCGTGGCCTTGGCTATTCGTGTGGCGCGCTTGGCTTGCTGGGCGATGGCCTGGCTTCGTGCTGGGCCCTCGTCCGGCAGGCCTCGTCCGATGCTTATTCGTACGATACGCTTCCGATTAAATTTCCGATTCCGGAATTCATTTCCGATACGAACAATATTTAACATTTCCGATTCCGGAATTAATTTCCGTTTCGAACAAATATTTAATATTTCCGTTTCCGGAATTATTTTCCGATTCCGGTAATATTTCCGATTCTGACAATATTTCCGTTTCCGGCAATATTTCCGATTCTGGTAATATTTCCATTTCCGATAATATTTTCCGATACGTACCATGTTTCCGTTTCCGGCAACATCTACGACTTGGATAATATTTATATTTCCGATACGATCCATATTTCCGTTTCCGGTAATATCATCGTTTCCGGAGTATTCATTTCTTGCCTGTGACGATCTCAGCTCCCACTGAAACCAAGATCCGTCGATTCCGAATATCCATAGATAGAGTATTTAATGCCATTAAATACTTGATCCGTTTACGCACTATTTGTGTGACCCTACGGGTTCAGTCAAGAGTAAGCTGTGGATTAATATCATTAATTCCACTTGAACTGAAGCGGCCTCTAGCTAGGCATTCAGCTCACTTGATCTCACTGAATTATTAACTTGTTAATTAATACTGAACCGCATTTATTAGACTTATCATAGAATGCATACTTGGACCAAGGGCATTATTTCCTTCAGATCCCAATGATGCATCATCTTCAAACCTGTAGATGGCAACGCTTATTATATTGATCCTTAGAGACTGCTCACCAAAATGGGTCATCACAGAATCAATAAGGCATAGCCATGATCAACACACACAAACAAAGCACGTAATCAGCAAAGATGAGTACTACATACTAAATCAATAATAATCCTAACATTATTCTATTAAACGATCAATCCTAACATGATACTAATAAAACATAAATAAGGGCAGGCAAAACATATTAATTTGAAGATCACACTTGACTAGACTAGGCTAGACTGGACTAGAACTTTTATAACAATAATATTATTTTAATTGAAATAGACAATGGACCGAGTTTTATAGCTAGAAGCTTCACTAAGGAAGACGAGGTACGGGCGCGACTCCGTAACCTCAGTGACCTGCGATATCGAGGAACTTTTGAATAAAATTAAATAGGACACGGTGATCAATCCGGTCCGAGAAAAAGGCCATGGGCTACCACCATGAACCCCAACTCTTGTTTGTCCGTCACTTTAGATGTGCACAGTCTAAAGCTATTTCTACTCAGTTTCACTTTACATGATTTACAAATTGAAACTCTGTTATGACTCAACAATCACATAAGGCATACAATCCACATTTATTCACAACTGTTTTTTATCTTGGAATTAAGTAAGTGATCACAAAGGTATCAAACAAGACTCATTCCAATTAAATCCAACCTTTCCTTTAATACTGATCAACCCCTCTATATGGGTATAAGGTTTCAACTTACTAAACAAGGTCCTCGGCCCTCATAAAGTAGTGAAAAGCTAAAAGGGAACAACAATCAATCGATCTGAATCAATATATATAAAATAATCTAGTGTTCCCAATCAAACATGTTTGCATCAATCATCTACTAACATGTTATAATCCTCATAACGAAATATATATGTTCAACATGTCCATCCCCAACAATATTAAACATGAAATTCCAACACAATCAAGCTCATCAACAAATTTCAACTTGGTTTCAACAGATAACACACATTCCAAGCACACAGGTATGTACGTACCTTGTGTAAACAAACTAATAGGCCACTTTAACACTTTCAAAAGTCACCTAGAGAGAATTCTCCGCCTAAAACAACCAATAAAGATTCCCAATCAACTTCTAATACTTCACAGGATTAATCAAGCATTCTAAATACGTCCTAAACATATTTAGAACATTTCCCAACATCAAAACTTAACTACTAAACCTCCTAGCATAGTGATTTCTTCATTAATAATCACAATTTATCATGAACTCCAATTTAACATGCCCTTTGCAAATTTCCAGCAATATAAGGTGATTTGAAACTACTCCAAACTATATTCAACATGGTTAAAATCATAAAAATCATAAAAATCATAACTTTAATAATTCATAAACATCCTACCATGATTTAAAATCATTAAAACCTTAAAAATTCACACTTTAATAATTAAAATCCTTATTTCAATTCAATTACATAATCTGAAAATTAAATTATTGATTAAGAAAATATTAAAATCTGAAATTCGTAACTAAATCATAAAATTGTAAATTTATTCAATCACAATATAAATTAAATTGATAAAGTATAATTAAAACATTTAATTACTTAGGGTTTAAGAAATAACCAAAAGTGAGGGAGAGAGAGAGTGCTGGCCGGCGGCAGGGGCGGCGACAGCGAGGAAGTGGGGCGGCGGATGAAACTGGGCGGTAGAGGGAAGCGGCGGCGGCTGCTATGACCGGCGGTGTTGGTTGCGATGATGGTGAAGCAAGTAAAGAAGGGAGGATTGTTTGCGTGTGTTGGAGGAGGAAGGAAGGAGGTTGGCCGCGCGGCTGGGCGGCGCTGCGCTACAAGGTCGGCGGCAGGCAGGGATGGTGGCTGCCACAACACAGAAAGAACACATTAAAGAAGAGAGCAATGAAGAACGCGAGAGAGAAGGGAAAACGAAACATAAGAGGAGGAAGGAGGGCGAATTACCGACGGGTGGTGGCGAGGGCTGCAGCAACGGTGGTCCGGCTTGGATGGCTGGACGGCGGCGTAGGAGAGTCTTGAGAGTTCACGTGAATGTTGAAGCAAGGTTGAGGTTTTTGCTGTGTTGTTTTCACGTGAAGTGAAGGAGAGAGTTTGGGTGTTTTACGTGGAATTAGAATATGGGTAGGGAATTATGGGTTTACTTGTTTTGGGCTTTGTCAACTTGGGCTAGGATTAGAATTGAGATCTGTTTGAATCCCAAAATTGTTAGGATTGTTTTCTAAATTCAGTTGTGTTTTCATAATCAAAATTCTCTTCGACATTGAATTCTAAAATTATTTTAGATTGCATAAATCGTTAAAATATTTCAAATGTAATAAAATAAATATACGTTAATTATATATTTATTTCTAAAATTCGTAAATTCTATTTAAATATAATTAACTATACATTAAACTATATTAATAAAATTTATAAAATTACGGGGGATTACAGTCATATGCTATTTATGTTATGTCATTGTTGTATTAAATTCTGCCCAATTATTGTTTGGTACCTTAGGTATTTAATTTCATATTCCGAATGTGTTCCTTTAGAATTATGTTGGTGTTTATTTGACAGCTGATTTATGTTAAAAATAAGATTATTGGATTTAGAATATCTGTCATTGGTGTTAGGTTATGATACATATGATATTACATAAATCATGCGGAAACAACCATTAACCCAGGAATACATATTATTTACACATAATCATATAGCATAATTTAGATGCATACTCTTTGTTGCGTGCCCTCCCTAGCTGCGCCCGAACCGAACAAGAACAAGTCTTTAGGACTCCAAGTGTCGTCCCTCCGTAGATAGTCCACAGCACGTCCGGATCCGCCTTAAGATTGACCAACTAGAATCGCCCTTAAGGTACTAGAATTTTCGGCACTTTTGAGCAAGATGTGTGGCTGAATTTTTCTCTCAAAAACTCACTTTGAATACTTTGAAACTCATTATAAATTGTGAACCCAGGCCACATATTTATAGGGTTATGGAAAGGGAATTGGAATCCTATTCAGATACAAATTAATTAAACCTAGAATCCTACAAGAACTCTAATTTAAATATTTTATCAAATAGAATTAGGAATTTAATCATTAACCGAACTCTGCACGTTTTAGGAAACGTGCACGAACACAAACACTTACGCACACACACACGGCAGCCTCGATGGGCCGCCCATGCGTGCGTGCGAGCAGCAGCCCACGCAGCGAGGCCTGCGCGAGCCACAAGCCCACGCAAGCACCGGCGCGCGCTGCGCGCGATGTGCGCGCTGCCACGGCCTGTTGGGCCTGGCGTGGCTGTTTGTGTGGCGCGCTTGGCTTGCTGGGCGATGGCCTGGCTTCATGCTGGGCCCTCGTCTGGCAGGCCTCGTCCGATGCTTATTCGTACGATACGCTTCCGATTAAATTTCCGATTCCGAAATTCATTTCCGATACGAACAATATTTAACATTTCCGATTCCGGAATTAATTTCCGTTTCGAACAAATATTTAATATTTCCGTTTCCGGAATTATTTTCCGATTCCGGTAATATTTCCGATTCTGACAATATTTCCGTTTCCGGCAATATTTCCGATTCTGGTAATATTTCCATTTCCGATAATATTTTCCGATACGTACCATGTTTCCGTTTCCGGCAACATCTACGACTTGGATAATATTTATATTTCCGATACGATCCATATTTCCGTTTCCGGTAATATCATCGTTTTCGGAGTATTCATTTCTTGCCTGTGACGATCTCAGCTCCCACTGAAACCAAGATCCGTTGATTCCGAATATGCATAGATAGAGTATTTAATGCCATTAAATACTTGATCCGTTTACGTACTATTTGTGTGACCCTACGGGTTCAGTCAAGAGTAAGCTGTGGATTAATATCATTAATTCCACTTGAACTGAAGCGGCCTCTAGCTAGGCATTCAGCTCACTTGATCTCACTGAATTATTAACTTGTTAATTAATACTGAACCGCATTTATTAGACTTATCATAGAATGCATACTTGGACCAAGGGCATTATTTCCTTCAGTCTCCCACTTGTCCTTAGGGACAAGTGTGCATTTCCTAATTCCTTTGTCGCTCGATGCTTGCTCTTGAACATAAGGTAAGAGTTGTCATCCTTATTATGTCCAGAGGTGTTCCTCGGTTTCAGAGTTCAACTGATCAAATAAACAGATAATCATAGCCTATGATTCATCCGAGCACGGCCATGCATTTCACAGTTTCTAGCTCTCCGAGTGGCCTTGTACAACTTTTAAGCATCTCATCCCGATTTATGGGAGGACAATCCCAATCTTGCGATCTTGAGATTAGACTTCGTTTGATAGGTGATTACCTGAGCGTTGCCTTTATAGCCTCCTTTTACGGTGCGACGGTTGGTCAACGTCAAAGCAACCAGTTCTCAAACAAGTAATCTCAAATCACTCAGGTATTGAGGATTTAGTGTCTAATAATTTAATGAAATTTACTTATGACAGATTTTCATCTCTTACAGTAAAGTTTCATAGGTCTTTTCCGATACTAGTCTTCCCAAAGTAAGTATCTATGCAAATGATTATGACATTGCCATGTCCACATAGTTCAAGAAACAGAACTACTAGTCATCTTGCATTCTAATCGTCTAACGTTTTCTATGCGTCCAATTTTATAGAAAACTCCGACTAGGGACCATTTTCAACCTTTGACATTCAAGTTCACTTGATAGACATTTCTTAGTCACAGGACTGGTCCTGACAGTCTATCTTGAATATATCGTCAAATTGAAGGGACTCATCATTTAATAAACCACAAATTAAATGGAAAAATGAATTCTTTTCATTTATTGTGAATGATTAACCAATAATGTTTTACAAAGATTTAAACTCTAAAACTTTAAAACATTAAACAGAGACATCAAAGCCATTCTCCAATATGCTTGATTCCCATAGCTGCAGTGTGCGAGTTGTGCTTCGCTTGCGGCAGAGGTTTAGTTAATGGATTTGATATGTTGTCATCAGTTCCAATTTTGCTTATCTCGACTTCTTTTCTTTCAACGAACTCTCGTAGAAGGTGAAATCTACGAAGTACATGCTTGACTCTCTGGTGGTGTCTAGGCTCTTTTGCCTGTGCAATAGCTCCGTTATTGTCACAATACAGGGCTATTGGTCCTTTAATGGAGGGGACTACACCGAGTTCACCTATGAACTTCCTTAGCCATATAGCTTCCTTTGCTGCTTCATGTGCAGCAATGTACTCCGCTTCAGTTGTAGAATCCGCAATGGTGCTTTGCTTAGCACTTTTCCAGCTTACTGCTCCTCCGTTGAGGCAGAAGACAAACCCAGACTGTGATCTGAAATCATCTTTGTCGGTTTGGAAACTTGCGTCCGTATAGCCTTTAACAATTAATTCATCATCTCCACCATAGACCAGGAAGTCATCTTTGTGCCTTTTCAGGTACTTCAAAATGTTCTTGGCAGCAGTCCAATGCGCCTCTCCTGGGTCTGACTGGTATCTGCTCGTAGCACTGAGTGCGTACGCAACATCCGGGCGTGTACATATCATAGCATACATTATTGAACCAATTAATGATGCATATGGAATCCCATTCATTCGTCTACGCTCATCAAGTGTTTTTGGGCACTGAGTCTTGCTTAGAGTCATTCCATGAGACATGGGTAGGTAGCCTCGCTTGGAGTCCGCCATCTTGAACCTATCAAGCACCTTATTGATATAAGTGCTTTGACTAAGTCCAATCATCTTTTTAGATCTATCTCTGTAAATCTTGATGCCCAATATGTACTGTGCTTCTCCTAGATCCTTCATCGAAAAACATTTCCCAAGCCAAATCTTGACAGAGTTCAACATAGGAATGTCATTTCCGATAAGCAATATGTCGTCGACATATAATACTAGGAAAGCAATTTTGCTCCCACTGACCTTCTTGTATACACAAGATTCGTCTGCGTTCTTGATGAAACCAAAGTCACTGACTGCTTCATCAAAACGTATATTCCAGCTCCTGGATGCCTGCTTCAATCCGTAGATTGATTTCTTTAGCTTGCATACCTTTTTAGCATTCTTTGGATCCTCAAAACCTTCAGGCTGTGTCATAAACACAGTTTCTGTTAAAACGCCGTTTAAGAAAGCAGTTTTGACATCCATCTGCCATATTTCGTAATCGTAATATGCAGCGATTGCTAACATTATTCGAATAGACTTTAGCATTGCAACTGGTGAAAAGGTTTCATCGTAATCCACACCGTGGACTTGCCTGTAACCTTTTGCAACCAATCTAGCTTTGAAAACTTCAAGTTTCCCATCCTTGTCCTTTTTCAGTTTGAAAACCCATTTGCTTCCAATGGCTTGATAGCCATCTGGCAAATCGACCAAATCCCATACTTGGTTTTCAGACATGGAGTCTAATTCAGATTGCATGGATTCTTGCCATTGCTTGGAGCTAGGGCTCGTCATAGCTTGTTTGTAAGTCGCAGGTTCATCACTTTCAAGTAATAGAACGTCATAGCTCTCGTTCGTCAAAATACCTAAGTACCTTTCCGGTTGAGATCTATATCTTTGCGATCTACGCGGGGCAACATTTCTAGATTGACCATGATTCTCACCAGATTCTTCTAAAGATCTCTGAGTTTCATCCTGAATGTCATCTTGAGCATTCTCTAGAGTTTGTTGTTCGACTCGAATTTCTTCGAGGTCTATTTTTCTCCCACTTGTCATTTTGGAAATATGATCTTTCTCCAAAAAGACACCATCTCGAGCAACAAACACTTTGTTCTCAGATGTATTGTAGAAGTAATACCCCTTTGTTTCCTTTGGATAGCCCACAAGGATACATTTGTCAGATTTTGGATGAAGTTTGTCTGAAATTAATCGTTTGACGTATACTTCACATCCCCAAATCTTAAGAAAAGACACATTTGGAGGCTTTCCAAACCATAATTCGTATGGAGTCTTTTCGACAGCTTTAGACGGAGCTCTATTTATAGTGAGTGCAGCTGTATTTAGTGCATGTCCCCAAAATTCTAATGGAAGTTCGGCCTGACCCATCATTGACCTGACCATGTCTAGCAAGGTTCTGTTCCTCCGTTCCGACACACCGTTCCATTGTGGTGTTCCAGGAGGAGTCAACTCTGATAGAATTCCACATTCTTTCAGATGGTCATCAAATTCATAGCTCAGATATTCACCGCCTCTATCAGACCGCAGTGCCTTAATCTTCTTGCCTAATTGATTCTCTACTTCACTCTGAAATTCCTTGAATTTGTCAAAGGATTCAGACTTATGCTTCATTAGGTAGACATAACCATACCTACTGAAGTCATCAGTGAAAGTGATAAAGTAGCTGAAACCACCTCTAGCATTTGTACTCATTGGTCCACATACATCTGTATGGATTAAACCCAATAGTTCATTTGCTCTTTCTCCAACTTTAGAGAAAGGTTGCTTTGTCATTTTGCCAAGTAAACATGATTCGCATTTACCATAATCCTCTAAGTCAAATGGTTCTAGAATTCCTTCCTTTTGAAGTCTTTCTAAGCGTTTCAAGTTTATATGGCCTAATCGACAATGCCACAGATAGGTGAGATCTGAATCATTCTTTTTGGCCTTTTTGGTATTTATGTTATATACTTGTTTGTCGTGATCTAATAAATAAAGTCCATTGACTAATCTAGCAGATCCATAAAACATCTCTTTAAAATAAAACGAACAACTATTGTCTTTTATTAAAAAGGAAAATCCCTTAGCATCTAAGCAAGAAACTGAAATGATGTTTTTAGTAAGACTTGGAACATGGAAACACTCTTCCAGTTCCAAAACTAGCCCGGAGGGCAACGACAAATAGTAAGTTCCTACAGCTAATGCAGCAATCCGTGCTCCATTTCCCACTCGTAGGTCGACTTCACCCTTGCTTAACTTTCTACTTCTTCTTAGTCCCTGTGGATTGGAACATAAGTGTGAGCCACAACCTGTATCTAATGCCCAAGAAGTTGAATTAGCAAGTATACAGTCTATAACGAAAATACCTGAAGATGGAACGACTGTTCCGTTCTTCTGATCTTCCTTTAGCTTTGGACATTCTCTTTTGTAATGCCCTATTCCATCACAATAAAGACAGCTTGATGTGGACTTGTCCTGCTTTGATTTAGCATTGCCCTTGGACTTTCCACCTTTCTTGAATGGTCTCTTTCTAGCCTTGAGTAAATCTTTGGCTTCACAGTCCAGTACTATTTCAGCCTTTCTGACAAGGTGAATAAATTCTGCAACTGTTTCTTCTCTTGGTTCACTTAGGTATAGTTGCTTGAAGCGACCAAACCCACTGTGTAGTGAATTGAGCAAGACAGAGACTGCCATCCTTTCGCTTATTGGTGTTCCTAGTATACTTAGGCGATCAAAATATGAACACATAAGATCCACATGGAACCTCAATGGGACGCCTACCCTCTGTTTAGTGCGAAGGAGCTGAACATGTGTTTCTTGGACCTCCATCCTATAACACCTGTTGGGAGAACTAACCTTTAGACCAGACATTGATTCAATCAACTCATGGACGTTCAGGTCCCTGTCCTCCGTACTTTCACGACAGATATCCCTCAGATTCTTGATGAGCGTAAAAGGTTCATAGGCTACAAACCTTTTTGCCCAATCATCAGGGATATTGTTCAGCATGAGACTCATAACCTTTTTGATATCCGCATCCCAGGCGTAAAATCTCTCAGGGGTCATGTCTCTGGCATAGTAGCTTGGCATGGGATGTGACAGTACATACTCAAGTCCATTGAGTTTGACTATTTCAACTAGCTTAGCTTCCCATTCAAGAAAATTTGTCAGGTTCAGCTTGACCATAAGCTCAGAACCCATGATGATGTTTTGATTGTTGTTTGCCATATTAAAACTACAATTGAAAAGAATAAACAAATAAATAACCATTCACAGTTTCTCTTAATAAACTTAAATTCTAGCATATATGCATAATTCAATGTTTATTAAGCATTTTATTCAAATTATGTGTTCCGGCAGGTGTGAATAAAATGATTCCAAGATCCTAAAATCATTGAAGAACTAAGCACAGTTTGTCGACTTAATCCTAGAACATCTTAGGTAAGCAAAAGCCTTTTGCTAATAGTCTACAAACTATTCTTGGTTGATAGGTACGTCTAAGAACTTATTAGGTAAACCTATCGAATTTGCCACGACATAAAAGGACTCCTTACTTATATCGTTGAGTTTCACCAAAACTAACATGTACTCACAATTATTTGTGTACCTTGCCCCTTTAGGACCAATAAGTAACACCTCGCTGAGCAAAAACTATTACTAGATTGATGTAAAGGATATCCAAGCAAGTGTATATTTTGGCATGGCACCTTTTAACTCAATTTTTAAGTTTGGAACTTAAGACTCTTACTATGTTGGTTAGATTTTAAGTGAACTAAAATCCTTAATCATGCAACATAATCAAGCTTTTGATCTCATGCATTTTAAGACATATTTAAAAGCAATAAATAACTTAAAACATGCATAAGATATTTGTGATCTAGTATGGCCCGACTTCATCTTGAAGCTTTAACTTCAAAGTCCGTCTTGAAAATCTCCGTGGGAGGCACCATTTTCTTCAAATAGGATAAGCTATAACTAATTACAACTATTTGATGGTACGCAGACCATATTTGAATTGAAAAATAACTTTGGTACTTTAGACCAATTACATTCAAATTAATGGTACGCAGACCATATTTTCTATCCTATTTGGGCCATACTAGTCACTTCATAACCTGCAAAACAGTACATATACAATATATACCATTCACCCATTCATTATCATGAATGGCCCACTTAGCTGGTTAGTAAAACACATTATGCATCACGTAAATATTTGCAGCAATTAATCAAGGGCACCAATAATCTACCAATTATTCAGTCCTTATTAATTCTAATCAAGTTGTTTTAACCTTAAGGATTTGTAGACCTAATCAAGAGTTTATGACTAAAAAGCGCTCCCACTTAAACCAATAAATTCATATGCTTTACTAATTTTAAACATAAAAATGTATTTCTAGTCTAACCGGAAACATACAAATTTAATTAAAATTTAAAGCTCATATAAATTTATAATTGAATCCAAAAAGTTTAATTTAATTTCAGTCGTTATTTAAATTAATTCATGATTTTAATTTTAGTAAAATAATTAGAATAAATAACATTTATTATAATTACAATATTCAAAATTAAAATCCAAGAAAATAATTTAAATTATTAATTTTAAAATTAATTCAAATTACGTGAACTAAAATTTTCAAATTAAACATTCAAAACGATCTAATCGTAACGCAAACACCCTACGCATTGCACGCCCATGGGCAGCACGCATACAACCATTGCTGGCCATATGCGCGCAGCCCATGCGCTCGTCGCATAGCTGCTGCATCTCCATCGCAAGCCATCGCACGCTGTGGTGCTTGCTGCGCGCGCGCCAGCGCTCGTCGCACGCGAGCCATCGCTCGCAGTGCGCGCGAGCCATCGCTCGCTGGGCGCGCGACATCGCTCGCTGGGCGCGCGACATCGCTCGCTGTGCGCGCGACATCGCTCGCTGTGCGCGCGACATCGCTCGCTGGGCGCGCGACATCGCTCGCTGTGCGCGCGAGCCATCGCTCGCTGTGCGCGCGAGCAACGCTGGGCGCAACGCTCGTGGCACGCGAGCTTGCGCTCGCTGCGCGCGAGGCTGCGCTCTCTTGCGCGAGGCAGTGCGCGTTGTGGCGCAGCTCGCTTGCTGCCCACACGCGACTGCCTTGGCTCGCCCTTCGCCCATGCCCATTCGTCCATTGCTCGTGGCCCACGACACAAGGCAGGGCTGCTGCCTTGTGCTCGTGCACTACGCCCTTGCTCATTGCATTCGTGCCGCACGGGCGACGAGCTCCCTTGCTCGTCGTCGCATGCCTGCATTATACAACACCCCTTAAGGGTAACACGAAGCGTCCATTGCTTTGTGCGTGCAAGTTATATGAACGAATCGCATAAAAAATTTAAAATTTATAAAATTAATGACAAATTAATAAATATTATTAATTTCATAATTTTAGGGCGAAAAATCGAAAATTTATTATCCAATTGATTTCCGATTGTTATGGATTCAAGTCTAGGTCATAAAAATTTAAAATTTATCATAAATTTACAATTTTTATGGTGGTTTTTAATCATAGGTTTCTAATTAAATTACAATTATCTATGAAAATCAAATTAATTCTAAATTATTCTAATTTTCAACAAATTAATCATAATTACAAATTAGATTGCATAATTAACAAGACTAGGCATTCAAACTTGTTAAACATATGCAGTAGGTCAATCAAAAATTCAAGATTTATCAACAAGAATCGCAAATATTTAATTTAACATCTTAAATTTACGAAATTTTGCATTCGAAAAACTAAAACCTTCGAAAAGTCATAGTTAGGCTTCGAATTTGAGAATTCTGGGTTCGGCAGAAAAATACTAATTTTGTCAAAATTTTAGAATGCCTTTTACATGCAAAATTGACACAAAAATCACTCGATTTGGATGAGTAACGAAGAAACTGCCGAAAAACTGCCTACGTATAATTAAATAAACGCAATTTGCAATTAATTAACAATTACGAAAATTAATCACCCCTTTTAATTCTTGCAAATTTGTAATATTTAACCATGTTTATGCAATTTAGATTATGAAAATAATAAGGGGCTCGTGATACCACTGTTAGGTTATGATACATATGATATTACATAAATCATGCGGAAACAATCATTAACCCAGGAATACATATTATTTACACATAATCATATAGCATAATTTAGATGCATACTCTTTGTTGCATGCCCTCCCTAGCTGCGCCCGAACCGAACAAGAACAAGTCTTTAGGACTCCAAGTGTCGTCCCTCCGTAGATAGTCCACAGCACGTCCGGATCCGCCTTAAGATTGACCAACTAGAATCGCCCTTAAGGTACTAGAATTTTCGGCACTTTTGAGCAAGATGTGTGGCTGAATTTTTCTCTCAAAAACTCACTTTGAATACTTTGAAACTAGTTATAAATTGTGAACCCAGGCCACATATTTATAGGGTTATGGAAAGGGAATTGGAATCCTATTCAGATACAAATTAATTAAATCTAGAATCCTACAAGAACTCTAATTTAATTATTTTATCAAATAGAATTAGGAATTTAATCATTAACCGAACTCTGCACGTTTTAGGAAACGTGCACGAACACAAACACTTACGCACACACACACGGCAGCCTCGATGGGCCGCCCATGCGTGCGTGCGAGCAGCAGCCCACGCAGCGAGGCCTGCGCGAGCCACAAGCCCACGCAAGCACCCGCGCGCGCTGCGCGCGCTGTGCGCGCTGCCACGGCCTGGCCTTGCGCTGGGCCTGGCGTGGCTGTTTGTGTGGCGCGCTTGGCTTGCTTAGCGATGGCCTGGCTTCGTGCTGGGCCCTCGTCTGGCAGGCCTCGTCCGATGCTTATTCGTACGATACGCTTCCGATTAAATTTCCGATTCCGGAATTCATTTCCGATACGAACAATATTTAACATTTCCGATTCCGGAATTAATTTCCGTTTCGAACAAATATTTAATATTTCCGTTTCCGGAATTATTTTCCGATTCCGGTAATATTTCCGATTCTGACAATATTTCCGTTTCCGGCAATATTTCCGATTCTGGTAATATTTCCATTTCCGATAATATTTTCCGATACGTACCATGTTTCCGTTTCCGGCAACATCTACGACTTGGATAATATTTATATTTCCGATATGATCCATATTTCCGTTTCCGGTAATATCATCGTTTCCGGAGTATTCATTTCTTGCCTGTGACGATCTCAGCTCCCACTGAAACCAAGATCCGTCGATTCCGAATATCCATAGATAGAGTATTTAATGCCATTAAATACTTGATCCGTTTACGTACTATTTGTGTGACCCTACGAGTTTAGTCAAGAGTAAGCTGTGGATTAATATCATTAATTCCACTTGAACTGAAGCGGCCTCTAGCTAGGCATTCAGCTCACTTGATCTCACTGAATTATTAACTTGTTAATTAATACTGAACCGCATTTATTAGACTTATCATAGAATGCATACTTGGACCAAGGGCATTATTTCCTTCAATTGGTGGACAATTACTGTCATTGGTTTTTAAATACTGTCATTGATGATGATGTTGAAATATTTTCGGAATGTATAATTTGGTAGGTTGTATCTGATTGGTTGGATGCTAATGACGATGACATTCTAGTACCGTGTGGGGATGCAAAATTGGGAAACTATGATGAAGTGGGAAACTTAGGAGATGAAAGTTTAGGTTGTACACCATCGGGGAAAGTTGTGAATTGTGAGGGCAAGGGTGTAGTGGAGGAGGAAGTTCTTGCTACCCCTGTAGTTGGTATGACGTTTTCATCATGGGATAGGGCTGATGAACATTTTAGGAAATACAGAAAGCAATGTGGTTTTGGGGTTGTTCGTGCTTATGGTAATTACAGTCGCAAAGCTGGTGAGAAGAGGACCTTGAGGAGCTACGTTTGGAAGTGTGAATGTGGAGGCAAACCAGATTTACGATTCCGGGAGAAGGGGGTGAAAGCTAAGGGGGTGATGATTACCGCCCCTGGTGTCCTTGACCAGAGGACTAGTAAGTCAAAAAAGTGTGAATGCCCTGTTCATATGTATGCGGTGGCAGACACTTCTGGAACTTGGGAAGTAAGGAAAGCAGTTGTAGAACACTTGAATCACAAGCCAATGCCCCTTAAGTCTCGATATATCTCAATGTATAGGAGAGATAGTATTACTTCTGTTGTGAGGAGGAGGTTATTCAATGGTGTTGGTAGTGGTTCCAAGATCAGTAACATTCACAGGAGCTTAGCTAAAGAGAGAAATGGTGTAGAAAATATGTCTATAAGTGTGAAGGACTTGAGGAACATAGTGGCGAAGGAAAAGAAACTCAAGATGAGAGGTGGGGATGTGAAAGCCATGTTTGATTATTTTGATAAGATGACTGCCGGAAACCAGAATTTTTTCCATCGTTATAGATTAAATTCTACGAATCGCTTGACTGATGTTATGTGGGTTGATGCAAGTAGTAGAGTAGCCTACCAAGACTTTGGGGATATAGTATGTTTTGACTCCACATATGTCACAAACAATTATGAGCTTCCATTTTTTAATTTTGTGGGAGTCAATCATCATGGGCAGACTATTTTTCTTGGCTGTGCACTAGTGTCTCATGAAGACACTGAAACATTTGTTTTGTTGTTCAAAACATGGCTCCATTGTATGGGAGGCAAAGCTCCTATTAGTTTTTTAACTGATCAATGTGCAGCAATGAGGAGGGCTCTTGAAATAGCTATGCCTATGCCAACCACAAAGCATCGATGGTGCTTGTGGCACATACTTTGGCAAAAAGTTGGGTAACTATGCAAAATATTCGGAGTTCAAAGGTGTGTTACATAATGTGATTTATGATTGTTTAACAGAAGCAGAGTTTGAGGTGAATTGGACTTCTTCTATAGAGTTATATGGACTTGGTGCAGACGATTGGTTAAGTGGTACGTCTGTCATCCTTTTATCTCATTTAAAGGTGCATTTTATTTCATGTTTTAAATGGTAAAGATAGTAAGTTGGTTATTCTGTGCTAAACACTTATGACTCTCTGATATTATTTAGGTAGATGGTGTTTACAGTTATGTAATCATAAGCAGTGTTCACTGTGTTGTCAAAATACTTCCATCTATTCTGTTATTCGTATACTACAGTTGACTTTATTATCAATACTGTCATAAGATTTATGGATTAAGTCACTGATTTATAAATATTGTCACTTCTGTATCAATATTGTCATTGGTTTCACACTTTATTCATATTGGTTTTGCCTTTTATATTTTTGGAGTTCAATTAAAATCTTTTTGGAGTTTGAATATTTTGTATAACTGCAGGCTTGTACGACCAGAGACACATGTGGGTCCCAGCGTACATGGAACACTTGTTTTGGGCTAGAATGAAGACCACGCAACGTTCTGAGAGTATCAACAGCTTTTTTGATAAGTATGTGAAAAGGGACACCCGTTTGTATCAGTTTGCATAGAGCTACATTGATGCTATGGAACACAGAGTTAATACCGAGAAAGAAGCTGATGCAAACACATCCATTAACATTAAGGATCTGGTAACTGGTTTTCCAGCAGAAAGAGTATTTCAAAAGTTGTACACAGATGCGAAGTTTTTGGAGGTTCAAGTTCAATGCATGAGAGTATTATATATCCAATGGCTTAGAAGAGTTGAGCTGCCAGAAATTGAAATGGAACACCATTTGGAAGACAGGGTATGGATTTACATAAAGGAAATTAGGAAGGAGATTGTAACCGATAAGAGGAGAATATACACAGTGCGATTGAATATCGAGACCAAACAAGCTTGTCGTGATTGCAAGTTGTTTGAAGCCCATGGAATTATTTGTAGGCATGTGATTAATGTTTTTGACAGAGAGAAAATCACCGAGGTACCGGAGTGGATGATACTTAGGCGTTGGCGCAAGGATATTCATAGGCCACATACCCGTGTCAAAGTGGCTTACCATGACCCAAGAAAAACTAAAGAAGTATTGCGGTTTGACACCCTTTTGGTCAAGTTCGAGTCCATTTGCTTGAAGGCTGCCACCCTCCCCGAATATGTGAAAATTGCAAATGCAACTTTAGATCAGTTGGAAATCCAGCTTGATGAGAATATCAAAGTGAATGCTCAGAATAAGAAGAATGGCCAAGAAAATGAAGGAGAAAACCAGGAACATACTCCTAAGTCAGTGAATAAGGGAGAATGCATCACATCAATGAACAAGGATGGAGAAGAAGTTCCAGGTTTGGATAATCTTGTCATGGATGATGACACTCAAATTTTCAGTACACATGGTGCACAACAAAGTTGGGCACCATTAGTGTCTAACACTAGGGGTGTGCACGGTCCGGTCCGGACCGAAAATTGGACCGAAACCGGACCGGAATTGGACCAGACCGGACCAATAGATTCTGGTCCGGTCCTCAGTCCTTAAAAATATACGATTCCGGTTTTCCAGTCCGGTCCGGTCAAAACCCGGAATTTTCCGGTCCGGACCGGTGACCCGGAATATGTAAAATTTTTATATAGAAGAGCCCAACTTTAAGCCCACATACATAAATCTCCCCAACACAAAAAAAATCCTTGGATATTTTTTATATGTCATTGGCCTTTATCACCTTTATATTAAGCTTATGATGTGATGTATGAGATACTTAAAGAGAAATATAGGTTGTAAAAAGATAAAATTGTAAAAACAAATTGAGTTTAAGAATGTAAATCGCAAAAATTAAAAAACCCGGTCCAAACCGGTCCAAAACCGGACCAGACCTGAATTTTCTGGACCGGATTCTTTCCGGTCCAGTCCTAATCCGGTCCTTGGTCCGTGAATTCAGAAAATTCCGGTCCACCGGTCCAACCGGTTCCGTTCCGGTCCGGTCCGGTTTTGGACCTGTGCACACCCCTATCTAACACACCAAGTAGTGTTGGAAATGCACCGTTGACTATTGGTAGTATTGGTGTTGGTGTTGGTGTTGGTAGTGCACCATGTAGTATTGGTGTTGGTGTTGGTAGTGCACCAAGTAGTATTGGCCTGCAACGTTTTAGTGTTAATGATAATAGTTTTGTGATGGATCCCATACCTCGACGGTCGAAAACATCTAAAAGATTGAAGTCCTGTATTGAAAATATTAAAAATAAAATCGAAGAATACCAAAGACACAGTAGTAGGTCAACAACAAGTTCCAATTGATAATGAGGTTAGTGTTTATTCTGCTTTGATTTCGTTCCTTATTGTATGACATGGTGTTGGTTGCTTTGATTTCGTCCCTTTTATTTGTTTTGTTGTTACTGTTTTGTTGTAGGTGTTGAATGAATTTGTTCAAACAGTAATTGATAAGCCTAAACCCAAACGAAAGAGGGCACCAAAAAAACAAAGCAAAATTGTTCCAACAATTAAGGTATTTCTAGTAGGGAAGTTATGTTTTTCTCTTTAAATCATAATGTTTATCTTATCTTACGTTATCTTTGTACAAGGTTATACCACCGAGTTACGTGCCACCGCCAACCAATTACTACATGGAACATACGAGGAAAATACTACGTACCAGGGATCAATTGGTGGTATAGGTTTTGGACAACATCAGGGACAACAACATGATAGAGTATGTTATTTCACTCGCAACTATATTCCAAAATGCCCTGAGTGGGTTGTTAGGGATTGTTTTCAATGTACAAGAAAACTTCCGGTGGAATATGCTACTGCACCAACGATCGCATCACCAATGGATGTAATTACATCACCAGGTGTAATGGAAAATTCAATTCCAATAGAAAACCGGATGCAATTCCAAACGCCAAACCAAACTCAAACGCCAATCCATATGCAAACGCCAACGCAAATGCGAATAGCGTGGGACAATTATTATTCAGTTCATGGGAACAAGTAATATTTGTGGAATACTCGCGCCCTATTCTGTAAGGGTTATCTATCTTAATGACAGTATTAGTATAATCTTTATGACAGTATTAGTATAATATATGACATGTAGGTAGGGGAGGTTTGACAGTAATATGGTAAGGCTGTAATTTCTCTTATATTTTATTATTGTTCAACAATACTGGATTAAAAAGAACCATAATAATACAAGGTTAGTTGATAATGTTAAACAAGATTATTTTAAAACAAATATTTTGAAAATCCCCTAAAATTCATTACTACATATATTCCGAGGTTAAATAACCCTTAAACATCAATACGACGAAAACGCGACCCTAAAACCATACAAACCGATGTTCACCACTACGCATAGTAACGTCTGTTGATTTCTTGATTTTGACCCTTTAATCATCATAATGTCGGCGTCGATCATAATGAATGCCCTCGAGAACAA
Organism: Spinacia oleracea; assembly: GCF_020520425.1. Classification (NCBI taxonomy): domain Eukaryota; kingdom Viridiplantae; phylum Streptophyta; class Magnoliopsida; order Caryophyllales; family Amaranthaceae; genus Spinacia; species Spinacia oleracea. The sequence goes on along the minus strand of NC_079491.1, from coordinate 51,938,513 downwards.
AGTGTAGGACTGCCCCATCATAAAATTGAGCTTCTTCAAAAGTCTTACGACCATCAACGTTCTTAGCGTCTAAGACAAGCCGAACCCTATTATTTGCAACTTCACGGATGTTGGCAACACGATTGAATATAATTCTTGTCGGGTCAACCTTTTTAACACGATATTGTTAAGTGGCTGGGATTGTGGTACATTCCACAACAGTGAAGATGATGAATTCCCCCATTCCTCCAGTTGGATTCACCGGCACTCCACGTCCATTCTGTTAAAATTCAAAGTTGTAAGTTTAACAAATACTGTCATTTTAAATCTTATTTTGTCAAAGTGAACTTTTAATCTATAAATGAATAAATTGTGCATGTAATTACAATCTTACCTTATCTTGTGCAAGGACAACGTCATATCCTACAAAGCTACGACCAAATGGGGTTTCAATGGGTGTTATAAGTGCACCCTGATAAAATGACCTGAGGTCAGTTGGCCTCATTTCTGTCCTTCTTGCATAATCTCTATAAATACGGTTGAATGAACCGTCAATGTCGATAGTGTATTTTGCTCCCAAATCGTCGACATTACTACCCTTCACGAGAAACTGGATACGCATTTTAAGTGATCTTTGGATCACTGAACTCTCAGCGGTTTACACAGACTCGTTATCCGAAGATGCAATAGAAGAAGGAATTGAATTAGCGGATGAATCAGTAGACATTTTAGATTATCTGTTTTGATTTTTTTTATGCAAAAAGAGAGAGTATTTTTCTTTATGAGTACCTAGAAGTTATGAGGCCTATTTATATTACAAGTGGATTATTGGCAGTATATACAACTTTTGTGACATGTTGTTATTGTAACACCCCGACAATTCTCCCTTTTCTAAAATACTCTTTTAATATAAAACGTAGAGAATTATCAAAGCATTATCGCTCGTGTGAAAACGTATAGGCTTATTCAGAATTTTGCAGCGGAAAATTAAAAATAACTTTAGGTTTATAAATAATCAACTACATAGTTAATCCCAAAACCAATCAACGAAAATAAGAGCAATTAAAAGTTTAAAGTCCAATTAAACAAACCCAAGTAACCTTAGCAAATCAAAACTAAATACAAGCTCTCTATTCCCGATCCCAATGATGCAACATCTTCAAGCCTGCAGATGGACAATGCTTATTGATCCTTAGAGACTGCTCACCAAAATGGGTCATCACAGGATCAATAAGGCATAGCCATGATCAACACACACAAACAAAGCACGTAATCAGCAAAGCTGAGTACTACATACTAAATCAACAACAATCCTAACATGATTCTATTAAACGAACAATCCTAACATGATATTAATAAAGCATAAGTAAGGGCAAACAAAACATATTAATTTGAAGACCACACTTGACTAGACTAGGCTAGACTGGACTAGAACTTTTATAACAATAATATTATTTTAACTGAAATAGTCAATGGACCGAGTTGTCTAGCTAGAAGCTTCACTAAGGAAGACGAGGTACGGGGGTGACTCCGTAAACTCAGTGACCTGCGATATCGAGGAACTTTTGAATAAAAATAGAACACAGTGATCAATCCGGTCCCAGAAAAGGTCATGGGCTACCACCATGAACCCCAACTCCTGTTTGACCGTCACTACAGACGTGCACAGTCTAAAGCTATTGCTACCCAGTTTCACTTTACATGATTTACAGATTAAAACTCTATTATGACTCAATAATCACATAAATCATAAAATCAACAAGTATTCACAACTGTTTTTATCTTGGAATTAGGTAAGCGATCACAAAGTTATCAATCAAGAACCCATTCCAATTAATTCAACCTTTCCTTTACCAATGGTTAACCTCCTCTATATAGGTGTAAAGGATCCACTTACTAAGCAAGGTCCTCGGCCCTCATAAAGTAGTGAAATGCTTAAAAAGGGACAACGATCAATCGATCTAAACCAATATATATGAAATAATATAATGTTCTCAACCAACATGCTTGCATCAATCATCCACGATTACATGTTATATTTCTCATAATAAAATTTATGTTCAACACGTTCATCCAACAGCATTAAACATGTAAATTTCAACATAAACAAGTTCAAAGGCATAACATAACCATGTTCAAAGACATAACAACATGGTTTCAACATAAGCACACATCCCCAAGCACACAGGTATGTACGTACCTTGTGTAAAAAAACTGCGAGACCACTTTAACAATTCAAAAATCGCCTACGGAGAATTGTCCACCTAACAATAACCAACAAGGATTCCCAATCAACTTCTAATCATTCACAACTATAATAAAGCATTCTAAATACATCTTAAACATATTTAGAACCTTCCCAAATAACAAAAGTTGAATATTTGATTTCCTAGCATCATAATTATTGAATTAATGATTGAAATTCGTTGAAAACTCTTCAAAACATCGTACTTTAATTTTCAGCAATATAAACTCGTTTAAAAACTTCGCCAAAACCAACTTAACATACTTAGACGTTTGGAACAATAATTTTAATAATCCCTAATCATCCTACCATGATTTAAAACCATTAAAGACTTAAAATTCATGCTTTAATTAATTCAAATTCTCGTTTCAATTAATTTATGAAATTTGAAATTTAATAATTCAATCGTTCAACATTAAAATCAGAAATTCAAAATATAAATTATCAAAATTAATAATTTGAATCATGAAAACTTTAATTAAATTATGAAAATATAAATAATACATTAATTAAATAAAAAAAGTAAAGAATTAACCAAAGAGAGGATGGGGTGTTGGCCGGCAGGCAGGGCGGCGCGGCAGAGGGGACAGGCGGCGGCGCTGGGCGGACGACGGTCGGTGGCAGCAAGGTGGTTGTCGCGGCTGGCTTGCACAGGCTGCAAGGAGGAGGAGAAAATATAGAACGATTGGGAAGGAGAAGTGCTGGCCGAAAGGGCCGCGACGACGGTCGGCTGCAGGCGGTGCAGGTGGTCTGTGCGGCGTGGTGAGGTGGCAGCGGCTGACGGTGGTGGTGCTGTGCGGCAAACCAACAACATGGTTAAGGAGGAGCGAAAATGAAAGAAACAAAGAAACAAAAGGGAAGAGAAGGAAACACGAGGGGAGAGGAGGAGAGGAGTTTTACCGACGGCGGAGGAGAGATGGCGCGGTGGTCGTGAGTTGGTTGGCCGACGGTGGCGACGCATCAACAGATGGTGGTGGTTGGTGTTCGGTAGAACTGAAAAGAGAGGGGGAGGAGGAAGCATCAGTTCACGTGAAGGGGAAGGAAGAAGTGTTTGAGGTTTTACGTGAATAAGGATTGGGGTTATGGGTTGTTTGTTTTGGGCTTTATTAAATTGGGCTAGGATTTGAATCTAAAACCGAATAGGATCATTTTCTAAATTCAATCGGTTTTTGTAATTCGATTTCTTTTCAACGTAAATTTCTAAAATTACTTTTTTCGTAAATCGATAGAAATATTCAAAAATGCAATAAAATAAATATACATTAATTATATATTTATTTCTAAAATTCATAAATTTTTATTTAAATATAATTAACTATACGTTAAAATATATTAATAACATTTATAATTTTACGGGGGATTACAATCTACCCCTCTTAAAAGAAGTTTCGTCCCGAAACTTGACACAAAAAATTCACGCCCTTTTCAAAAGTTTTCAACTTATTCTTACTGTAGAAGTACTGGTGCCACTGATGTGCACTCTTTTGCCAACTTAGAGTTGCTTGTGTTACTCATAAACACCTTTTTCTTATGCGGAGAATCTATTTGCTTTACATCAACATGTATAAGTTATAAAAATGGCCATAAAATGCATAAAATCACCATAAAAATAGGTAAAAAGCGCGAATTTCTATCGCATTCTACCCCCCTTAAAGAAAACGAGTTACGCCCTCGTAACTCATCTCAGGGAATAACTTTGGATATTTTCCTTCAACTAATTCTGTTCCCAGTACAACATTTTCGCGAAAATCATTCCATCAAGTGAATTTCTACACTTCTTTCCATGTAATTCCTCAAAATGTGCCATCTCAATGCTCGCATGATAACTATTGTTGCACGAAAATTCAATCAAATCTAGATGGTCTTCCCAATTACCCTTAAAGTCAATAACACAGGCTCTCAACATATATTCCATTAGTAATCTCAATTTTCTATTGGTTGCAGGGTGGAAAGCAATACCCATTATCAATGTCGTCCCCAAGATTCACTGGACCTTTTTGCCAAAATTTCAGACTTTTATAGTCGATAAGGATCTTACATGTTTTCATATAAAGGTAATGTCTCCAAATCTTCAAAGCGAGCATAATAAAAGTTGGCTCTAGGTCATGGGTAGGTTAATTAGCCTCGTAAGGTTTCAACTGACGCGACAACGAGTGCGAAGGTCAAACGCTCTTTTAAAATCTGGAAAGCTTTCTCACATTTCTCACTCCACTTGAATTTCGATTCCTTTTTCAACAAGTTGGTAATTGGTTTTCCTTTCTTCCAATAGTCTTTCACAACCTCCTATAATAGTCAGCTAGGCCTAGAAAACTTCAGATATCAGACACGTTCTTGGAATAGGTCACTCACTCATAGCTTGGATCTCACGCAGGATCTACAAAAACTCCTTCTGCTCAACTTTCCCTTTCTACTGAACCTCATTACGCCTTTCATGGATGTATAATTCTTGGGCTTAACTCTTAGCTCTTTCACCAATTCATATATTCCCCATCTTTTCAAGACAACAAATGATTTTTAACGATCCTGGACCACTCAAATCTTCTCTCAAATGTATTTCCTTACATAACGTAGTTTTCAATTAATTTAGTCCTTCACTTTTCCGTCGGTGCCACTTATACACACATGACTTCAAGATTTTTATACTTCATTTGATTAAACTGGATTCTTTCTAAGCGTCTCCAAAATAATCCTCGAGTGTTTGTCATGCTCTTTCTCATTCTTTGAATAGATCATGATACCATCAATGACTACAACGACGAACTTTTCTAGGAATTCGTGGAAAATCCTATTCATCAAATCCATAAACATGGCAAGTGCATTGGTTAACCCAAAAGTCATTACTATAAACTCACAATGACCATAACGAGTTCTAAATAAGGTCTTAGGTATATCCTTTCATCTATCCTCAAATGGTGATACTCCGAACACAAATCAATCTTCGAGAACACACTCGCCCCATTCAATTGGTCAAATAGGTCATCTATTCTAGAAAAAGGATATTTGTTCTTGATGGTTACATTGTATAGCTCCCTAAAATCTAAGCACCATCCCGTACTCCCATCTCTCTTCTTAACAAACAACACCAGAGCTACCCACGGTGATGCGCTAGGCCTAATATACCCCTTACGAAACAACTCTTGCAATTGTGTCTTAATTCACTCATTTCAGGAGGTGTCATTCTATATAGTGCTTTAGATATAGGTGTCGTTTAAGGATTTAACTCTATAGTGAACTCAAAGGCTCTAACAGGTAACATACTTGCAATTTCACTCGGAAACACATCAATGAATCCACTCACAATGGCAACATCCTCGATTTTCACTCTAACTTCTTTACTCACCTATAACACACTACAGAGAAATAGTTTGCACTCCCTATTCATCAATTTCCTCACTTGCATTACATAAATCACTAAAGGTTCTTGGGATTCTCAAAACATCTATATGAGGTCAACCTTCCAATAGGGTTCCTTAAACTTTTTGAATTTCACAGTCTACCTTAGCCTTGTACAAACTTAGTCAATCCATCACAGACTTACATCTAGGTCCCCAAACTAAATTCTATCAAATCAAAAGGAAAACGCAATCTTTTATCTTCAGAGACAAGTTCTTGAACAACTTGGTACACCTTATGGTTACACTAGTAGTTATACTAACAGGCAAGTCAATCACCTTAAAATCTACTATATTCAGACTCTTAACAACAGATGACGAAACAAAAGAATGAGTTGCCCTTGAATCAAACAATGTTTTGACTAGTACGAGGTTAATAGAGGAAGTACTATGAACTACGTCTGCAGAATGTTTAGTTTCATTTCTACTCATCATGAACAGTTTGCCCGGAGCCTTATTCTGGTTGTTGTTCTCATTGGCAGACTTAATGTGGTTCCCCTGGTTATTCTGCGACCCTACAGGCTTCGAATTCTGATTTCCGGATTGGTTGTACCCTGACTTCCCTTGGTTACCATTCCCATTGTTATTTTGTTCCTTTTTCTGCTTAGTGAAGCACTCAAACTCTATGTCCCTTGTTCTGACAATAGTTACAGGTCACTAATTCTACCTTACAATTTCTACCAGGATGGTTGTTATTGCACATCTTACAATGATACACTCTCATATTGGTTCCTATTGTTGTGCCCCTGTTTGTTCCTTCCTTGAAAGTTTCCATTTCCATTCTCATTCCCATTTTCATTCATATTCCTCTTGAAATTCCCTTGGTTTTCCCCAGCATTAAACTCTTATCCTAGACTGCAAACCATAAATATGGGCAACTCTCCCATACACAGTGTCTAAGGATGTGAAAGTTTCCCCACCTAATCCTAGTTGGATCTTGAAGGAAATAATGCCCTTGGTCCAAGTATGCATTCTATGTTAAGTCTAATAAATGCGGTTCAGTATTAATTAACAAGTTAATAATTCAGTGAGATCAAGTGAGCTGAATGCCTAGCTAGAGGCCGCTTCAGTTCAAGTGGAATTAATGATATTAATCCACAGTTTACTCTTGACTGAACCCGTAGGGTCACACAAATAGTACGTAAACGGATCAAGTATTTAATGGCATTAAATACTCCATCTATGAATATTCGGAACCGACGGATCTTGGTTTCAGTGGGAGCTAAGATCGTCACAGGCAAGAAATGAATACTCCGGAAACGATGATATTGCCGGAAACGGAAATATGGATCGTATCGGAAATATAAATATTATCCAAGTCGTAGATGTTGCCGGAAACGGAAACATGGTACGTATCGGAAAATATTATCGGAAATGGAAATATTGCCAGAATCGGAAATATTGCCGGAAACGGAAATATTGTCAGAATCGGAAATATTACCGGAATCGGAATATAATGCCGGAAACGGAAATATTAAATATTTGTTCGAAACGGAAATTAATTCCGGAATCGGAAATATTAAATATTGTTCGTATCGGAAATGAATTCCGGAATCGGAAAATTTAATCGGAAGCGCATCGTACGAATAAGCATCGGACGAGGCCTGCCGGACGAGGCCCAGCACGAAGCCAGGCCATCGCCCAGCAAGCCAAGCGCGCCGCACAAACAGCCACGCCAGGCCCAGCGCAAGGCCAGGCCCAGCAGGCTGCGCAGCGCGCGCGGGCGCTGCGTGGGCTGCTGCTCGCGCGCACGCATGGGGGCCCATCGTGGCTGCCGTGCGTGTGTGTGCAAGTGTTTGTGTTCGTGCACGTTTCCTAAAACATGCAGAGTTCGGTTAATGATTAAATTCCTAATTCTATTTGATAAATTAATTAAATTAGAGTTCTTGTAGGATTCTAGGTTTAATTAATTTGTATCTGAATAGGATTTCGATTCCCTTTCCATACCCCTATAAATATGAGGCTAGGGCTCACAATTTATAACAAGTTTCAAAGTATTCAAAAGTGAGTTTTTTGAGAGAAAATTAAAACACACATCTTGCTCATAAAGTGCCGAAATTTTCTAGTACCTTAAGGGCGATTCTAGTTGGTCAATCTTAAGGCGGATCCGGACGTGCTGTGGACTATCTACGGAGGGACGACACTTGGAGTCCTAAAGACTTGTTCTTGTTCGGTTCGGGCGCAGCTAGGGAGGGCACGCAACAAAGAGTATGCATCTAAATTATGCTATATGATTATGTGTAAATAATATGTTGTCCTGGGTTAATGGTTGTTTCCGCATGATCTATGTAATGTCATATGTATCATAACCTAACAGTGGTATCACGAGCCCCTTATTATTTTCATAATCTAAATTGCATGAACATGGTTAAATATTATAAATTTGCAAGAATTAAAAGGGGTGATTAATTTTCGTAATTGTTAATTAATTGCAAATTGCGTTTATTTAATTATACGTACGCAGTTTTTCGGCAGTTTCTTCGTTACTCATCCGAATTGAGTGATTTTTGTGTCAATTCCGCATGTAAAAGGCATTCTAAAATTTTGACAAAAATTGTATTTTTCTGCCGAACCCAGAATTCTCAAATTCGAAGCCTAACTATGACTTTTCGAAGGTTTTAGTTTTTCGAATGCAAAATTTCGTAAATTTAAGATGTTAAATTAAATATTTGCGATTCTTGTTGATAAATCTTGAATTTTTGATTGACCTACAGCATATGTTTAACAAGTTTGAATGCCTAGTCTTGTTAATTATGCAATCTAATTTGTAATTATGATTAATTTGTTAAAAATTAGAATAATTTAGAATTAATTTGATTTTCATAATTAATTGTAATTTAATTAGAAACCTATGATTAAAAACCACCATAAAAATTGTAAATTTATGATAAATTTTAAATTTTTATGACCTAGACTTGAATCCATAACAATCGGAAATCAATTGGATAATAAATTTTCGATTTTTCGCCCTAAAATTATGAAATTAATATTATTTATTAATTTGTCATTAATTTTAAATATAAATTTTAAATTTTTTATGCGATTCGTTCATAAAACTTGCACGCACGAAGCAATGGACGCTTCGTGTTACCCTTAAGGGGTGTTGTATAATGCGGGCATGCGACGACGAGCAAGGGAGCTCGTTGCCCGTGCGGCACGAATGCAATGAGCAAGGGCGTAGTGCACGAGCACAAGGCAGCAGCCCTGCCTTGTGTCGTGTGCCACGAGCAATGGACGAATGGGCATGGGCGAAGGGCGAGCCAAGGCAGTCGCGTGTGGGCAGCAAGCGAGCTGCGCCACAACGCGCGCTGCCTCGCACAAGAGCGCGCAGCCTCGCGCGCAGCGAGCGCAAGCTCGCGTGCCACGAGCGCTGCGCCCAGCATTGCTCGCGCGCACAACGAGCGATGTCGCCCGCCCAGCGAGCGATGTCGCGCGCACAGCGAGCGATGGCTCGCGCGCCCAGCGAGCGATGTCGCGCGCCCAGCGAGCGATGTCGCGCGCGCACTGCGAGCGATAGCTCGCGTGCGATGAGCGCTGGCGCGCGCAGCGAGCACCAATGCGTGCGGAGGCTTGCGATGGGGATGCAGCAGCTATGCGACGAGCGCATGGGCTTCGCGCACATGGCCAGCAATGGCTGTGTGCGTGCGGCCCATGGGCGTGCAACGCGTAGGGTGTTTGCGTTACGATTAAAGATCGTTTTGAATGTTTAATTTAAAAATTCGAGTTCACGTAATTTTAATTAATTTTAAAATTAATAATTTAAATTATTTTCTTGGATTTTAATTTTGAATATTGTAATTATAATAAATTTTATTTATTCTAATTATTTTACTAAAATTAAAATCATGAATTAATTTAAATACGACTGAAATTAAATTAAACTTTTTGGATTCAATTATAAATTTATATGAGCTTTAAATTTTAATTAAATTTGTATGTTTCCGGTTAGACTAGAAATACATTTTTATGTTTAAAATTAGTAAAGCATATGAATTTATTGGTTTAAGTGGGAGCGTATTTTAGTCATAAACTCTTGATTAGGTCTACAAATCCTTAAGGTTAAAACAACTTGATTAGAATTAATAAGGACTGAATAATTGGTAGATTATTGGTGCCCTTGATTAATTGCTGCAAATGTTTACGTGATGCATAATGTGTTTTACTAACCAGCTATGTGGGCCATTCATGATAATGAATGGGTGAATGGTATATATTGTATATGTACTGTTTTGCAGGTTATGAAGTGACTAGTATGGCCCAAATAGGATAGAAAATATGGTCTGCGTACCATTAATTTGAATGTAATTGGTCTAAAGTACCAAAGTTATTTTTCAATTCAAATATGGTCTGCGTACCATCAAATAGTTGTAACTAGTTATAGCTTATCCTATTTGAAGAAAATGGTGCCTCCCACGGAGATTTTCAAGACGGACTTTGAAGTTAAAGCTTCAAGATGAAGTCGGGCCATACTAGATCACATTTATCTTATGCATGTTTTAAGTTATTTATTGCTTTAAATATGTCTTAATTATGCATAAGATTATGGCTTGATTATGTTGCATGATTAAGGATTTTAGTTCACTTAAAATCTAACCAACATAGTAAGAGCCTTAAGTTCCAAACTTAAAAATTGAGTTAAAAGGTGCCATGCCAAAATATACACTTGCTTGGATATCCTTTACATCAATCTAGTAATAGTTTTCGCTCAGCGAGGTGTTACTTATTGGTCCTAAAGGGGCAAGGTACACAAATAATTGTGAGTACATGTTAGTTTTGGTGAAACTCAACGATATAAGTAAGGAGTCCTTTTATGTCGTGGCAAAATCGATAGGTTTACCTAATAAGTTCTTAGACGTGCCTATCAACCAAGAGTAGTTTCTAGACTATTAGCAAAAGGCTTTTGCTTACCTAAAATGTTTTAGAATTGAGTCGACAAACTGTGCTTAATTCTTCAATGGTTTTAGGATCTTGGAATCATTTTATTCACACCTGCCGGAACAATAAAATTGAATAAAATACAAATAACTTGTTTGAATTGCATGGTTGCTTTAATTTCAAGTTATTATTCATGATAAATGTTTAGACTTTGCATGCTTCAATGTATGTTTTAATTATTGTTTATAATTAAATATCTTGCACTGCAATAAGTCCTTTTAGAAAGGTAACAGTAAATTTCCTCGATTGGTAGTGAATCCAAGAACGATTCACGGAAATGAGAGAAAGTGAGCAATTTAAAATGTACGTTTCTTTTAGCGACTTTTATGGTTGTTTTCGAATATCAAAATCGAATGGCAAACCAATTGGTGCTTGTGAATTCGAAATACAATGTAGTTTTGAGATCATAAAGCATTGAGTTTAATACGCTCAGCTTTACCAATGGTTAACAACCTAATGTCTTTGTCCATTTAATTCTCGAATGAGTCTAGTCCCTAGACATTCGAATAGATCGATACTTAGAGAACTTTAGAAGCTTCTGGTAAGATCATCTAGTTGAAACAAAATATTCAACATAAATTAAAATGGTAAAGAACCTTGTTGGTGACATTGGACATGTCTAACAAAGTATAAAAGTCAACACTAAAGAATTCAATTCTTAGGACTATAAGAAAAGGTACAAGAAATAGGAAAACGAGGAACAAATGAAAGGAATTTACGATTTCGTTTCTACCTATAAGTTTATGTTTAAGGAGAAGTGACCTAGCAATCAAACTTCCTTGGTATCATATACCGCTTGAGGTTCTTACTTCGGTAATAACTCAAACAATGGAAGCTAGGATACACTAATGACCTACAAGTGGGAAATGAAGCATGGCAATGCTACATTAGTTGTAGGGTCATCTAGTTTGTTTTAAGTCCTTTGAAAGGCTGGAACTAAATGGCTATTCTGTTCCATAATCATCATACCTAAATTTCTGCTTCAAACACAGAAAGACTCACATTCAGAAGAACAAAAACAATGCTTGTTTGTTTGTTTATTTGAATGAAATGGTCAATTACAGGTTGAGTCAATATGCTTGATTAAAACAAACAACTCTTTAAAGAACTTTACTAGGTTCAAATCAAACCCTTGATTTGAGTTCCATTAATCTTTGGCATTGTTGCTTAGACCATATCAACAAGTTAACATTCATAAGCTCTATTTTGATGGACTTTTTGAAAGTTGGTTGATTTCTAGATCAACTTAAGACAAGCTAGTCTTACTTGTTGAAAGTAACAAAGAATATGAACTATTGTTAGAACGCCTAGACGATAGAGTTCAAAGCTAAAGAAAGGTTTTATGACTTTATTATTTCACATGGATTTGAGTGAATATAGGTTTATTTACTCAAATGTGATATAAGTTAAATCTGTTTGGCTAGTTCAAAGATTCAGAAGTATAAAATCCACTTGGCAAGAAATCATAAAGATCTAGGTTAGATCATGTTGATGATTGCTTGAGACCAAATATGATCATCAATGATTGTGTGTTGTAATTTCATAATCTAGCTCCATAAGATATGGCATATCTAAGTTGGAATGATCGGAGTTGATTAGTACTTGATTCGATCAATGATGGATCATAAAGACTTTTCCTATAATTTCTAAAACAAAATGCTCAACTACCACCAAACTAAACCAAATTCGTCAAAGCTATTGAAAAGTAATTTCAGAATATCTTTTCATAATATATCTAAAGAGTTCTTAAACTCAGTGGGAGCTTAGTGTTTGTTATTCAACAAACTAAGGTCCAAGTATAGATATATGTTTCATTGTGATTTATTCAAATGAGACACAAGGGTATTGTTTCTACCACGAATTTTTGAGAAAATAATGTTTGTTTGCTCGAAATAATGTCCTTTTGGAGATTCGTTTCCAAAATGACAAGTGGGAGAAAATAGACCTCGAAAGTCTTCGAGGCGAACAACAAACATAAACGGACATTCCGGAGGCTTTTCGAAGTTCTTCAGAAAATCCGAACTTATTCTTTAAAGACTTTAGAAGTGGCTTTAAAGAATAGACATCTCTTAGAAGACTTTACAAGTGCTTCAAGGAGAACAGAATATTCAAAGGACTTTCAAGTGGCTATTGATATTCTATTGTTTGATGTTCTATACCCAAGTAGGCATAGAATTCAAGTCACTGAAACTATGAGATTCTTCTATTAGATAGTGAAGAAACATAGAGATCAGGTCAATGAAACTATGAGATTCTTCTATTAAATAGTGAAGAAACCTACAACTTGCAGTCAAACTATTATCATATAGATTAATGAGTTTGTGACTTGTAAGAAAGCTATGACGAAATATAGATTTCCTAAAATGGTTAGAGGCCATATATAGACTATATGTTTAAATGGTTAGAGGCCATAAAACATACTCAATGTTTTGATGACAAAATTAAAATTTTGTTGATTTGCAAGAATAGTTTCACATCTATTGGTTGCAAGTTTGTTTTAAGGATAAAAACCATCAAACATGAAATTGTGTTCACACGCAAAGCTAGATTAGTTGCTAAAGGTTACAAGCAAATTCATGACATGGATTGTGTTGAAACCTCATGCATAATCGTAATGCTCAAGTCTATAAATCAAGCAATGATTGCATATTGGTACATATGGCAATTGGATGACAAAACATATTCCTCAATCAAATGTTGGAAGAAAACTATGTACATGGTATGTCATAGGATTTGTGGATCCAAATAAATGCTTGAAAAGAAAAGCTAGTTTATAAAATCTAAGTACAGATTTAAGCAAGCAATTGGGAATTGGAATTGTATTTTAGTGAAGCTAATAAGTATTTTAGTTTCATAAAATATACATGATTCTTATAGATATATAAGAAGTTTAGTGGGAGTACATAAAACTTAATTGGTCCTATGTGTATCACACACATATCTCTCTATTGTGAAATAACATTCAAATGCTAATGACTTAGATTTGAAATTATTCATCAATGATGGACCATGGCGAAACTTAGTACATACTGGGTATTAAGATCTATTTACAAAGATCTTATGATATTGTTTTGGATTAAGTAATGGCATTTACTAAATCAAACACGAAAGACTCCATTGGAGACATTCGACCCATATGAATAAATCTAAGTAAAGGATGTTTGAACTATGTATAAGCATTTACTAAGGTAAAACATCAAAGAGTCTAAATGAGATTCTTAAACCTATATTATATGTCAAAGAATTTAGTTGAATTTAGTATCTACTGAAACTAGATAAGCTAAAGTTACATGAATAGAATTCAATTGGGAAATATTCTGCAAAAGAATTTATCATGTATGATATAATATGAGGATCGCCAAAAACGTATCGTATGGCTTTAGGCATAACGAACATATACCAATCTCTATTGATCTAAGTGAAGATCAACTAGATTGAGATCAAAAATACTTATGGTACTTGAAAAGGTACATAGGAATAGTTCTTGATTCGAGGAAATAAAGATATGCTAAATATTGATGCTACACACATAAACACTGGCAAAGGATCAAGCAAGACCATTTGGAGTTAACCATTGATAAGGACGAGCTATAGAGCATCGTGTTTTGAAAATGGCAACATGGGTTGGAGACCATGAGTTGTTGCGTGGGAAATTAAAATAATAATTTCTATGTTCCAAGATATAGTTGGAGAATCTTCCACATATCTATGAACTGCCTGGATAGGTAAATCCAAACAAAGCATCACTAGCAACCTATACAGTTGAAGTAAAAGTAATTATTGCCTAAGAAGCAATAAAACAGGGTTGTTTAAAGTTCTTCACTGAACTTGGGTAGATCACCTATCTGCTGGCTTGATGGTTCTTCATTGAAAAATGCGTAGAACCACTCTTGAAGCAAGAAAAACGTCTGCTAACTTGATGGTTCTTCATTGCAAAATGAGTAAAACCACCATCGAAGTAAGAAAGACTAGATCACATAATAAACAAACTCGAAAAGATCTTATCATCATATCTCGAAAAACATTCGATGAAAAGGATATTAAGATTGGCAAAGCATGATAACTAAACCTATGCAACAAGTGAGAAGCAACACTCACGTTGTAGCACTGGAAATCAAGCATAGCTTTGAATTCCATGAATTGTTTTAGAAGATGGGTTTGAGGCCCATGGTTATAAAACATTTGGGTTGAACATTTATCATATATGAAATGTATTTTCATATTCCATTTAATCTTGGTTTAGTATTAAATGATGAGTCCCTTCAAATTTGACGATATATTCAAGATAGACTATCAGGACCAGTCCTGTGACTAAGAAATGTCTATCAAGTGAACTTGAATGTCAAAGGTTGAAAATGGTCCCTAATCGGAGTTTTCTATAAAATTGGACGCATAGAAAACGTTAGACGATTAGAATGCAAGATGACTAGTAGTTCTGTTTCTTGAACTATGTGGACATGGCAATGTCATAATCATTTGCATAGATACTTACTTTGGGAAGACTATTATCGGACAAGACCTATGAAACTTTACTGTAAGAGATGAAAATCTGTCATAAGTAAATTTCATTAAATTATTAGACACTAAATCCTCAATACCTGAGTGATTTGAGATTACTTGTTTGAGAACTGGTTGCTTTGACGTTGACCAACCGTCGCACCGTAAAAGGAGGCTATAAAGGCAACGCTCAGGTAATCACCTATGAAACGAAGTCTAATCTCAAGATCGCAAGATTGGGATTGTCCTCCCATAAATCGGGATGAGATGCTTAAAAGTTGTACAAGGCCACTCGGAGAGCTAGAAACTGTGAAATGCATGGCCGTGCTCGGATGAATCATAGGCTATGATTATCTGTTTATTTGATCAGTTGAACTCTGAAACCGAGGAACACCTCTGGACATAATAAGGATGACAACTCTTACCTTATGTTCAAGAGCAAGCATCGAGCGACAAAGGAATTAGGAAATGCACACTTGTCCCTAAGGACAAGTGGGAGACTGAAGGAAATAATGCCCTTGGTCCAAGTATGCATTCTATGTTAAGTCTAATAAATGCGGTTCAGTATTAATTAACAAGTTAATAATTCAGTGAGATCAAGTGAGCTGAATGCCTAGCTAGAGGCCGCTTCAGTTCAAGTGGAATTAATGATATTAATCCACAGCTTACTCTTGACTGGACCCGTAGGGTCACACAAATAGTACGTAAACGGATCAAGTATTTAATGGCATTAAATACTCCATCTATGAATATTCGGAACCGACGGATCTTGGTTTCAGTGGGAGCTGAGATCGTCACAGGCAAGAAATGAATACTCCGGAAACGATGATATTGCCGGAAACGGAAATATGGATCGTATCGGAAATATAAATATTATCCAAGTCGTAGATGTTGCCGGAAACGGAAACATGGTACGTATCGGAAAATATTATCGGAAATGGAAATATTGCCAGAATCGGAAATATTGCCGGAAACGGAAATATTGTCAGAATCGGAAATATTACCGGAATCGGAAAATAATTCTGGAAACGGAAATATTAAATATTTGTTCGAAACGGAAATTAATTCCGGAATCGGAAATATTAAATATTGTTCGTATCGGAAATGAATTCCGGAATCGGAAAATTTAATCCGAAGCGCATCGTACGAATAAGCATCGGACGAGGCCTGCCGGACGAGGCCCAGCACGAAGCCAGGCCATCGCCCAGCAAGCCAAGCGCGCCGCACAAACAGCCACGCCAGGCCCAGCGCAAGGCCAGGCCCAGCAGGCTGCGCAGCGCGCACAGCGCGCACAGCACGCGCAGCGCGCATCGCGCGCGGGCGCTGCGTGGGCTGCTGCTCGCGCGCACGCATGGGGGCCCATCGTGGCTGCCGTGCGTGTGTGTGCAAGTGTTTGTGTTCGTGCACGTTTCCTAAAACATGCAGAGTTTGGTTAATGATTAAATTCCTAATTCTATTTGATAAATTAATTAAATTAGAGTTCTTGTAGGATTCTAGGTTTAATTAATTTGTATCTGAATAGGATTTCGATTCCCTTTCCATACCCCTATAAATATGAGGCTAGGGCTCACAATTTATAACAAGTTTCAAAGTATTCAAAAGTGAGTTTTTTGAGAGAAAATTAAAACACACATCTTGCTCATAAAGTGCCGAAATTTTCTAGTACCTTAAGGGCGATTCTAGTTGGTCAATCTTAAGGCGGATCCGGACGTGCTGTGGACTATCTACGGAGGGACGACACTTGGAGTCCTAAAGACTTGTTCTTGTTCGGTTCGGGCGCAGCTAGGGAGGGCACGCAACAAAGAGTATGCATCTAAATTATGCTATATGATTATGTGTAAATAATATGTTGTCCTGGGTTAATGGTTGTTTCCGCATGATCTATGTAATGTCATATGTATCATAACCTAACAGATCTCATCGGTCAACCCTTGCTCAAACCTCTGAGCCTTTATCTCCTCTGTGGCTACAACCTCAGGTGCAAACCTCGACAGCGCTATAAATTTGCTATAATATTCAGTGATGGTCATATTCCCCATCCTAAGGTTTAAGAATTTATGTGCTTTTTGCTTTCACATAAAAGGAGGATAAAACTTTTTCCGTAGGGCAGTAACAAACGAATCTCAATTGAATCCCTCAACAACGCTAAGTCTTGCACCATTTTCTCTCAACCATAAATCAGCTTCATCTTTCAAGTACAGTACAACTTGACCCACTCTCATGTTCTCAACACAATTCACAGCCCCAAACAGTTTCTCAAACTCTTTAACCTAGTTCTCTAAAAAGGTAAGATCAGCTTGCCCCTTAAAGTATGGTGACTTAACTTTGGCTAGTCTCTCAAGCATGTCTCCAGCAGAATTGGGACGCTCAGTTCTCTCTTGGGCCAGCTTTTCCGCCAAGAGGCGAATAGCAACAACTAAGTCATTATTGTTGGCCATTCTATAACACGACCTGAAACTAATATATTATACTTTAGGTTCGAAATATAGCTCATATGTACTCTCCAAAGGAAAATATTTGATCATAGAGATCACATCAACAAACATTTATTCAAGAAAGTACAACAATATTAGAGTGATCATCGTCACTCATCCATAAAGAATATCCATATTCCACACATAAGGCATAATATTTTGAATCATATTGGTCATAAGGGTCTAGATTGCCCCTAATTTCCTTTATGCATTCAAATCACTTACTATTTTTGTGGCAATTAAATTGATCCACAATTCACATTAAGTATGCAAACAATAAAAGAATTAACCCCTTGCGTGCTACTTAGAACTTGGAGTATCACTACTACAAAAATTGGAATAAAGAACGCATAATGGATAACAGTCAAGTTGGATAGACGCTTTATAAAACTATATAGTACACCTCCGTTAGATAACCGCTATATAAAAGGAATAAATACATAACACTCCCCAACTTAACCGCTTTGTATTCTGTTTACAAATTTTAATTATTTTTTTAAGAATATTCTTTTAAAATTTTTTAATTATTTTTTAATAATAATAATAGTAATATGGCCATATGGGCGTTTGGTCTCCTTTTTTTTCACCAAATGATTTGCGATTCTTTTAAACCTAAATGTACTCCAGCAGTCGTCACTCATACGAGTAAAAGTAAAACCCCTCCTCCTTCATCTCTCCTCTTTCTCGAGTGTGGGTAATTGACTACCCTTCATCTACGCTTGCTGGGCGCATCACCTCCGGCGACGCTTGTTGGGAGCATCACCTCCGGCGAACTCTGAAGCAAGTACAACATCCGATCTATGACGGTGCACAAAGATGATTAAGTTCTGGTGGTCGTGGCACAAACCCAGAATATTTCCCCAATTATGGACTCCCGACATCGCTCCATCTAAACTATCTCTTTTCATCCTTGACACCAACTATCAGATGAGTACTTCCTCAATACCTCTTTATTCTTTTAATTTTATTGTTTTCCCACCTATTCTCAATTGTTTTTGCTGTTTAATTTTGTGGAATTTGGGAGATTTTACTTATAGTCGTAGTAGGAAATACGAATTAGGGATTTTTTTTATAGAGTTAATAATGATAACAATTATAATCATGGTAAATTTGATGATCCATTAATAACAGTGATCAATTGAGTAAAAGATCAGATGGGAGATTGAAAAGATAGGTGTTTGGAAGAAGAGTACAATGGTAAATAAAGAGAGACAACCAGCAAAATGGGGGATTTTATACACCCTTGATTTAGATGGTATTATGTGCAATAGCTGTGGGCCTGTAACGGGAGATCCCTCTATGATTTCAAGTTGCCTTTTCTATCTCTTCAGCTTCTTCTCAGTTCAAATGAGTTCATTTATTTTTCAGTTGTTTAATTTAGAAAAATTTCCATATTTGTTGTTGTTGCTGCTTAATCAGGCCGCCAAAGTTCGATCGTTGACCAAAATGCACTTTGTAACTCTCTCATTTTTTATTTTTTAATTATGAACTTAAATTGATTTTAGACTATGCATATCTGCAAGATTGTTACTCCGTTTTTGTTGATTTAAGAATTCTTGATTGTTTAAATTTTATATGCTATCTGAATTTGTTTGTTTGATATGTCTTTAATTTGTATAGAATATTACCAACTTTTCTAATTCTTTTGTTTTCTAATTCTTTTCTTTTTGGGAAGTGATGAATTTCATTTGATGACTTATAAATGGTTAAGAGCTTCTAGAGGATCAGAAATGTATCTTTCTTGTCCCTTTTTCTGTCTGCATTTGATGACTTGTAAATTGTATCTGTCTGCTATCAAATAATAGAATGAAGCATCCAACACAATGAACAACAAACAGAGTTACCTGCAAGGAAATCGAAGCCATAAGAATTCATGTCTCAAGGAAATCGAAGCCATAAGTTATAATGAACCATACTATCTTACATGTTTTTGTAATAGATCGCCTGATTGTTAGTAACTTAGTAAGTCATTAAATTATATGTCAAGTCATTTATCATCTATCATGCTGGTAGACTAACGAATATAGTTTAACAGTACAATATATTAAGTGGCTCGTTTAAGGTTGGTTTTGAACCCTGCAAAAAGTGAGCTAATCTTAAGTAGTATTTATAGCCTATTTCTAACACCTTGCCATTGGTTTTGAGTGTTAAAATGTCAAATTTTCATTTAATCTAATGCCTAATTGTTATCTATATTTTTGTAAAGGTCTATACTCCGAGGAATGCGCCTTATAGTAATGAGGAAATCGATGTGGTTCGTGAGCAATGGACTAAGTTTTTTACAAGAAAATAATTATTATTGGCATGGGCTTAGAGTTGTTGTTTGTCTGGACTTGTCTCTGCACCTCCCTGCGATTCTGTTGCTGTTGTTGTATTGTTTGTCGTTCTTTGTTAAATACTATTTCTGCTTGCTATCAGTTCATTTCTTACTCTTGCATTTTAACTTGTCTTGTAGTATTTTAACAAAGCTCCCACGTATTCTCAAACTACTATTGATGCGGTAAGGGAGAGGTGGATCTCATACGTTACCGAATATCACCAACCAAATGACGATGAAAATGAAGATGATGATAACGATGATCTAGTGTGACTTAAGCTAGCTCAAGGAGACGGTTACCTCAGTTTAGTCCTGCAGACGAACTGCCAAGTCTACCACCAGTAGACAATTCCACCAATATGGTCCATGATGTTGCTGTAGAAGATGTTCTTGCTGCAGAAGCTGCTATTGTTGCTGTTACACCATCCCCTGTTGTTGCTGCCACACAATCCCCAGTATGTTGCTGCTGCTACAGAAGCTCCAGCGACTGCTGCAGAGGCTAGCTCTTTAAATTTTTTTTTTGATATTGTATTTTTTTTTGCCGTACCTTGTGTAGATCATTTGTATTTTTTCAATGAATAATAGGATTTTGTTATTGAATGAACAATATTATTTTGTTAATAAATGAAAGGATTTTTGGAAAGATCGTGTGGATATCATTTTTATTTTATCTATTTAGATTTGGTTTACATACAGGACCTAGAATCGTAATATCCTATTTTAGGGATGCGCGTGCAGCTATTTTTGAATAATATTAAAAATAAAAGGGGTAGAATATAGAACGGTTATGTAAGGAAACTGCTTTCTATCTTAATATTAAACAGAAAGTATATAGTACGCCTATGTACGAAAGATGTTCTGCACCTCAATATTTAACAGGAGGAATAGAGGACGGTTATGTACGGAAGGCGTGCTTTATTATAGAGTATAGGAGACGGTTATGTACGTTAACCGTTCTATATTCCTTCTTCATTTTCTGATTTTAGGAAGGGAATAGAGGACGCTTATCTCTTATCACTGTACTTTATGACTAGGTATATAAAACGCTTCTTTTACCCGTTTTATAAACTTTATAGCGCGTTGAGTTGGAGAACGCCTCTAAGGCGTCCTATAAAGTGTATTTCAACAGTACTCTATGCCCTTTTTTGTAGTAGTGTATTATGGAATTCTGAAAACGAAAAGAATACTTTTACTTTTATTGCTAACTCAATAGAGGTTTATTAGATCCTCGAAAAGAATAAAGAACAACTCAAACTTCTATTTCTTTAACTTTTACTATTGTAGCTTTGCTACTTATTCTCCAAAACATAAAAGAACTAACAAACTATTACAACTTCAAATGTTTAAGGCATCTTGCCTATCTGTTCTTTCCTTGGAAAATTGTGGAGAGAAATCTAGATCTTTAGTATTCTTCGAACTCTTATTCCGGGTCTGAGTCTTTCCCATTCTTCATTTTGAGAGGCTCACTTGACATTTTACCATCGGCTTCAGGCTCTACATTTGAATCACTAGAGATCTAAATGGTAGGCTCATGGGCCCCTGGGTTAGGGTTTTCTGCCTCAACCCCTACATTCTCATCCTCAACGGCTACATCATTTCCTTCTAGGTCGTTATTTACACCAACTCTCATAGGTTCCTCTGTAACTGCATCCCAAACATGACTCCCTATGTTTTTACCCTCATTGAAACTACTTTCTACTGCTTCAATAATGGTGGTCATAATCTCAGAGTCGTATCTCCACCCACCATTCCTAGTCCCATACTTGGTCAAATTTGGTGTTCCATCCTCAAAATGCATGTCTTTAAACCTATCTTTGAGCTCTAGGTATGGAATTTTGTTAGGTAAGCAATGAACAATGGTGGATGCTATGGTATCTCTCTTATTAAAATGGGTTGGTCTTGTATCTTAGAAAAATACTCACATCCAAACACGACTTGGAATTTTATGGTGGTGTACTTGGAAAGCCACATTTTATTCCTAAAAGAAACAACTTAAAGTATCACTAACGATTTCCCAACCAAGCCACAATCAAAGTTCAACAAAGCAATAAGTTAGGTGGAATCAAACAATCTCTCTAATGCACATTTATAAATGCAACACTTAAACATTGACACATGCATATAAAAATTAACTTCTTATGCTAGAATTAACTAGCTACTAATTCATACATAATTCTATCCTATATGCCCTTCTTATACTACCCATCATCTCTCATAATATAATTAGAATAAACTAAAGCATTTAAGTAATTTAAATAATAAAATAAAACAAAGATAAAAGTGAGAAAAGAAAAATTAAAATAAAAGCAAAAGTTTAAATATTTTTTTGTTACTTTTCAAATAAGAATTAAAGTAGGTTCGAAAATGAAGAATAATTCGAACAAAATAATTAAAATTTCCTAAAAAAAATTGTACCCTTTTTCCTTTTATTTTTTTTGAAAAAGATTTCGAATATATTAAAATAATTTCGAATAAAGAAATTAACCAACTCGAACAAAGGGAAGTTAAATTTTCATATAATTTTAAATAGTTTCGAAGAAAAAGGAATTAACTAGCTCAAAGAATTTGAAATAAATTCGAGGAAAATAATTAATTCGAACCATAAAGAAAGTTTCGAATTTATAAAATTTTACATTTAGGCCAAATAAAAGAAATTCGGACTCTTTGGAAAATGAAGAAAATATTTTGATCCATTTAATTTAATTATTTGGAGATCAATTCAACGAAATTCCCGTTTTAAGTAAACAATTAGTTAGGTAGGCGCCTAAAAACATAAAACGTAGACACGAAAAGTCAATAAAAACCCATAGCTCAAAAATACCATTTTGTAACACCCCGACAATTCTCCCTTTTCTTAAATACTCTTTTAATATAAAACGTAGAGAATTATCAAAGCATTATCGCCCGTGTGAAAACGTATCGGCTTATTCAGAATTTTGCAGCGGAAAATTAAAAATAACTTTAGGTTTATAAATAATCAACTACACAGTTAATCCCAAAACCAATCAACGAAAATAAGAGCAATTAAACAAGTTTAAAGTCCAATTAAACAAACCCAAGTCAACTTAGCAAATCAAAACTAAATACAAGCTCTCTATTCCCGATCCCAATGATGCAACATCTTCAAGCCTGCAGATGGACAATGCTTATTGATCCTTAGAGACTGCTCACCAAAATGGGTCATCACAGGATCAATAAGGCATAGCCATGATCAACACACACAAACAAAGCACGTAATCAGCAAAGCTGAGTACTACATACTAAATCAACAATAATCCTAACATGATTCTATTAAACGAACAATTCTAACAAGATATTAATAAAGCATAAATAAGGGCAAACAAAACATATTAATTTGAAGACCACACTTGACTAGACTAGGCTAGACTGGACTAGAACTTTTATAACAATAATATTATTTTAATTGAAATAGTCAATGGACCGAGTTGTCTAGCTAGAAGCTTCACTAAGGAAGACGAGGTACGGGCGCGACTCTGTAAACTCAGTGACCTGCGATATCGAGGAACTTTTGAATAAAAATAGAACACGGTGATCAATCCGGTCCCAGAAAAGGGCATGGGCTACCACCATGAACTCCAACTCCTGTTTGTCCGTCACTTCAGACGTGCACAGTCTAAAGCTATTGCTACTCAGTTTCACTTTACATGATTTACAGATTAAAACTCTGTTATGACTCAACAATCACATAAATCATAAAATCAACAAGTATTCACAACTATTTTTATCTTGGAATTAGGTAAGCGATCACAAAATTATCAATCAAGAACCCATTCGAATTAATTCAACCTTTCCTTTACCAATGATTAACCACCTCTATATAGGTGTAAAGGACCAACTTACTAAACAAGGTCCTCGGCCCTCCTAAAGTAGTGATATGCTTAAAAAGGGAACAACGATCAATCGATCTAAACCAATATCTATGAAATAATATAATGTTCCCAACCAACATGCTTGCATCAATCATCCAGGCTAACATGTTATATTTCTCATAATAAAATTTATGTTCAACACGTTCATCCAACAGCATTAAACATGTAAATTTCAACATAACCAAGTTTAAAGGCATAACATAACCAAGTTCAAAGACATAACAACATGGTTTCAACATAAGCACACATCCCCAAGCACACAGGTATGTACGTACCTTGTGTAAACAAACTACGAGACCACTTTAACAATTCAAAAATCGCCTATGGCGAATTCTCCACCTAACAATAACCAACAAGGATTCCCAATCAACTTCTAATCATTCACAACTATAATAAAGCATTCTAAATACATCTTAAACATATATAGAACCTTCCCAATAAACAAAAATTGAATATTTGATTTCCTAGCATCAAATTATTGAATTAATGATTGAAATTCGTTGAAAACTCTTCAAAACATCCTACTTTAATTTTCTGCAATATAAACTCGTTTAAAAACTTCGCCAAGACCAACTTAACATACTTAGACGTTTGAAACAATAGTTTTAATAATCCCTAATCATCCTACCATGATTTAAAACCATTAAAGACTTAAAATTCATGCTTTAATTAATTCAAATTCTCGTTTCAATTAATTTATGAAATCTGAAATTTAATAATTCAATCGTTCAACATTAAAATCTGAAATTCAAAATATAAATTATCAAAATTAATAATTTGAATCATGAAAACATTAATTAAATTATGAAAATATAAATAATACATTAATTAAATAAAAAAAGTAAAGAATTAACTAAAGAGAGGATGGGGTGTTGGCCGGCAGGTAGGGCGGCGCGGCAGAGGGGACAGGCGGCAGCGCTGGGCGGACGACGGTCGGTGGCAGCAAGGTGGTTGTCGCGGCTGGCTTGCACAGGCTGCAAAGAGGAGGAGAAAATATAGAACGAGAAGGAAGGAGAAGTGCTAGCCGAAAGGGCCGCGACGACGGTCGGTTGCAGGCGTTGCAGGTGGTCGGCGAGGTGCAGCGTGGTGAGGTGGCAGCGACTGACGGTGGTGGTGATGTGCGTCAAACCAACAACATGGTTAAGGAGGAGCGAAAATGAAAGAAACAAAGAAACAAAAGGGAAGAGAAGGAAACACGAGGGGAGAGGAGGAGAGGAGTTTAGCGACGGCGGAGGAGAGACGGCGCGGTGGTCGTGAGTTGGTTGGTCGACGGTGGCGACGCAGCAATAGATGGTGGTGGTTGGTGTTCGGCAGAACTGAAAAGAGAGGGGGGGGGGGGGGGAGGAAGCATCAGTTCACGTGAAGGGGAAGGAAGAAGTGTTTGAGGTTTTACGTGAATAAGGATTGGGGTTATGGATTGTTTGTTTTGGGCTTTATTAAATTGGGCTAGGATTTGAATTTAGTTTTAGGATTTGAATCCAAAATCGAATAGGATCATTTTCTAAATTCAATCGGTTTTCGTAATTCGATTTCTTTTCAACGTAAATTTCTAAAATTACTTTTGATTTCGTAAATCGATAGAAATATTCAAAATGCAATAAAATAAATATACGTTAATTATATATATATATTTCTAAAATTCATAAATTTTTATTTAAATATAATTAACTATACGTTAAAATATATTAATAACATTTATAATTTTACGGAGGATTACAGTTATTTTAGGGGATTATTGGGTTTTATTTATTTCAAGTATAACGTGTCCGTCTTCACATGTCTACCTTCTGTCCAAAATGACAGTATTTGATTCCAAATTGACCAGATACCATACTTTTGTGACATGTTCGTTATTATAGGGGATTATTGGGTTTAAATGATTTCAAGTATAACGTGTCACTCTTCACATGTCTAGCTTCTGTCCATAATGATCGTATTTGATTCCAAATTGACAGTGCGACATACTTTTGTGACATGTTCGTAATATAGGGGGAGTATTGGGTTTAAATTTAAGTTATGAGGTCCCATCATAATTTCTTTTTTGGAGTTTTTGTTAACTAATACTTAAATAACTTACATTAAGATTAAGATTTTTAATCTATCATACCAAATTGGTTAGAAAAATACATACTAAACTTATTAGGACTTAAATTTTATTAGTACTTTTCCTTTGAAAATTACATACTAAACTACTACAAATTACGCACGGGCTTTTAAACGTAAATATAACACTACATTCAAACAAACTACAACTACTTATAATTCAAACAAACTAAACCAGTACTTCGATTACATGGAAGAACAGTGACACTACATTCCGGTAACATAAAATGAGACTTCTTCCCCGCAAAGAGGCCCGAGTTTTCCATCCGTCCACTATGTGAAGAGTCGTCTACTAGGTCCAGTTTTGTCTTCTAAGAATCTTGCCTATATAGCAGATAACACAAAAGAATAAAAAAAAAAAAGTTAGTATGATATCTATAAAAATTCAATTAAAATTATTTGATGCTATGAGATCGGTTTAAATTGTCTTATATTTAAATTGTTTGATGCGATGAGATCGTTTAAACCCTAAAGAAGTATAGCATATATAGTAAAAAATGATATAATGGATGACAAAACCAATTTACCTTCTCCAAGCTCCATTTAATCCTGATAATGGTTAGATCTATCGTAGGAAAATCCTTCCCGAACTAATTGAATGGCTGCCCCGTCGTAAATAGGTGACTCCTCGATCGTTTTCCGGTCGTCAATATTCTTGTTGTCCAAAATAAGGCGTACCCTATTTACTGCAACTTGAAAGGTGGCCGCGACCTTTTTGAATATTTTTGCCGTATTGTCCACCTTTTTATCTATATTGCTCAGGTATCAGATTGGTGCGACAATCTGACACGGTGAATATTACATGCTCTGGACTATATGACCTAATTGCGTCCACCGGTAGTCCACTACCATCCTGCCAAATCAGAAACAATATGAGTGATTCTTTAAATATACATCAGGAGTGATTTAAAGTAAATGAAACAAAGCATTATTTTTGAGTTAAACAATATGGAGAGTATATAATTAATTCATGTACATTTTGTTACCTTATGCATTGCTAATAAGATTTCATTGCCATGGAAACCACTACTCATCGGGGTATCGGTCGGAGTAATTAGTTGTCCTTTATGGTATAAACTCAAGTCATCCGTGCTTATTTCCACTTTCCTAGCGTAGTCCTTGTAAATACTATTGAATGGCCCGTCAAAGTTCATTATGTACCTTGCTCCTTTGTCGTCCACGTGCCCACCCTTGACGAGAACGCCAATGGTCGTGGTTAGTGATTTCCAACTCTCGGCTGATGAGTCTGAGTCATTTGCAGAATGGTTGGAGGAAGAGTTTGAAGACATTTTATAATTGATGCCAAAAACAAGGAAAACAATATGTAGTTTTTTACCTAAGAGTTTATGAGTGTACTGTGTTGTCCACCTATGTAATCCCCCGTAAATTTATAAATTTTTATTAATATATTTTAACGTATAGTTATTTATATTTTAATAGAATTTACGAATTTTAATAATAAATACATAATTGACGTATATTTATTTTATTTGATTACATTCTAAATATTTTAACGATTTATGAAATCAAAAATAATTTTAGAATTTTTTGTTGAAAAGAATTTGAATTACGAAAACACATGAATTTAGAAAACAATCCTTTTGAATTAAAACACTAAAGTTCATTCCTAATTCTAGCCCAACTTGGTAAACCCAAAACAAATAAGCCCATAATTTTATGCCCATGTTTCAACTTCACGTGAAATCTCAAAACCTTATTTCTCCTTCACTTTACGTGAAGTGCAAAACCACAACCTCCTTTCTCCCTCACGCCGCTCCTCCATTGCTGCTGATGTTCACGCCGCTGCCACCACCATCGGCGCCTCCTCCACCGTCGTTCCATCGTCGCCGCTGCGGTAACTCCTCCTCCTTCTCTCTTTCGTCTTTTTTCTCTTTTGTTTCGTTTCTTGCACACCCCTTAATCGTGGTTGTTTGTTAGACCAGCACAACCACCGCGAGTGTTCCTCGCCACCTCACGGCCGCCCTTGCCGCGCCGCACCGCTCAGCCGCTCCAGCCTCCCTCCTTTCCCCTGTCAAGCACATAATCGCATCCCCTCTCTTCATTGTTCTGACTTCTTGCTTGCACAGCCACCACGATGTGACTACCTACAACCGCCACCATCAGCAAGCGTCGCCCAACCTCGGCGACCACCTGCACCGCCGTCGCGCAGCCTGCCATCGGCCAGCTTCCCTCACTTTCCTTTGGTTGATTTCTAAACCCTTAAAACTAATTAATGTTTTAATTACGTTTTAATAATTTAATTTATGTTTCTTGAATTAAATTTATGATTTTTATGATTAAGTTATGAATTTTCAGATTATATATTTTGCTTAATTAATAATTTAATTTCCAGATTATATAATTGGTTTGAAACGGGAATTTGAATTATTTAAAGTGCGAATTTTAAGGTTCTAATATTTTAAACTCATGTTAGGATGATTATAAGTTATTAAATTATTATTTTATGATTTTAAGTATGTTGAATATATTTTGGAGTGGTTTCGAATTAATGCATATAGCTGAAAATTCTAAGTATGGTGTTTGCGAAGAGTTTTCAATGAATTTCAATCATTAATTCAATAATTATGATGCTAGGAAATCAAATATCCAAGTTTTGACATTGGGGAAAGTTCGAAATATGTTTAGGATGTATTTAGAATGCTTTATTATGGTTGCGAATGATTAGAAAGTGATTGGGAATATTTGTTGGTTGTTTTAGGCGGAGAATTCTCTTTAGGCGACTTTTGAAAGTGTTGCATATCAGTTTGTTTACACAAGGTACGTACATACCTCTGTGCTTGGTGATGTGTGTTATTATTAAAACCATGTTGAATTTGTCGATGAACTTGGTTATGTTGAAATTTACATGTTTAATATTGTTGGATGAACATGTTGAACATATATTTCGTTATGAGAATTAAAACATGTTAGTATGGATGATTGATGCAAACATGTTGGTTGGGAACACTAGATTATTTTATATATATTGGTATAGATCGATTGATCGTTGTTCCCTTTTAGCTTTTCACTACTTTATGAGGGCCGAGGACCTTGTTTAGTAAGTTGAAACCTTATACCCATATAGAGGGGTTGATCAGTATTAAAGGAAAGGTTGGATTTAATTGGAATGAGTCTTGATTGATACCTTTGTGATCACTTACTTAATTCCAAGATAAAAACAGTTGTGAATAAATGTTGATTGTATGCCTTATGTGATTGTTGAGTCACAATAGAGTTTTAATATGTAAATCATGTAAAGTGAAACTGAGTAACAATAGCTTTAGACTGTGCACGTCTAAAGTGACGGACAAAGAGGAGTTGGGGTTTATGGTGGTAGCCCATGGCCTTTTCTGGGACCGGATTGATCACCGTGTTCTATTTTTATTCAAAAGTTCCTCGATATCGTAGGTCACTGAGTTTACGGAGTCGCGCCCGTACCTCATCTTCCTTAGTGAAGCTTCTAGCTAGACAACTCGGTCCATTGACTATTTCAATTAAAGTAATATTATTGTTATAAAAGTCTAGCCTAGTCTAGTCAAGTGTGGTCTTCAAATTAATATGTTTTGCCTGCCCTTACTTATGTTTTGTTAGTATCATGTTAGGATTGATCGTTTAATAGAATCATGTTAGGATTATTATTGATTTCGTATGTAGTACTCAGCTTTGCTGATTACGTGCTTTGTTTGTGTGTGTTGATCATGGCTATGCCTTATTGATCCTGTGATGACCCATTTTGGTGAGCAGTCTCTAAGGATCAATAAGCGTTGCCATCTACAGGTTTGAAGATGATGCATCATTGGGATCGGGATTAGAGAGCTTGTATTTATTTTGTCTTGCTAAGTGATTTGGGTTTTGTTAATTTGGACTTTAAACTTGTCATACTATTTACATTTCCTTATTTTCTTTGGTTGGTTTTTGGGATTAATTCTGTAATTGATTATTTATAAACCTAAAGTTAGTTTTATGTTTTCCGCTGCAAAATTCTGAGTAAGCCGTTACGTTTTCACACGGGCGATAATACTTTGATAATTCTCTATAGTTATATTTATAAAAAGGGTTATTTTAGAAAAAGGAGAATTGTCGGGGTGTTACAAAGTGGTATCTAGAAGCTTATGGTTTTACTTCTATAGTTTTTAGGCGCCTAAACTAGCTAATTTTCTAAAACGAATTTCCTAGAATTGAGCTCTTACTCATTATATCATTAAAAAATGCGTACTTTTTTTTGGGGGACCAAATTCATTTTATTTTGTTTGAAAGCATATTAATATTTCTTATTTAAGTTCGAAATTAACTTATTTATTTTAAACTTTTCGTTTATGTGAATTAAGTATGTTTCTTTTTCTTTTCGAATTTAAATTAATTATATTCGAAATTTTAAAAAAATCTTATTCTATTTATTCGTTTAGTAAAAATTTCTTTCTTATTAATCGTTCTTGTTTATTCTAAGTGTTTCAATGTTTTACTTATGTTGATTTATTACGAGAGATGGGTAATATAGGAAAGGGCATATAAGATAGAATTATATGTGCATTAGTAGGTAATTGCTAGCATAAGAATTTTAGTGCTGTGTGCATGTGTTAAATGTTTAAGTGTTGCATTTAAATGTGCATAGAAATTGTTTGATTCCACCAAAGTTATTGTTTAATTGAATTCTGGTTATGCTTTGGTTGGGAGATCGTTAGTAAGACCTTAAGTTGTCTCTTTCAGGAATAAAATGTTTCTTTCCAAGTACACCAACATAGGATCCCTTGAGAAGATCGACGAAGAAACACCTCGTCTATTTCTAAAGAAAGTCGTGTTTGGATGTGAATATTTTGATAGGATACAAAACCAACCCGTCTTAATAAGAGAGATACCATAGCATCCACCATTGTTCATTGCTTACCTAACAAAATTCCATACCTAGAGCTCAAAGGTAGATTTAAATACGTGCATTCTGATGAGGAAACACCAAAGTTCAAAGTTGACTAAGTATGGGACTAGGGATGGTAGGTGGAGATCGACTCAGAGATTATGACCACCATTATTGAGGCAGTAGAAAGTAGTTTCAAGGAGGGTAAAGACATAGGGAGTAATGCTTGTGACGCGTTTATTGAGGAGCCTATGGGAGTTGGTGTGAATAACGATCTAGAAGGAAATGATGTAGCCGTTGAGAATGAGAATGTAGGGATTGAGGCAGAAAACCCTAACCTAGAGGTCTATGAGCCTACCATTGAGATCTCTAGTGATTCAGATGTAGAGCCTGAAGCTGATGGTGAAATGTCAAGTGAGCCTCATCAAAATGAAGACATGGGAAAGACTCAGACCCAGAATAAGAGTTCGACGAATACTAAAGATCTAGATTCCACTCCACAATTTTCCAAGGAATAACAGATAGGCAAGATGCCATTAACATTTGAAGTCGTAATAGTTAGTTAGTTCTTTTATGTTTTGGAGAATAAGTAGCAAAACTACAACAGTTTAAAGTTAAAGCAATAGAAGTTTGAGTTGTTCTTTATTCATTTCGAGGATCTAATAAACCTCTATAGAGTGAGTAATAAAAGTTAAAGTATTCTTTTCATTTTGAGAATTCCATAATACTCCAAGTTCTAAGTAGCATGCAAGGGATTAATTCTTTTATTATTTGCATACTCAATGTGAATTGTGGATCAATTTAATTGCCACAAAAATAGTAAGTGATTTGAGTGAATAAAGGAAATGAGGGGCAATCTAGACCCTTATGACCAATATGAGTTAAAATATTATGCCTTATGTGCGGCATGTGGATATTCTTTATGGATGAGTGACGATGATTACTCTAATATTGTTGTACTTTCTTGATTAAGTGTTTGTTGATGTGATCTCTATGATCAAATATTTTCCTTTAGCGAATACATATGAGTTATACTTCGAACCTAGAGTAGAATGTATTAATTTCAGGTCGTGTTATAGAATAGCCAACAATAATGACTTAGTTGTTGTTATTCGCCTATTCGCCTCTTGGCGGAAAAGCTGACCCAAGAGAGAACTGAGCGTCCCGATTTTCGCTGGGGATATGTTTGAGAGACTGGCCAAAGTTAAGTCACCATACTTTAAGGGGCAAGCTAATCTTACCTTTTTAGAGAACTGGGTGAGAGAGTTTGAGAAATTGTTTGGGGTTGTGAACTGTCCTGAGATCATGAGAGTGGGTCAAGTTGTCCTGTACTTGAAAGATGAAGTTGATTTATGGTGGAGAGAGAATAGAGCTAGGCTTAGCGCTGCGGAGAGATTCAATTAGGATTCCATTGTTACTGGCCTAAGGGAAAAAAAGAAGTTTTATCCTCCTTTTATGAGAAAAAAAAAGCACAGGAATTTATGAACCTTAGGATGGGGAGTATGACCATCGCTGAATATTATAGCAAATTTATAGAGCTGTCGAGGTTTGCACCCGATGTTGTAGCCACAGAGGAACTAAAGGCTCAGAGGTTTGAGCAAGGTTTGACTGATGAGATCCAATTAGGATTAGGTGGGGAAACCTTTACATCTTTGGATATTGTGTATGGGAAAGCTGCTCATATTTATGGTTTGTAGTCTAGAAGGGATAAGAAAAATATTGTTGTTGGGGAGAAAAGAAAAGAGTTCAATGCTGGGGGAAAACCAAGGGAATTTCAAGAGGAATATGAATGAGAATAGGAATGGGAATGGAAATGGAAATTTCCGAGGAAGAAACAATCAGGGGCACAACAATAGGAGTCAATTCGAGAGAGTGTATCACTGCAAGAGGTGCAACGATAACCACCATGTGAAGGACTATAAGGGAGAATTAGTGAATTTCCACTACTGTCAGAAAAAGGGCATAGAGAGTTTGAGTGCTTCACTAAGCAGAAGAGGGAACATAATGATAGTGAGAGTGGTAACCAAGGGAAACCAGAGTTTAACCAATCCGGAAACCGGAGTTCCAAGCTTATAGGGTCGCAAAACACCTAGGGAAACCACAATAAGTCTGCCAATGAGAACAACAACCATAATAAGGCTCCAGGCAAACTGTTTGTGATGAGTAGGAATGAACCTGAACATTCTGCAGAAGTAGTTCATCGTACTTTTTCTATTAACTTCGTGCTAGTTAAAACATTATTTGATTCGGGAGCAACTTATTCTTTCGTTTTGTCACATGTTATTAAGAGTCTGAAGTTAGTAGATTTTGAATGATTGATTTACCTGTTAGTATACCTACTGGTGTAACCTTAAGGTGTACCAAGTTGTTTAAGAACTTGCCTTTGAAGATAAAATATTGCGTTTTCCTTTGGATTTGATAGAGTTTAATCCGGGAAAACTAAATGTAATTCTGGGAATGGATTGGCGAAGCTTGTACAAGTCTAAGGTAGTTTGTGGAATTCAGAAAGTAAGTTTAAGGAACCCTATTGGAAAGTTGACCTCATGTAGACGTTTTGAGAAGTCCAAGAACCTTTAGTTATTTCTGTAATGCAAGTGAGGAAATTGATGAATAGAGAGTGTAAACTATTTGGCTGTAGTGTGTTAGAGGTGAGTAAAGAAGTGGAGTGAAAATCGAGGATGTTCCCGTTGTGATTGGATTCATTGATGTGTCTCGAGTGGAATTGCGAGTATGTCACCTGCTAGAGCCCTTGACTTCATTATAGAGTTAAATCCTGGAACGACACCTATATCCAAGGCACCTTATAGCATGACACCTCCTGAAATGAGCGAATTAAGACACAGTTGCAAAGTTGTTTCGTTAAGGGGTACATTAGGCCTAGTGCATCACCGTGCGGAGCTCCTATGTTTTTTGTTAAGGAGAAAGATAAGAGTAAAGATGGCTGTGGGCCGGGCCGGCCCGAAGCCCGACCCGAAGCCCGACCCGACCCGGCATGAAAAAAGCACGGCCCGGCACGAGCACGCAAAAAGCACGGCCCGGCACGGGCACGAAGTCGTGGGCCGTGGGCCGGGCCTGGGCCTTACTTTTTTGGAAAAGCACGACAAGGCACGACACGACTCGACCCGGCACGACAAAGCACGTTAAATTAGTCAAATTAGCCTTAGGCACGACGGGCCGGCCCGGCCACGCCCGAAAGCACGTGGGCTTGGGTCGGGCCTGGGCCTTATTTTTAACTTTTCGGCCCGGCACGGCACGAAACAACGTGGGCCTGGCGTGGGCCCGGTACGGTTAGGCCCACGACCCGTGGGCTCGGCACGAAGCACGGCCCGGCCCTGCCCACAACCATCTTTAGATAAGAGTATGGAGTTATGCATCGATTGTAGGGAACTAAACACCATCAAGAACAAGTATCATTTGCCTAGGATAGATGACATATTGGACCAATTGAATTGGGCGAGTGTGTTCTCGACGACTTATTTGTGTTTGAAGTACCACCAATTGAGAATAGCTGATAAGGGCCTAAGACCTCATTAGGACTCGTTATTGTCATCATGGGTTTAGAGTAATGTCTTTTGGGTTAACCAATGCACCTGCCATTGAATAAGATTTTCCACGAATTCCGAATTAAGTTCGTCATTATGTTATTGATGATATCCTGATTTATTCAAGGAATGAGAAAGAGCATGACAAAACTTGAAGATTATTTAGAGACGCTTAGAAAGAATCTAGTTTTATTAGATGAAGTATACAAATCTTGAAGTCATGTTTGTATAGGTGACACCGACGGAAAAGTGAAGGACTAAATTGATTGAAAACTACGTTACGTAAGGGAATAAATTTAAGAGAAGATTCGAGTGGTCTAGGATCGTTAGAAATCATTTGTTGTATTGAAAAGACGGGAGGAAACACATGAATTGGTGTAAGATCTAAGAGTTAAGCCAAAAGTTATACATCTATGAAAGGCGTAATGAGGTTCGGTAAAAAGGAAAAGTTGAGCAGAAGGAGTTTCTGTAGATCCTGCTAAGATTCAAGCTGTGAGTGAGTGACCTACTCCAAAGAACGCGTCTGATATCTGAAGTTTTCTAAGCCTAGATGACCATTATAGGAGGTTGTGAAAGAATTTTGGAAGAAAGCAAAACCAATGACCAACCTGTTTGAAAAAGGAATCGAAATTAAAGTGGAGTGAGAAATGGGAGTAAACTTTCCAAGTTTGAAAAGAACATTTGACCTCTGCACATGTTGTCGCGTTAGTTGAAACCCTATGAGACTAATTAACCTACTCATGACCTAAAGCTAGCTACTATTGTGTTATCTGCGATTATTTGGAGACATATATTACCTTTATAGGGCAACATGTAAGATCCTTAACGAGCACAAAAGTCTGAAATTTTGGCAATAAGGTCCAGTTGAATTTGGGACAACATTGAACAAGAGTACTGCCTTCCACCCTGCAATTGATGTCAACTGAGAGGACTAACCAAACTATGGAATATATATTGAGAGCATGTGCTATTGACTTTAAGGGTAGTTGAGAACCATCTAGATTCGATTGAACCATCTATGTGAGCTTTAAGATGGCACCTATTGAGGCATTGTGTGGAAAGAAGTGTAGAAATGCCACTTGCTACGATTTTAGTGGAAATGTATGTAACTGAAGGAAATAATGTCCTTGGTCCAAGTATGCATTCTATGTTAAGTCTAATAAATGCGGTTCAGTATTAATTAACAAGTTAATAATTCAGTGAGATCAAGTGAGCTGAATGCCTGACTAGAGGCCGCTTCAGTTCAAGTGGAATTAATTATATTAATCCACAGCTTACTCTTGACTGAACCCGTAGGGTCACACAAATAGTACGTAAACGGATCAAGTATTTAATGGCATTAAATACTCCATCTATGGATATTCGGAATCGACGGATCTTGGTTTCAGTGGGAGCTGAGATCGTCACAGGCAAGAAATGAATACTCCGGAAACGAGGATATTGCCGGAAACGGAAATATGGATCGTATCGGAAATATAAATATTATCCAAGTCGTAGATGTTGCCGGAAACGGAAACATGGTACGTATCGAAAAATATTATCGGAAATGGAAATATTGCCGGAATCGGAAATATTGCCGGAAACGGAAATATTGTCAGAATCGGAAATATTATCGGAATCGGAAAATAATTCCGGAAACGGAAATATTAAATATTTGTTCGAAACGGAAATTAATTCCGGAATCGGAAATATTAAATGTTGTTCGTATCGGAAATGAATTCCGGAATCGGGAATTTAATCGGAAGCGTATCGTACGAATTAGCATCGGACGAGGCCCGCTAGACGAAGGCCCAGCACGAAGCCAGGCCATCGCCCAGCGAGCCGCACGCAGCAACGCACGCGTCGACCAGGCCCAGCGCAAGGCCAGGCCCAGCCAAGGGCGCGCGCGCGCGCAGCACCGCACATGGGCTGTGCGCTTGTCGTGGGCCGCAAGGCCTGCGCGGGTGCACGGCTTGTACGATGCGTGTGCGGGAAATCCTAATCCTATTAGGATTCGTGCGAAGATTAAAATCCTAAACCTATTAGATTTGCTTTGTTATTTAGAGTCCTAATAAAGTTCTAATTAACAAATCCACATCCTAGTAGGATTACAATTCCTTTTCCATACCTCTATAAATAAGGGCCTAGGGTCATTATTTGTACATATGATTCAAGTATTCAAAGTGATTTTTGAGAGCTGAAATTCAGTCATATAATTGCCTACAATAGCCGAAAATTCTAAGTACCTTAAGGGCGATTCTAGTTGGTCAAGCTTAAGGCGGATCCGGACGTGCTGTGGACTATCTACGGAGGGACGACATTTGGAGTCCTAAAGACTTGTTCTTGTTCGGTTCGGGCGCAGCTAGGGAAGGCACGCAACAAAGTGTATGCATCTAAACTATGCTAAATGATTATGTGTAAATAATATGCTTTCCTGGCTTTATGGTTTTTCCGCATGATTTATGAATTGTCATATGTATCATAACCTAACAGTGGTATCACGAGCCTCTTATTATTTTCATAATCTAAATTGCATAAACATGGTTAAATATTACAAATTTGCAAGAATTAAAAAGGGGTGATTAATTTTCGTAATTGTTAATTAATTGCAAATTGCGTTTATTTAATTATACGTACGCAGTTTTTCGGCAGTTTTTCGGCAGTTTCTTCGTTACTCATCCAAATCGAGTGATTTTTGTGTCAATTCCGCATGTAATAGGCATTCTAAAATTCGAAGCCTAACTATGACTTTTCGGAGGTTTTAGTTTTTCGAATGCAAAATTTCGTAAATTTAAGATGTTAAATTAAATATTTGCGATTCTTGTTGATAAATCTTGAATTTTTGATTGACCTACTGTATATGCTTAACAAGTTTGAATGCCTAGCCTTGTTAATTATGCAATCTAATTTGTAATTATGATTAATTTGTTGAAAATTGGAATAATTTAGAATTAATTTGATTTTCATAATTAGTTATAATTTAATTAGATACCTATGATTAAAAACCACCATAAAAATTATAAATTTATGTTAAATTTTAAATTTTTATGACCTAGACTTGAATCCATGTTAATCGGAAATCAATTAAATAATAAATTTTCGATTTTTCGCCCTAAAATTATGAAATTAATATTATTTATTAATTTGTCATTAATTTTGAATATAAATTTTAAAATTTTATGCGATTCGCTCATATAACTTGCACGCACAAAGCAATGGACGCTACGTGTTACCCTTAAGGGGTGTTGTATAGTGCGGGCATGTGACAACGAGCAAGGGAGCTCGTCGCCCATGCGGTACGAATGCAATGAGCAAGGCCATGGTACACGAGCACAAGGCAGCAGCCCTGCCTTGTGTCGTGGGCTGTGTGCGATGGGCGAATGGGCGAGGGCGAGAGCAAGGCACGAGCAGTCGCGTGTGGGCAGCAAGCGAGCTGCGCCACAGCGCGCACTGCCTCGCGCAAGCGTGCGGAGCCTCGCGCGCAGCGAGCGCAAGCTCGCGTGCCACGAGTGCTACGCCCAGCAACGATCGCTCGCGCGCAGCGAGCGCCAGCTCGCATGCCACTGCCTCGTGCGATGTGCGCAAGCTCGGGCGTGCGACGAGGGCAGGCGCGCAGCGAGCCAAAGGCCAAGCATGCCTCGGATGCCCAGCGATGGTGAGCAGCATGCTTGTTGCGACGAGCGTTGGCGCTGCGCCCAGCGATGGTGAGCAGCGTGCGCGTGCGACGAGCACCTGCGCCCAGCGATGGTAAGCAGCGTCCTTGTTGCGACGAGCAATTGCGCGCCTTGCGATGGTGAGCAGCAGCGATGCGACGTAGCGCATGGGCTGCACGCACATGGCCATCGATGGCTGTGTGCGTGTGGCCCATGGTTATGCGTTGCGTGGGATTGTTGCATTACGATTAGATCGTTTTAAAATTTTAATTTGAAATTTTCAGTTTTCGTAATTTTAATTGATTTTAATTGATTTTAAAATTAATAATTTAAATTTTGTTCTTGGATTTTAATTTTGAATATTATAATTATAATAAATTTTATTTATTCTAATTATTTTACTAAAATTAAAATCATGAATTAATTTAAATACGACTGAAAAATAAATTAAATAAGCGGATTCAACTATAAATTTATATGAGCTTTAAATTTTAATTAAATTTGTATGTTTCCGGTTAGACTAGAAATACATTTTTATGTTTAAAATTAGTAAATCATATGAATTTATTGGTTTAAGTGGAAGCTCTTTTTAGTCATAAACTCTTGATTAGGTCTACAAATCCTTAAGGTTAAAACAACTTGATTAGAATTAATAAGGACTGAATAATTGGTAGATTATTGGTGCCCTTGATTAATTGCTGCAAATGTTTATGTGATGCATAACATGTTTTACTAACCAGCTATGTGGGCCATTCATGATAATGAATGGGTGAATGGTATATGTTGTATATGTACTGTTTTGCAGGTTATGAAGTGACTAGTATGGCCCAAATAGGATAGAAAATATGGTCTGCGTACCATTAATTTGAATGTAATTGGTCTAAAGTACCAAAGTTGTTTTTCAATTCAAATATGGTCTGCGTACCATCAAATAGTTGTAATTAGTTTTAATTATATCTTATCCTATTTGAAGAAAATGGTGCCTCCCACGGAGATTTTCAAGACGGACTTTGAAGTTAAAGCTTCAAGATGAAGTCAGGCCATACTAGATCACATTTATCTTATGCATGTTTTAAGTTATTTATTGCTTTTAAATATGTCTTAAAATGCATGAGATCAAAGCTTGATTATGTTGCATGATTAAGGATTTTAGTTCACTTAAAATCTAACCAACATAGTAAGAGCCTTAAGTTCCAAACTTAAAAATTGAGTTATAAGGTGCCATGCCAAAATATACACTTGCTTGGATATCCTTTACATCAATCTAGTAATAGTTTTCGCTCAGCGAGGTGTTACTTATTGGTCCTAAAGGGGCAAGGTACACAAATAATTGTGAGTACATGTTAGTTTTGGTGAAACTCAACGATATAAGTAAGGAGTCCTTTTATGTCGTGGCAAAATCGATAGGTTTACCTAATAAGTTCTTAGACGTACCTATCAACCAAGAATAGTTTCTAGACTATTAGCAAAAGGCTTTTGCTTACCTAAAATGTTTTAGAATTGAGTCGACAAACTGTGCTTAATTCTTCAATGGTTTTAGGGTCTTGGAATCATTTTATTCACACCTGCCGGAACACATAATTCGAATAAAATGCTAATGACTTGTTTAAATTGCATGATTGCTTTCATTTTCAAGTTATTATTCATGATAAATGTTTAGACTTTGCATGCTTCAATGTATGTTTTAATTATTGTTTATAATTAAATATCTTGCACTGCAGTAAATCCTATTAGAAAGGTAACAGTAAATTTCCTCGATTGGTAGTGAATTCAAGAACGATTCACGGAAATGAGAGAAAATGAGCGATTTAAAATGTACGTTTCTTTTAGCGACTTTTATGGTTGTTTTCGAGTATCAAAGTCGAATGGCAAACC
The DNA here is from genome assembly GCF_020520425.1 of Spinacia oleracea. NCBI lineage: Eukaryota > Viridiplantae > Streptophyta > Magnoliopsida > Caryophyllales > Amaranthaceae > Spinacia > Spinacia oleracea. The sequence continues at coordinate 51,898,780 of NC_079491.1, read as the reverse complement.
GATTGGTGCTTGTGAATTCAAAATACAATGTAGTTTTGAGATCATAAAGCATTGAGTTTAAACACTCAGCTTTACCAATGATTAACAACCTAATATCTTTGTCCATTTAATTCTCGAATGAGTCTAGTCCCTAGACATTCGAATAGATCGATGCTTAGAGAACTTTAGAAGCTTCTGGTAAGATCATCTAGTTGAAACAGAATATTCAACATAAATGGAAAGAACCTTGTTGGAGTGACATTGGACATGTCTAACAAAATATAAAAGTCAACACTAGAGAATTCAATTCTTAAGGCTATAAGAAAGGGTACAAGAAATAGGAAAACAAGGAACAAATGAAAGGAATTTACGATTCCGTTTCTACCTATAAGTTTATGTTTAAAGAGAAGTGACCTAGCAATCAAACTTCCTTGGTATCATATACCGCTTGAGGTTCTTACTTCGGTAATAACTCAAACAATGGAAGCTAGGCTACACTAATGACCTACAAGTGGGAAATGAAGCATGGCAATGCTACATTAGTTGTAGGGTCATCTAGTTTGTTTTAAGTCCTTTCAAAGGCTGGAACTTAATGGATATTTTGTTCCATAATCAGCATACCTAAATTTCTGTTTCAAACACAGAAAGACTCACATTCAGAAGAACAAAAACAATGTTTGTTTGTTTATTGAATGAAATGGTCATTTACAGGATGAGTCAATATGCTTGATTAAAACAAACAACTCTTTAACAATAAAAACTTTACTAGGTTCAAATCAACCCCTTGATTTGAGTTCCACTAATCTTTGGCACTGTTGCTTAGACCATATCAACAAGTTAACATTCATAAGCTCTATTTTGATGGACTTTTTGAAAGTTGATTGATTTCTAGATCATTCAAGACAAGCTAGTCTTACTTGTTGAAAGTAACAAAAAAAATATGAACTATTGTTAGAACGCCTAGACAGTAGAGTTCACAAGCTAAAGAAATATTTTATGACTTTATTATTTCACATGGACTTGAGTGAATATAGGTTTATTTACTCAAATGTGATATAAGTTTGAATCTGTTTGGCTAGTTCAAAGATTCAGAAGTATAAAATCCACTTGGCAAGAAATCATAAAGATCTAGGTTAGATCACGTTGTTGATTACTTTGCCAAGAATGATCATCAATGATTGTGTGTTGTAATATCACGATCTAGTTCCATAAGATATGGCATATCTTAGTTGGAATAATCGAAGTCAATTAGTACTTGATTCGATTAATGATGAATCATAAGGACTTTTCCTATAATTTCTAAAACAAAATGCTCAACTACCACCAAACTAAACCAAATTCGTCAAAGCTATTGAAAAGTAATTTCAGAATAACTTTTCATAAAATATATCTAGAGAGTTGCAAAACTCAGTGGGAGCTTAGTGTTTGTCATTCGACAAACTAAGGCCCAAGTATTGATATATGTTTCATTGTGATTTATTCAAATGAGACACAAGGGTATTGTTTCTACCACGAATTTTTTAGAACATAATGTTTGTTTGCTCGAAATAATGTCCTTTTGGAGATTCGTTTCCAAAATGACAAGTGGGAGAAAATAGACCTCGAAAGTCTTCGAGGCGAACAACAAACATAAACGGACATTCCGGAGGCTTTTCGAAGTTCTTTAGAAAATCCGAACACGTATTCTTTAAGGACTTTAGAAGTGGCTTTAAAGAATAGACATCTCTTAGAAGACTTTACAAGTGCTTCAAGGAGAACAGAATATTCAAAGGACTTTTAAGTGGCTATTGATATTCTGTTGTTTGATGTTCTATACCCTTGTAGGCATAGAGTTCAAGTCACTGAAACTATGAGATTCTTCTATTAGATAGTGAAGAGACATGGAGTTCAGATCACTGAAACTATGCAATTCTTCTGTTAGATAGTGAAGAAACCTACAACTTACAGTCAAACTATTATCATGTAGATTAATGAGTTTGTGACATGTAAGAAAGCTATGACGAAACCTAGATTCCCTAAAATGGTTAGAGGCCATATATAGACTCAAATGTTTTAAATGGTTAGAGGCCATAAAACATACTCGATGTTTTGATGACAAAATTGAAATTTTGTTGATTTGCATGAATAGTTTCACACCTATTGGTTGCAAGTTTGTTTTAAGGATAAAATCCATCAAACATGGAATTGTGTTCACACACAAAGCTAGATTAGTTGCTAAAGGTTACAAGCAAATTCACGGCGTGGATTGTGTTGAAACCTCATGCATAATCGTAATGCTCAAGTCTATAAATCAAGCAATGATCGCATATTGGTACATATGGCAATTGGATGACAAAACAATTCCTCAATAAAATGTTGGAATAAACTATGTACATGGTATGTCATAGGATTTGTGGATCCAAATAAATGTTTGAAAAAGAAAGCTAGCTTATGAAATCTAAGTACAGATTTAAGCAAGCAATTGGGAATTGGAATTATATTTTAATGAAGCTAATAAGTATTTTAGTTTCATAAAATATACATGATTCTTATAGATATATAAGAAGTTTAGTGGGAGTACGTAAAACTTAATTGGTCCTATGTGTATCACACACATATCTCTCTATTGTGAAATAACATTCAAATGCTAATGACTTAGATTTGAAATTATTTATCAATGACGGACCAAGGCGAAACTTAGTACATAATGGGTATTAAGATCTATTTTCAAAGATCTTATAATATTGTTTTGGATTAAGTAATGGCATTTACTAAATCAAACACGAAATACTCCATTGGAGATATTCGACCCATGTGAATAAATCTAAGTAAAAGATGTCTGAACTATGTATAAGCATTTACTAAGTTAAACATCAAAGGATCTAAATAAGATTCTTAACCTATATTATATGTCAAAGAATTTAGCTGGATTTAGTATCTACTGAAACTAGATAAGCTAAAGTTACATGAATAGAATTCAATTGGGAATTATTCTGCAAAAGAATTTATCATGTATGATATAATATGAGGATCGCCAAAAACGTATCGTGTGACTTTAGGCATGACGAACATACACCAATCTCTATTGATCTAAGTAAAGATCAACTAGATTGAGATCAAGAAAAACTTATGGTACTTGAAAAGGTACATAAGATTAGTTCTTGATTCAAGGAAATAAAGATATGCTAAATATTGATGCTACACGCATAAACACTTGTTGTTCCTAAGTTTTGGTTGATGACACACACATATTGCAAACTTCCTGATTGTGGTTGCTAAATGACTTTGAACAGGCATATGCCCAAGTTTCTATTAGGATAGGAACTTGAATAAACTGGTGAAGTTCCTGAGGTACACTTGGAACAGTCAATGGAGTTTCAGAGCTGGAAGTTGTATCTGTTCCAGTTTGAAGTCACAAAAGGAGCAACACAGTTACATATCAAGAGTTCCGAATATCCACAAGAACTATTACAGACTCATAGCCAAGAGTTCCTGTGTTAGCTAGAGAGGAACTCATCAATGTTCCTTGGCTGGAACGTCTGAAGCTTCTGAGTTGCAAGTTCCAGACAAAGGGAAGACATGAAGTCTAGGTAGTCCACTGTACTTAGAATTTTATGTAAATATTAATTATGCTAATGGTATATAGAGTACTCAAGGAACTTATGATTTAATTAGGCCATTTATTTTATTGGAAGCGATTTTTATGGAAAACATTTTCATAAATAAAAACAAGTTTTGCATATTTAATATAAAATAGATTTACGTTTTATTTTATTTAAACAAAACTTATTTTCCTAAAAATTCTCCTAAGTTTTTGTAGATAAATAAAATCTGTTTTAAAGAAATATTTTAGGGTTTGATTGAGTCAAATCACTAACTGCTTTATGGCTGAACGTGGGAAGTGGTCTTCCCCTTGTTCCTCAAGTCAAGGGACGTGGAGACCAAAGTGCTGGCAGTTAGCAGTTGAGGTTTTGAAGGGAACTAACCCTAAGGATAAACACTATAAAAGGGAAATCGTTTTTGGTTTAAAGTACACAAACATTCTGAGAGTTCTTGCTTTCCTAAAAACGTTTTGTCTAAGATTTTCTAAAACAGTTTGTGTCCTAGTTAATTCAAAGTTCCTAAGTTCCTTATATCCACACAAAAGCATTATTAATATCTAGAGTTATCCAAACACGAATTATATTTTGTATTAGTAAGGATAGAGTTATCCTGTTTAGACTTAGAGTTTAAGTCTGAGAGAGAGAAGTTAAGGAGTTGTAATCGAAGTAGATTACTGTGAGGAACACGAGTTTGAGAGGAACTTGTGTTGGAGAGATTATTGTAATCGAGGCATTACCATAATAAAAGAATTCTCTTCTTGATTAGTATCAAGAAGTTTTCACAATTGTTGTTATTGTCTTCTCTATTCTCAGTTTCTTGATTGTTTCTTAAGTTCCGCAAGAAACTTTATCAAAGTTCTAATTACAATTCACCCCCCCCCTCTTGTGCGTGTTCCTACTGGAATAACAGTTGGTATCAGAGCCAGTACTCACCAAAACACAGGAAACCCTGTTTGAGTCAAGTTCCTGAAAGTATGAACTCACAAGAGAAACTGGAAGAAGGTTACTCGACACAAAGGCCACCTATGTTCAATGGCAAGTTCTACTCATACTGGAAGAATAGAATGGAGATATTCATCAAAGCTGAAAATTACCAAGTTTGGCGTGTAATTGAAGTTGGAGACTTCGAGGTAACAAAGACCAATGCTGAAAACGAGGTAGTTCCTAAACCAATGTCTGAATTTTCTAAAGAAGACTTTGATAAATATGAGATGAATGCCATGGCTGTCAAAATCTTGCATTGCGGGCTTGGACCTCATGAACACAACAGAGTCATGGGGTGCAAGAACGCAAAACAGATTTGGGAACTACTTCAAGTAACCCACGAAGGAACTAATGAAGTTAAGCGTTCCAAAATTGACCTTTTGATGTCTAAATATGAAAGATTTGAGATGCTTCCAAAAGAAACTATTCAAGAAATGTTCACTAGATTTACTAACATAACCAATGAATTAGTTTCTCTTGGTAGAATCATTCCCACAGATGAACAGGTAAGAAAAATACTAAGAAGCATGCCACAAGATGATCGCTGGAGAACAAAGGCCACTGCACTGTTTGAGACCAAGGACTTCACCAAGTTCAACATTGAACAACTTGCTGGTTCCTTGATGACACACGAACTGCATCTTGGAGCTGCTGTTCCCGAGAGCTCAAGAAGTCGAGGACTTGCTCTAAAGGCTGAGGAACTCGATGAATCTGAACCAGATGAAGAAGAGGCTGCCATGCTGGTCAGAAGAATGAGAAAGCTCTATAGGAACTTCAAACCAGGAAACCAGAAAGGAAGGAACTTTGCCAAGAAAATCACTAGTTCCAAAACTGAGCAAGGTTGCTTCAAATGTGGAGAAACTGATCATCAAATTCGTGAATGCCCTCTGTGGGAGAACGACAAGACCAGAGGAAAAGGGAAGGAACAGGTCAAAGATCGCTTTAACAAGTCTACCTTCAACAGACCAAACTTCAAAAAGGCCATGATAGCTGCATGGGGCGAAGCAACAGACTCAGAAGACGATGAGGAACAACCAAATGAAGAAACTGCAAATCTCTGCCTTATGGCTAGAACAAAAGGAACTGATCAAGTTCCATCAGAAGAAGTAAGTTCCTCCACTCTTCAGTGTCTCTCAAAGTCAAAACTAATTGAACTGTTGCTAGAAACTCTAGATGATTACAAAAAGCTAAGTATATTAAAAGCACAAAGTGATAGAGCCTTGGAACTCAGTAAAGACCACATAAATTATCTGAACAATATTAGATCTGATGTCCAAGGCAGGTTCTTTGAATTACTAGATAGAAATACCTCTATTAATGAGTCATTCGAAAAAATTAGAAATGAAAACATCCTTCTACAAGTTCAACTCAGTCAATATAAGATGTTTAATTTAAGTTTAGATCCTACAAAATCCTTGGAAATCAACATGGGAATTTTTAACATCGACTTAGAAAATTTAAACAAAGATCTGATCACCACAAAGGAACAAAAAGAGAAACTGGAAAGGGAACTATCCATGGCCAGGGCACAGAGACAACCACCTAAAGTTCCTCCCAAATGGATTGAGAATGCTCAATCTAAGAGAACAGAAGGATTGGGCTTTAACCATAAAAATAGTCATAAGAAGAAGTATGTGGATCTTCCTAGTGTAAAAGTCTGCTTCTCATGTGGAAGTGGAAGTCACATAAGTACTGAGTGTTCCAAGATGAAGGAACAGGATCAAAGAAACATAAATTATGTAAAGCAAAAATGGGTTAAGAAGTCTGAAGTTATAGTTGAAAAGGAACTCGAGGAAACCCGAGTTCCTGTAACTAACCTTTGATCTCTTTACAGATTCTAGTGAAGGGGAACAGCTCGTGGTATCTCGACAGCGGGTGTTCCAAACACATGACAGGAGACAAATCTAAATTCCTCTCACTAGAAGCCTACAATGGAGGAACTGTGACCTTTGGAGACAACATGAAAGGAGAAATTATTGGAATTGGAAAAGTTGGAAGGTCGAGTTCCTACGCCATTGAAAATGTATTTTTAGTCGAGGGTTTGATGCACAGTCTACTAAGCATCTCTCAATTCTGTGACAAAGGAAACTCTGTAAGTTTTACTTCTGAAAACTGTCAAATCATAAACAATAACACTGGGAAGGTTATTTTGGAAGGAACTCGTAAAGGGAACACATATTCTGTGGATCTCAATACAGTTCCCAGGAACAATCTAACCTGCCTCAGTGCCCTTGAAGAAAATTCCCTACTATGGCACAGGAGGTTTGGACATGCTAGTTTCTCGCTGCTTGACAAACTAAGATCAAAGGAACTGGTTCGAGGACTCCCCTCAATCAAGTTCCTAACTGATAAAGTGTGTGATGCATGTGCAAAAGGCAAGCATGTCCGAAGTTCCTTTAAATCTAAGAAATTGGTAAACACCACAAAACCATTGGAACTCATCCATATGGACTTATGTGGACCAATGAGAATTCAAAGCAAAAGTGGGAAAAAATATGTATTAGTTATTGTTGATGATTACTCTCGCTTTACTTGGGTCATATTTCTAACAAGCAAGGATGAAACGTTTGATGAGTTTGTTACATTTTCAAAGAAAATCCAGAAAACCACAGGTCACCAACTGATCCATATAAGATCAGATCATGGAACAGAATTTGAAAACTACAAATTCGATGAATACTGCAAGGAACAAGGTATGGACCACAATTTCTCAGCTCCCAGAACTCCACAACAAAATGGAGTTGTTGAGAGGAAAAATAGAACCCTAGAGGACATGGCAAGAACCATGCTAATAGCCAGTTCCTTGCCTAGGAACTTCTGGGCTGAAGCAGTCAATACTGCTTGTTACATTATAAATAGAGTTATGATTCGAGCAATCCTAAACAAAACCCCCTATGAGCTACTAAAAGGTATAAAACCCAACATCTCTTACTTTAGAGCCTTTGGGAGCAAATGTTTTGTCCACAACAATGGAAAAAGGAACTTGGGGAAGTTTGATGAAAGAAGCGACGAGGCAGTGTTCCTAGGATATGCCTTAAATAGCAAGGCTTATAGAGTTTATAACAAAAGATCTATGTGTGTTGAGGAAAGTGTACATATAATATTTGATGAATCTAACAAAACTGACATAGTACAGGAACAAGAATTTTTCGAGATTGGTTTATCTCGTGCTGCAGAAAATGATGAGGAGTTCCAAATAAGCAAACACACAGCAAGAGGAACTGCTCAACAAAATCAAGAAGTTCCCGTACTAGAGGAACAAGCAGAAAACCAAGAAGATCCAGAAACAACACCAGAGGAACCCCAACAGGGAACTCAGGTCATAGAAGGAACTGACGAAAATGCCACAACACCAGTAGCTCAATTTCAACCTAAACCTTGGAAGCATCTAAAGTCCCATCCAATGGAACTCATTGTGAGTGACATCAGAAAAGGAACTCAGACAAGGTCACAACTAAGGAACTTTTGCGCATTCCACGCGTTCCTCTCCATATTTGAGCCAAGAAATCACACTGAGGCCCTGGAAGATGCTGACTGGATCATTGCCATGCAAGAAGAATTAAATGAATTCAAAAGAAACAAGGTATGGCACTTGGAACCCAAACCAAAGCACCAGAAGGTGATAGGGCTAAAATGGGTGTTCCGGAACAAGAAAGATGAACATGCAACAATCATAAGGAACAAAGCAAGGTTAGTGGTCAAAGGTTATAATCAACAGGAAGGCATTGACTTTGAAGAAACATTTGCACCTGTTGCTAGATTAGAAGCCATTAGAATCTTAATTGCTTTTGCTGCTTTCATGGGTTTTAAACTTTATCAAATGGATGTTAAATGTGCTTTCTTAAACGGTTTCTTAGAGGAAGATGTTTATGTGGAACAGCCCCCTGGATTTGAAAATCCCGAATTTCCAAATCACATTTACAAATTAGATAAGGCTCTCTATGGACTAAAACAAGCCCCTAGATCTTGGTACGAGAGATTATCAAAGTTCCTCCTTCAAAATGATTTTAAAAGAGGTAGAATAGACAAAACCTTATTCTTAAAATCTAGAGGAACTGACTTGTTAGTAGTTCAAATTTATGTTGATGATATATTATTTGGAGCAACTAATGAAAATTTGTGCAAGGATTTTGCAAGCTTGATGAGCAGTGAATTTGAAATGAGTATGATGGGGGAACTCAACTTCTTCCTTGGTTTACAAATCAAGCAAACCGAGGAGGGAATCATGATACACCAACAAAAGTATGTGAAGGAACTCCTAAAGAAATATGGGCTAGAATCAGCCAAAGTAAATCACACTCCCATGGGAACTGCTACCAGATTAGACACTGATCCAAATGGGAAAAGTGTGAATCAAACAAAATACAGAGTGTAGGACTATGTGCAAGATTTCAATCAAATCCAAAGGAGTCCCATCTAACTGCGGTGAAAAGAATACTAAGATATCTCAAAGGAACTGATGACCTATGCCTTTACTATCCAAGAAGTGGATCCTTCGAGCTAAGAGGATATGCAGATGCTGATTATGCAGGTGACTTAGTGAATAGAAAAAGCACATCAGGTATGGTACAGTTCCTAGGTCCATGCATGGTTTCTTGGGGTTCCAAGAAACAGAATACTGTTGCTCTATCCACAGCTGAAGCTGAGTATGTAGCTGCTGCAGCTTGTTGCTCACAAATTCTATGGATAAAACAACAGCTAAGAGATTTTGGTATTATCTATGATTGTGTTCCTATCTATTGTGATAACACTAGTGCTATTTGTATTTCAAAAGATCCGGTTCATCATTCCCGAGTCAAACACATCCACATCAGACACCATTTCCTTAAAGATAATGTTGAGAAAGGTTTGATCAAATTAGATTTTTGCCAAACTGATCACCAAATTGCTGATATTTTAACTAAGCCTTTGAACAGAGAGAAACATGAGAAAATGAGAATGGAACTCGGAATGATCAAGCTAAGGTAATTGCCAAATTGGAGTTCCTCTAAGGCAAAAGCAAAAATCATGGTACATATAGACTATTACAAACACAAAATCTTGTGTGCAAACATAGTTGAAGCTTACCATCGTGGCAAATTCACTCACACTTCAAATGAGCAAGGTAAGCAGTTCCTTTCAAACTAGTTAAGTCAGAGATACGAAATTAAGCAAGTCAAAGTCAAACACAATTTTTTTTCATTTTCCTTTTATTTTTATCTATTTATTTTTTTATTAAAAACCGAATACCCATATTCAAAGAATGTTTGGAACGGTTCCATTGGCAATAAATAGGAGAAACTCTTCACTTTCCACAATCAATCCATGCAACCCCCTTTTCTCTCTCTCACACGCCTTCTCCACTGACATCACCTCTCCTTCCACCTATAAAAACCTCAACCATGGTTCTCACAAGCAACAACACTGATCTCACATCCCTCAAACGAAAGAGAAACCCTTCATCTCCTGTTCCCATGGATACCTCACCCATTCAATCGCCAATTCCTCTTCGATCCCACAATCCAATGCTCGCAATCACTCAGGGGGAACAAACCAACACTGACATCGAAATGAAATCCCCAATCTCAAACCCTAGATCCTCCACAAGAAAATCCAAAAAACGACGAGTGGAAGCTTCTGGTGAAAACATCGAGGAAACAGAGGAGAATGCTCAAACTCAGGGGGAAGCAAAAGGGTCCAAGAAACTCACTGCAAAGGAAAACAATCTGGTCGAGGGGTTCGCAATCAACTCAACATGGTGTGAAGCCACGAAATTTAAAGAGTTGATGGAAATCCTTGAACAACAAAAGTGGGTAAGTCTGTTGAGTACCTATGCCAAATCCCCCTTAATTCCTGAAGCTATGAAAGAATTCTGCAAGAACTTTGCATGTGTTGATAATGTATGTTCAAGTAAAGTGAATGGAACTCGCATCGAATTTGATGCCTCTTATCTGGAACAGCTGTTTGGTACACCCAATAGGGGTTTTGATATGTGGCTCAAAGGTCAAATCACAGTGACCATAGATAATGTAGATGAAAAAGATATAGTTGGTTCCATTGGAGGAGATTCTAAAGTATCCACCTCCACCTCACACAACTGCTTTTCACCTCTTCAAAAATTACTGTTTAATATTGTGTGGAGAGGTGTAGTTCCTCGAACTCAGAAAAGGAACATAGCAAGTCTGTTTGATGCATGTCTCATGTATTGTCTTGAAAGGAAAATTCCCATAAACTTTCCTGCAATCATGATCAAACACTTATCCACCTGTATCCCCAAATTCAAAATTCCATACTCCTCCCTTCTTACAGAAATCTTCAAAAGCTTCTCAGTTGACCTTAGCCCATACTTTGTGATTCCCTTAAAATCCACCCAAATCCTTCAACTTGAAATGCTCCATCTATTAAATCTTAAAGTGGTTCAGGGTAAAGTCATTAGGGCTGGAAAGGAAGAGAAACAAGATGAGGAAGATCAGGAAGGAATTGCAGTTAAAGAAGAAGTGGAGGAGGAGGAGGAACTCGAACAAATAGAGGTCCCTTTACCTCGAGGGAACAGGAAGAGTGTAGGAAAAAGAAAGAGCATGAGGGTAGCAATGAAGGAGAACAAGAAAAGAGGGCCTGTCTTTATGGAAATAAATGAGGAAGGGGATGTCAAGGAGATGCCCATAGAGGAGGATGCTGTTCCACTGAATCAAGAGGAACTGCCTGAAACTGTTAGGCCAAGAAAAAGGACACCCAGATCCTCCAAAAAGTCCAAAGCTCGTCGTGTTCCATCTGAACAGGAACATGTTCAAGATCATGGGGGTGCCTGGAACACAAAGGATGATCAGATATTGGAGCTAAAGGCAACAGTTGCTCGTCTGGTGGAACTACAGGAGGGAACAGATCACAGGATTAGCTCAATGCAGGCCCACATAGGTGCATTGGTTACAAGTGTCAAGACTCTCCAAAACGATCTTCACCACTACTCAGAACAAGCCAATGCAACTCGTGCCACAATCCTCACCAAGATCAACAATCTGGAATCTTTTGAGGAGACTGTGATAGAAGAAACTGCTGGTTCTGGTTCCCCATCCCAAGCCTAAATCACCCTATCCCATGTTTCTTTTATCTTTTGCCATGGAACAATCTTTTTAATTTGCTTTCGGTTTGTATAATTTTTAAACTTGGGTATTTGTTCCATCTTATTTTGACTTGCTGGGTTACACATATCTATGCTTTCTAGTCTTGATCATTACTGCTTGCTTTCACTTTATTGTATGAGTTAGTTTAATACTTTGAGGCTAGCTTAACTTGCCAAACGTTGATCGTGGGGCACTGTGTTTGGAATGGCTATATTTCGTGCTATGCTTTTTGTTGATGTCAACAGGGGGAAGTCATGGGTGCAAACTTCCAAGGCACACTCAATCCAGTTCCTGAATCAATCTCTCTGAATCTCTCTGTAAGCCAAGGGTGCTCCTCTTTCTTCTCTCTAATCTTTCTCTTTTGTTTTTCAATTTTTATGTTCTGTTTCACAATAGTCTGTATAAGTTCTTGTTTGTTTGTACTTACTCTCTTTGTAAAAAGTTTGCAAGTGTTGTCATCACCAAAAAGGGGGAATATTGTTGTTCCTAAGTTTTGGTTGATGACACACACATATTGCAAACTTCCTGATTGTGGTTGCTAAATGACTTTGAACAGGCATATGCCCAAGTTTCTATTAGGATAGGAACTTGAATAAACTGGTGAAGTTCCTGAGGTACACTTGGAACAGTCAATGGAGTTTCAGAGCTGGAAGTTGTATCTGTTCCAGTTTGAAGTCACAAAAGGAGCAACACAGTTACATATCAAGAGTTCCGAATATCCACAAGAACTATTACAGACTCATAGCCAAGAGTTCCTGTGTTAGCTAGAGAGGAACTCATCAATGTTCCTTGGCTGGAACGTCTGAAGCTTCTGAGTTGCAAGTTCCAGACAAAGGGAAGACATGAAGTCTAGGTAGTCCACTGTACTTAGAATTTTATGTAAATATTAATTATGCTAATGGTATATAGAGTACTCAAGGAACTTATGATTTAATTAGGCCATTTATTTTATTGGAAGCGATTTTTATGGAAAACATTTTCATAAATAAAAACAAGTTTTGCATATTTAATATAAAATAGATTTACGTTTTATTTTATTTAAACAAAACTTATTTTCCTAAAAATTCTCCTAAGTTTTTGTAGATAAATAAAATCTGTTTTAAAGAAATATTTTAGGGTTTGATTGAGTCAAATCACTAACTGCTTTATGGCTGAACGTGGGAAGTGGTCTTCCCCTTGTTCCTCAAGTCAAGGGACGTGGAGACCAAAGTGCTGGCAGTTAGCAGTTGAGGTTTTGAAGGGAACTAACCCTAAGGATAAACACTATAAAAGGGAAATCGTTTTTGGTTTAAAGTACACAAACATTCTGAGAGTTCTTGCTTTCCTAAAAACGTTTTGTCTAAGATTTTCTAAAACAGTTTGTGTCCTAGTTAATTCAAAGTTCCTAAGTTCCTTATATCCACACAAAAGCATTATTAATATCTAGAGTTATCCAAACACGAATTATATTTTGTATTAGTAAGGATAGAGTTATCCTGTTTAGACTTAGAGTTTAAGTCTGAGAGAGAGAAGTTAAGGAGTTGTAATCGAAGTAGATTACTGTGAGGAACACGAGTTTGAGAGGAACTTGTGTTGGAGAGATTATTGTAATCGAGGCATTACCATAATAAAAGAATTCTCTTCTTGATTAGTATCAAGAAGTTTTCACAATTGTTGTTATTGTCTTCTCTATTCTCAGTTTCTTGATTGTTTCTTAAGTTCCGCAAGAAACTTTATCAAAGTTCTAATTACAATTCACCCCCCCCCCTCTTGTGCGTGTTCCTACTGGAATAACAACACTGGCAAAGGATCAAGCAAAGACCCTTTGGAGTTAACCATTGACAAGGACGAGCTAAAGAGCATCGTGTTTCGAAATGGCAACATGGATTGGAGACCATGAGTTGTTGCGTGGGAAATTAAAATATTAATTTCTATGTTCTAAGATACAGCTGGAAAGTCTTCCACATATCTGTGAACTGCTTGGATAAGCAAATCCAAACAAAGCATCACTAGCAACCTATACAGTTGAAGTAAAAGTACTTATTGCCTAAGAAGCAATAAAACAGAGTTGTTTATATTAATGAGTTCTTCATTGAACTTGGGAAGATCACATGTCTGTTGACTTAATGGTTCTTCATTGCAAAATGCGTAGTACCACTAATGTAGCAAGAAAGACTAGATCACAAAATAAACATATTCAAAATATCTTATCATCATATCTCGAAGAACATTCGATGAAAAGGATATTAAGATTGGCAAAGCATGATAACTAAACCTATGCAACAAGTGAGAAGCAACACTTACATTATAGCACCGGAAATCAAGCATAGCTTTGAAATTCCATGAACTGTTTTAGAAGATGGGTTTGAGGCCCATGGTTGTAAAACATTGGGGTTGAACATTTATCATATATGAAATGTATTTTCATATTCCATTTAATGTTGGTTTAGTATTAAATGATGAGTCCCTTCAATTTGACGATATATTCAAGATAGACTGTCAGGACCAGTCCTGTGACTAAGAAATGTCTATCAAGTGACCTTGAATGTCAAAGGTTGAAAATGGTCCCTAGTCGGAGTTTTCTATAAAATTGGACGCATAGAAAACGTTAGACGATTAGAATGCAAGATGACTAGTAGTTCTGTTTCTTGAACTATGTGGACATGGCAATGTCATAATCATTTGCATAGATACTTACTTTGGGAAGACTAGTATCGGACAAGACCTATGAAACTTTACTGTAAGAGATGAAAATCTGTCATAAGTAAATTTCATTAAAATTATTAGACACTAAATCCTCAATACCTGAGTGATTTGAGATTACTTGTTTGAGAACTGGTTGCTTTGACGTTGACCAACCGTCGCACCGTAAAAGGAGGCTATAAAGGCAACGCTCAGGTAATCACCTATCAAACGAAGTCTAATCTCAAGATCGCAAGATTGGGATTGTCCTCCCATAAATCGGGATGAGATGCTTAAAAGTTGTACAAGGCCACTCGGAGAGCTAGAAACTGTGAAATGCATGGCCGTGCTCGGATGAATTATAGGTTATGATTATCTGTTTATTTGATCAGTTGAACTCTGAAATCGAGGAACACCTCTGGACATAATAAGGATGACAACTCTTACCTTATGTTCAAGAGCAAGCATCGAGCGACAAAGGAATTAGGAAATGCACACTTGTCCCTAAGGACAAGTGGGAGACTGAAGGAAATAATGCCCTTGGTCCAAGTATGCATTCTATGTTAAGTCTAATAAATGCGGTTCAGTATTAATTAACAAGTTAATAATTCAGTGAGATCAAGTGAGCTGAATGCCTGACTAGAGGCCGCTTCAGTTCAAGTGGAATTAATTATATTAATCTACAGCTTACTCTTGACTGAACTCGTAGGGTCACACAAATAGTACGTAAACGGATCAAGTATTTATTGGCATTAAATACTCCATCTATGGATATTCGGAATCGGCGGATCTTGGTTTCAGTGGGAGCTGAGATCGTCACAGGCAAGAAATGAATGCTCCGGAAACGATGATATTGCCGGAAACGGAAATATGGATCGTATCGGAAATATAAATATTATCCAAGTCGTAGATGTTGCCGGAAACGGAAACATGGTACGTATCGGAAAATATTATCGGAAATGGAAATATTGCCGGAAACGGAAATATTGTCAGAATCTGAAATATTTGTTCGAAACGGAAATTAATTCCGGAATCGGAAATATTAAATGTTGTTCGTATCGGAAATGAATTCCGGAATCGGGAATTTAATCGGAAGCGTATCGTACGAATTAGCATCGGACGAGGCCCCCTAGACGAAGGCCCAGCACGAAGCCAGGCCATCGCCCAGCGAGCCGCACGCAGCAACGCACGCCTCGACCAGGCCCAGGGCAAGGCCAGGCCCAGCCAAGGGCGCGCGCGCGCGCAGCACCGCACATGGGTTGTGCGCTTGTCGTGGGCCGCAAGGCCTGCGCGGGTGCACGGCTTTTACGATGCGTGTGCGGGAAATCCTAATCCTATTAGGATTCATGCGAAGATTAAAATCCTAAACCTATTAGATTTGCTTTGTTATTTAGAGTCCTAATAAAGTTCTAATTAACAAATCCACATCCTAGTAGGATTACAATTCCTTTTCCATACCTCTATAAATAAGGGCCTAGGGTCATTATTTGTACATATGATTCAAGTATTCAAAGTGATTTTTGAGAGCAAAAATTCAGTCATATAATTGCCTACAATACCCGAAAATTCTAAGTACCTTAAGGGCGATTCTAGTTGGTCAAGCTTAAGGCGGATCCGGACGTGCTGTGGACTATCTACGGAGGGACGACATTTGGAGTCCTAAAGACTTGTTCTTGTTCGGTTCGGGCGCAGCTAGGGAAGGCACGCAACAAAGTGTATGCATCTAAACTATGCTAAATGATTATGTGTAAATAATATGCTTTCCTGGCTTTATGGTTTTTCCGCATGATTTATGAATTGTCATATGTATCATAACCTAACAGTAACACCCCGACAATTCCCTTTTTTTCTAAAATAACCCTTTTATAAATATAACTATAGAGAATTATCAAAGTATTATCGTCCGTGTGAAAACGTAACGGCTTATTCAGAATTTTGCAGCGGAAAACATAAAACTAACTTTTAGGTTTATAAATAATCGATTAAATATTAAGTTCAAAAACCAATTAACGAAAATAAGGAAATACGAATAGTACGACAAATTTCAAGTCCAAGTTAACAAACCAAATCACTTAGCCAAACAAATCTAAATACAAGCTTTCTAATCCCGATCCCAATGATGCATCATCTTCAAACCTGTAGATGGGCAACGCTTATTGATCCTTAGAGACTGCTCACCAAAGATGGGTCATCACAGGATCAATAAGGCATAGCCATGATCAACTCACACAAACAAAGCACGTAATCAGCAAAGCTGAGTACTACATACTAAAACAATAAAAATCCTAACATGATACTATTAAACGAACAATCCTAACATGTTACTAATGAACATCAATAAGGGCAGACAAAACATGATAATTTGACGACCATACTTGACTAGACTAGGCTAGACTTGTAACAATAATATTATTTTAGTTGAAATAGACAATGGAGCGAGTTGTCCGTCCGGCAGTCTTCACTAAGGAAGACGAGGTACGGGCGCGACTCCATAACCTCAGAGACCTGC
This sequence comes from Spinacia oleracea, assembly GCF_020520425.1. Taxonomy (NCBI): domain Eukaryota; kingdom Viridiplantae; phylum Streptophyta; class Magnoliopsida; order Caryophyllales; family Amaranthaceae; genus Spinacia; species Spinacia oleracea. Next base: position 51,881,966 of record NC_079491.1, on the reverse strand, counting down.
GATATCGAGGAACATTTGAATAAAAATAGGACACGGTGATCAATCCAGTCCGAGATAAAGGCCATGGGCTACCACCATGAACCCCAACTCCTGTTTTTCCGTCACTTTAGACGTGCACAATCTAAAGCTATTGCTACTCAGTTTCACTTTACATGATTTACAAATTGAAACCCTGTTATGACTCAACAATCACATAAGGCATACAATCCACATTTATTCACAACTGTTTTTATCTTGGAATTAAGTAAGTGATCACAAAGGTATCAAACAAGACTCATTCCAATTAAATCCAACCTTTCCTTTGATACTGATCAACCCCTCTATATGGGTATAAGGTTTCAACTTACTAAACAAGGTCCTCGGCCCTCATAAAGTAGTGAAAAGCTAAAAGGGAATAACGATCAATCGATCTGAATCAATATATATAAAATAATCTAGTGTTCCCAATCAAACATGTTTGCATCAATCATCTACTAACATGTTATAATCCTCATAACGAAATATATATGTTCAACATGTCCATCCAACAATATTAAACATGAAATTCCAACATAATCAAGTTCATCAACATATTTCAACTTGGTTTCAACAGATAACACACATTCCAAGCACACAGGTATGTACGTACCTTGTGTAAACAAACTGATAGGCCACTTTAACACTTTCAAAAGTCTCCTAAAGAGAATTCTCCGCCTAAGACAACCAACAAATAATCCTAATCAATTTCTAATCATTGGCAATCATAATAAAGCATTCTAAATGCATCCTAAACATATTTAGAACCTTCCCCAATATCAAAATATAAACATTTGATTTCCTAGCATCATAATCATTGAATTAGTGATTGAAATTCGTTGAAAACATTTCTCACACGTCGTACTTTAAATTTTTAGCAATCTAAAGTAATTAAAAATTTGTTCAAAACATATTCAACATCTTTAACGTCATAAAAATAATAACTTTAATAATATATAATCGTTCCACCATGATTTACAATCATAAAAATCTTGATTTTCATGCTTTAAATAATCAAAAATCAATATTTCAATGTAATTGGATAATTTGAAAATTAAATATATTATTTGAACATACTATATAAATCTGAAAATCCAATTAACTCATAAAAATCATAAATTTATTAAATAAAATCATGAATTAAATAAACAAAATAAAATCAAAATAATTAGTTTACTTAGGGTTTAAGAAATAACCAAGAAAAGAGGGGAAGAGGAGGGCTGGCCGGCGATAGTTCACGGCGGCGGCAGGCGGTGGCTCGCGGCGAGGGAGGACGAGGCTGGCGCAATACAATGGTGCTGTTCGAACAAGGGACACGACTAAGAAGGAGAGCAAACAACCGACAGAAAATAACGAAAAAGGAAAAGGAATGAGGGAAGGGAGACTACCGTGCGGCGGTGGTCGAGGGTGTGCTGGCGGCGGCAGAGTGTCAGCGGCAGCAAAGCTCACGGTGGTTACTGGTTCGAACAAGCAACAACGAATAAGGGGGGGTGTGCAAGAAACAAAACCAAAAATAGAAAAATAAAAAAGGAAGAACGAAGGAGAACGAAGGAGAGGAGGAAGAGAACGAATTACCGACAGCGAGGATGGTGGTGGTTCGGCGGTGTGCGGTGGATGGCGGCTGCAAGGTTTGAGGGTTTGAGAATTCACGTGAAGGGTGAAGGATGAAGGAGAGAGATTTTTCTTTTGCTGTTTCTTTGGTTTCACGTGAGATGAGATTATGGGGGTTTGGGTTTATCATATTCGGCTTTACCCAATTGGGCTAGAATTAGGAACTTAGTTTAGGATTTCAATTCAAAATCGATTAGGAACGTTTTCTAAATTCAATCATTTTCGTAATTCGATTTCTTTTCAACATGAAATTCTAAAATTATTTTAATTTCATAAATCGTTGAAATATTTAAAACGTATAAAAATAAATATTCGTTAATTACATTTTATTTCTAAAATTCGTTCATTCTATTTAAATATAATTAACTATACGTTAAAATAAATTAATAAGATTTATAAAATTACGGGGGATTACACTCTACCCCTCTTAAAAGTAGTTTCGTCCCGAAACTTGACACGAAAATTCACACATTTTTCAAGAGTTTTCAACTTATTCTTACTGGAGAAGTACTTGTGCCCCTCATGTGCACCTTTTGCCAACTTAAAGTTGTTTGTGTTACTCATGAACATCTTTCTCTTATGCGGAGAATCTATTTACTTGCATCAACATGTATAAGTTGCTTAAAATGAGCATAAAATTGCATAAAATTGCTATACAAATAGGTAAAAAGCGCGAATTTCTATCGCATTCTACCCCCTTAAAGAAAACGAGTTACGCCCTCGTAACCCACCTCAGGGAATAACTTTGGATACTTCTACTTTAGCGAATCATGTCTCCAATGCTATATTTCCACAAAAACCGTAGCAAGTGGGATTTCTACACTTCTTTCCACACAATGCCTCAATAGGTGCTATGTTAAAGCTCACGTAGTAACTATTGTTGCAAGAAATTCAATCGAATCTAGATTGTCTTCCCAGTTACACTTAAAGTCAATAACACAGGCTCTCAACATATTTTCCGTTAGTAATCTCAGTTTGTCCATCGATCGCAGGGTGGAAAGCAGTACTCATTTTCAATGTCGGTTTAAGATTCAGTAGACCTTTGTGTCAAAGCTTCAGAGTTTTATGGTAAGGATCTCAAATGTTGTCCCATAAAGATAATGTCTCCAAATCATTCAAAGTGAACACAATAACAGCTAACTCTAGGTCATGGGTAGGGTAATTGATTTCATAAGGTCTCAATTGTCGTGACGACAGGTGCAGAGGTCAAACGCTCTTTTAAAATCTAGAAAGTTTTCTCACATTTCTCACTCCACTCGAAATTCGATTCCTTTTTCATCAAGTTGGTCATTGGTTTTTCTTTGTTCGAAAAGTCTTTGACAAACCCCCTATAATAGACAGCTAGGCCTAGGAAACTTCAAACATCAGACACGTTCCTTTAGAGTAGGTCACTCACTCACAGCTTGATTCTTAGTAGGATCTACAGAAACTCCTTCTACTCAGCTTTCCCTTTTTAGTGAACCTCATTACGCCTTTCATGGATGTATAACTCTTGGGCTTAACTCTTATCACTTTCACCAATTCATACATTCCCATCTTTTCAAGACAACAAATGATTTCAAACGATCCTGGACCACTCAAATCTTCTCTTAAATTTATTCCCTTACATAACGTAGTTTTCAATCAATTTAGTCCTTCACTTTTCCGTCGGTGTCACTTATACACATATGACTTCAAGATTTGTATACTTCATTTAATAAAACTAGATTCTTCCTAAGCGTCTCCAAGTAATCCTCAATTGTTTTTCATGCTCTTTCTCATTCCTTGAATAAATCAGGATATCATCAATAACATAATAACGAACTTAATTCAGAATTCGTGGAAAAATCTTATTCTTCAAATCCATAATTATGGCAGGTGCATTGGTTAACCCAAAAGACATGATTCTAAACCCATAATGACAATAACGAATCCTAATGAGGTCTTAAGTATATTCTTATCAGCTACTCTAAATCGGTGGTACTTTAAACCCAAATCAGTCTTCGAGAACACACTCGCCCAATTCAATTGGTCTAATATGTCATCTATCCTGGGCAAGGGATACTTGTTCTTGATGGTGTTTAGCTCCCTAAAATCGATGCATAATTCCATACTCTTATCTTTCTCCTTAACAAACAACACAGGAGCTCCCCACGGTGATGCACTAGGCCTAATATATTCCTTGACCAAACAACTCTTGCAACTGTGTCTTAATTAGCTCATTTCAGGAGGTGTCATTCTATATAGTGCTCTAGATATATGCGTCATTCTAGGAACTAAGTCTACAGGGGACTCAACGGCTCTTAGCAAGTGGCATACCTGCAATCTCACTAGGAAACACATCCATGAATTCATTCACAATTGGAACATCCTCGATCTTCATTCCGACTTCTTAACTCACATCTAGCTCACACAACCGAAAAATAGTTCACAAGGCAAGTTCTTAAACAATTTGGTACACCTTATGGTTACAACAGTAGGAATACTAACGGGTAAATCAATCACCTCAAAATCTACTAACTTCGAACTCTTAATAAGAGATGACGAAACAAAAGAATAAGCTTTCCCTGAATCAAATAACTTTCTAACTAGCACGGAGTTAATAGAAAAGTAACAGAAACTAAGTCAACAGGTCGCTTAGCTTCATTTCGACTTATCACAGACAGTTTACCCGGGGCCTTGTTATGGTTGTTATTCTAATTAGCAGACTTATGGAGGTTTCCTTGGCTGTCTTGCGACCCTATAGGCTTCGAACTCTAATTTCTTGACTGGTTAAATCCCGACTTCACCTGGTTACCACTCTCATTACCATTTTGTTCCTTTTTCTGCTTAGTAAAGCACTCATACTTCCTATGCCCCTTTTTTTGACAATAGTTACAGTTCATTAATTCTCCCTTACAATTCCTACCAGGATGGTTGTTATTGCACATCTTACAGTGATACACTCTCTCAGATTGGTTCCTATTGTTGTGCCCCTGTTTGTTCCTTCCTTGAAAGTTTCCATATCCATTCCCATTCCCATTTTCATTCATATTCCTCTCGAAATTCCCTTGGTTTTCCCCAGCATTAAACTTTTTCCTTTTCTCCCAAGAACAATATTTTTTTCTTGTCCCTTTTAGACTGCAAACCATAAATATGAGCAGTTTTCCCATACACAATATCCAAAGATGTAAAGGTTTCCCCACCTAATCCTAATTGGATCTCCTCAGTCAAACCTTGCTTAAATATCAGAGTCTTTAGCTCCTCTGTGGCTACAACCTCAGGCGCAAACCACGACAGTGCTACAAATTTGCTATAGTAATCGGCAATGGTCATGCTCCCCATACTAAGGTTTATGAATTCCTAAACTTTTTTCTTTCTCATAAAAGGTAGGGTAAAACTTTCCCTTAAGGCAGTAACAATTGAATCCTAATTGAATCTCTCAGCAGTGCTAAGCCTAACTCTATTCTCTCTCCACCATAAATCAGCTTCATGTTTCAAATACATGACAACTTGACCCACTCTCATATTCTAAGGACGGTTCACAGCCTCAAACAATTTCTCAAACTCTCTAACCTAGTTCTCTAAAAAGTAAGATCAGTTTCCCCCTTAAAGTATGGTGACTTAACTTTGGCTAGTCTCTCAAACATGTCCCCAGCAGAATCGGGACGCTCAGTTCTCTCTTGGATCAGCTTTTCCGCCAAGAGGCGAATAGCAACAACTAAGTCATTATTGTTGGCCATTCTATAACACGACCTGAAATTAATATACTCTGTCTTAGGTTCTAAACATCACTTACATGTCATTCTATATCAAGCAATATTTGGTTTGACCATAGTGATCGCCTCAATAAACAATATGCACATAAAATCATTTACGAAGGTGCAACGATCATTGCAAAATAATTCTCCTCGATCATTCGCGAACGACATTCACATAAAGGACATCCGATCGAGGGAAAAAAAATCAAATTCAATCATCACAAATAATAATAATAAAAGAAATTATTCCTCTTCGCATGCCCAAACTAAATCATTGACCACTTGGATAATTAAATATTTAACTTTAATTCCTCAAAAGAAACTTGTATTTCCTAAAAGAAACTTTTATTCCTCAAAAAAATATTAATAACAATTTCCAAACCATAATAACGTACTTGTCCCAAAATAAAATAAAAGCGCTATGCAATAAATTTAAACTATCGTTGGGCGACTTGTCCCACATTATTCCCAACATAAATAAATAATGAAACGATCTTAGAGGGAAACATTATCAATCTTGTTCTTTGATTCCTTATAGCTTTCTAGAGTAAAGGGCTCGTATTTAAATTCATCATCATCCTCGGTATTAAAATATTAAGCTAGTTTTCTCTGCCTTGTGGATCTTCATATCCTTTGAGACTGAGGTCATCCTCTTCTGGCTCAGTATCACTATATTATAAATATCAACTCTAGTATGCCCTCTAACACGGTCAAACTCACGAATGGCTTCCTCATCCCTATCAGGGTCTCCTGTTCTTAATATATGACGCATAGTGCGTTCAAAGCTGGTGTAACTATTAATGTCAGACTCATAATCCATTTCATTCTCATGATCACTTAGTACAATTGGGTTGTTCTTGGATCCTAGCAAGATATTCACGTCTAAACACCACTTTCTTCACAAAGATATCAATGGTCTCTATATCGATCTTTCTCGAGAGATCCTATGTTGGTATACTTAGAAAGAAATATTTTATTTCTGAAATAAACAATTTCAGGTCTCACTAATGACTTCCCAACCAAATCATAATCAAAATTCGATAACACAATAAGTTTGGTGGAAACAAACAATTTCTATTATGCACATATAATTACAACATTTAAACAATAAACACATGCACGTACATAACAATTAATTTCTTATGCTAGCATTAACTAGCTACTAATGCACATGTAATTCTATCTTATATGCCCTTCTTATACTACCCATCTCTCGTAATAAATCAAAATAAGTAAACATTGAAACGCTTAAAATAAAACAAGAATGATTAATAAGAAAGAAATTTTTATTAAACGAATAAATAATAACGAATAAATAGAAGGTCTTGTTTTTTTTTTTTCGTTCTAATATATTTAATTTAAATTCGAAAAGAAGAACGTACTTAATTCACATAAACATAAAGTTTCGAATAAATAAATTAATTTCAAACTTAAATAAGAAATATTGATATACTTTTTAAACAAAATAAAATGAATTTGGTCCCCCAAAAAAAAGTACGCATTTTTTAATGATATAATAAGTAGAAGCTCAATGCTAGGAAATTCGTTTTAGAAAACTAGCTAGTTTAGGCGCCTAAAAATCATTGAAGTAAAACCATAAGCTCTGATACCACTTTGTAACACCCCGACAATTCCCTTTTTCTAAAATAACCCTTTTATAAATATAACTATAGAGAATTATCAAAGTATTATCGCCCGTGTGAAAACGTAACGGCTTATTCAAAATTTTGCAGCGGAAAACATAAAACTAACTTTTAGGTTTATAAATAATCGATTACATATTAAGTTCAAAAACCAATTAACGAAAATAAGGAAATACGAATAGTACGACAAATTTCAAGTCCAAGTTAACAAACCAAATCACTTAGCCAAACAAATCTAAATACAAGCTCTCTAATCCCGATCCCAATGATGCATCATCTTCAAACCTGTAGATGGGCAACGCTTATTGATCCTTAGAGACTGCTCACCAAAGACGGGTCATCACAGGATCAATAAGGCATAGCCATGATCAACTCACACAAACAAAGCACGTAATCAGCAAAGCTGAGTACTACATACTAAAACAATAAAAATCCTAACATGATACTATTAAACGAACAATCCTAACATGATACTAATGAACATCAATAAGGGCAGACAAAACATGATAATTTGACGACCATACTTGACTAGACTAGGCTAGACTTGTAACAATAATATTATTTTAGTTGAAATAGACAATGGAGCGAGTTGTCCGTCCGGCAGTCTTCACTAAGGAAGACGAGGTACGGGCGCGACTCCGTAACCTCAGAGACCTGCGATATCGAGGAACATTTGAATAAAAATAGGACACGGTGATCAATTCGGTCCAAGATAAAGGCCATGGGCTACCACCATGAACCCCAACTCCTGTTTGTCCGTCACTTTAGACGTGCACAGTCTAAAGCTATTGCTACTCAGTTTCACTTTACATGATTTACAAATTGAAACCCTGTTATGACTCAACAATCACATAAGGCATACAATCCACATTTATTCACAACTGTTTTTATCTTGGAATTAAGTAAGTGATCACAAAGGTATCAAACAAGACTCATTCCAATTAAATCAAACATTTCCTTTGATACTGATCAACCCCTCTATATGGGTATAAGGTTTCAACTTACTAAACAAGGTCCTCGGCCCTCATAAAGTAGTGAAAAGCTAAAAGGGAACAACGATCAATCGATCTGAATCAATATAAATAAAATAATCTAGTGTTCCCAATCAAACATGTTTGCATCAATCATCTACTAACATGTTATAATCCTCATAACGAAATATATGTGTTCAACATGTCCATCCAACAATATTAAACATGAAATTCCAACATAATCAAGTTCATCAACATATTTCAACTTGGTTTCAACAGATAACACACATTCCAAGCACACAGGTATGTACGTACCTTGTGTAAACAAACTAATAGGCCACTTTAACACTTTCAAAAGTCGCCTAAAGAGAATTCTCCGCCTAAGACAACCAACAAATAATCCTAATCAATTTCTAATCATTGGCAATCATAATAAAGCATTCTAAATGCATCCTAAACATATTTAGAACCTTCCCCAATATCAAAATATAAACATTTGATTTCCTAGCATCATAATCATTGAATTAGTGATTGAAATTCGTTGAAAACATTTCTCACACGTCGTACTTTAAATTTTTAGCAATCTAAAGTAATTAAAAATTTGTTCAAAACATATTCAACATCTTTAACGTCATAAAAATAATAACTTTAATAATATATAATCGTTCCACCATGATTTACAATCATAAAAATCTTGAATTTCATGCTTTAAATAATCAAAAATCAATATTTCAATGTAATTGGATAATTTGAAAATTAAATATATTATTTGAACATACTATATAAATCTGAAAATCCAATTAACTCATAAAAATCATAAATTTATTAAATCAAATCATGAATTAAATAAACAAAATAAAATCAAAATAATTAGTTTACTTAGGGTTTAAGAAATAACCAAGAAAAGAGGGGAACAGGAGGGCTGGCCGGCGATAGTTCACGGCGGCGGCAGGCGGTGGCTCGCGGCGAGGGAGGACGAGGCTGGTGCAATACAATGGTGTTGTTCGAACAAGGGACACGAATAAGAAGGAGAGCAAACAACCGACAGAAAAGAACGAAAAGGAAAAGGAAGGAGGGAAGGGAGACTACCGTGCGGCGGTGGTCGAGGGTGTGCTGGCGGCGGCAGAGTATCGGCGGCAGCAAAGCTCACGGTGGTTACTGGTTCGAACAAGCAACAACGAATAAGGGGGGTGTGCAAGAAACAAAACAAAAAATAAAAAAATAAAAAAGGAATAACGAAGGAGAACGAAGGAGAGGAGGAAGAGAACGAATTGCCGACGGCGAGGATGGTGGTGGTCCGGCAGTGTGCGGTGGCTGGCGGCTGCAAGGTTTGAGGGTTTGAGGATTCACGTGAAGGGTGAAGGATGAAGGAGAGAGATTTTTCTTTTGCTGTTTCTTTGGTTTCACGTGAGATGAGATTATGGGGGTTTGGGTTTATCATATTGGGCTTTACCCAATTGGGCTAGAATTAGGAACTTAGTTTAGAATTTCAATCCAAAATCGATTAGGAACGTTTTCTAAATTTAATCGTTTTCGTAATTCAATTTCTTTTCAACATGAAATTCTAAAATTATTTTAATTTCATAAATCGTTGAAATATTTAAAACGTATAAAAATAAATATTCGTTAATTACATTTTTATTTCTAAAATTCGTTAATTACATTTTTATTTCTAAAATTCGTTAATTCTATTTAAATATAATTAACTATACGTTAAAATATATTAATAAGATTTATAAAATTACGGGGGATTACATGTAGCATTGGGGACATGATTCTTTGAAATAGAAATATCCAAAGTATTCCCTGAAATGAGTTACGAGGGCGTAACTCGTTTTCTTTAAGAGGGGTAGAATGCGATAGAAATTCGCGCTTTTTACCTATTTGTATAACAATTTTATGCATTTTATGCTCATTTTTAGCAACTTATACATGTTGATGTAAAGTAAATAGATTCTCCGCATAAGAAAAATGTGTTCATGAGTAACACAAGCAACTGTAAGTTGGCAAAAGAGTGCATATGAGTGGCACAAGTACTTCTCCAGTAAGAATAAGTTGAAAACTTTTGAAAAATGTGTGAATTTTCGTGTCAAGTTTCGGGACGAAACTTCGTTTAAGAGGGGTAGATTGTAATCCCCCGTAAATTTATAAATTTTATTAATATATTTTAACGTATAGTTATTTATATTTTAATAGAATTTACGTATTTTAATAATAAATATATAATTGACGTATATTTATTTTATTTGATTACATTCTAAATATTTTAACGATTTATGAAATCAAAAATAATTTTAGAATTTTATGTTGAAAAGAATTTGAATTACGAAAATACATGAATTTAGAAAACAATCCGTTTGAATTAAAACACTAAAGTTCATTCATAATTCTAGCCCAACTTGGTAAACCCAAAACAAATAAGCCCATAATTCCATGCCCATGTTTCAACTTCACGTGAAATCTCAAAACCTCCTTTCTCCTTCATTGTACGTGAAGTGCAAAACCACAACCCCCTTTCTCCCTCACGCCGCTCCTCCATTGCTGCTAATGTTCACGCCGCTGCCACAACCGTCGGCGCCTCCTCCACCGCCGTTCCGTCGTCGCCGATGCGGTAACTCCTCCTCCTTCTCTCTTTCGTCTTTTTTCTCTTTTGTTTCGTTTCTTGCACACCCCTTGTGAGGGGGTCGAAAAAGCACGAGGCTAATGCGTGACCTCGTCCCTCGTGGGTGTGACGCTTCTTTTTGTCAAATCAAGTGTAATTGGATTTCCTGTGAGTTTACACCCAATTGACTAGTAATATAGGAGTCGCCATTCAGTTTTTAACGACAATGAGAAAAACTGACAAAACCCGGTTATCGTGACATAAAGGGAGTGCAATTATGTTTGACCACGACGACCGTAGGTTCCCTTGTGATCCCTGGTGGTGGGGATCGCTCAACGTACACCCGCAGGGTAGAGATTGAGGGTTCGGGGGACTGTAACTACCGAGAGGAGTACTCGCTCTTCGATAACTCCAGAGGCAGGATATCCTTACTAGCTCAGCATAAATAATTGAAGGGACATGCGTTAACTATTAAACTAATCTAAGTCGATTTTAATAATATGCAACATATAGTACTAGATCGAGCGCGATTATCTGAGTTAGATTGTTTTAAGGGACCTAGCATGATAATCCAATTTCCCAAAAATACCATATTTATTAAGCGTGATCGAACAATCAGATTTTAGTTAGTTTAACCGTTCATAAAAGGGCGAGGAAAGCAATTAAACCATGGAAAAGGGACACATTACGACGCACCCTTGAGAGGTGCGTCACGGTTCTCAGAAAACTAACCACTTTGACTTTGCTATTTCTCCTTTTATTTAACGAATCTCAAATTATGGGACGGGATACGTTCTGTTTGATTCATGGATCGATTGCGACAGAACACGTGATCAGTTTTGCAGCGTGAGGCTTAGGCTTAGGGGTTTAGAGTCAATACTCAGAATATAATTGTGTGTTGTTGTGTTCTCTTCACGTCGGTTTTAGGGGTCTATTTATAGGAAAGAGTGGCGTAGAAAGATAGATTTTCAGGAATTTGAATACGAAACGGATTAGGAAAAGAATCCGTCCCAGGTATTTTCGGCGCCCAGCTCTGGGCGTCAAAGATTTCGGCGCCCAGGGCTGGGCGTTGAAAATAGGGTATGGCAGAATTCTTTGTCAGATTTGACTCTAGAGTACGGAGTTCATTAAGAGACTTAATCCGAGTTATTTGGTGCGTATCAATTTACGACGGAATGCGTCTGGGCCCTTTGCGAACTCTAGGTTCGTTATGAGTTTAATTAATACGTTAACTCTTTTATCGAACTGCGATAGGAATAGAATTACTTTTACAATTTCTATCTCTTTTAGGATTTATGTTGGAGTGCAACACCTAATTCTGACAGGTTTCTATCTTTTTATTCTTACTACTTTTAGCAACTACCCTTTACGGCAGTTACTATTTTTAGCAGGTTTCCATAAATAGCAGGCTTCGGGTGAAACGAAAAGGGTGATTGAGATTCGTTATTTTATAGGAGATGCGTTGTCAAGTGGAGATTTACGTTTTCATCATCGAACCTTCCCTTTCGGGAATGGGGACAAAAGTAGGTGTCTACATCCCTTAATCGTGGATGTTTGTTCGACCAGCACAACCACCGCGAGTGTTCCTCGCCACCTCACGGCCGCCTTTGCCGCGCCGCACCGCCCAGCCGCTCCAGCCTCCCTCCTTTCCCCTGTCAAGCACATAATCGCAGCCCCTCTCTTCATTGTTCTGACTTCTTGCTTGCACAGCCACCACGACGTGACTACCTACAACCGCCACCATCAGCAAGCGTCACCCAAACTCGGCAACCACCTGCACCGCCGTCGCGCAGCCCGCCGTCGGCCAGCTTCCCTGACTTTCCTTTGGTTGATTTCTAAACCCTTAAAACTAATTAATGCTTTAATTACATTTTAATAATTTAATTTATGTTTCTTGAATTAAATTTATGATTTTTATGATTAAGTTATGAATTTTCAGATTATAATTTTGCTTAATTAATAATTTAATTTTCAGATTATATAATTGGTTTGAAACGGGATTTGAATTATTTAAATTGCGAATTTTAAGGTTCTAATAGTTTAAACTCATGTTAGGATGATTATAAGTTATTAAATTATTATTTTTATGATTTTAAGTATGTTGAATATATTTTGGAGTCGTTTCGAATTAATGCATATAGCTGAAAATTCTAAGTATGGTGTTTGCGAAGAGTTTTCAATGAGTTTCAATCATTAATTCAATAATTATGATGCTAGGAAATCAAATATCCAAGTTTTGACATTGGGGAAAGTTCGAAATATGTTTAGGATGTATTTAGAATGCTTTATTATGGTTGCGAATGATTAGAAAGTGATTGGGAATATTTGTTGGTTGTTTTAGGCGGAGAATTCTCTTTAGGCGACTTTTGAAAGTGTTGCCTATCAGTTTGTTTACACAAGGTACGTACATACCTGTGTGCTTGGTGATGTGTGTTATTATTGAAACCATGCTGAATTTGTCGATGAACTTGGTTATGTTGAAATTTACATGTTTAATATTGTTGGATGAACATGTTGAACATATATTTCGTTATGAGAATTAAAACATGTTAGTATGGATGATTGATGCAAACATGTTGGTTGGGAACACTAGATTATTTTATATATATTGGTATGGATCGATTGATCGTTGTTCCCTTTTAGCTTTTCACTACTTTATGAGTGCCGAGGACCTTGTTTAGTAAGTTGAAACCTTATACCCATATAGAGGGGTTGATCAGCATTAAAGGAAAGGTTGGATTTAATTGGAATGAGTCTTGATTGATACCTTTGTGATCACTTACTTAATTCCAAGAAAAAAACAGTTGTGAATAAATGTTGATTGTATGCCTTATGTGATTGTTGAGTCACAATAGAGTTTTAATATGTAAATCATGTAAAGTGAAACTGAGTAGCAATAGCTTTAGACTGTGCACGTCTAAAGTGACGGACAAACAGGAGTTGGGGTTCATGGTGGTAGCCCATGGCCTTTTCTGGGACCAGATTGATCACCGTGTTCTATTTTTATTCAAAAGTTCCTCGATATCGCAGGTCATTGAGTTTACGGAGTCGCGCCCGTACCTCGTCTTCCTTAGTGAAGCTTCTAGCTAGACAACTCGGTCCATTGACTATTTCAATTAAAGTAATATTATTGTTATCAAAGTTTAGTCCAGTCTAGCCTAGTCTAGTCAAGTGTGGTCTTCAAATTAATATGTTTTGTCTGCCCTTACTTATGTTTTGTTAGTATCATGTTAGGATTGATCATTTAATAGAATCATGTTAGGATTATTATTGATTTCGTATGTAGTACTCAGCTTTGCTGATTACGTGCTTTGTTTGTGTGTGTTGATCATGGCTATGCCTTATTGATCCTGTGATGACCCATTTTGGTGAGCAGTCTCTAAGGATCAATAAGCGTTGCCATCTACAGGTTTGAAGATGATGCATCATTGGGATCGGGATTAGAGAGCTTGTATTTATTTTATCTTGCTAAGTGATTTGGGTTTTGTTAATTTGGACTTTAAACTTGTCATACTATTTACATTTCCTTATTTTCTTTGATTGGTTTTTGGGATTAATTCTGTAATTGATTATTTATAAACCTAAAGTTAGTTTTATGTTTTCCGCTGCAAAATTTTGAGTAAGCCGTTACGTTTTCACACGGGCGATAATACTTTGATAATTCTCTATAGTTATATTTATAAAAAGGGTTATTTTAGAAAAAGGAGAATTGTCGGGGTGTTACAACCTACTTGTACTACAGTTCTATTTATAGTATGAGTACATATACATTGTCGGGGTGTAAAATAACAGGATATACATACCGTATGATCTATATTCATTGTATTTTCAGTTTGATCTGGACTCATAATATTTGGACTCATAACTTGGACTCATAATATTTGGACAAAATATTTTTTGAATCCTAATATTTGGACACAATATATGAGTTTGATCTGGACATAATCTGTACATGATCTGCGTATACTCACATATTCTAATAAGTTCACATGAAGTGGACATGATATGTACGGATCTATACATAATATGTAAAAATCATATGTATGTACAGATCATGACATGTTCCGGCTTTGATAATAACATGATACACATTGAACGGTTTAAACTTGTTAACGAATTTGTTAATGAATTCAATGAAACGATCCGTTTGTAACCGAACGGAAACAGTGCAACTAAGGACGTTGTTTTCCTTTGTGTTGGAAAGGAAAATTTCAGATAAAGCTGTATCTGAGAAAGAATATCTCAGAAAGAAGAATATCTTAGAAATTTTGATTTGATTCCTTTTAAAGAATATCTCATAAATTATATGACAGTAGGCTTTAACAAATTTCTTTGGTACATTATAAAGGACAGAGAATATCTAATAACATTCAGTGACAGAGAATAATTATATGACAGAGAATATATATGACAGAGAATATCTCATAAATTATGGCAGAGAACAATATATTTGGATTATGTGGTAAGTGTCGTCAATTCAGGAGAATAATAATTTGGGCCCACAAATGTAACGTGTTTCCTTCATCACAATTTCACTTACTAAATCATGATCCAAAAACATCACGTTTTTTGGTAGCAGATTTGCTAATTTATTTCCCACCAAAACCACATCACATGTTATATTTATTCATTTATTCAGCACAAGTTTTTTGGAATTCCTAAAGAGAAATGGATGGAATTATAATGCAGAGCTCGTCAATGGAGAACCACAAAGTAAAAAATTTTGAGCATGTAGAAGTTATGCTTAAACCAACTTCTACATTACAATTAAGCGAGTCAAAAATAGTAAACTACGGCAAGTTTTTCCCCAAACCTTGATTCAAAATCAATAGTTGTTGTTAGTCAACCAAGCTCTTCTACAAACCTCCTCAAAGTCACTTACTTAGCAAAAAAACAGTGCGTAGATTTCATTCTAAATCCATCTCAGATTGACCCACAATTCACCAATGTAGTGCAGATTTCTACCACGGGAATTATTAAACCATTCTATTTGCCGGATTTATCCGATCTAGCGTTATTGCCAACCCCTTTGAAGATTTTCTACACTTGGTATATTAAAGAGTCAAAGGTTATTGACATATTAACGAGAATTGATACAATTATGTCAATATGCTATCCACAATTGCCGCTCACTTACGAGACAGTGATACTATCCAAAGGTTCGTACCATTTTGAAATGTCTAGTTTATCGGATTATCTGAAAATAATGAAGCTTGATTTGAGGCAGTTGCACAACATTCATATTAAGGCAAGGTCTAAGTCTATCACCGCTGATCTTCGGGATGGGAGGCGCTTAGAGGTTGATGTGGATGTGAGTTCAGAACAGCGGGCCGAATGTGAATTCAGAAAATAAACAACTGATGTTTTTATTTGAAATTGTAAGGGGATGACATTGGAATGTTTTCCTACAAGAATGAAACAACTTATCAACGCAGTTGAACCCGACCTGCTGATTATCGGAGAAACAAGGGTAACAAAAACTATGTGTAAGTTGATAATGAAGGAGTATCCATCCACATTTGCAAAGGTTGCAGAACCACAAGGTTTGTCGGGAGGGATTGCGGTAATAGGATTGTCTAACAATGTTTCAGCCAAGTCTTTTAAGGTTTCCACTAATAAATGGATGGGGATTATTCATGTCTCTTAATGACAACAACTCATTTTACGAGTTACTTCTTTTATATTTAGGTTATTTTTACTTTGTTCTTTATTTAGTTAGTTATCACGTTTTGTTTTGTAATTGGACTAGTTCAACTAGTTTTGTAGTTGGACTAGTAAACCTGGTGATAAACCTAACTGTAATATCGTACGGTTTTATAATATGGTAGTTGAAAATTGATGGTCATGGTCCAATTTTCATTTCCTTCTGATTAGATTCCACTGCTTATTAGCTGTCATATTCTGGAGCACTGGAGTTGTAGGTCATTTTCAGACAGTGTGTTGTCACCTCTCCTGCAAATACTGTCACATATCCTGCTGACTCTGGGGTTCCTCTACGAGCAGTAATCTACTACTACTATCCATATTATAAAATGGAAGATGTGGTAATTTCTTTTTGTTTGAAGGAACACCATCAAGGATTGCTAATTAGTGTCGTAAAGGTATGTTAATCTCCTCTTATTTACCTTATTATTACTAAGATTTTTTGTTGTAACACCATCAAGCATTGATAAATTTCATGATTACTTTTTGTTTAACTGATTTGTAGGGAAAATCCGGTTGGGAGTAGCACCTACGTTTTTTGCTATCCTCCTAGCAAGAAAAACACCAGCCCTGAGAAAAATTATGCGGTCCTGATGAATGCCATGATGGATGGCCCATCGGAACCGAGAGCTAAGTTGGGGTACCACACGCTGAAGGCGCGAAACAGAACAAAGATGTTTGCACACCAGCTGGCTACCGTTGCTAGGAGTGGTTATGATGTAGTGAAAAAACAATTGCATGGAGAATTCTAATTTAAAAAACAATAGAAGAACAATAATTAGTATTACCGACATGATAAAAGCATATTTTTTATATTTCAAGAACTTAACTATAAACTTACGGGCCATAAAGGACATGTATAAAAATTCTTGCCAATATTTGCACCTCGCTTGCAGGTTTGGAGAGGAGATTCCAAGTTATGATAACATTTCACCATTCCCCTACAACCCTTTCGTGAAATTGAACCAGGCCGCAACTCGGTTGACATAAGATGAAGAGATGGAGGAGGAATGAAGAGGGAGATGGAGAGGAGATGAAAAATAAATGCAATTACAAAGTAAGGAAGCGGGTCGGTGGTATTTATTAAGGATGGTGGGTGGTAGGATTAAATTAAGATTGAGATTTAATAAAGTGAATAACTCTTTTTTTTTAATATGTCACCAATGACATATATACTGTCATATCTGGGATCTATTCTGCCATTTGTTACCTTATCCTCTAAAAACCATATAGTCTTACAAATAATTACCAAAAATCTGAATAATCAAATTTTACTCACACCTACTTATTTACCCTTTTCTCTTTGTTTTCAATCAAACGTAAAGTATTTACAGTCATATATATAAAATGTCAACGAATTAGATGGTTCTTTTTCAAAAACAATGCGTCTGATGTAGTAAATTATAACCAACACATTTAGAAAATGGCCTATAATTTACCCATACTTATACGAATGGCGGGCGTATAGTTTACCCATACCTTACAAAATGGCCTTTATCTACAAAATGCAACGAATTGCCAATAATTTACAAAGTGGAGCCAATAAATAATTAGCCTAGCATCCCAAACTTTACTCTAACGGCCTATGAATATGTCATATTAATTAGGAAGTGTTGGCCTATACTGTCACATGATAGATAACTATTGTCACAATTTGGATTAAGGTTATCATGACTCGTGGAATGTCCGTTCTTTAGAACACCTTTAGTGCTTGTCAATCTATCAAAATAAATGTGTCGATACTCTACAAAATGTGTCAGGAACGAGGGTTTACAAACAGGTTTGTCAGTCTATCCAGGCTTCATGAATCCATTTAAGCACGTCTTTCTTGGCTTCGTTGAAATCCGACATAACGTCTTCACATAATAGTCATTTCCTTTCTTCTGGAAAACTGGCAACCTATAATAATCCATGTCACAATAGTGAGTTGGGAAAAAAATAGTGATTTGTCATGTCATATAAGCAAAAAAGAATATTTTACCGGATCCAGACGAGTTATGATCCTATCCGCATTCCGTTTAATACAAAGTAGCATCCACACACCACAACCGTGCTTGGATAATACATACTTACAATATAAGAACACTGTAAAACATATAACACCATATGAACAAGGTTAGTCATGTTCGGATGAAACACTTACCCGTCCTCTTGTTGTTCCATGGCCAATGATGTTCTAGGCCATTCACTTCTAATTGTATCAGAAACCCACTCCGGATCTAATAATGAAAATGCAGTGTCCATCGCATAGGCCTGGATATTGTTGAAAATACTTAGCTGACGATGAGGACATTATACTACAAAGAAATCTATAGGTAAGTTTTTGCATACCAATTGGGTGACCTCTAATGACTGATAGCAGCATCGGTGGTGCTCAGTGAGTCCATTACTAGGATCTCTTGTCTATTCATTGAGAATGCAACACACCACCAGTGTCATCTCACTAGAACGGGCACAAACACCTTTAAAAAACAAAACTTAGTCATCAGATAGTTTTCTATTAAAATAAAACACTTACCATATTACAGTGTTTATAAAAAAATGTGAAGCACTTATACGTACCACATTTATTATAGTGAGAGGTGTTCCACTCAGGTATTTAGTGTACCGTTGCGCAAGGCTATTAATTTTATCAGAATCACCTTTGGCACCCACAACTAATGTCTGTCCCACACAAGTAAGAATACCAGTGAATGTTGAAATTATAGGGGAGGGATGGGGGGAGGGGGGAATGACAAAGCAATTTGACATAGCTCTCACCCCAAACGCAGGATCCAACATGAAACGCCTACTCCGTTTTGGAAATTGTAATTTCCATGTTTCCTCATAGATCTGTCTTGCAACCCTCACATACTTTGTTGAAATAAATTGTGGAAACATATTAAATTAGGTAAAAAAACATAATGGAACAAATACAAGCTAGTACACAATGCATACCTGGTCAGTAACTTCACTATTACTTCTTACAACACCCATACTCAGGTTTGCGTTCACATAATCTCCATCTAACTCCAACACTTTAGGTCCGACCCTTCAAGCACAACCAATGAATAATTAGTATAGCATAAAACATAACCCATGAAACAACATGAAGGAAATAGTGCCCTTGGTCCAAGTATGCAGTCTAATAAATGCGGTTCAGTATTAATTAACAAGTTAATAATTCAGTGAGATCAAGTGAGCTGAATGCCTAGCTAGAGGCCGCTTTAGTTCAAGTGGAATTAATTATATTAATCCACAGCTTACTCTTGACTGAACCCGTAGGGTCACACAAATAGTACGTAAACGGATCAAGTATTTAATGGCATTAAATACTCCATCTATGGATATTCGGAATCGACGGATCTTGGTTTCAGTGGGAGCTGAGATCGTCACAAGCAAGAAATGAATACTCCGGAAACGATGATATTACCGGAAACGGAAATATGGATCGTATCGGAAATATAAATATTATCCAAGTCGTAAATGTTGCCGGAAACGGAAACATGGTACGTATCGGAAAATATTAATGGAAATGGAAATATTGCCGGAATCAGAAATATTGCCGGAAACGGAAATATTGTCAGAATCGGAAATATTATCGGAATCGGAAAATAATTCCGGAAACGGAAATATTAAATATTTGTTCGAAACGGAAATTAATTCCGGAATCGGAAATATTAAATATTGTTCGTAACGGAAATGATTTCCGGAATCGGAAATTTAATCGGAAGCGTATCGTACGAATTAGCATCGGACGAGGCTCGCTAGACGAAGGCCCGACACGAAGCCAGACCATCGCCCGGCAAGCCACACGCATCACCAACACACGCCAAGCCTCGACCAGGCCCAGCGCAAGGCCAGGCCCAGCCAAGGCCTTGGGCGCGCGCGGACACAGGCAGCAACATGGGCCGAGCGCTGTGCGCTCAGCGTGGGCCGCAAGGCCTGCACGAGTGTGCGGTGCTCGTGCGATGCTCGTGTACGTGCTATACGAATCCTAAAGCTATCAGGATTCGATATATGATTAAATTCCTAATCCTAAAAGGATAAATTAATTAAATAAGAGTTCTACTAGGATTCTAATTTAATTAATTCGTATCCTAGTAGGATTCCAATTCTCTTTCCATACCCCTATAAATATGTGGCTTGGTTCACAATTTATAACGAGTTTTGAAGTATTCAAAGTGATTTTTGAGAGCAAAAATTCAGTCACATTCTAGCCCATAATAGCCGAAAATTGTAGCACCTTAAGGGCGATTCTAGTTGGTCAATCTTAAGGCAGATTCGGACGTGCTGTGGACTATCTACGGAGGGACGACACTTGGAGTCCTAAAGACTTGTTCTTGTTCGGTTCGAGCGCAGCTAGGGAGGGCACGCTACAAAGTGTATGCACCTAAATTATGCTATATGATTATGTGTAAATAATATGTTTCCTGGCTTTATGTTTTTTCCGCATGATTTATGTTTTGTCATATGTATCATAACCTAACACAACAAACCATAAGAAATTAAGTTACTTACTTTCCATTCAAATATCATATCAACGTACGCACGGATTTTTTTAGGCCGTCAAATCTGAATATACGACTCAATGAGCGTCGGGGAGGGTCCCATCATCCTCTTCTTGCGACTTTCCTTCATTTCACTTAAATTTTTTTTCATACGAAACCGCTCTTTCTTCAACGCTAGGGTCATGGGACGGGAGGAGTACTCTATTTCATTCTTCGAATCATATGTGCCCACCTTTTTACTTACTTCAGGACTTGCTACAAAACTCTCGTCATTGTGGTTTGGAACGATATTACCTAGAACAAGATATTAATATAAAATTTAAGGTCATAAAATATATATAAACTGTCATATAGTATATGAATGTTGTCATTGTCTTTGAAATATATACTGCATTGAGTGTTTTCTTGAAGTTTGAAATTTAACTAATTTTTCATTCAATAATATCTACAAGTTTGAAGAACCCAATTTCAGAATATCTTGAAGAACCAACATATTTTCGGAATATCGTTGCATAGTGTGGTTTGGAACGATATTACCTGGATCAAGGTGTAGTGCCTCATCAGATTGGTTCGTCTCGGTCTGAGTTGGTTCCTCAAGGTGTAGTGCCTCATCAGATTTCTTTGTCCCAAGCTGAGCTGATTCTTCAAGATGCAGTGGATCATCAAGGTGTAGTGCCTCTTCAGATTTCTTTGTCCCACTATGAGCAAGTTTACATGTCCTTCTATTCTTCCTGGTGTACTGGTTCATCGAGATGGTCTTCTCAATAATACTTATTCTCTCAGATGGTATATCAGGTTCTACTACTGGTTGTTGTACATCAGTTAGTTTATGGGACTGTACAAAAAAATAAGAACAAAAATACCAAATAACAGGACTGTACCTTGTGCTTTGGACTTTCCTTTGACCTTTTGTGGAATGCATTTTGATGTCCCACCACGCCTTCATTTATTTTTGCCCGTGACATTTATTAAAACAGAAACGTCATACTCATCCACGTCATTGGTGTCCAATGCAGCTTTCACGGCATTCATTAACTACAAACATCAAGGTGCATCTTCAAAATTAAATTCAATCCAAAAATCATAAATTAAAAAATATATAAATTTAACACTGCATGAAAATGAAAATGGGAGACGGATTTACAGTCATAAATGATATATTTGAACCATATAAAAAGCTATTAATAACAGATTTACGGTCATAAAATATATATATTGTCATATAGTATCATAGTATGGTAAAGACAGATTTACAGTCATAAATGATATGTTGACTGTCATATTGTAATATATATTTACTGTCAGATTTGCAATCATAAATGATATAATTATTTAAGTGGGCTGACATATTTGAAATTGTATACTTTCATAAATGAAATATGAACTATATACTGTCAAAAATGAATTATGAATTTATATACTGTCATAAATGAATTATATGATGTCAAATATGAATTATATATTGTCAAAAATGAATTATATACTGTCATAATAGATATGTAGAGTTTTTCAGCATGTGTAATCAAATATAAGATTAATGAATAAAGCAGACTATCACATGAATTTTCAGCAAGTGAAACCGCAATATATTACAATGAGAACAACTTTGCCAGATTCATCCAAACCAACATATTATAGAAGACTAGCGATAAGGATTATGTTACGTTGCCACAAACACATTCTCTTCACTCAAGTGAAAGATAAGGTCTTTAAGATCTTTCCACCAGAGCATCACGACAAGTAGTCTATTACGTGTAAAGTTCCATAATGTAACAAAATGACTGAGTTTTAGCATGTTTTAAAACAAACAAGTACAACAGAGTTCTAATTAGCATGTTTTAATTATACAAGACTAGGATCAACACATAAACCACACCACCTCAGTCTCATAGGAATTTTCAGCTACATATTAACATTACAACACCAACAACTGTGCCATCTAATCTGTCAAATAGTAGATGTATATTGTCACATTGTAGATGTATACTGTCACTATATCACAAATTTTGTCATATTAGTTAAATACAGTCACATATGTGTATATACTATCAACAAAATTTATATACTGTCACATAAGTGTATATAGTATCACACTTAGTAAAGTTTGAGTTCGAGAAACTACTTATTGTAAATATAAAGTTAACAGTTATTAATAATAAAATCAATAAAATCACCTTATCAACCTCAGTCGAGGTTATCCTCTTCCCGGGCATAATATCCTTCATCATTGGATGGGTATTGTTCCGGTTGAGGACTTGGAAAAGGAGAAGGTTGACTTCTTGGTATCGCCGCATTGACGGTTCTTTGGTTTCGTACTCTCCTGAAAACTGATTCGCCACCAACTGAGAATCTGTTGTCATTACTATTCTCTTGGGATCTCCCAATAAACATAGCTGCACCCCTGCAATGGCTGCCTCGTACTCTGCTTCGTTGTTCGAAGCTGAAAAAGTGAATCTGATTGTGTATTCGAATTTGTCTCCTGCCGGAGAAGTCATGACAACGCCGGCTCCCGCCCCCGACTAAGCGGCTGATCCGTCCACTGATACTTCCCAGGATTATGCTTTGGTTTCGTCCTCCTGATAAGATGTTTCGACTACGAAGTCGGCCAAGGCTTGGGCTTTTATTGTATTGCGCGAGTGGAATTCTAGATCATATTCTGATAACTCTATTGCCCATCGCAACAGTCTGCCGGCTGTATCCATTTTTTGCAAAGCTTTCTCTAATGGGAAGTTCGTCAGGATTTCTATGGTGTGTGCATTAAAATATGGTCTGAGCTTTCTGGCGGCTATCAGGACTGCATAGGCTAGTTTCTCTATCAGTGAGTATCTTGTTTCTGCCGGATTCAAAATGTGGCTGACAAAGTATATCGGCTGCTGGATTTTGTTTTTCTCGCTGATCAGTACGACAGCGACGGTTTGGGGTGAAGTGGACACATATAATTGCAGTTTGTCGCCCTCTTCCGCCCTAGCTATTGTTGGCAAAGCTCAAAGGTGTTCTTTGATATTTTCAAAGGCTCTTTCTTCGGTTTCTCCCCATTGAAATTTTCCGTTCTGCTTAAGAGTGTTGAAGAAAGGGATCGACCTGTCTGCCGACTTGCTAACGAATCTTGTCAGGGCTGCCATTTTTCCTGTCAGCCTTTGTACATCCTTGATGCTTTTTGGCTGAGGTAGACTGAGTATTGCTTCTACCTTATCTGGGTTTGCGTCGATACCTCTCTCGCTGACAAGGAACCCTAAGAATTTCCCCGATTTTACCCCGAACACACATTTCTTAGGGTTCAATTTCATCTGGTACCGACGTAGAGTCTCTAACGTTTCTCTAAGGTCGTCCACATGGTCGTTTTCCAACCTGCTCTTTACTATAGAGTCGTCTACGTATACTTCGATGTTACGGCCTTTCTGTTTTGCAAATACTCTGTCGACTCGCTTTTGGTATGTTGCCCCGACGTTCTTTAGCCCAAACGGCATGGCTTTGTAACTGAACACTCCCCCCTTGGTGATGAACGCTGCTTTTTTCCTGTCGGCCTTCGCAAGGCTGACTTGGTGGTATCCGAAAAATGCGTCTAGGAAGCTGAGCAGTGCGTGGCCGGATGTGGAGTCGACTAGTCTGTCAATTCTCGGCAGGGGGTAGCAATCCTTTGGGCATGCTCTGTTCAGGTTTGTGAAATCTACACACATTCTCCACGAGCCGTTGGATTTTTTAACCATCGCGACGTTGGCCAACCATTCCGGGTAGTCGCATGGTTCAATGAATCCCGCTGCTAGTAGTTTTTCTACCTCCTCCTGTATTGCTTGATTTTTTTCAGTTGAGAAGTTTCTTTTCTTTTGCTTTACCGGCCTTATTGATCTGTCGACGTTCAGTCGGTGCTCGATTACATCCGGGCTTATACCTGGCATTTCTTCTGCAGAAAATGCAAACACGTCAGCGTGTTCTCGCAACAGACCGATCATGTTTACCCGCAATTCTGGGTCAATGTCGGTTCCTATCTTCACTGTTCTGCCCTGCTCTCCTTCCACCAGCTCAATTTCCTCCACTTCTCCTTCGGCCTCTAGCCTGGGTAAGGTAGCCCCCTTCTCGATGCTTTCGATTTTGGGTGCCTCATGTTTCTGCCTTTTCTCCTTCTTGGGCAACAGAGATTGTTCCCCTTCTGATTTTGGAGCTTGGCCTCTTGCAGGTCTTTTCGTTGCTGCCTCCCTTGTTATATTCATGAATGGGGTCAGTCGGCCTGGTGTTTTTAATGCCGTCAAGTAGCATGATCTTGCTGACTCTTGACTGCCTCGGATACTCTCTGCCTTCTCGAAATTTGACATGTATATCATGGTTAGATGGTATGTCGACACTACTGCCTGTGCGTCTTGGATGAACGGCCGACCCACGATGACGTTGTACGCAACTGGCACTTTGATTACCAAGAAGTCTACCATTAGGTCCCTTGCGGCTTTACCTTCTCCGATTTGTACCGGTAGCCTGATGCTACCTTCCGGAAAGACAGTGGCTCCGGAGAATCCTATCACCGGATAGTTGACTCTCGTGAGTTCCTTTTCGTCTATTTTCAGCTGAATGAAGGCTTCCCAGAAGATAATGTTCGCTGAACTCCCTCCATTCACCAGTATTCTTTTTACTGGCGCTATTTCGAGGCCCAAAACCAGTGGGTTGTCGTGGGGGTATATGATTCCGCGGCAGTCAGCAGGGGTGAACGAGATGTTCGGCATGACTAGGGGTGATGGCCATTTTCTGGCGCTATGATAGTTTATCAGGTGGCGGTGCTCGCCCAGGCTCCTACCTGCTCCACTGATTGTTTCTCCATGGCATGGTCCGCCGGATATGACCCATACTGTCGGCCCTTTCTGGCCATTATTTCTAGCCTCTCCGCTGCGGCTGGTTTCTGGTGCCTTTTGTTCTATTCTGAGTGGTGTTTGGGTGGCTGGTAATCTGTTGTTTGTGTTATTGCTCTGCCGGCTGTTATTCTGTTGGTTGTTGTTGCCCTGCCGGGCTTTATATTGTGTTAGGTAGCCTCTCCTGGTCATATCTTCGATGTTATCTTTCAAATCTCTGCACTCTTCCGTATAGTGCCCACAGTCGTCATGGAATGCACAGTACTTCGACTGTGGTCTGGGTTTGTCGCTCATTGGTGGAGGCCTTTTCCAGTTTTCATTTTTGTTGACGTTGTAGATTGCGGCTCTTGGGGCATTCAATGGGGTGTACTCATGGAAAGTGGGGTAGGCGTTGGTTGACTGTTTCTGGTGATCTCTCCCTCGGAGGTCTCTCCTCTGGTCATCTTTCCTGAACCCCCTACTCTGTTGTTGTTGTGCCGGCTGAGCCGGCCTAGGTGCGAAATTTCTAGTCGGTGCCGACTGATAATGGTTTGGGATTGTCATCAGTTCGTCGCTTTTAATGTATTCATGGGTCTTCACC
The DNA here is from genome assembly GCF_020520425.1 of Spinacia oleracea. Taxonomy (NCBI): domain Eukaryota; kingdom Viridiplantae; phylum Streptophyta; class Magnoliopsida; order Caryophyllales; family Amaranthaceae; genus Spinacia; species Spinacia oleracea. The sequence goes on along the minus strand of NC_079491.1, from coordinate 51,855,797 downwards.
AGTGCGCTTCCCAGATCCGTGAAGGATTTCCTTCCCAAATATTTTTTGAACTCGCGGTGGTTCATTCCTGTCATCAGGGCCACTACGGCTATCTCTTGTTGCAAGTTTGGTATGCTGGTGGACTCGTTGTTGAACCTGGTGAGGTAATCTCTCAAGGACTCCCCGCTCCTTTGGGTGACTGCCATTAGTTCTCCTGACGTTTTCTTTCTCTGCTGCCGACTGATAAACCGGAGCATGAACTCTGCTTCTAATTGCCGGTAATTGTACACTGACCCTTTTGGCAGTCCCTTATACCACCCGGACGCCACTCCCAACAGTGTGGAGGGAAACACTTTGCACCACATGGCATCGGAATCTGTATACAGCATCATCTGTTGTTCGAATGTGTTGCAGTGGACCTCCGGATCGGTGGATCCGTCATACTTGCAGAGTGGGAATTTCAATTTGTCCATTGGTTCTTCCAGGATGTCTGCACACAGGGGTGAGTTTGCAGGTTGGATGGTGTAACGGCGCAGCGGTTATTTTTGAGGTGCTTCTCTTGTCTCCTCGATGACCATATTTTCTGGCCGACTGCGCAGAGCAATCGCCTGGTGTGTGTTGGGGTGGAGTTCGTGTTGTTCTATGATCTGTTCTCCGAACAAGTTTCTTATCGGTAGTCTCTTCCTCTTTGTGCCGACTGGTATTTCAGTTGCCTGGTTTATGATTGTCATGGTTGGGGGTGCGGGCTCTGTATTTGTTTTTCTTCCTGGTTTCAGGACCGACAGCGCGGCCATCACCACTTTTGCTGTGGCCAATTGTTCCTCCGAGAACTGACTAGCGAGTTTAGACGGCATTTGCGTATTATTTCGAGTTGGGCTATCGGGCTCTTCATCTGAGTCATCGTCCTCGACTGAGTATCCAAGGACGTGTAAGGGTGTTTCGTTGTGTATGTTGTTTGCTGTGGTCGTAGTTTTGCTGACTGCCGACTGGCTCCCTTGTTGGGGTGTGGGTTGGGCATCGATGGGTGGTATGATTGGTTCTGCTGAAAACAATGTGGGTTTCAAGGGGGTTATTGTTTTGTCGTCTGTGTACTCTATGGGGTTGTTTTCGAGGCCTGTTTTTTGCTTTTCTTATACGAATCCGACTGCGTACCTTCCATTCTTAATGGTGAATTTTGCTGGTTTGTTTGTTTTTTTTTTTGTGTCTGGCTGTGGGTTCTGTTTACAAGTGGGGGTCCCCTCCTTCTAGCGCCAATTGTTCCGGTTGAGGACTTGGAACAGGAGAAGGTTGACTCGTCTCTCACTGTAGAAGCTGACTGTATCCTGCACAGTGAAACTGTTAACTAGCCTCGGGGGTGATCCGAGAATTACCCCTCCGATGCTTAAGTCAGATTATGCTGATAGCTCTGTAATAAATGCTTGTAAGAATGATTGGGGTTGAATTGCGTACCTTTGGCATTGATGGGGTCCGTATATATAGACGGGTTACTTGTACGGAGGATCCGGGTTATTACCCGTTGGTTCCGGATCCTCTCCTTCGGGTCTGACTGATGGATAATGTCAGAGCAATGCCGACTGGGTTCTGTAAACCCAAGGTACCGACTGCAGGTTTGGTGTCCCTTTTGTGACTGTGCATTCGTCATAGCTGTTTAGGGGATGTCCTACCGGCTTGCCGGTAGGGCTTCCCGTACAGGTATGGCCGTAAGGGACATCAACACACTATGCACATACATTATAAATATTTTAATACAAGATAAATATTATAAGTACATTACAAATAAGTAGACATTTCGATGAATATTACTTACCCCTACACACCCATAATCCCGGGGTGGAAGACGATCCAGATTTTGTGCCTTGTTCATCTCTTCTATTGTCCATACCCTCATTCTCGGAAACACACCCCAATCAACAGGCGGTCTCTTAAGTCGATCTAGGTAGAAAATCTGTCAAAGCATAAACGTTACTTTCAAACTTAACTTTACAAAGAACACAATTTATAATGCAATCATATAAAAATATATAATGCAATGGTATAAAGATATTAAATGCAATGATAAGACATGATTCATAAGGATTAAAATCTTACTGCCATAAATATTAAGCATCCACCACATACTCTAGCATAACCATCTGCGTAGAACCGTTTACTAAAGCTTCCAACAGCATGCAATAATTGCTCAAGGACAAGACTACACCAGTCATACTCAGAGGCTTCATATGCAACAGCAACACAGTGGAAAAATTTCATACTCAGTCGATGACATGTGGTGGGGGTAAGTACCGAGTCTAAAGCAAGCATCAAAAAGTGTCTCTTGAACTCGTTATCATCTTCACTTGGACCCTCGACATATTCCATCAAAGTCTTTTTGGTTATGCCACCACCTTTCTTGTGTACAGTCCGGTACTTATTCATAAGGTCTTTTTCAAGATTCTCATCCACAGTTTTAGTTGGGACGGGTCTCGGTCCCATTGGAATCCCAAGAACCCAATGGACTTGAGTGGGGTTTAGAGGAAACTGGACCCCGTTTGGAGACATAAAAGACTTGAAAGCCACATCTACCCTTGTACATAGCTAATAGGTTAGGTTTGCCGGCAGCCTTTTATCAATCATACTAAACAGGCCAGCAAATCCCATCTCATTAACTAACTTCCTTTTCCTATCATCGAACCCTCCTAATATTATTCCAAGGGCCTCAACAGCACAGTTCTGATTAGGAGGCTGCATACACAAAATAAGAAAATCAGTTTAACATCACTCACACTAAGACATTCATGTAATGCAAAAGGTCAAAGTGGTCCTACCTTTTTATTCATCTCCTGAGACCGTGTTTGAATAACTGTGTTAGCCGCCTTTGTCATACCCCCCTTAGTGCTAGTATTATCCTGAATTAAATAACACAAATCAAATTATTTCAATTCTTGTAAACTCACTAGATATTCAACAAGTAAATGACCACTTACTCTATACACATTAGCAACCACCTTTGCTCTTTTAGGAACCTCTTTTTTCTTGGGGGATGGCTGCACATTAGCATCTAAATAAGAATAAATGAAACAACTTCATAAGATCTATACAAGTAAAAAAACGGTATTGATTGGAATTATGTTACCTCTTCATCACTTTGACAGGTATATTCAGAATCACTTTCACTATGCTCCTCATCAAAGTCAAGGTTATCAAAGTTTAACTATTATAAAACACATAAAAATTAACTCACAAATAACACATTTGACATATAAAGAAGATGGAGGGGGGAGGAACATACCTTTCTTGCACTTACTTGTGGTTCTACCCTTCTGTTAGGTTATGATACATATGATATTACATAAATCATGCGGAAACAACCATTAACCCAGGAATACATATTATTTACACATAATCATATAGCATAATTTAGATGCATACTCTTCGTTGCGTGCCCTCCCTAGCTGCGCCCGAACCGAGCAAGAACAAGTCTTTAGGACTCCAAGTGTCGTCCCTCCGTAGATAGTCCACAGCACGTCCGGATCCGCCTTAAGATTGACCAACTAGAATCGCCCTTAAGGTACTAGAATTTTCGGCACTTTTGAGCAAGATGTGTGGCTGAATTTTTCTCTCAAAAACTCACTTTGAATACTTTGAAACTCGTTATAAATTGTGAACCCAGGCCACATATTTATAGGGTTATGGAAAGGGAATTGGAATCCTATTCAGATACAAATTAATTAAACCTAGAATCCTACAAGAACTCAAATTTAATTAATTTATCAAATAGAATTAGGAATTTAATCATTAACCGAACTCTGCACGTTTTAGGAAACGTGCACGAACACAAACACTTACGCACACACACACGGCAGCCTTGATGGGCCGCCCATGCGTGCGTGCGAACAGCAGCCCACGCAGCGAGGCCTGCGCGAGCCACAAGCCCACGCAAGCATCCGCGCGCGCTGCGCGCGCTGTGCGCGCTGCCACGGCCTGCTGGGCCTGGCCTTGCGCTGGGCCTGGCGTGGCTGTTTGTGTGGCGCGCTTGGCTTGCTGGGCGATGGCCTGGCTTCGTGCTGGGCCCTCGTCCGGCAGGCCTCGTCCGATGCTTATTCGTACGATACGCTTCCGATTAAATTTCCGATTCCGGAATTCATTTCCGATACGAACAATATTTAACATTTCCGATTCCGGAATTAATTTCCGTTTCGAACAAATATTTAATATTTCCGTTTCCGGAATTATTTTCCGATTCCGGTAATATTTCCGATTCTGACAATATTTCCGTTTCCGGCAATATTTCCGATTCTGGTAATATTTCCATTTCCGATAATATTTTCCGATACGTACCATGTTTCCGTTTCCGGCAACATCTACGACTTGGATAATATTTATATTTCCGATACGATCCATATTTCCGTTTCCGGTAATATCATCGTTTCCGGAGTATTCATTTCTTTCCTGTGACGATCTCAGCTCCCACTGAAACCAAGATACGTCGATTCCGAATATCCATAGATAGAGTATTTAATGCCATTAAATACTTGATCCGTTTACGTACTATTTGTGTGACACTACGGGTTCAGTCAAGAGTAAGCTGTGGATTAATATCATTAATTCCACTTGAACTGAAGCGGCCTCTAGCTAGGCATTCAGCTCACTTGATCTCACTGAATTATTAACTTGTTAATTAATACTGAACCGCATTTATTAGACTTAACATAGAATGCATACTTGGACCAAGGGCATTATTTCCTTCAGTCTCCCACTTGTCCTTAGGGACAAGTGTGCATTTCCTAATTCCTTTGTCGCTCGATGCTTGCTCTTGAACATAAGGTAAGAGTTGTCATCCTTATTATGTCCAGAGGTGTTCCTCGGTTTCAGAGTTCAACTGATCAAATAAACAGATAATCATAGCCTATGATTCATCCGAGCACGGCCATGCATTTCACAGTTTCTAGCTCTCCGAGTGGCCTTGTACAACTTTTAAGCATCTCGTCCCGAACTATGGGAGGACAATCCCAATCTTGCGATCTTGAGATTAGACTTCGTTTGATAGGTGATTACCTGAGCGTTGCCTTTATAGCCTCCTTTTACGGTGCGACGGTTGGTCAACGTCAAAGCAACCAGTTCTCAAACAAGTAATCTCAAATCACTCAGGTATTGAGGATTTAGTGTCTAATAATTTAATGAAATTTACTTATGACAGATTTTCATCTCTTACAGTAAAGTTTCATAGGTCTTGTCCGATACTAGTCTTCCCAAAGTAAGTATCTATGCAAATGATTATAACATTGCCATGTCCACATAGTTCAAGAAACAGAACTACTAGTCATCTTGCATTCTAATCGTCTAACGTTTTCTATGCGTCCAATTTTATAGAAAACTCCGACTAGGGACCATTTTCAACCTTTGACATTCAAGTTCACTTGATAGACATTTCTTAGTCACAGGACTGGTCCTGACAGTCTATCTTGAATATATCGTCAAATTGAAGGGACTCATCATTTAATAAACCACAAATTAAATGGAAAAATGAATTCTTTTCATTTATTGTGAATGATTAACCAATAATGTTTTACAAAGATTTAAACTCTAAAACTTTAAAACATTAAACAGAGACATCAAAGCCATTCTCCAATATGCTTGATTCCCATAGCTGCAGTGTGCGAGTTGTGCTTCGCCTGCGGCAGAGGTTTAGTTAATGGATCTGATATGTTGTCATCAGTTCCAATTTTGCTTATCTCGACTTCTTTTCTTTCAACGAACTCTCGTAGAAGGTGAAATCTACGAAGTACATGCTTGACTCTCTGGTGGTGTCTAGGCTCTTTTGCCTGTGCAATAGCTCCGTTATTGTCACAATACAGGGCTATTGGTCCTTTAATGGAGGGGACTACACCAAGTTCACCTATGAACTTCCTTAGCCATATAGCTTCCTTTGCTGCTTCATGTGCAGCAATGTACTCCGCTTCAGTTGTAGAATCCGCAATGGTGCTTTGCTTAGCACTTTTCCAGCTTACTGCTCCTCCGTTGAGGCAGAAGACAAACCCAGACTGTGATCTGAAATCATCTTTGTCGGTTTGGAAACTTGCGTCCGTATAGCCTTTAACAATTAATTCATCATCTCCACCATAGACCAGGAAGTCATCTTTGTGCCTTTTCAGGTACTTCAGAATATTCTTGGCAGCAGTCCAATGCGCCTCTCCTGGGTCTGACTGGTATCTGCTCGTAGCACTGAGTGCGTACGCAACATCCGAGCGTGTACATATCATAGCATACATTATTGAACCAATCAATGATGCATATGGAATCCCATTCATTCGTCTACGCTCATCAAGTGTTTTTGGGCACTGAGTCTTGCTTAGAGTCATTCCATGAGACATGGGTAGGTAGCCTCGCTTGGAGTCCGCCATCTTGAACCTATCAAGCACCTTATTGATATAAGTGCTTTGACTAAGTCCAATCATCTTTTTAGATCTATCTCTGTAAATCTTGATGCCCAATATGTACTGTGCTTCTCCTAGATCCTTCATCGAAAAACATTTCCCAAGCCAAATCTTGACAGAGTTCAACATAGGAATGTCATTTCCGATAAGTAATATGTCGTCGACATATAATACTAGGAAAGCAATTTTGCTCCCACTGACCTTCTTGTATACACAAGATTCGTCTGCGTTCTTGATGAAACCAAAGTCACTGACTGCTTCATCAAAACGTATATTCCAGCTCCTGGATGCCTGCTTCAATCCGTAGATTGACTTCTTTAGCTTGCATACCTTTTTAGCATTCTTTGGATCCTCAAAACCTTCAGGCTGTGTCATAAACACAGTTTCTGTTAAAACGCCGTTTAAGAAAGCAGTTTTGACATCCATCTGCCATATTTCGTAATCGTAATATGCAGCGATTGCTAACATTATCCGAATAGACTTTAGCATTGCAACTGGTGAAAAGGTTTCATCGTAATCCACACCGTGGACTTGCCTGTAACCTTTTGCAACCAATCTAGCTTTGAAAACTTCAAGTTTCCCATCCTTGTCCTTTTTCAGTTTGAAAACCCATTTGCTTCCAATGGCTTGGTAGCCATCTGGCAAATCGACCAAATCCCATACTTGGTTTTCAGACATGGAGTCCAATTCAGATTGCATGGCTTCTTGCCATTGCTTGGAGCTAGGGCTCGTCATAGCTTGTTTGTAAGTCGCAGGTTCATCACTTTCAAGTAATAGAACGTCATAGCTCTCGTTCGTCAAAATACCTAAGTACCTTTCCGGTTGAGATCTATATCTTTGCGATCTACGCGGGGTAACATTTCTAGATTGACCATGATTCTCACCAGATTCTTCTAAAGATCTCTGAGTTTCATCCTGAATGTCATCTTGAGCATTCTCTAGAGTTTGTTGTTCGATTCGAATTTCTTCGAGGTCTACTTTTCTCCCACTTGTCATTTTGGAAATGTGATCCTTCTCCAAAAAGACACCATCTCGAGCAACAAATACCTTGTTCTCAGATGTATTGTAGAAGTAATACCCCTTTGTTTCCTTTGGATAGCCCACAAGGATACATTTGTCAGATTTTGGATGAAGTTTGTCTGAAATTAATCGTTTCACGTATACTTCACATCCCCAAATCTTAAGAAAAGACACATTTGGAGGCTTTCCAAACCATAATTCGTATGGAGTCTTTTCGACAGCTTTAGACGGAGCTCTATTTATAGTGAGTGCAGCTGTATTTAGTGCATGTCCCCAAAATTCTAATGGAAGTTCGGCCTGACCCATCATTGACCTGACCATGTCTAGCAAGGTTCTGTTCCTCCGTTCCGACACACCGTTCCATTGTGGTGTTCCAGGAGGTGTCAACTCTGATAGAATTCCACATTCTTTCAGATGGTCATCAAATTCATAGCTCAGATATTCACCGCCTCTATCAGACCGCAGTGCCTTAATATTCTTGCCTAATTGATTCTCTACTTCACTCTGAAATTCCTTGAATTTGTCAAAGGATTCAGACTTATGCTTCATTAGGTAGACATAACCATACCTACTGAAGTCATCAGTGAAAGTGATAAAGTAGCTGAAACCACCTCTAGCATTTGTACTCATTGGTCCACATACATCTGTATGGATTAAACCCAATAGTTCATTTTCTCTTTCTCCAACTTTAGAGAAAGGTTGCTTTGTCATTTTGCCAAGTAAACATGATTCGCATTTACCATAATCCTCTAAGTCAAATGGTTCTAGAATTCCTTCCTTTTGAAGTCTTTCTAAGCGTTTCAAGTTTATATGGCCTAATCGACAATGCCACAGATAGGTGAGATCTGAATCATTCTTTTTGGCCTTTTTGGTATTTATGTTATATACTTGTTTGTCGTGATCTAATAAATAAAGTCCATTGACTAATCTAGCAGATCCATAAAACATCTCTTTAAAATAAAACGAACAACTATTGTCTTTTATTAAAAAGGAAAATCCCTTAGCATCTAATCAAGAAACTGAAATGATGTTTTTAGTAAGACTTGGAACATGGAAACATTCTTCCAGTTCCAAAACTAGCCCGGAGGGCAACGACAAATAGTAAGTTCCTACAGCTAATGCAGCAATCCGTGCTCCATTTCCCACTCGTAGGTCGACTTCACCCTTGCTTAACTTTCTACTTCTTCTTAGTCCCTGTGGATTGGAACATAAGTGTGAGCCACAACCTGTATCTAATACCCAAGAAGTTGAATTAGCAAGTATACAGTCTATAACGAAAATACCTGAAGATGGAACGACTGTTCCGTTCTTCTGATCTTCCTTTAGCTTCAAGCAATCTCTCTTCCAATGCCCCTTCTTCTTGCAGTAGAAGCATTCGGATTCAGAAGTGGGTTGACTGACCTTCCTCTTTGCAGATTTGGCGCCAGTTTGCTTAGTTGGACTGGCCTTGTTGCCACCTTTCTTAGCATTCCTCTTCTTTCCAGATTTCTTGAACTTGCCCCCACGCACCATAAGCACATCCTGCTTATCACTTTTGAGCGTCTTTTCAGCGGTCTTTAGCATACCGTGAAGCTCAGTGAGCGTTTTGTCCAGACTATTCATACTGTAGTTCAGTTTGAACTGATCATACCCGCTATGAAGAGAATGGAGGATGGTGTCTATAGCCATTTCCTGAGAAAATTGCTGATCCAGCCGACTCATATTCTCAATGAGTCCAATCATTTTGAGAACATGTGGACTTACGGGCTCGCCTTTCTTAAGTTTGGTCTCAAGAATTTGCCTATGAGTCTCGAATCTTTCGACTCGAGCCAGATCTTGGAACATGTTCTTCAACTCACTGATGATTGTGAAAGCATCTGAGTTGATGAACGTTTTCTGCAGATCCGCACTCATGGTGGCGAGCATTAGACATTTCACATCCTTGTTGGCATCAATCCAACGATTGAGGGCTGCCTGAGTGACCCCGTCGCCTGCAGCTTCGGGCATCACCTCATCTAGGACATACTCCTTTTCTTCCTGCATAAGAACTATTTGCAAGTTCCTTTGCCAGTCAAGGAAGTTTTTCCCGTTCAACTTCTCCTTTTCGAGAATTGATCGAATGTTGAATGAATTGTTGTTTGCCATATTAAAAACTACAATTGAAAAGAATAAACAAATAAATAACCATTCACAGTTTCTCTTAATAAACTTAAATTCTAGCATACATGCATAATTCAATGTTTATTAAGCATTTTATTCAAATTATGTGTTCCGGCAGGTGTGAATAAAATGATTCCAAGATCCTAAAATCATTGAAGAACTAAGCACAGTTTGTCGACTTAATCCTAGAACATCTTAGGTAAGCAAAAGCCTTTTGCTAATAGTCTAGAAACTATTCTTGGTTGATAGGTACGTCTAAGAGCTTATTAGGTAAACCCATCGATTTTGCCACGACATAAAAGGACTCCTTACTTATATCGTTGAGTTTCACCAAAACTAACATGTACTCACAATTATTTGTGTACCTTGCCCCTTTAGGACCAATAAGTAACACCTCGCTGAGCGAAAACTATTACTAGATTGATGTAAAGGATATCCAAGCAAGTGTATATTTTGGCATGGCACCTTTTAACTCAATTTTTAAGTTTGGAACTTAAGGCTCTTACTATGTTGGTTAGATTTTAAGTGAACTAAAATCCTTAATCATGCAACATAATCAAGCTTTTGATCTCATGCATTTTAAGACATATTTAAAAGCAATAAATAACTTAAAACATGCATAAGATATTTGTGATCTAGTATGGCCCGACTTCATCTTGAAGCTTTGACTTCAAAGTCCCTCTTGAAAATCTCCGTGGGAGGCACCATTTTCTTCAAATAGGATAAGCTATAACTAATTACAACTATTTGATGGTACGCAGACCATATTTGAATTGAAAAATAACTTTGGTTCTTTAGACCAATTACATTCAAATTAATGGTACGCAGACCATATTTTCTATCCTATTTGGGCCATACTAGTCACTTCATAACCTGCAAAACAGTACATATACAATATATACCATTCACCCATTCATTATCATGAATGGCCCACATAGCTGGTTAGTAAAACACATTATGCATCACGTAAACATTTGCAGCAATTAATCAAGGGCACCAATAATCTACCAATTATCCAGTCCTTATTAATTCTAATCAAGTTGTTTTAACCTTAAGGATTTGTAGTCCTAATCAAGAGTTTATGACTAAAATACGCTCCCACTTAAACCAATAAATTCATATGCTTTACTAATTTTAAACATAAAAATGTATTTCTAGTCTAACCGGAAACATACAAATTTAATTAAAATTTAAAGCTCATATAAATTTATAATTGAATCCAAAAAGTTTAATTTAATTTCAGTCGTTATTTAAATTAATTCATGATTTTAATTTTAGTAAAATAATTAGAATAAATAACATTTATTATAATTACAATATTCAAAATTAAAATCCAAGAAAATAATTTAAATTATTAATTTTAAAATTAATTAAAATTACGTGAACTGAAATTTTCAAATTAAACATTCAAAACGATCTAATCGTAACGCAAACACCCTACGCATTGCACGCCCATGGGCCGCACGCACACAGCCATCGCTGGCCATGTGCGCGCAGCCCATGCGCTCGTCGCATAGCTGCTGCATCTTCCATCGCAAGCCATCGCACGTTGTGGTGCTTGCTGCGCGCGCGCCAGTGCTCGACGCACGCGAGCCATCGCTCGCTGTGCGCGCTCGCCAGCGCTCGCTGCGCGCGAGCCATCGCTCGCTGTGCGCGCGAGCCATTGCTCGCTGTGCGCGCGAGATCGCTCGCTGGGCGCGCGACATCGCTCGCTGCTGCACGCGAGCAACGTTGGGCGCAGCGCTCGTGGCACGCGAGCTTGCGCTCGCTGCGCGCGAGGCTGCGCGCGCTTGCGCGAGGCAGTGCGCGTTGTGGCGCAGCTCGCTTGCTGCCCACACGCGACTGCCTTGGCTCGCCCTTCGCCCATGCCCATTCGTCCATTGCTCGTGGCCCACGACACAAGGCAGGGCTGCTGCCTTGTGCTCGTGCACTACGCCCTTGCTCATTGCATTCGTGCCGCACGGGCGACGAGCTCCCTTGCTCGTCGTCGCATGCCCGCATTATACAACACCCCTTAAGGGTAACACGAAGCGTCCATTGCTTTGTGCGTGCAAGTTATATGAACGAATCGCATAAAAAATTTAAAATTTATAAAATTAATGACAAATTAATAAATATTATTAATTTCATAATTTTAGGGCGAAAAAATCGAAAATTTATTATCCAATTGATTTCCGATTGTTATGGATTCAAGTCTAGGTCATAAAAATTTAAAATTTATCATAAATTTACAATTTTTATGGTGGTTTTTAATCATAGGTTTCTAATTAAATTACAATTAATTATGAAAATCAAATTAATTCTAAATTATTCTAATTTTCAACAAATTAATCATAATTACAAATTAGATTGCATAATTAACAAGACTAGGCATTCAAACTTGTTAAACATATGCAGTAGGTCAATCAAAAATTCAAGATTTATCAACAAGAATCGCAAATATTTAATTTAACATCTTAAATTTACGAAATTTTGCATTCGAAAAACTAAAACCTTCGAAAAGTCATAGTTAGGCTTCGAATTTGAGAATTCTGGGTTCGGCAGAAAAATACTACTTTTGTCAAAATTTTAGAATGCCTTTTACATGCGGAATTGACACAAAAATCACTCGATTTGGATGAGTAACGAAGAAACTGCCGAAAAACTGCGTACGTATAATTAAATAAACGCAATTTGCAATTAATTAACAATTACGAAAATTAATCACCCCTTTTAATTCTTGCAAATTTGTAATATTTAACCATGTTCATGCAATTTAGATTATGAAAATAATAAGGGGCTCGTGATACCACTGTTAGGTTATGATACATATGATATTACATAAATCATGCGGAAACAACCATTAACCCAGGAATACATATTATTTACACATAATCATATAGCATAATTTAGATGCATACTCTTCGTTGCGTGCCCTCCGTAGCTGCGCCCGAACCGAGCAAGAACAAGTCTTTAGGACTCCAAGTGTCGTCCCTCCGTAGATAGTCCACAGCACGTCCGGATCCGCCTTAAGATTGACCAACTAGAATCGCCCTTAAGGTACTAGAATTTTCGGCACTTTTGAGCAAGATGTGTGGCTGAATTTTTCTCTCAAAACCTCACTTTGAATACTTTGAAACTCGTTATAAATTGTGAACCCAGGCCACATATTTATAGGGTTATGGAAAGGGAATTGGAATCCTATTCAGATACAAATTAATTAAACCTAGAATCCTACAAGAACTCTAATTTAATTAATTTATCAAATAGAATTAGGAATTTAATCATTAACCGAACTCTGCACGTTTTAGGAAACGTGCACGAACACAAACACTTACGCACACACACACGGCAGCCTTGATGGGCCGCCCATGCGTGCGTGCGAGCAGCAGCCCACGCAGCGAGGCCTGCGCGAGCCACAAGCCCACGCAAGCATCCGCGCGCGCTGCTCGCGCTGTGCGCGCTGCCACGGCCTGCTGGGCCTGGCCTTGCGCTGGGCCTGGCGTGGCTGTTTGTGTGGCGCGCTTGGCTTGCTGGGCGATGGCCTGGCTTCGTGCTGGGCCCTCGTCCGGCAGGCCTCGTCCGATGCTTATTCGTACGATACGCTTCCGATTAAATTTCCGATTCCGGAATTCATTTCCGATACGAACAATATTTAACATTTCCGATTCCGGAATTAATTTCCGTTTCGAACAAATATTTAATATTTCCGTTTCCGGAATTATTTTCCGATTCCGGTAATATTTCCGATTCTGACAATATTTCCGTTTCCGGCAATATTTCCGATTCTGGTAATATTTCCATTTCCGATAATATTTTCCGATACGTACCATGTTTCCGTTTCCGGCAACATCTACGACTTGGATAATATTTATATTTCCGATACGATCCATATTTCCGTTTCCGGTAATATCATCGTTTCCGGAGTATTCATTTCTTGCCTGTGACGATCTCAGCTCCCACTGAAACCAAGATCCGTCGATTCCGAATATCCATAGATAGAGTATTTAATGCCATTAAATACTTGATCCGTTTACGTACTATTTGTGTGACCCTACGGGTTCAGTCAAGAGTAAGCTGTGGATTAATATCATTAATTCCACTTGAACTGAAGCGGCCTCTAGCTAGGCATTCAGCTCACTTGATCTCACTGAATTATTAACTTGTTAATTAATACTGAACCGCATTTATTAGACTTAACATAGAATGCATACTTGGACCAAGGGCATTATTTCCTTCACCTTCCTCGTCCACGGCCCCTTCCTCGTTCAGATAAACCTAATAAAATAACATCCATTATTAGTTCAGACCCCTTCCTCGTTTGCTCAGAGTTGAGTGTACACATTCTTGTCTCGTCAATAGCAAAAAGATTGTTCCCGATTAATACTAAATATGTCATGAGGCAAACTTGTGTTACTTCACAATTTAGGAGTGCAAACACAATAATGAGGGCTTATAATATAGTTTGTCCCGATACCCAAACCATCATAACACCTCTGTTTTTCTACTTAAGCGAGATTCCATCAAAAATCTACTTTTTCTTAAAATGATGAAGGGTTTGAATGTTTGAGAACTATACAAAAGTCCTAGATTGCAAAGTGAATGCAATTCATACCTACCAGTATACCGGTAGTATACTAGCATCATGCCTTCAGTCTCTCTTATGATAAAACAACATATCACATGATCAAAATGTTATCTGCTTGGTCAGACTAAATAACTTGATATAACAGCACAGGTATCAAGTACCTTTACATAAACATAAAAAATCAAAAATATCCAAGTAACAGAGTATCAGCTGCAGGAAGCTTCTCACTTTTATTTTTCTCAATTGTTTTTTTTGATGGTTATTAGGCTCATTAGTCAGCTACTCAGCACCCAGTTGTAGATTGTCAAGGGAAATTACATATGAGCTTAGAAATGCTTGAGTTACTAGCATTATGCCATAGAAATATTGCAAAATTTAAAACCCGAAGATATTCTACCCTCCCTTCTTTGTTTTACCCTCCCTTCTCTCTTTTTCACACAGCATTCTTTGTTCTACCACCTCTGATTGAGCAACATTGAGATTGAACATGAAAACAACCTCAGGAAAAAAACTATAATACAGTGTCATCATTGAGATTGTCCCAACATTGCTTTACATCAAGAAAAAAAAAATTGTGGGACGAGGAAAGGGGAAAGGGAGAAGGAAGAAGAAGCAAGCTTAAAATTCTACATGCTTAAACAATGAAATATCCATTAAAATGCAAAGCACGCATTGTAACACCCCGACAATTCCCTTTTTCTAAAATAACCCTTTTTATAAATATAACTATAGAGAATTATCAAAGTATTATCGCCCGTGTGAAAACGTAACGGCTTATTCAGAATTTTGCAGCGGAAAACAAAAAACTAACTTTTAGGTTTATAAATAATTAATTACATATTAAATCCAAAAACCAATTAACGAAAATAAGGAAATATAAATAGTACGACAAGTTTCAAGTCCAAATTAACAAACCAAGTCACTTAGCAAAACAAAAATAAATACAAGCTCTCTAATCCTGATCCCAATGATGCATCATCTTCAAACCTGTAGATGGCAACGCTTATTGATCCCTAGAGACTGCTCACCAAAAATGGGTCATCACATGATCAATAAGGCATAGCCATGATCAACACACACAAACAAAGCACGTAATCAGCAAAGCTGAGTACTACATACTAAAAAAATAACAATCCTAACATAATACTATTAAACGAACAACCCTAACATGACACTAATAAAACATAAGTAAGGGCAGACAAAACATGTTAATTTGACGACCACACTTGACTAGACTGGGCTAGACTGGACTAGACTAGACTTTATAACAATAATATTATTTTAATTGAAATAGTCAATGGACCGAGTTGTCCAACCAGAAGTCTTCACTAAGGAAGACGAGGTACGGGCGCGACTCCGTAACCTCAGTGACCTGCGATATCGAGGAACGTTTGAATAAAATATAACACGGTGATCAATCCGGTCCCAGAAAAGGCCATGGGCTACCACCATGAACCCCAACTCCTGTTTGTCCGTCACTTCAGACGTGCACAGTCTAAAGCTATTGCTATTCAGTTTCACTTTACATGATTTACATATTAAAACTCTGTTATGACTCAACAATCACATAAGTCATACAATCAAAAATTATTCACAATTGTTTTTATCTTGGAATTAAGTAAGTGATCACAAAGGTATCAATCAAGAATTATTCCAATTAATTCAACCTTTCCTTTAATACTGATCAACCCCTCTATATGGGTATAAGGTTTCTTACTAAACAAGGTCCTCGACCCTCATAAAGTAGTGAAAAGCTAAAAGGGAACAACGATCAATCGATCTGAATCAATATATGTATAAAAATAATCTAGTGTTCCCAACCATCATGTTTGCATCAATCATCGTACTAACATGTTACAATTCTCATAACGAAATATATGTTCAACATGTCCATCCAACAATATTAAACATGTAAATTCAACATAACCAAGTTCATCAACAATTTCAACATGGTTTCAACAAATAACACACATTCCAAACAAGCACGTATGTATATACGTACCTGGTGTAGACAAACTGATAGGCCACTTAACACTTTCAAAAGTCGCCTAAAGAGAATTCTCCGCCTAAAACAACCAACAAATAACCCCAATCAATTTCTAATCATTAGCAACCATAATAAAGCATTCTAAATGCATCCTAAACATATTTAGAACCTTCCCCAATATCAAAACTTGAATATTTGATTTCCTAGCATCATACTTATTGAATTAGTGATTGAAATTCGTTGAAAACTCTTTGCAAACATCGTACTTTAAATTTTCAGCAATATAACTAATTTCAAACTACTCCAAAACATAATTAACATGTTTAAAATCATAAAAATCATAACTTTAGTAATTCATAAACATCATACTATGGTTTTCTAACTATTAAAACTTAAAATTCTCGCTTTAACTAATTCAAATTTTCGTTTCAATCAATATATAAAATCTGAAAAATTAATAAATCGATTATGCAATATTAAAATATGAAATTCATGAATAAGTTATAAAAACCATAAATTTGATTAAATCAAACATAACTTATATTAATAATATGTAATTAAAACATTTAAATAAATTAAATTAGGGTTCAAGAATAACCACGTAGAGGAGAAGGGAGGTGTTAGGTTATGATACATATGACATTACATAGATCATGCGGAAACAACCATTAACCCAGGACAACATATTATTTACACATAATCATATAGCATAATTTAGATGCATACTCTTTGTTGCGTGCCCTCCCTAGCTGCGCCCGAACCGAACAAGAACAAGTCTTTAGGACTCCAAGTGTCGTCCCTCCGTAGATAGTCCACAGCACGTCCGGATCCGCCTTAAGATTGACCAACTAGAATCGCCCTTAAGGTACTAGAAAATTTCGGCACTTTATGAGCAAGATGTGTGTTTTAATTTTCTCTCAAAAACTCACTTTTGAATACTTTGAAACTTGTTATAAATTGTGAGCCCTAGCCTCATATTTATAGGGGTATGAAAAGGGAATCGAAATCCTATTCAGATACAAATTAATTAAACCTAGAATCCTACAAGAACTCTAATTTAATTAATTTATCAAATAGAATTAGGAATTTAATCATTAAACGAACTCTGCATGTTTTAGGAAACGTGCACGAACACAAACACTTGCACACACACGCACGGCAGCCACGATGGGCCCCCATGCATGCGCGCGAGCAGCAGCCCACGCAGCGCCCGCGCGCGCTGCGCGCTGCGCGTGCTGTGCGCGCTGTGCGCGCTGCGCAGCCTGCTGGGCCTGGCCTTGCGCTGGGCCTGGCGTGGCTGTTTGTGCGGCGCGCTTGGCTTGCTGGGCGATGGCCTGGCTTCGTGCTGGGCCTCGTCCGGCAGGCCTCGTCCGATGCTTATTCGTACGATGCGCTTCCGATTAAATTTTCCGATTCCGGAATTCATTTCCGATACGAACAATATTTAATATTTCCGATTCCGGAATTAATTTCCGTTTAGAAACAAATATTTAATATTTCCGTTTCCGGAATTATTTTCCGATTCCGGTAATATTTCCGATTCTGACAATATTTCCGTTTCCGGCAATATTTCCGATTCTGGCAATATTTCCATTTCCGATAATATTTTCCGATACGTACCATGTTTCCGTTTCCGGCAACATCTACGACTTGGATAATATTTATATTTCCGATACGATCCATATTTCCGTTTCCGGCAATATCATCGTTTCCGGAGTATTCATTTCTTGCCTGTGACGATCTTAGCTCCCACTGAAACCAAGATCCGTCGGTTCCGAATATTCATAGATGGAGTATTTAATGCCATTAAATACTTGATCCGTTTACGTACTATTTGTGTGACCCTACGGGTTCAGTCAAGAGTAAGCTGTGGATTAATATCATTAATTCCACTTGAACTGAAGCGGCCTCTAGCTAGGCATTCAGCTCACTTGATCTCACTGAATTATTAACTTGTTAATTAATACTGAACCGCATTTATTAGACTTAACATAGAATGCATACTTGGACCAAGGGCATTATTTCCTTCAGTCTCCCACTTGTCCTTAGGGACAAGTGTGCATTTCCTAATTCCTTTGTCGCTCGATGCTTGCTCTTGAACATAAGGTAAGAGTTGTCATCCTTATTATGTCCAGAGGTGTTCCTCGGTTTCAGAGTTCAACTGATCAAATAAACAGATAATCATAGCCTATGATTCATCCGAGCACGGCCATGCATTTCACAGTTTCTAGCTCTCCGAGTGGCCTTGTACAACTTTTAAGCATCTCATCCCGATTTATGGGAGGACAATCCCAATCTTGCGATCTTGAGATTAGACTTCGTTTGATAGGTGATTACCTGAGCGTTGCCTTTATAGCCTCCTTTTACGGTGCGACGGTTGGTCAACGTCAAAGCAACCAGTTCTCAAACAAGTAATCTCAAATCACTCAGGTATTGAGGATTTAGTGTCTAATAATTTAATGAAATTTACTTATGACAGACTTTCATCTCTTACAGTAAAGTTTCATAGGTCTTGTCCGATACTAGTCTTCCCAAAGTAAGTATCTATGCAAATGATTATGACATTGCCATGTCCACATAGTTCAAGAAACAGAACTACTAGTCATCTTGCATTCTAATCGTCTAACGTTTTCTATGCGTCCAATTTTATAGAGAACTCCGATTAGGGACCATTTTCAACCTTTGACATTCAAGTTCACTTGATAGACATTTCTTAGTCACAGGACTGGTCCTGACAGTCTATCTTGAATATATCGTCAAATTGAAGGGACTCATCATTTAATAAACCACAAATTAAATGGAAAAATGAATTCATTTCATTTATTGTGAATGATTAACCAATAATGTTTTACAAAGATTTAAACTCTAAAACTTTAAAACATTAAACAGAGACATCAAAGCCATTCTCCAATATGCTTGATTCCCATAGCTGCAGTGTGCGAGTTGTGCTTCGCCTGCGGCAGAGGTTTAGTTAATGGATCTGATATGTTGTCATCAGTTCCAATTTTGCTTATCTCGACTTCTTTTCTTTCAACGAACTCCCGTAGAAGGTGAAATCTACGAAGTACATGCTTGACTCTCTGGTGGTGTCTAGGCTCTTTTGCCTGTGCAATAGCTCCGTTATTATCACAATACAGGGCTATTGGTCCTTTAATGGAGGGGACTACACCAAGTTCTCCTATGAACTTCCTTAGCCATATAGCTTCCTTTGCTGCTTCATGTGCAGCAATGTACTCCGCTTCAGTTGTAGAATCCGCAATGGTGCTTTGCTTAGCACTTTTCCAGCTTACTGCTCCTCCGTTGAGGCAGAAGACAAACCCAGACTGTGATCTAAAATCATCTTTGTCGGTTTGGAAACTTGCGTCCGTATAGCCTTTAACAATTAATTCATCATCTCCACCATAGACCAGGAAGTCATCTTTGTGCCTTTTCAGGTACTTCAGAATATTCTTGGCAGCAGTCCAATGCGCCTCTCCTGGGTCTGACTGGTATCTGCTCGTAGCACTGAGTGCGTACGCAACATCCGGGCGTGTACATATCATAGCATACATTATTGAACCAATCAATGATGCATATGGAATCCCATTCATTCGTCTACGCTCATCAAGTGTTTTTGGGCACTGAGTCTTGCTTAGAGTCATTCCATGAGACATGGGTAGGTAGCCTCGCTTGGAGTCCGCCATCTTGAACCTATCAAGCACCTTATTGATATAAGTGCTTTGACTAAGTCCAATCATCTTTTTAGATCTATCTCTGTAAATCTTGATGCCCAATATGTACTGTGCTTCTCCTAGATCCTTCATCGAAAAACATTTCCCAAGCCAAATCTTGACAGAGTTCAACATAGGAATGTCATTTCCGATAAGCAATATGTCGTCGACATATAATACTAGGAAAGCAATTTTGCTCCCACTGACCTTCTTTTATACACAAGATTCGTCTGCGTTCTTGATGAAACCAAAGTCACTAACTGCTTCATCAAAACGTATATTCCAGCTCCTGGATGCCTGCTTCAATCCGTAGATTGACTTCTTTAGCTTGCATACCTTTTTAGCATTCTTTGGATCCTCAAAACCTTCAGGCTGTGTCATAAACACAGTTTCTATTAAAACGCCGTTTAAGAAAGCAGTTTTGACATCCATCTGCCATATTTCGTAATCGTAATATGCAGCGATTGCTAACATTATTCGAATAGACTTTAGCATTGCAACTGGTGAAAAGGTTTCATCGTAATCCACACCGTGGACTTGCCTGTAACCTTTTGCGACCAATCTAGCTTTGAAAACTTCAAGTTTCCCATCCTTGTCCTTTTTCAGTTTGAAAACCCATTTGCTTCCAATGGCTTGGTAGCCATCTGGCAAATCGACCAAATCCCATACTTGGTTTTCAGACATGGAGTCTAATTCAGATTGCATGGCTTCTTGCCACTGCTTGGAGCTAGGGCTTGTCATAGCTTGCTTGTAAGTCGCAGGTTCATCACTTTCAAGTAATAGAACGTCATAGCTCTCGTTCGTCAAAATACCTAAGTACCTTTCCGGTTGAGATCTATATCTTTGCGATCTACGCGGGGTAACATTTCTAGATTGACCATGATTCTCACCAGATTCTTCTAAAGATCTCTGAGTTTCATCCTGAATGTCATCTTGAGCATTCTCTAGAGTTTGTTGTTCGACTCGAATTTCTTCGAGGTCTACTTTTCTCCCACTTGTCATTTTGGAAATGTGATCCTTCTCCAAAAAGACACCATCTCGAGCAACAAACACTTTGTTCTCAGATGTATTGTAGAAGTAATACCCCTTTGTTTCCTTTGGATAGCCCACAAGGATACATTTGTCAGATTTTGGATGAAGTTTGTCTGAAATTAATCGTTTGACGTATACTTCACATCCCCAAATCTTAAGAAAAGACACATTTGGAGGCTTTCCAAACCATAATTCGTATGGAGTCTTTTCGATAGCTTTAGACGGAGCTCTATTTATAGTGAGTGCAGCTGTATTTAGTGCATGTCCCCAAAATTCTAATGGAAGTTCGGCCTGACCCATCATTGACCTGACCATGTCTAGCAAGGTTCTGTTCCTCCGTTCTGACACACCGTTCCATTGTGGTGTTCCAGGAGGAGTCAATTCTGATAGAATTCCACATTCTTTCAGATGGTCATTAAATTCATAGCTCAGATATTCACCGCCTCTATCAGACCGCAGTGCCTTAATCTTCTTGCCTAATTGATTCTCTACTTCACTCTGAAATTCCTTGAATTTGTCAAAGGATTCAGACTTATGCTTCATTAGGTAGACATAACCATACCTACTGAAGTCATCAGTGAAAGTGATAAAGTAGCTGAAACCACCTCTAGCATTTGTACTCATTGGTCCACATACATCTGTATGGATTAAACCCAATAGTTCATTTGCTCTTTCTCCAACTTTAGAGAAAGGTTGCTTTGTCATTTTGCCAAGTAAACATGATTCGCATTTACCATAATCCTCTAAGTCAAATGGTTCTAGAATTCCTTCCCTTTGAAGTCTTTCTAAGCGTTTCAAGTTTATATGGCCTAATCGACAATGCCACAGATAGGTGAGATCTGAATCATTCTTTTTGGCCTTTTTGGTATTTATGTTATATACTTGTTTGTCGTGATCTAATAAATAAAGTCCATTGACTAATCTAGCAGATCCATAAAACATCTCTTTAAAATAAAACGAACAACTATTGTCTTTTATTAAAAAGGAAAATCCCTTAGCATCTAAGCAAGAAACTGAAATGATGTTTTTTTAGTAAGACTTGGAACATGGAAACATTCTTCCAGTTCCAAAACTAGCCCGGAGGGCAACGACAAATAGTAAGTTCCTACGGCTAATGCAGCAATCCGTGCTCCATTTCCCACTCGTAGGTCGACTTCACCCTTGCTTAACTTTCTACTTCTTCTTAGTCCCTGTGGATTGGAACATAAGTGTGAGCCACAACCTGTATCTAATACCCAAGAAGTTGAATTAGCAAGTATACAGTCTATAACGAAAATACCTGAAGATGGAACGACTGTTCCGTTCTTCTGATCTTCCTTTAGCTTTGGACATTCTCTTTTGTAATGGCCTATTCCATCACAATAAAGACAGCTTGATGTGGACTTGTCCTGCTTTGATTTAGCATTGCCCTTGGACTTTCCACCTTTCTTGAATGGTCTCTTTCTAGCCTTGAGTAAATCTTTGGCTTCACAGTCCAGTACTATTTCAGCCTTTCTGACAAGGTGAATAAATTCTGCAACTGTTTCTTCTCTTGGTTCACTTAGGTATAGTTGCTTGAAGCGACCAAACCCACTGTGTAGTGAATTGAGCAAGACAGAGACTGCCATCCTTTCGCTTATTGGTGTTCCTAGTAGACTTAGGCGATCAAAATATGAACACATAAGATCCACATGGAACCTCAGTGGGACGCCTACCCTCTGTTTAGTGCGAAGGAGCTGAACATGTGTTTCTTGGACCTCCATCCTATAACACCTGTTGGGAGAACTAACCTTTAGACCAGACATTGATTCAATCAACTCATGGACGTTCAGGTCCCTGTCCTCCGTACTTCCACGACAGATATCCCTCAGATTCTTGATGAGCGTAAAAGGTTCATAGGCTACAAACCTTTTAGCCCAATCATCAGGGATATTGTTCAGCATGAGACTCATAACCTTTTTGAGATCCGCATCCCAGGCGTAAAATCTCTCAGGGGTCATGTCTCTGGCATAGTAGCTTGGCATGGGATGTGACAGTACATACTCAAGTCCATTGAGTTTGACTATTTCAACTAGCTTAGCTTCCCATTCAAGAAAATTTGTCAGGTTCAGCTTGACCATAAGCTCAGAACCCATGATGATGTTTTGATTGTTGTTTGCCATATTAATACTACAATTGAAAAGAATAAACAAATAAATAACCATTCACAGTTTCTCTTAATAGGATAAGCTATAACTAATTACAACTATTTGATGGTACGCAGACCATATTTGAATTGAAAAATAACTTTGGTACTTCAGACCAATTACATTCAAATTAATGGTACGCAGACCATATTTTCTATCCTATTTGGGCCATACTAGTCACTTCATAACCTGCAAAACAGTACATATACAATATATACCATTCACCCATTCATTATCATGAATGGCCCACATAGCTGGTTAGTAAAACACATTATGCATCACGTAAACATTTGCAGCAATTAATCAAGGGCACCAATAATCTACCAATTATTCAGTCCTTATTAATTCTAATCAAGTTGTTTTAACCTTAAGGATTTGTAGACCTAATCAAGAGTTTATGACTAAAAGCGCTCCCACTTAAACCAATAAATTTATATGCTTTACTAATTTTAAACATAAAAATGTATTTCTAGTCCAACCGGAAACATACAAATTTAATTAAAATTTAAAGCTCATATCAATTTATAATTGAATCCAAAAAGTTTAATTTAATTTCAGTCGTATTTAAATTAATTCATGATTTTAATTTTAGTAAAATAATTAGAATAAATAACATTTATTATAATTACAATATTCAAAAGTAAAATCCAAGAAAATAATTTAAATTATTAATTTTAAAATTAATTAAAATTACGTGAACTGGAATTTTCAAATTAAACATTCAAAACGATATTTAATCGTAACGCAAACACCCTACGCGTTGCACGCCCATGGGCCGCACGCACACAGCCATTGCTGGCCATGTGCGCGCAGCCCATGCGCTCGTCGCATAGCTGCTGCATCCCCATCGCAAGCCTCCGCATGCATTGGTGCTCGCTGCGCGCGCCAGCGCTCATCGCACGCGAGCTATCGCTCGCAGTGCGCGCGCGACATCGCTCGCTGGGCGCGCGACATCGCTCGCTGGGCGCGCGACATCGCTCGCTGGGCGGGCGACATCGCTCGCTGTGCGCGCGAGCAATGCTGGCTGTGCGCGCGAGTCCTCGCTCGTTGTGCGCGCGAGCAATGCTGGGCGCAGCGCTCGTGGCACGCGAGCTTGCGCTCGCTGCGCGCGAGGCTGCGCACTCTTGTGCGAGGCAGCGCGCGTTGTGGCGCAGCTCGCTTGCTGCCCACACGCGACTGCCTTGGCTCGCCCTTCGCCCATGCCCATTCGTCCATTGCTCGTGGCACACGACACAAGGCAGGGCTGCTGCCTTATGCTCGTGCACTACGCCCTTGCTCATTGCATTCGTGCCGCACGGGCGACGAGCTCCCTTGCTCGTCGTCGCATGCCCGCATTATACAACACCCCTTAAGGGTAACACGAAGCGTCCATTGCTTCGTGCGTGCAAGTTTTATGAACGAATCGCATAAAAAATTTAAAATTTATATTTAAAATTAATGACAAATTAATAAATAATATTAATTTCATAATTTTAGGGCGAAAAATCGAAAATTTATTATCCAATTGATTTCCGATTGTTATGGATTCAAGTCTAGGTCATAAAAATTTAAAATTTATCATAAATTTACAATTTTTATGGTGGTTTTTAATCATAGGTTTCTAATTAAATTACAATTAATTATGAAAATCAAATTAATTCTAAATTATTCTAATTTTCAACAAATTAATCATAATTACAAATTAGATTGCATAATTAACAAGACTAGGCATTCAAACTTGTTAAACATATGCAGTAGGTCAATCAAAAATTCAAGATTTATCAACAAGAATCGCAAATATTTAATTTAACATCTTAAATTTACGAAATTTTGCATTCGAAAAACTAAAACCTTCGAAATTCATAGTTAGGCTTCGAATTTGAGAATTCTGGGTTCGGCAGAAAATTACTATTTTTGTCAAAATTTTAGAATGCCTTTTACATGCGGAATTGACACAAAAATCACTCAATTCGGATGAGTAACGAAGAAACTGCCGAAAAACTGCGTACGTATAATTAAATAAACGCAATTTGCAATTAATTAACAATTACGAAAATTAATCACCCCTTTTAATTCTTGCAAATTTGTAATATTTAACCATGTTTATGCAATTTAGATTATGAAAATAATAAGGGGCTCGTGATACCACTATTAGGTTATGATACATATGACATTACATAGATCATGCGGAAACAACCATTAACCCAGGACAACATATTATTTACACATAATCATATAGCATAATTTAGATGCATACTCTTTGTTGCGTGCCCTCCCTAGCTGCGCCCGAACCGAACAAGAACAAGTCTTTAGGACTCCAAGTGTCGTCCCTCCGTAGATAGTCCACAGCACGTCCGGATCCGCCTTAAGATTGACCAACTAGAATCGCCCTTAAGGTACTAGAAAATTTCGGCACTTTATGAGCAAGATGTGTGTTTTAATTTTCTCTCAAAAACTCACTTTTGAATACTTTGAAACTTGTTATAAATTGTGAGCCCTAGCCTCATATTTATAGGGGTATGGAAAGGGAATCGAAATCCTATTCAGATACAAATTAATTAAACCTAGAATCCTACAAGAACTCTAATTTAATTAATTTATCAAATAGAATTAGGAATTTAATCATTAACCGAACTCTGCATGTTTTAGGAAACGTGCACGAACACAAACACTTGCACACACACGCACGGCAGCCACGATGGGCCCCCATGCGTGCGCGCGAGCAGCAGCCCACGCAGCGCCCGCGCGCGCTGCGCGCTGCGCGTGCTGTGCGCGTTGTGCGCGCTGCGCAGCCTGCTGGGCCTGGCCTTGCGCTGGGCCTGGCGTGGCTGTTTGTGCGGCGCGCTTGGCTTGCTGGGCGATGGCCTGGCTTCGTGCTGGGCCTCGTCCGGCAGGCCTCGTCCGATGCTTATTCGTACGATGCGCTTCCGATTAAATTTTCCGATTCCGGAATTCATTTCCGATACGAACAATATTTAATATTTCCGATTCCGGAATTAATTTCCGTTTCGAACAAATATTTAATATTTCCGTTTCCGGAATTATTTTCCGATTCCGGTAATATTTCCGATTCTGACAATATTTCCGTTTCCGGCAATATTTCCGATTCTGGCAATATTTCCATTTCCGATAATATTTTCCGATACGTACCATGTTTCCGTTTCCGGCAACATCTACGACTTGGATAATATTTATATTTCCGATACGATCCATATTTCCGTTTCCGGCAATATCATCGTTTCCGGAGTATTCATTTCTTGCCTGTGACGATCTTAGCTCCCACTGAAACCAAGATCCGTCGGTTCCGAATATTCATAGATGGAGTATTTAATGCCATTAAATACTTGATCCGTTTACGTACTATTTGTGTGACCCTACGGGTTCAGTCAAGAGTAAGCTGTGGATTAATATCATTAATTCCACTTGAACTGAAGCGGCCTCTAGCTAGGCATTCAGCTCACTTGATCTCACTGAATTATTAACTTGTTAATTAATACTGAACCGCATTTATTAGACTTAACATAGAATGCATACTTGGACCAAGGGCATTATTTCCTTCAGGAGGAGAGCTGGCCGGCGACGTAGAGTTACGGTGGCGGCTGAACGACGGTCGGACGACGGTAGTGCTGTGCGGAAAGGCAAGGGCACGATTAAAAAGGGGGAAATAAGCAGCAACTATGAACTAAAGTAAGAAAAGAGACAACGAAAGAGAAAAGAAAAAATAGAACTACCGTGCAAGGGTCGACGGTCAAGGGTCTGCGGCGTCGTGCTGGCGGCGACGGAGGTGGCTGGTCGAACACAGCAACAGTTACGGGAAAGAACGAACAACAAGAATGGACCAATTGTGAGAAGAAGCACGAACTGAAAGAAACGAAGGAGAGGAGGAGTTACCGTGCAGCGGCGACGGCGTAACGACGGTGGAGGAGCGCCGGCGGTGGTGGTGGCGGCGTGGACAGCAGCAAGGACGACGTGAATGGAAGCAGAATTTTTGAGGGTTGAGAGTCCACGTGAGTTGCAAGGGAACAATGAGGGTTTTGAGTTTTACGTGAAATAGAATAAGGGAGGGTTTGAGTTTTGTTTGGGCTAATGGTTTGGGCTTTGCAAAATTGGGCTAGGATTAGGATTTGGGTTTGAGTGTATGAATCAAAAACCGATTCGGATTGTTTTCTGAATTCGAATTCTTTTCAAAGTAAAATTCAAAACTATTTTGATTTCATAAATCGTTAAATATTTAGAACGTAATTAAAATAAAATAAATATACGTTAATTATATATTTATTACTAAAATTCATAAATTTTATTTAAATATAAATAATATACGTTAAAATACATTAATAAAATTTATAAATTTACGGGGGATTACAATCTACCCCTCTTAAAAGAAGTTTTGTCCCGAAACTTGACACGAAATTTCCCACATTTTCCCCAAAAGCTTTTAACTTATTCTTACTAGAGAAGTACTTGTGCCACCTATGTGACTCTTTTGCCAAGTCAAAGCTGCTTATGTTACTCATGAACATCTTTTTCTTATGCGGAGAATCTATTTACTTTGCACCAACATGTATAAGTCGCTAAAATTGTGCATAAAATGCATAAAATTGCTATAAAAATGGGTAAAAAGAGCGAATTTCTATCGCATTCTACCCCCTTAAAGAAAACGAGTTACGCCCTCGTAACTCATCTCAGGGAATAACTTTGGATACTTCCACTTCAACGAATTTTGTCCCCAATACAATATTTTCACGAAACTCATTCTAGCAAATGGGATTTCTACAATTCTTTCCATACAATGCCTCAAAAGGTGTAATCTTAATGCTCGCATAGTAACTATTGTTGTAAGAAATTCAATCACTCTAGTTGGTCTTCCCAATTACCCTTAAAGTCAATAACACAGGATCTCAACATATATTTTGTAGTAATCTCAGTCTGTCTATCGGTTGCAGGGTGGAAAGAAATACTCATTTCAATGTCGTTCCCAAGATTCCCTAGACCTTTTTGCCAAAATTTCAGACTTTTATAGTCGGTAATTAAGGATCTCAAATGTTGCCCCATAAAGATAATGGCTCCAAATCATTCAAAGGAAACGCACTAGCAGCTAGCTTTAGGTCATGGGTAGGGTAATTGGTTTCATAAAGTTTCAATTGACGCGACAACAGGTGTGGAGGTCAAACGCTCTTTTAAAATCTAGAAAGATTTCTCACATTTCTCACTCCACTCGAATTTCGATTCCTCTTTCAACAAGTTGGTCAATGGTTAACCATCAATTGACGATAATTTTCATTACAGAATTTCGTCAAGAACACAATTTGAATAATCAATTAAAGAACATCAACAACAACCCAATAAAATTGAATTACTAAACAAATTAGATTTGAATTACTAACCTCTATCCATATATTGAAGGAGACTTTCGTTTTTAAACGGAGAAGAAAACGTGTAACCGCGGTGGTTGTCGGAGAGGAAACCGCTTTGTCGGAGAGGAAACCTCTTTGTCGGAGATGCATAAGCAAGAGAGAGAATGAGGGCGTGCCGTCGGAGAGAGAGCTGCTCAGGGATGAAGAGAGAGCAGTAACTTCAAAGTTAACCCGTGAAATGACGCTTTTGCCCCGGGTATGGGAACAAAACATCGCTGGTAACCAGCGATGTAGCACGCCTCCCTCCCACCCCCCAAAATGACATGGTCCCCACTTGTTTATTTATTAAAATATCTACCCAACCCCACTTGCTTTATTATTTTGTTTCATTCAATTTTTCTTCTTAATACCCGTGCCGGACCAAGTGTATCTCTTAAATAAATATACGGAGGGAGTATCAATGCACACTCAAAATATCATTTATGCACCCGGGTGCACAAATCTCACTGTGCACCCTGTTTTTTAATGAACATATAGTTCAAATACAAAGAACATATTGTTCATACCCAAAGAACATATTGTTCATACCCAAAGAACATATAACCAATGAACATATAGCTTAAATCCATAGAACACATAGTTTAAACGGTTTTTTCATAAAATGCCCTTGAGGTTTGCAAAAACGCACCAAATACCCTCGCGTCTTTTGAATCACATAATATACCCCTATTTTTTCCCAAGTTTGCACCAAATACCCCTAAACCGACTTTCCGTTAGTCCTCCGTTAAGTTGTGTTTATAATTCACAAAATACACCTATTTTGAAACTAAGTTGCACCAAATACCCAAACTGCTTTTAAACTGCAGAATTTGATTTCCACAAATCGTTCACCTAAATCAATTTAATCAACCTAAAAGTTAAACCTAAAACAGAAATATAAGTAATAATCAAATAAAATTGTGGAATAACAAGATTTATATAGCGTTTAAGAGTGCTTTATTACATCCCCTGTTAGGAGCCTTTGAAAATCTTTATTCACTCTGCGTATTGCCCTACCTGGAAGCCTGGATGCACTTGGCGTGAATGCAAGGAAAAGAAACAAAAGAAAAAGAGGAGACATTGCTGCTGCTAGCAATGTAGCATCACTATGGGGATTGGAAAGTCAGCTTGTATGCCACTGAGAAATGTAATTACAAGAGGAGATAAAAGAGAAGTGATCCATTCAGAAATCATGTTTTAGCAGCTTTGTGGTTGGGATAGTCTAGCCTCTCGAATGCAAGCTGGTTTCATTGGTTGGTTATCAATACGATTTCCCTTTAATTTCTCTTCTGCAGTCTTGTTTTTCTCCATTCCCGACCTTTGTTCTCTGATCTAAACCCATTCTTGCAGCAGGTGCGGCACTGCAACACACAAAAAAGCCCCGGTAATTCAGTAATTTAGTATCTTAGTTCTTGTTTTGTCAAAGCCCCAAATTTCAATGGGCACAATTTAACCTGCAACACTAATATACTAATCCAATCAACAACCCTTTCTTTGTTAATTACTACCTAAATCGACAATGATATACCCAAATTACCAACACTCAATTACCGAAAAAGCCCCAGTCGAGAACCCCAGTTTTCGAAAAACCCCCAATAAAACAACCCTAGTTTAACCAATCCTTCAATCGAAGAACCCTAATTTTTAAAACCCCCAATAAGAGAACCCTAATTTATAAAGAAACCCCCAATTTCACAACACAAAAACATCACAAAGAGAACATAGTGAAAAAGAATCGAGGGAGGAGTTGAGGAGAGAGATTACTTGTCATCACGGTTAAAGCTTCCAACCTTGGTCAACAATGGTAGAGAGCACAATTAAGAATTGAGGGAGGAGTGAATTCAAGAACAATCCATTTAAATTTGATGGCGCGTGAAGGATCTCGATCTACACCGAAGAACATTGCGGTGGCGCGCGAAGGAGATCGACCACCGCCGACCAGAGAGCAAGAGGAAGAACAGGGGAGAGGAGAGAACAGGGGAGAGGAGAGAGAAAGAGGAAGAACAGGGGAGAGGAGAGAGAAAGATAAGAAGTTTGAGATTTTTTTGGAATTTATGTCGAAAAACATCATTAAGGGCAAAATGGTAAATTGCAACTAACGGTAGACTAACGTCCGTTAGCTCCAAGTGCATCTCATGAACAGTACGAAAAAATAGGGGTATATTATGTGAATCGAAACACGCGAGGGTATTTGGTGCATTTTTGCAAACCTCGAGGGCATTTCATGAAAAAACCGTAGTTTAAATATTTCACTAGTACATATACATTGAAATCATTCTCCACATTCATTAGATTTTCAATGAATGTTCAACCGGTGCACAATGAGCAATGTGCACTCGGGTGTATAGTCCAAATTGCGCGCAGTGATGTTTAGCATTCTCGGATTCATTACTTAGCGAAATTCCGAGAAGGTTGAAAGTAAGAGCACTGAGAGGAGAGAGACTGAGGCTGAATTCGAACTTCGAAGTTCCATCATCAAAATGAAGCTCCCATTTATTCGTCTCTCTTCGACCATTGAACCCTCCTCACTTTTGCATCCTTTCGCCTCCAAAATCGATGGCTTCGGTCTTCAAATTCCAACTAGAAGCACTGCAAAACCTTCGCATGTTCGTCCCTTTTCCATCCAATGTTCAGTTCGTTTTCGACCTTGCATTGATATACACAAGGTTTGGCCTGTCTTTCTTTCTATCTCCTTTTACTTACATTTTTTATGATGAAATTGGTGAAAACAGTTGATTTTGTTGGGAATATTAAAGTGGGTTTGATGATTTTTTTTTGGAATTCATGGTAGAATACGATTCTTGTTAATATGAATATAAGATTAATGGGTTTTGATGGGTTTATAATATACACAATTGATTATTTGTTTGATTTTGAAATTGAAGGTGAAATTTTTGATAAAGTTCTTGTGGATTTGATGAATTTTTGATAGGGTAAAGTAAAGCAAATTGTTGGGTCCACCCTTTCGGATTCCAAGGAAGGAGGATCATCATCATCAGCAGCTCTTGTTACCAATTTTGAGTCTGATAAGCCGTCAGCTGAATATGCTAGGTTGTACAAAGATGATGGGCTTTTCGGTGGTCATGTTATCATGCTTGGTGCTGACCCTTTGAGCCGAAATGCTGCAGTCGAGGCCTTGCACGCTTTTCCTGGTGGGTTTTAGTGAGCTTGTTGGTGTGTTTGTAATTTTGACGGAAATGATTAACTTCTAGTTTGTTACTCTGTTTCATATGGTCTGTTAAAAATGTTATAAATAGAGAAGGAAAATTTACTGGCTAATTTCACTGGCACTGTTTTCTCATTGGTAATAATATCATTTCATTATTTGAATCCTGAGAGGGATCTTGGTTGTATGTTAGATGTGGAAAACAGAGAAAAAGGTTATTAACGTGAACAGGATTATTGATGCTGACGAGTGACAAGCATTACGAGGTTAAGAGAATTGGGAAAACATTGATGTTGGAGGTGTTATTCCTATTTATATCAACTTTGATATTCAACTGAATCAGTATGGCTAAAAGGAAAAGAAGAAAGAAGAAAGACTTAAGATTTGCTTAGTGTGTTTATCTCTGTTGGATTTGAATTCTTGGTACAGGATCTTTGCCACGCAGTTTCAAAATTGTATCCTGATTTGAATTATGCTATTGATTCTAAAGAAGAAGAATATTGTTTGCATCAGAGTGTGATTTCTTGGCTACATTATTTTTTTCTGATACATATGTCATAATTTTAAAGATGTTTCATCTGCTGAATTAGAGTGGTAACCTTTAGGTGGTCTGCAGGTTGGAGGTGGGATTAACTCTGATAATGCGCTAAGTTATATTGAAGAGGGAGCCAGCCATGTCATTGTAACATCAGTAAGTGTTTTCAGTTTGTTATTAACATTATGCGCCTTTTATTTTTTATGCATTTATTTTTGTTTGAAGATTGGTGCGTATTGGGAGTGGAGATGGGGAACCTAAAAAGGTGTAATATGCAGTTGATTGTTATTTGAATCTTATTTGAGCTGAATTACTGAATGCACTCTGGCAATTATTCCTTTAATATGGTTGCAACTGTGGTAGAATGCTAACAATGCTTCCTCAAAGCTGTGTTTTTTAGGGATAAGTGGGTACATATGAACCTAGTGGGCCGGTGGTGGCATATCTGATTGAATGCTAGTATTATGTTTAGAATTGACATGGGAAATGCGTGGGAATAATAGACAAGAAAAAAAAGGCTGTGCCAGCTTCACCATTTGTTAACATCACTAGACTAAAATATTGTAAATTATCAAGCATGGAGGGATATGAACATGTATTTTTGAGAATTGTTGAGCTTTATTACACCTCTCTCTCTATACAGGGATAAAGAACCGGAAATTTGGGGACCAGGATTAGTTTAGCCATTGATTTGTCAATTGTCTGTGTAGCTTTTGAAATGAGCAAGTAAGTTTACTTTGTGGCAATGTGGCTTATGCAACCCTGTTTACACAAGTTCACCAAAAGCCAAATACGAGTGAATTTCTAAGATCACTACAGGAGCTTATCCTTTCTATGTTATTGAGTCTGACAGTGGGGAGAATAGTTATTGAGATGCTTCTCTTTCTGCTCTCTCCCTCCCTCTCACTCTCTCCCTTACCTTCACTCCTTACAATGGAGTTATCCTCTAACAATGAACCTTTGTAGCTTTCATTATTGCAGTTGAAAAGGAAATTCTCATATCGTCTCTTCAAGTCTTAATAATGGTTGTTCGTGCTAATATTGGATGGGTAGTGGCATCACTGTGATGATTCAATGATTTTCAAAGTTCCTAGTTCTTCTTTCGCTAAGAGGTTTAGATATGTGGAGATTGGAGAAGAAGTGATTTGGGAGAATGAAGTGGATATGTTAAGGCCATAGCAAGGGCGAGTTTCATATTTCATTAGGGTTTTTATGGACCATTCAAGGGCTTCAGTATTTTTGTTAGTGAGGTGGGATATTGTTGCATGGTTGGATTTTAAGGTTGTGTTTAGAAGGGTGGTGGTATGGGGGTTCTTGTAACTACTGGGTCAGAAAACCGGGGAGGGGATTTTCCTGACGGATATGTTGCTTGTGGAGTGGTAGGAGTTAGAAGACAAAGTAGCCTTGGTGGTTGTGAGTTGTGACTACCGTAAATTACGGTGAAATGGGATGACCCCTCATTGAAATCAAGCTACGGAGTTTGGAAACGCATGTTAAGGCGTTTGGGGCGATGAGGGAGATTTTGTGTGATGTGGTGTCCTGGTAATAGTGTGAGAAGGTGTGTATAATTCTAAGCAAGTGTGGTCTCTAGTCTCTACGTGTTGTATGAAGTGTATAAATGTGTTCTAGAAGTGAACAATGCAGTTTAGACTTTGGAGGTTCTTTTACCCATTTAAATTCTTGTTGATATAGGTAAAATCTTTGACATTAGACTTGATATTTTGAAACAATTTGATTCTCAAAAGAGTGTCAAACTAAGGAATAAAATAGTGCAGCATCATATTTTGTCTTTTAATAAGAATATTAAGGTAGTTGAGGTTTGGAATGTTGATAATTGAGTTGAGGACAGATTTACCCGGACGAGGAAGCCGGTATTGAGGCTATAGTTGGCAACTCTTAGCGAAAAGGTTAGAGGGGATCATCAGGTGTCCATACGCTTCTTCTTAGTAGTTTTGTGAATTGTTAACTTCAGGAATTGCTAATGGTTCCTTTGCTGATGCAACGACATGGATTAAATTCAAGCTAGTGATGTTCCAAATAATGATAATGGTAATGATTTATATAATTGATTCTAGTTGTGACTGTCATGATTGTTCTTTTTCCTGAAGCTGGTGACGACATGGTATTAGTTTTCTCAGCGGGGTAGTGTAGATTTGTTGTTGAGGTTTTAGGTGCCAGTGTATTACCAATGCAAAAACTACGCATACCCCACTCTTATTCACGTATGTCATGAAGAGAACTTCAGCTCCCTAAGAGTGGAAATCCTTATAGTTTCTCCCAGGGCAGGAAAAAGAATGTTCTCCAGATAAAGGGGGAAGGACAATTACATAGTGGGTTGTTATAGAATATGACTGAAAATTGAAGAAAAGTAAGTAGCTAAGCAAAGAAGAAGCAATATAGAATAACCAAAAGCTTAGTTGCATATTGATGGAATTATATTGTTATACAACCCAATGGGTGGTTACCCTAAAGAAAAGAGAAAATACAAGAAAATGATGACGATACAACTCTATAATATTCCCTTCCCTCCCCCCCTTTATTTGTAGTCCCAACCCATTAACCGCATTCTTCCAGCTTCTTGCCCAAGGCATTTGGTGGTGAGTGGGTTGATGCACAACATGGATGTAGTGGTGAGCAAACAGGGAATGTATTATGTAATGAAAGGAGAACTATGTAATCCAGAAAAGTTAAAAGAAAAGTGTTACCTTGGGGAGAGCCCCCACTTCTGGAAAGTGGGTAAACTCACTAAGTTGTAGTTGATCTTAGATCATCTTGATCTGTAATTACTGTCATATCTTCTCCTCTTTCCTTTACGCTCATATTAATTTTACATTTATTTTAAAATTCATTTGAGCTCGTAACTTATCTACAGTTGTTAAACTAAGATCATTATCATCTTGACTATATTTGAATCTAGTGCAGATTCAAGACCTATCAGTATCAGATCTATTTTAGGAAGAAAATTTTGATATGGATTTTGAAAATTTGAAATTTAAAATGCCGTGGTCTAAGAGTTAAAAAGAGCTTTCTAAATTAGATTTTGATGCTCAATTCATTTATTTGCTTTAGGGAAATTCTCACTGGCACCATTTATTGACTCCCGCCAACGGTACCACATTTTCTTTTTGGCTTATTAGGGTACCACTGTACTCTAACCATATTTGCTAATGTGACATTGGCGTTGATGAAACGTTAGTAATTGTTGAGTTAAAATTTGCGGAAAGTACCTTAGTACCCCTTTCCTTCTCCCTCATTTCCCTCCATGACAGCCTTAACTTTATAATACAGCAAACCACTTTATTCCAATCAACTCCCTCCTCCTATTTCTCCCAATTTTATTGTAAATTTCCAATCAACTCACCTACTACCTAAAATTTTCAATTTCTTTGAATTTTATTGTTAATTTAAAGAATTTGATTAGTTTTCAAGAACTTGATTCTTGAGCAAGAAAATCATTGGGCTCGTTTGGTTCATCAAGTTGGAATGGAATGGTATGGAAGTCCATACCAGGGAGGTATTGCTTTCAAACCCCAAACCAGTCTGAGCTGTTTGGTTCAATCTTGAAATGAATTCTATATCCATTTCTCATGTTTGGTTCAATTTTGAGTTGAATTCTATATCCAACTCTTTATTTATTCATCTGTTGTATTTTTTACAAAATGAAAATGTCTGAACTTTTTTTTTTTGTGAGTGTGACATGTACAAAATATAAATATGATGTTTAGAAAATTGTAGTTTCTTTTTCCTTATTTTTGTAAATCAAATAAAAGTAGCAATGTTTTTTGGTAAATGAATATTTTATTAACCAAAATATCGAAAACAAGCTATACAGCAAAACAATAAAAACAAATCAGTAAGGGAAAAAAAAAGTACATGGTAGACAACCCTTCTAGGAAGGCCCCTCTAGCAAGTACATTTCAATCTCCATACTCAATCCCATTGAAGTCTATCTCCAAAACTCTGGAGTTTCTGAAAGTAGAAACATCTACTAAAAATTACAAATTGATTTTGCTTAAAAATACTCCATGACAGACTGACTTCCTTGAAACTTCCTGAGATTTCTCTCTCTCCAAACAAATAGACTGCACAAACCATACACATTAGATCTGGTGTACCACTGAGTTGCTGTTGATCTGAGAGATCAGAATCTGCATTTCCGTAGTCCAATCTGCAGCAACTGTATTGATATCTGACCAAAACAAGAGACGATTTCAAATCTCAGCGGAGAAGGAACACTCAAAAAACAAATGGTTTCTATTCTCGTCAGCAACAGTACAAAGAACACACATAAGATCACATACGACTCCAAATCTACGGATCCTGTCACAAGTAGCTAACCTGTCCAAAACAGCTAGCCAACCCACAAAAATACATTTGGGAGGTGCAGGGTAATTGCATATAATCTTTCTCCATGGCACCTTAGCTGCATCACCCGTAAGAGCATTATAAACTTTCTGCATAGAAAAGTGTGGCTCATTGAAAAAGTCCCTCCCATTAGACCAATGAACTACATAATTATGAGCTCCCATAACATTTTTAATGACCTAGGAGGCTTGATTTGGCACTAAAATCTTAAGGCATCTTCTATTCTTCACATAATATAAATGAAGCCATTTTATCACAATCCTGTCATTCTTTTGTTCAAGGCTCCACAGAAGCTTACAAATAGAAGCTTTGTTTCGGCGGAGAAACATTAGTAATATTCCACCCACCTAAACTTTAGGAAGAAAAAGATGGCCCCAAGCAACAAGTGCCCTTTTTGAAGCACCGGCATGAACAATCCAGAGGAATTGTCTACAGGCTCCGTGAATCAGATGAAGCACCTTCTTGAGAATAACAAATACCTGGCACCAATATGTTTGAATACTAAACAAAACAGATTTTATAAGTTGTACTCCACCTGCATAAGAAAGTAGAAAGTAGTCTGGCAGTCCACCTTTCTATTTGAGCAATAATTTTCAAGCTATGTTACTTAGACACCTTGGTTGGTCGGGAGTGTAGGGTGTCGACACGAGATGACGCTTTAAAGGTGTGTGAGGAATTTCGACACCCGTGTCGGCAAAGGATCCGAAATCGAGGTTCGTGATCGGAGGAGAAGAGAAAAGGAGAATGAAAAAGTTCAGTTTTTGGTATTTAAGATGAAGATAGCATCATCAGCGGATAAATTAGTCATACTGGATAACCCGGATCAAAATGCCCTAAAAAACTAAAGGGTTGTTACCCTTCTCTTCTTTTCCTTTTCCTTTTTCTTTTTCATTTTTATGTATTAAAATAATATGGCGTGAGAATTTTTCCGACACTTTATATGGTAGTCGTGTCTAAAGTACTAGTCAAGAGAAGACACTCCCTTGACCGCGTCGCTGTCTGCAAATTTGGATTGGAGTGTCGGATCCTCCTACATCGGTGTCGGACATGACACTTAAAATCCGTGTCAGAGCAACATAGTTTTCAAGAGTAACGGTTGACATTGAACTACTGTGATATTTCTCGAAGAGAGAGGTACCCCAAGTATTTGAAGGGGAGGGTACCTAAAGCAAACTGAAATTCCTGCAGGATATTGTCTTGCATAGTAGGAAATACACTATAAAATAGATAGAGATTTTACTTAGGTTAGCCTTAACCCTGACTCACTTGTAAAGTTTTGGGAAGCTGAATACAGATGTAGAGCAGAGTCAACACCTGTCGTAAAAAGTAATAAATCACCCGCAAAACACACATGAATAAGATTGAGCTTTTTGCACCTGGGATGAAACTTGAACTTGGGATTATCTCTAAGCTGGCTAAGGCATCTGTTCAAGTATTCTATTTCAAGTATTCCAGACAAATAACAAAGAGATATGGCGAGATAGGATGTCCCTGTCGAAGACCCTTCTTTGCCTTGAATGGAACAATGGTTTCACCATTTACATTGAAAGAATACAAAACAGTAGAAAGACACTTTAAAACCCAGCCAATATACCAAACAGGAAACCCCAAGAATATCATAGGATGCTTAATAAAGGGCCACTCAACACAACCATAAGCCTTTTGAAGGCCGATCTTCACCATACATCTAGGAGATTTTATATTTTTCCGGCTATGCCCTTTAATAAGCTCGTCGCTTAGGATTTTGTTATAAAAAATAACTCTGCCCTTAATGAAGGCAGTCTGATTTTCATTAATAATATCAGGTAACACAAGCTGAAGCCTATCCGTGATGATTCTAGAGATAATCTTATAAAGCAGTGAAAAACATGCGGTGGGTCTAAATTCTTTCATGCAAGAAGCAGTAGTTACCTTAGGAGTTAAAGTAACCATTGTGCAGTTTACCTGACTAGCTTACCATAAATAAAGAAGGCTTGAACTGCAGTGGTAACTGTCACATTGTAGCCATCTATGCCGGGTGACTTCAAGGAATCCATACTAAATAAAGCATCTTTGACTTCTTGTTTTGTGGCAGGGGCACATAATTGACGATGAAAAGAAATAGGCACAGTAGGGCTCCTTTCCACAATGTTCCCGTCTACCATGGGAATAGATGTTGCAGCAGACGTCATTAAGTTCTTATAGAATAAGTCCACCTCCTCCTTATATCCTTCTGATTCTGAATTCTAGTATCATCGGCCTCTTTGATGAGAACTCTAATTGCATTATGGTTCAATTTTCCCTTAGCATAATCATGAAAGAGTTAAGAGTTAGTCCCCGAGGTTAATCCAAGAAGCCCTAGATTTTTGTTGCCATATACGTTATTCAATGTTACTCCACTTCTTAAGATCTCAAAGCAACATCTTTTCTTACTGTTGTTGAAGAGAGTGCCGATTACTCAAGCCTGCTCTTAAGGGTCTTAATTGTTCCTCAAGTTACAATTAGCAAAGGTCAAAGGATAATCGTTTAACAAAATAACGTTTTGTCAAACAAAAAAAGCAGTAACACTCCCATAAAAATAAAAACGATAACAAGCTTGGGAAAAAGAAAATTGTAGTTAGGTAGTGTGTGGCCGAGCTTATAGAACAATTTTTCAAAGTAAGAAGTTGAAACAAGGGCAAACAGGGGTATATGGAGAAACAGTTTTTGTTTCTCACGAAGCCGAAAACAGCTCCCAAACCCACTAGAAACCGAAGCACCAATTTCTAGTTTCTCAATATGGTTTTTGGGGGAGCTGTTTCATTCACTTAAATACATTTTCTTGTAGAAATTAAGAACTCTTGGGAACAGAAAATGACACTACATATTACAAAAATGAGAACTCTCACCTAGGTACCCACCTTTACTTTCTTCCTCCTTTGACCATGATACCGATCCGACTCTTCTTTCACCTCTCTAGGAAACCACCAACGGCACAGGCAGCCCCACTCCTCCTTCCACCTCCGCTTGTAAATTACCGATCCTTCATTTGTTGTTGGTCTCTCTCGAATTTAGATCTAAGCTCTATGTTACTTCGTATATGACACTACGTGTTGGCGGCCATGGGTAGAATAGCTCTCCTCCGACCATTGGAATGCGGGGTGGTGACGTTGGGTGACAGGGAGGAGAATTATCTAGTCTAGTGCCATTGATATTTTTCAGATAATTATCAACACTAACCACCCCTCTTTGTTTGTTTAATTTAATACTTGCGAATTTGCGATAATGATGAACACACAAAAAATTGGAAACGCATCAATGGTGTAAGTGATAAAATGTTATTTGCCAAGAAAAATAGCTCACCGGGAAAGATGAAGTAGGTTGTAAATATGCCTCAAAAAATGTTTATTACTCTGTCCTTCTCTCCAAAATTTTTAGATACCTCTAGACTAAGAAATGTGCCAAACACTAGTTTGTTTCTTAGAAGTATTTCTAAAACTTTGGGCCAAACACTTCTATTTTTGAAAAGTGTTTCTCCAGAAACAGTTTCTAGAAAACTACTAAGAAACAGAAGTTGTTTTCAAAAAACCTATTCAGAACCTTAGTAGGTAGTTCTTATGTTAACAATCACACATTCCATGAAAACACAGAGTAAAACATCAGCCAAAATTATCTACCAAGAAAAAAAATGAAGATCAATAAAACAAAAAAAAATTGCATCATACTCCCTCTGTTCCATAATGTTCCTCATGTTTACTATTCATAGGGTCAAAGTTTAAAAACTTTGACCGTAATTAATAGTATGATTAAGATTATAAATGTTAACTTGTGGGATATCATTAGATTCGTTTCAATATAAATTTTCTAAATATCATTTTTTAATAATTTTTACTAATACGAAATTAAAATTATTAAAGGTCAAAGTAGTGCATTGGAGACCGCGCATAATAAAAAGTGAGGAACATTATAGAACGGAGGGAGTATAACCTATCAATGGATTTTTTTTAAAAAAACAGGAAAATAGATTTGCAGAGGTGTCAATTATGTGTGAATTTTCGTTGGAACCGAGAAACCTATGTTACTCAGACACGGGTGTCGTTGTCGTGTCCGACACGGGTGTCGGAGTATCTGACACTCCGACCCAAATATTTTCAGACACTCCGACACGGTCAAAGGAGTGTCTTGACTTGTTTTTTTAGACACGGCTCCTATACGAAGTGTCGGATTAAAAGAGCGACACTTTTTAATAAAATACAAAAATAGTTGTTAAATTTTAAAAGAGAGTTCGAAAAATATGTTTGTATAGGGAAAAGATAAACAGAAAAAGAAAAGGTGGAAGGTGAATGGTGGGCCTGGTGGCTGACAGTCAAGACGCACTCATCTAAATAAAATAAAAATGGAATGTTGAAATTAGTGGACCACTACCATTTAAAAAAGAAATATATAACAAAAAGGTAAAAAAAAAAAATGGAATGTTGAAATTAGTGGACCACTATTCTACACGGGATGTATCGTCAAAAAATAAATGAAACAAGCGGGTACAATTTGGCCCAATCCAAATTATCTATTTCAACCCATTAATTAATATAGCCCTAGAGCTCCTTATCATCTCAACAAGCTGGTACAATCTAGCCGCCATAACATAAGAAGCAAGAGAGAGAAAGGGAGAGGAGAGCACGATCCTGTCCGGGTCTGTTCGCATGGCCTATTTTCATCTCCGACAGAAGCAGCCTCCCTATCTCCTCCCCCCCTCCCGATTCCGACACTGCATTTCGGATCCTTTTTCGACACCGGTGTCGACACCTTCCCGAACACGTCTCGAGTGTCGTGTTGCGGATCGGGTCGTTTCGACACTGACACCCACCGTCCGACGAAGTGTCGGATTAACATAGCAAGAAACACTTGCAGTTAGGGAAATGATCAATGCTGCCATGATATCTCATATTTTCCTCTTTCTCTCATTCTTATTCTTATGTGCCGCTAGGGTCCAGAGGGAATGGATTTAGGATCTTAGAGTGGAGGTGGGTGTGACTCTAGGGGGTTGGGGTGGATTGCGATAATCCTGGATTTAGATTCCATAGCAAACGTATCTTATCAAACACTAGAATCTATTCAGACTCCATTCCAGCCAATTCAAAATAGGTGAACCAAAGTCCAAACACCCCTAGTGTTAGAATTGAAATTTGATGATTTAAGTAGTAGACGTAACTGGGTAAATTTGATGAAATTTGATGATTTAGGTTCCTATGTGATCCAGGCATGCCCGAAAGATTGAAGGGAAAATTCTACCGCACGACAATTCGACCGGCGTTGTTATACGGCACGGAATGCGGGGTAGTGAAACATTGTCACGTGCATAAGATGAATGTGGCGGAGATGCGCATGTTACGTTGGATGTCATACAAGAAAGGGTCGTTTGAGGATTGAAATTAGTATGAAGAAAGTAGGGGTTGCACCGGTTGAGTTTAAGATGATGGAAAATCATTTAAGATGGTTTGGACATGTAAGCGGAAGATCAAGTGATGCCCCAATTAGGAGGCTGGAAGGGTGGCAAAGTGATAGAATGGCGAGAGGTAGAGCAAGAAATTTTGGAGGAAGGTGATTGAGCACGATATGAGACTACTTTGGATTGAGGAAAATATGGCGTTGGATAGGATAGAGTGGAGGGAGAGAACACTTTGATGACTTCGTTTGACTTATACATCTTCCATTTGACTCTCTTAGTTTTACTACTTGCGTTTTGCAAACTTTTTTTTTTTTCCTTCTTTTCTTGGGTCACTTTTGTATGCTATTTTAAAATGTACTTATTTTATCTATTTTAAACTTTAATTATTCTTATTATCCCTTATAATATTTATCTGTAACATACATATATATATATATATATATATATATATATATATATATATATATATATATATACTCCCTCCGTCCAGGAATTCTCGTACCGCTTTTCTTATAAAAACGTCTCGGATTACTCGCACCGTTTCTATAAATGTCAAACTTTTATTAATATTATACTTATCCATGGACCCACCTATATCCCTACTCCCTAAAAAAACATTAAAAAGTGAGTCATTTCCAACTACCCTTTTAAAAAGTTGACACATTTCCCACTATCACTATCAACTACCATGTAATTAAATAATAAGTCAATTACATTGCATTAAACTCTGTGATGGTCAAACCGGTTCGAGTATATTTTCCTCTTATTTTTCTTTCGTTAATTTCACTTTCTCTCTCTTGCTTGTTTATTCTTTTAACTTCCCGCTCCTTTCCGGTTTGATTGGTCACACTGACGATCTCCTATGACGACTCGTGTTAGCCGACCTCAAATCATTTTGGGGTTAAGGCTTTGTTGTTGTTATAAGTAGTAGACT
The DNA here is from genome assembly GCF_020520425.1 of Spinacia oleracea. Taxonomy (NCBI): domain Eukaryota; kingdom Viridiplantae; phylum Streptophyta; class Magnoliopsida; order Caryophyllales; family Amaranthaceae; genus Spinacia; species Spinacia oleracea. The sequence continues at coordinate 51,813,009 of NC_079491.1, read as the reverse complement.
TAACAAAAATGAATATACATGGAGAAGATTCAATGGAGGCATACTTCCTCCGTTCCATAAATATCACATCATCTTATTTTTTACACTTTTCACACTAGACCTTTGGTCATCTTTTGTAATTTATACCTTAAAAATTGTACTCCCTCCGTCCCATAATATAGTGCCCGTTTGACATTTTTCACGGAAATTAAGAAACTTGAAAAATAACATGATGAACTATTAATGTTGTTGTACTTTAGTAGAAAAGTACACAATTTATTTTAATTTTTAAACAAAAAGACAAAAAATAATAAATTATGGGACCACATTTTCATTATAGAAACATTAATGATTGGACCACACTATTTTCTAGGTACAAACATTAAATTGGACCACATTTTGGGACGCCCTAAATGGAAAACAGACACAACATTTTGGGACACCCAAAATGGAAAACAGGCACTATATTTTGGGACGGAGGGAGTACTAATGTGGGATCTTGTTAGATTTGTTTTGACATATATTTTCTAAATATTAACTTTTTATAATTTTTAGTTATACATGATTTGAGATATTAAGAGCCAAAGTATTTGTTGGAAAACGTAAAGTCAACCATGGTGCAATATTTAAGGAATGGATGAAGTATAAGAAGTGGGAGATAAAATTATTATTTTGTTTAGTCTATTTCAGATCTCTTCAGTCACCACCAATGCTGGAAAATTTGTCAGAAAAAACTACCCAGATCACCACCGTGATTTGTAACTTCAAGTCTGCAAACCCCTCTCCTGAGTTTCCTAACCATGGTTGTCATAAATAAAACTTTCAGCCACCTTATGTCGTCGCAAACACCACCAATGACCAAAGTATTGCAGAAACAAAAACTCAAAACTCCTCCATGTTCTCACCCACTCTCTCTCCCTGCGGTTTCGAGTTGGCATGCTGCTGCTCCTTCCAGCTCACCTCCTTTGCAGACCACACATCCATGGCTGCACCTCTGCCCCTTGTAGATGCAGGCCGGAGTTTCTGGCGCTGCTCGCTGCCCTGCTCCATTGTTGTCGTTGTTGTTGCGTGAGCTGTTCTGCTCTTGCTCCTATTTTCCTCTTCCACTTTGATGCCCACCTTCTCTGCTAGTCAACATCACAAGTTGATTTAAGGCGAAGCGTTAAGAAGTTGCTCGTTGAACCAAAGAAATCAGTCAGTCAATGGCTTTCACCACTCCTGCCCCTACAAGCAAAGATGTTTCAACAAGCGACCGAGTGAAAGTGAATTTGTTGCACGGTTGTTTCATAGGCCACATTGGCTTGGTTGAAGTTGATTTTTTTGAGGGTTGATTTTTTTCAGAAAACAAAGGAAGATTTGGGAAGAGGAAGAGAAGAGAATTTTAAGAACAAGTATAAAAATTGGTGTGCGGGGAGGGAAGAGCAGAGAGAAGAGAATTTCACAGTAGCAAAGAAGGATTAATTACGGTGGTATTATTGGTAGGCCAAAATTAAAAAGTATTACAATTGACAAAGATTCATTTCAATTAAAAAGTATTACAACTGTCCGTTTTCGATGGAGCCAAAGATTCATTTGTTCTTTTGGTTGTGTTATGTAATGGACTAAATCAAAATGGCTCTTAAAACCTCTTCGCTTCCTTTCCATGAAGTAAAATATGGTCTTCCCGTTGTCGTCCCGTTATCGCTTTTGGGTCAAGTGGAAACATCCTCTCTGCATTTGCAGGGGTAAGGTTGTGTACCCCCGACCCCCTTACCCCGCTTCTTGCGGGAGCCTCTTTGAGGCAATGGGGTAACGATAATGATAATGATGATTACAATTGACAAAAGTCAATAGTACAATGGTACCGGTGAGAGTTCCCCTTTTGTTTAATTTGAGGGCCTTCTGTATGTACTTTGCTTTTCTAATGACTTTTTTTATTTAAAAAACTTCAATTTGGGCAATGATAGAAGAATGTTGTTAAGTATGCGTTCAACCAAATTGCTTCTGCAGACATTTGAAGTTTCCTTTTCATCCTCAACTGTTTATTAAAACTTCGTAGGGAGCTCAACGGTCTTACTCGAAAGAGCTAAATTGAACATTTGTGTGTCGTGTTACTGGCAAATGGAAATTCAAAAGCCTAATCCTTCTGAAGATTGTTCCAGCAGAAATATTCAGAGTTGACCCATCCAAGCTGAGGATTTTGTTTTGGTGTCTGCTATCTGGAGAGCTAGACTTTCTTTGGACTAAATCTTGACCAAAATCATAGAATCTCAATCAGAATTAGAGCTTCTTTTTCAACTCCTTATAGTTTAGCGCATTGTTAGAAGAATGTAAACGCCACTTGTTCGTTCTTTTGATGCCAATAAATAGGGACCATATGGCAGCCCTACGCTATTTAATAGATTAATGGACTTCGTAAAATGAGAAACACAGCCCTGTTTGCGGTTGAGCAAGTTTTTATTGTATTGGGTTTGAAAATCCTGTTTTACCACAGCTGAAGGAAACCTCTTTCCTTCTCAGTCTCACCTAATGGCTTAATGAAATGACCATGCTGCTCCAAAATTCTCCCTTGTGTTGATCGAAGATTGCTTAGACCATCATATTTAATTTGCTATTCGCTCTGTTGTAATTTTTTTGGTTCAATTATTTTGAACTTCTCTTTAGCAGAAACTAGGTAGCTTGAAATTAACTACTGCAGTGTGTTTCTTCTGCTTTGTTTTTCTTTAAAGTTCCTACTTCAAAGCGTATTATGCAATATATCAACTTGGCCTTACACATGATTGCAGTATGTATTCAACAACGGGCAAATGGACCTTGATAGGCTTAGGGATCTGATCCGTGTTGTTGGAAAACAGAGGCTTGTGTTAGATTTGAGCTGCCGGAAGAAGGTATATCTCTCTTGTTAGATTCTCTCTCAAACGGAAAATAATTTTATCTTTTAACCTAGATAACACACAGTAAATGGGCACAATATCTGATCTTTAAAGAGAATGCAAATACGTACAAGATCGAAAAAGCCAATTTATGTAAGGGAAGTTTTGACAACATTAAATGCTCTGTTACATTACTATAATTGTATCTGTGTGATTTCAGATCCTAAAAGAAATCGACAACATCTATATATAATAATATTATATGGTAAAAAATCTCATATATTTTAAAAAAAAAAACCACAGCAGTGCCTGAAAGAAATAGAAGGCCGAACCATATCATTTAGTATAAATCAATTTCTTGTCTACATCAACAACTTTGATATTGCAAATCTTATTTTATATCTCGCTTGGAAATGAAAGTCCAGACAATGCTGAATAAATAAACTCTACCACCTTACAAATAAACTACTATAGTAACCCTGCTTCGCTCCTCACAAGGGGAAAAACAGAAAAGCACACACGGGTTGATCATATTCAGTTAAATGATTGGATAAAGATTAATGTATCTATTTATAAGAAAACTTGTCAAATTCTTTAAAAATACGCCAATTCAAAAGGTGAAGTATTTTAATTAATATGGAGCAATTTCATCAAAATATAGCTGTGAATATCAACTTTTCACCGCTGCACATAACAACGTAGCACATCAGTTGTACCTTACGCGAGCATATATGATTCATTTTCTAAAAAAAACTCAAGTAAAGTAAACATCAGATCATCTTCGCTCCTACTTCCTTTGACGGCAAGAATGCTACAGCTATATGGGAAATTCCACATTTCCCAAACAAAAGTCACTAAGCAGTTTTCTAAGATGTATAAAAAAGCCCTAGAAAATGATCTTATAAAATAGATATCGCATACATTTTAGATATTTTTTACTAGGGCTTAATCCATAGAAAAGATAACATACATCTTAGAACAAATTTTGCATATCCCCCTTCCCTCAAAGTATGAAGCATAAAATAAAGTAAATTTATGGTTCGTTATTCTTGGAACCTAAGTTGCTAAAGTGTTCTATTATGTATATGCCCCTTCCCTCAAAATATGAAGCATAAAATAAGACCTTGGTCTTAATGTGGACAATTGGTCCTTTCCCTGAAAAATCAGCTGTTGTACTTGATCTTTCTTGGAGATTATCACTGTCCATCAAAGTCATTCAACCTTAAAGGACCAAGGGCCAAACTTTGAATGGTCTTTCAAGTAGGGTTTAATTGCTCACTCTTTCATGTTTTAAGACTGCAATTGATCTGGTTGACTGGTTCCCATATTTCCCTCCATTCTAAAAGAAATGCTTTGGGGTTTATTTGTAGGAAGGTAGATATGCTATCGTAACTGACAGATGGCAGAAGTTTAGCGATGTATATGTTGACGAGCAGACTCTGGAATTTCTCGCTGCCTATGCTGATGAGTTTTTGGTACATGGTGTGGATGTTGAAGGCAAAAAGTGAGTCTGTGTTTTGTTTCTTCTTCTAGTAATTACCTTATCCTTGTTTGATCAACCAAAAGGTGAGTTTTATGTCTATACTTAATGGATGATTAGATTGTAGTGATAGCTGTCACTTTGACATTTTCAGAAGATTTGCATGAGGTACTCTACTTTTGTTCTTGCTTCATTATTTTTTAAGTATGATTTAATCTGACTGCTTGTTTGTTACAGATTGGGGATCGACGAAGAGCTTGTTTCTTTGCTGGGAAGTTACTCACCAGTAAGTGAACAGTGTGCTTGGCTGTGTTCTATACTTCTGGAATTTGTACACCTCTTTTTGACAGCAGTTAGGAATAATTTCTCTTTGCTTGAAGTTCCTGCCTAATTGAAGAGGAATATATGATAATAACTGCGTTTTATACTTTTTTATACATAATACCATAGTAGTGACAGACCTAGAACTATGCCAAAGACAACAGGTCCTTGTAGAATGTTGGAGAACAACGTATAGCCTATAGACCTAGTACACGTATATGTCTCGTCGAGTCTTCGCAGAACCAGGAGAGTGGTTTTTAATTTATTTTTCTTTTTCTTTTTGCTTCTATACCAAATTAGACTACCAAACTAGACTACCAGAGAGCACCATTAACTTGCTGGTTGTAAAGAGCAAGGGAAACACAAGTTGAAACAAAAACCATCTTCTTGGATTTATAATTAATACTTTCATGTTTTAGTTTGCTTATTTGGTCACTGTGATTAACTCCAGATGTCCTAATACCATGAAAGAAACATCACAAACTTCTCAGCCTCTCATATCTTAACAGTATAATTACCATGTATTCACTTTGGTGGCTCTCATACTGTTTACACTAAATCTAGTAGCGGATAATTTTTTATCTGCATTTCTGTTAACATGCATTTTCTACTCATGTTTGGGTGGCTCATTTGCATGAGCAATCTTATTCTTTTCCGTTGTAAAAACTTCACCGATAATTATAATATGACAGCAGGTCTTAGAGGTCAAATTCACACAACCTCTTGCTAACTCATCAATTTTTCTTTGGGATAAGGAGCTGAATTTTTCTACTAAATGCTTTATTAAGGTGAATGATTTGTACTCAATAGGGAGCATCTGTAGAACATACATTAACTAGAATGGACTAGGGCACCATAAAATGCTGAATATTTCTCCTCTGATAAAAGATTGGCTTTCTTAAACCTTGCTTATCACTTGTGCTAATAGTATGCTGATATTGTTTCTTCTTAGATTCCAGTGACCTATGCCGGTGGTGTGACAGTGATGGAAGATCTAGAAAGGATAAAGGTGGCAGGAAATGGGCGTGTTGATGTAACTGTTGGTAGTGCTTTGAATATATTTGGCGGTGGTTTGCTTTACGAGGATGTCGTTGCATGGCACCTTAAGCAGGAGTCTCTAACAGCTAGCCCCTCATTATGATGTCTTTACTGGTTTTTAAATTCCATTTCTGATGAAACAGTTCCCCTTTGCTCTCTCAACGACTTCCCTTATTGATAAAAAACTAACAAGATATTTCCAATGTCAATGTTATTATTCCTTGCCGTTCTTTTACTTCTCATTTTGGATGTTTTGCGCTAAATCATGCGTATATGTACGGCTTTCCCTTTTTATGACTTAAGTATGGTCAACTGAATGGCTTAAAATATTGTCTTGTAATTGTATTTCTGGCTGTTAAGCCCGTGTCAGCTTGCTCACATTTCTACGGGTTTATACAATGTTCATGGCTGTGTAGTAAAATTACAACAATGGGTCGGAGATTCTAAATATATATACTTTTTTCATTCCTTCAATATTGCATCATGGTTGATTTGATGCTCTCTCCAACATATAATTGTGACCCATGATATCTCAAATTATCAATTATTCCCTCAACCCCTTAATACTCGCATCGGTTTGACCGGTTAGAGTATTATGCAATTTAATTGACTTTTTAATTTATTAGGTTGTACTACCTCCGTTCTTGAAGTTTTTTATGTTTTCCGTTTTAATCCATTCCTGAAAGTTATTTACACTTTACTTTATTTCATTTTTACTCTCATTTGGCCCACATGAACTTACCCTTCCACAAAACTTTAATATTAATTTTCATGCACTCACATTGTTGGATAATTTATTGCCATTTATTTTCCATTTGTTACCCCACCATCACATGTTCGTCAAAATTCCTTAATTACCGTGCAAATAGTAAACGTAAAGATTATTTAAGAACGGAGGTAATAGTTGATAATGATAGGTTATTAACAATATAATTCATTCGTAAAAACCATAAAGTCAGGAATCTAAATTAATTGCTACATAGTCAATTAGCATAATTTAGTATACATACTACGCGATGCGTACCTTCCCTAGATGGTCCCGAATCGAATAAGAACAAGTAATGAGATTGCCAGTAATTAGCATAATGTGTCTACATCGATCGGTGATTCATTTCCTGATGATCATCTATTTGCGATTGCCAGTCAGTCACCATGGTTCGCAGACTATGCGAACTACATTGTGGGGGGGGGGGGGGGGGGGGGGGGGGGGGTACTCTTCCGGCTGATATGACACATCAACAAAAAAAGAAGTTCATGCACGATGTTCGGTTCTACTTTTGGGATGATCCACATTTATTGCGCAAGACTGCTGAAGGGTTGTATAAGCGGTGTGTTACAGAATGGGAAGTCCATGGTATAATCAATAGGTGTCATTCTTCGCCTTATGGAGGTCACCATGGACCTTTCAAGACTCATATCAAGTTGTCACAGTGCGGGTTTTACTGGCCTACTATGTTTCCGGATGCACAGGCTTTCATTATGGCTTGTGATGCGTGCCAGAGGACCAGCACCATTTCGATGAGGCATGAGATGCCACATAATGGGATACTTGAGGTAGAGGTCTTTGATGTATGGGGTATTGACTACATGGGACCCTTCCCATCGTCCAAGGGTAATCTGTATATCCTTGTAGCCGTAGATTATGTGTCCAAGTGGGTGGAAGCCATTGCCTCGCCTATTAACGATGCTAAGACATTCATTTCCATGTTTAAGAAGATCATTTTCCCCAGATTTAGAGTTACTAGAGCGTTGATCACTTATGGAGGTTCACACTTTCATGAGCGGCATTTGGATGCACTTCTACGCAAATATGAAGTATATCACCGCACCGGGCTAGCTTACCACCCTCAAACGAGTGGGCAAGTTCAGGTCTCTAACCGGGACATTAAATCTACACTTGAGAAGGTGGTGGAAAAATCTAAGAAAGACTGGAGCGACAAGCTCGATGATACTCTGTGGGCATACCAGACTGCCTTTAAGACAACTATTGGTACTTCCCCGTATCGGTTAGTGTATGGTAAGGCATGTCATTTGCCGGTGGAAATGGAATACAAGGCTTTTTGGCAATCAAACAGCTCGTCATGGATGCTAATCTAGCCAGTGATAAGCGGATAATACAGTTGAATGAGCTAGATGAATTTAGATTGCAAGCCTATGACAGTGCCCGCATCTACAAGGAAAATATTAAACGATGGCACTACAGTCATATCCTTCAGAGGGAGTTCGCAGTGGGCGACAAGGTTCTATTGTTCAATTCTAGACTTAAGTTATTTCCTACAAAACTTAAGTCTAGGTGGTCTGGGTCGTTCACTGTGACCATGCTTAGTAAGTTTGGATCAGTCGAGGTAGAAAATAATACAGGTGAAAGATTCAAAGTCAATGGGCAACGTCTGAAGTTGTACCACGAAGGGGCTACTGTAGGAGTGTTTGAGGTCCATCACCTCCACCCTTCCGCCCCATAGATGCATTTTGAGGTAAAGATGTCGAACGGGACCTGAAAATAAACCACCGCTTTGCGGGAGGCAACATGTATTTTATTGCTTACATTAGTGTAATTTTGGTTTTTTTCGTACTTTTTGTGTGTTTTGTATAATCTATAGTATTGGAGAGGCTAGAAGAGGGAATTACACTGTTTACATGTTTAATGGTGTGTAGATTTGAGGCCCCAAGTTCGAAAAAGTGGAAAAATAGGCGAAACAATGCCTTATATCATCAGCCTAGTGAAGACCGGGCGAAGGGAGCCCGATCGGGGGCGGTTAATGTGTTAAATGTTCAGCATTTTCGACCAACGGGCGAACGAATTGCCCGATCGACCTGTTTGCGAGCCAGTCGCCCGGGCGAACAACTGCCTAATGGGGCGAACAGTTGCCTGATCGGGCGAATTTCTACGGAGAATTTTAAGTTTTTAGGTGAAGAATTGGCTAAGGAAGGATTGAGAAGCATCAAGTCATCCGCCCGGTGGAGACCGGGCGATCGGGCGTGCGTCGATGGCAGCAAAATTAATTAAGTTCGCCCGATCAGGCGAACGTTTACCCGATCGGGCGGAAATTGAGCTGATCACCCGATTGGGCGGGAAGCGGCCCGATCGGGCGGATGGAGTTTTATGCGAGCAATATCACGGGCTTCTCCTTCTTTTCTTTCATTCACTTCATACACTCTCTTCCACCATTAAACCCCAAACCCGCAAAACTTCAAACCACCATATCTCACTCAATTCTCCACAAATTCATCAATCTTTACATCAAATTCATCCTCACACCATCGTCTACAACCTCCACCGAATTAATTCCACCAACTCTCACTCTCCATAAAAACCCTAAAAATCCCCAAAACTCAAAAAATCTCAACCTCCTCTATTCTAATGGCTTTCAAGACCGAAGAGGACTTGCATCGGAGCTACAAGGAGACAACAGGAAGCGTCTACAAGTCAAGAACCACCACCACCACGGATTGAGTCCAACCCGGATTTTCCGAAAATAATCCTCGTGAGTGAGGAACAAAAGGCTCGGCTCGCCCACCTCAAATTGATGGAGGTAATTCCCACACGTTTTATTTGTTAAAAATCTTTAAATGATATGGGAATTGAGAATGACGTGAAAAGTGTTATATGGTGTTGGTTTAAAGTCTATGTATAGCATGTTGAGATTGACATTTAGAAGGTTAACATTGGAGTTTTTGAGTTCATTTGAGATACAAAAGAATGGGCATAAGTGTTAGGTTATAATACATATGAATAAACATAAATCATGCGGAAAAACCATAAAAACATATTATTTACACATAATCATATAGCATAATTTAGGTGCATACACTTTGTAGCGTGCCCTCCCTAGCTGCGCCCGAACTGAACAAGAACAAGTCTTTAGGACTCCAAGTGTCGTCCCTCCTTAGATAGTCCACAGCACGTCCGGATCCGCCTTAAGATTGACCAACTAGAATCGCCCTTAAGGTACTATAATTTTCGGCAATTATGGGCAAGAATGTGACTGAATTTTTGCTCTCAAAAATCACTTTGAATACTTCAATACTCGTTATAAATTGTGAACCCAGGCCACATATTTATAGGGGTATGGAAAGAGAATTGGAATCCTACTAGGATACAAATTAATTAAATTAGAATCATAGTAGAACTCTTATTTAATTAATTTATCTTTTAGGATTAGGAATTTAATCATTTAAACGAATCCTATACGCTTTAGGTTTCGTATGTGAACACAAACACACACGCACGCACAGCAGCCCACGAGGGGCGCCCATGCGCGCGCGCGCGCAGCCCACGAGCACTCTCAGCCCAATGCCACGAAGCCCACACGCTGCCGCAGCCTTGGCGCGCGCTGGGCCTGCCTTGCGGTGGGCCTGGCGCAGCCTTGGCTGGTGCGTTGTGGCGCGCGTTTCTCTTGCTGGACGTGGGCCTGGCTTCGTGCTGGGCCTTCGTCTAGCAAGCTCGTCCGATGCTAATTCGTACGACGCGCTTCCGATTAATTTCCCGATTCCGGATTTCATTTCCGATACGAACAATATTTAACATTTCCGATTCCGGAATTAATTTCCGTTTCGAACAAATATTTAATATTTCCGTTTCCGGAATTATTTTCCGATTCCGATAATATTTCCGATTCAGACAATATTTCCGTTTCCGGCAATATTTTCGATTCCGGCAATATTTCCATTTCCATTAATATTTTCCGATACGTACCATGTTTCCGTTTCCTGCAACATCTACGACTTGGAAAATATTTATATTTCCGATACGATCCATATTTCCGTTTCCGGCAATATCATCGTTTCTAGAGTATTCATTTTTTGCTTGTGACGATCTCAGCTCCCACTGAAACCAAGATCCGTCGATTCCGAATATCCATAGATGGAGTATTTAATGCCATTAAATACTTGATCCGTTTACGTACTATTTGTGTGACCCTACGGGTTCAGTCAAGAGTAAGCTGTGGATTAATATAATTAATTCCACTTGAACTGAAGCGGCCTCTAGCTAGACATTCAGCTCACTTGATCTCACTGAATTATTAACTTGTTAATTAATACTGAACCGCATTTATTAGACTTAATATTATATGCATACTTGGACCAAGGGCACTATTTCCTTCAGTCTCCCACTTGTCCTTAGGGACAAGTGTGCATTTCCTATTTCCTTTGTCGCTCGATGCTTGCTCTTGAACATAAGGTAAGAGTTGTCATCCTTATTATGTCCGGAGGTGTTTCTCAGTTTCAGAGTTCAACTGATCAAATAAACAGATAATCATAGCCTATGATTCATCCGAGCACGGCCATGCATTTTACAGTTTCTAGCTCTCCGAGTGGCTTTGTACAACTTTTAAGCATCTCATCCCGATTTATGGGAGGACAATCCCAATCTTGCGATCTTGAGATTAGACTTCGTTTGATAGGTGATTACCTGAGCGTTGCCTTTATAACCTCCTTTTACGGTGCGACGGTTGGTCAACGTCAAAGTAACCAGTTCTCAAACAAGTAATCTCAAATCACTCAGGTATTGAGGATTTAGTGTCTAATAATTTTAATGAAATTTACTTATGACAGATTTTCATCTCTTACAGTAAAGTTTCATAGGTCTGTCCGATACTAGTATTCCCAAAGTAAGTATCTATGCAAATGGTTATGACATTGCTATGTCCACATAGTTCAAGAAACAGAACTACTAGTCATCTTGCATTCTAGTCGTCTAACGTTTTCTATGCGTCCAATTTTATAGAAAACTCCGACCAGGGACCATTTTCAACTTTTGACATTCAAGTTCACTTGATAGACATTTCTTAGTCACAGGACTGGTCCTGACAGTCTATCTTGAATATTTCGTAAAATTGAAGGGACTCATCATTTAATAAACCACAAATTAAATGGAAAAATGAATTCTATTCATTTATTGTGAATGATTAACCAATAATGTTTTACAAAGTATTAAACTCTAAAACTTTAAAACATCAAACAAGGACATCAAAGCCATTCTCCAATATGCTTGATTCCCATAGCTGCAGTGTGCGAGTTGTGCTTCGCCTGCGGCAGAGGTTTAGTCAATGGATCTGATATGTTGTCATCAGTTCCAATCTTGCTTATCTCGACTTCTTTTCTTTCAACGAACTCTCGTAGAAGGTGAAATCTACGAAGTACATGCTTGACTCTTTGGTGGTGTCTAGGCTCCTTTGCCTGTGCAATAGCTCCGTTATTATCACAATACAGGGCTATTGGTCCTTTAATGGAGGGGACTACACCAAGTTCACCTATGAACTTCCTTAGCCATATAGCTTCCTTTGCTGCTTCATGTGCAGCAATGTACTCCGCTTCAGTTGTAAAATCCGCAATGGTGCTTTTCTTATCACTTTTCCAGCTTACTGCACCTCCGTTGAGACAGATGACAAACCCAGACTGTGATCTGAAATCATCCTTGTCGGTTTGGAAACTTGCGTCCGTATAGCCTTTAAAAATTAATTCATCATCTCCACCTTAGACCAGGAAGTCATCTTTGTGCATTTTCAGGTACTTCAGAATATTCTTGGCAGCAGTCCAATGTGCCTCTCCTTGGTCTGACTGGTATCTGCTCGTAGCACTGAGTGCGTACGCAACATCCGGGCGTGTACATATCATAGCATACATTATTGAACCAATCAATGATGCATACGGAATCCCATTCATTCGTCTACGCTCATCAAGTGTTTTTGGGCACTGAGTCTTGCTTAGAGTCATTCCATGAGACATGGGTAGGTAGCCTCGCTTGGAGTCTGCCATCTTGAACCTATCAAGTACTTTATTGATATAAGTTCTTTGACTAAGTCCAATCATCCTTTTAGATCTATCTCTGTAAATCTTGATGCCCAATATGTACTGTGCTTCTCCTAGATCCTTCATCGAAAAACATTTCCCAAGCCAAATCTTGACAGAGTTCAACATAGGAATGTCATTTCCGATAAGTAATATGTCGTCGACATATAATACTAGAAAATCAATTTTGCTCCCACTGACCTTCTTGTATACACAAGATTCGTCTGCGTTCTTGATGAAACCAAAGTCACTGACTGCTTCATCAAAACGTATATTCCAGCTCCTGGATGCCTGCTTCAATCCGTAGATTGATTTCTTTAGCTTGCATACCTTTTTCGCATTCTTTGGATCCTCAAAACCCTCAAGCTGTGTCATAAACACAGTTTCTGTTAAAACGCCGTTTAAGAAAGCGGTTTTGACATCCATTTGCCATATTTCGTAATCGTAATATGCAGCGATTGCTAACATTATCCGAATAGACTTTAGCATTGCATCTGGTGAAAAGGTTTCATCGTAATCCACACCGTGGACTTGCCTGTAACCTTTTGCAACCAATCCAGCTTTGAAAACTTCAAGTTTCCCATCCTTGTCCTTTTTCAGTTTGAAAACCCATTTGCTTCCAATGGATTGGTAGCCATCTGGCAAATCGACCAAATCCCATACTTGGTTTTCAGACATGGAGTCTAATTCAGATTGCATGGCTTCATGCCATTGCTTGGAGCTAGGGCTCGTCATAGCTTGTTTGTAAGTCGCAGGTTCATCACTTTCAAGTAATAGAACGTCATAGCTCTCGTTCGTCAAAATACCTAAGTACCTTTCCGGTTGAGATCTATATCTTTGCGATCTACGCGGGGTAACATTTCTAGATTGACCATGATTCTCACCAGATTCTTCTAAAGATCTCTGAGTTTCATCCTGAATGTCATCTTGAGCATTCTCTAGAGTTTGTTGTTCGATTCGAATTTCTTCGAGGTCTACTTTTCTCCCACTTGTCATTTTGGAAATGTGATCCTTCTCCAAAAAGACACCATCTCGAGCAACAAATACCTTGTTCTCAGATGTATTGTAGAAGTAATACCCCTTTGTTTCCTTTGGATAGCCCACAAGGATACATTTGTCAGATTTTGGATGAAGTTTGTCTGAAATTAATCGTTTCACGTATACTTCACATCCCCAAATCTTAAGAAAAGACACATTTGGAGGCTTTCCAAACCATAATTCGTATGGAGTCTTTTCGACAGCTTTAGTCGGAGCTCTATTTATAGTGAGTGCAGCTGTATTTAGTGCATGTCCCCAAAATTCTAATGGAAGTTCGGCCTGACCCATCATTGACCTGACCATGTCTAGCAAGGTTCTGTTCCTCCGTTCCGACACACCGTTCCATTGTGGTGTTCCAGGAGGTGTCAACTCTGATAGAATTCCACATTCTTTCAGATGGTCATCAAATTCATAGCTCAGATATTCACCGCCTCTATCAGACCGCAGTGCCTTAATCTTCTTGCCTAATTAATTCTCTACTTCACTCTGAAATTCCTTGAATTTGTCAAAGGATTCAGACTTATGCTTCATTAGGTAGACATAACCATATCTACTGAAGTTATCAGTGAAAGTGATAAAGTAGCTGAAACCACCCCTAGCATTTGTACTCATTGGTCCACATACATCTGTATGGATTAAACCCAATAGTTCAGTTGCTCTTTCTCCAACTTTAGAGAAAGGTTGCTTTGTCATTTTTCCAAGTAAACATGATTCGCACTTACCATAATCCTCTTAGTCAAATGGTTATAGAATTCTTTCCTTTTGAAGTCTTTCCATGCGTTTCAAGTTAATATGGCCTAATCGACAATGCCACAGATAGGTGAGATCTGAATCATCCTTTTTGGCCTTTTTGGTATTTATGTTATAAACTTGTTTGTCGTGATCTAATAAATAAAGTCCATTGACTAATCTAGCAGATCCATAAAACATCTCTTTAAAATAAAACGAACAACTATTGTCTTTTATTAAAAAGGAAAATCCCTTAGCATCTAAGCAAGAAACAGAAATGATGTTTTTAGTAAGACTTGGAACATGGAAACATTCTTCCAGTTCCAAAACTAGCCCAGAGGGCAACGACAAATAATAAGTTCCTACAGCTAATGCAGCAATCCGTGCTCCATTTCCCACTCGTAGGTCGACTTCACCCTTGCTTAACTTTCTACTTTTTCTTAGTCCATGTGAATTGGAACATAAGTGTGAGCCACAACCTGTATCTAATACCCAAGAAGTTGAATTAACAAGTGTACAGTCTATAACGAAAATAACTGAATATGGAACGACTGTTCCGTTCTTCTGATCTTCCTTTAGCTTCAAGCAATCTCTCTTCCAATGCCCCTTCTTCTTGCAGTAGAAGCATTCGGATTCAGAAGTGGGCTGACTGACCTTCCTCTTTTCAGACTTGGCGCCAGTTTTCTTAGTTGGGCTGGCCTTGTTGCCACCTTTCTTAGCATTCCTCTTCTTTCCAGATTTCTTGAACTTGCCCCATGCACCATAAGCACATCTTGCTTATCACTTTTGAGCGTCTTTTCAGCGGTCTTCAGCATACCGTGAAGCTCAGTGAGCATTTTGTCCAGACTATTCATACTATAGTTCAGTTTGAACTGATCATACCCGTTATGAAGAGAATGGAGGATGGTGTCTACATCCATTTCCTGAGAGAATTGCTGATCCATCCGACTCATATTCTCAATCAGTCCAATCATTTTGAGAACATGTGGACTTACGGGCTCGCCTTTCTTAAGCTTGGTCTCAAGAATTTGCCTATGAGTCTCGAATATTTCGACTCGAGCCAGATCTTGCAACATGTTCTTTAACTCACTGATGATCGTGAAAGCATCTGAGTTGATGAACGTTTTATGTAGATCTGCACTCATGGTTGCAAGCATTAGACATTTCACATCCTTGTTGGCATCAATCCAACGATTGAGGGCTGCCTGAGTGACCCCTTCGCCTGCGGCTTCGGGCATCGCCTCTTCTAGGACATACTCCTTTTCTTCCTGCATAAGAACTATTTGCAAGTTCCTTTGCCAGTCAAGGAAGTTTTTCCCGCTCAACTTCTCCTTTTCGAGAATTGATCGAATGTTGAATGAATTGTTGTTTGCCATAATTAAAACTACAATTGAAAAAGAATAAACAAATAAATAATCATTCACAGTTTCTCTTAATAAACTTAAATTCTAGCATACATGCATAATTCAATGTTCATTAAGCATTTTATTCAAGTTATGTGTTCCGGCAGGTGTGAATAAAATGATTCCAAGATCCTAAAAACCATTGAAGAATTAAGCACATTATGTATTTAGACTCAATTCTAAAATCTTTTAGGTAAGCAAAAGCCTTTTGCTAATAGTCTAGAAACCACTCTTGGTTGATAGGTACGTCTAAGAACTTATTAGGTAAACCTATTGATTTTGCCACGACATAAAAGGACTCCTTACTTATATCGTTGAGTTTCACCAAAACTAACATGTACTCACAATTATTTGTGTACCTTACCCCTTTAGTATCGATAAGTAACACCTCGCTATGGCGAAAAACTATTACTAAGATCGATGAAAAAAGGATATCCAAGTAAGTGTTATTTTGGCATGACACCTTTTAACTCAATTTTTAAGTTTGGAACTTAAGGCTCTTACTATGTTGGTTAGATTTTAAGTGAACAAAAATCCTTAATCATGCAACATAATCAAGCTTTGATCTCATGCATATTTAAGACATATTTAAAAGCAATAAATAACTTAAAACATGCATAAGATAAATGTGATCTAGTATGACCCGACTTCATCTTGAAGCTTCAACTTCAAAGTCCGTCTTGAAAATCTCCGTGGGAGGCGCCATTTTCTTCAAATAGGATAAGCTATAATTAAACTAATTACAACTATTTGGTGGTACGGAGACCATATTTGAATTGAAAAACAAATTTGGTATTTTAGACTAATTACATTCAAATTAATGGCACGCATACCATATTTTCTATCCTATTTGGGCCATACTAGTCACTTAATAACCTGCAAAACAGTACATTATACAATATATACCATTCACCCATTCATTATCATGAATGGCCCACATAATTGGTTAGTAAAACACGTTATGCATCACATAAATATTTGCAGCAATTAATCAAGGGCACCAATAATCTACCAATTATTCAGTCCTTATTAATTCTAATCAAGTTGTTTAACCTTAAATGATTTGTAGACCTAATCAAGAGTTTATGACTAAAATTGCTCCCACTTAAAACAATAAATTCATATGATTTACTAATTTTAAACATAAAATTGTATTTCTAGTCTAACCGGAAACATACAAATTTAATTAAAATTTAAAGCTCATATAAATTTATAATTGAATCCACTTATTTAATTTATTTTTCAGTTGGATTTAAATTAAATCAAGGTTTTAAATTTTAATAAAATAATTAGAATA
Organism: Spinacia oleracea; assembly: GCF_020520425.1. Classification (NCBI taxonomy): domain Eukaryota; kingdom Viridiplantae; phylum Streptophyta; class Magnoliopsida; order Caryophyllales; family Amaranthaceae; genus Spinacia; species Spinacia oleracea. The sequence goes on along the minus strand of NC_079491.1, from coordinate 51,796,080 downwards.
AATTAAAATTTATAATAATTATAATATTCAAAATTAAAATCCAAGAAAAAAATTTAAATTATTAATTTTAAAATTACATGAACTGAAAATCTCAAATTATATTTTAAAACGCGACAATCGTAACATGACGAGCACTTGGGCTTGCGCCCAAGCCCCGTCGAGTGCACGACCAATTGCTGGCCCATGGCACACCGCAGCAGCAGCCACACGCAAATGCAGCAACCAAGCCACGCTTGCGCGCAGCCTGCTTGCCCACATGCATCGCAACAGCTACGGTAGGAGCGCTCGCTCGCTCGCGCGCAAGCAAGCCCTCGAGGCCACGCGTGTTGGTGCGCGGAGCAGCGATCGCTGGGCGACCCAGCTCTCGCCCTCGCACGCGCGCCTCTCCTCGTGCCATGCCATCGCCCTTTGCCCATCGCCCATAGCACACAGCACACACGCACAGGCTCCCTTGCCTCGTGCGCGCGCCATGCGCTAGGTTGCTCGCTGCATTCGTACCGCACGGGCGACGAGCTCCCTTGCTCGTCGTCGCGTGCCCGCACTATACAACATCCCTTAAGGGTAACACGTAGCTTCCATTGCTTTGTGCGTGCAACATTCATGACCGTTTTCATAAAAATTTAAAATTTTTAATTCAAAATTAATGACAAATTAATAAAACATATTAATTTCATAATTTTAAGGCGAAAAATCGAAAATTTATTAATCAATTAATTTCCGATTAACATGGATTCAAATCTAGGTCATAAAAATTAAAATTTAACATAAATTAACAATTTTTATGGTGGATTTTAATCATTGGTACCTAATTACATTATTAATTAATCATGAAAATCAAATCAATTCTAAATTATTCGAATTTCAACAAATTAATCATAATTACAAATTAGGTTGTATAATTAACAAGTCTAGGCATTCATAATTGTTAAACATATACAGTAGGTCAATAAAAAACTCAAGATTTATCAACAAGAATCGCAAATACTTAATTTAACACCTTAAATTTACAAACTTTTGCGGTCGAAAAACTAAAACCTCCGAAAAGTCATAGTTAGGCTTCGAATTCTGGGTTCGGCAGAATTAATTGCAAATTGCGTTTATTTAATTATATGTACGCAGTTTTTCGGCAGTTTCTTCGTTACTCATCCAAATCGAGTGATTTTTGTGTCAATTCCGCATGTAAAAGGCATTCTAAAATTTTGACCAACATAATTCCCAAATTCCCAGAATTCCCAAATTCGAACCCAGAATTCCCAAATTCGAAGCCTAACTATGACTTTTCGGAGGTTTAAGTTTTTCGAACGCAAAAGTTTGTAAATTTAAGATGTTAAATTAAGTATTTGCGATTCTTGTTGATAAATCTTGAGTTTTTGATTGACCTACTGTATATGTTTAACAATTATGAATGCCTAGACTTGTTAATTATACAACCTAATTTGTAATTATGATTAATTTGTTGAAATTCGAATAATTTAAAATTGATTTGTTTTTCATAATTAATTAATAATTTTATTAGGTATCCATGATTAAAATCCACCATAAAAATTGTTAATTTATGTTAAATTTTAAATTTTTATGACCTAGATTTGAATCCATGTTAATCAGAAATTAATTGATTAATAAATTTTCGATTTTTCGCCCTAAAATTATGAAATTAATATCATTTGTTAATTTGTCGTTAATTTTAAATTAAAAATTTTAAATTTTTATGAAAACGCTCATAAATGTTGCACGCACAAAGCAAAGGAAGCTACGTGTTACCCTTAAAGGGGTGTTGTATAGTGCGGGCACGCGACGACGAGCAAGGGAGCTCGTCGCCCGTGCGGTACTAATGCAGCGAGCAACCTAGCGCATGGCGCGCGCATGTGGCAAGGGAGCCTGTGCGTGTGTGCTGTGTGCTATGGGCGATGGGCGAAGGGCGATGGCGTGGCACATGGAGAGGCGCGCGCGCGAGGGCGAGAGTTGGGTCGCCCAGCGATCGCTGCTCAGCGCACCAACATGCACTAGTAGAAAAAACCCCTGTTGCAGCCCCCTTGTTGCAGCGTACAGGTATTAATACGCTTCAACAACCAGTCGGTCAACGCGGGTCAAACCCTTTAAAGGGTTATTGCAGCGTATAATTTAATTGTTCCCTGAAAAAATGTTTGTTGCAGCGTACATTTTAAAAGCCCCCTGCAATAGCCTGTTCTTATTGCAGCGTACAATTTAAAAGCCCCCTGCAATAGCCCGGGTAAAAAAAAATTCGCTGCAGTATTAGTTGAATAATTCAAAACAAATCAAAGCATCTCAAAATTTGGGTTCTCGCACTTAACTCTCTTCTTTTTCCCTTAGATTCCCTGCGTCGTCCCCTCAAAAAAATACCATTCCCTGCATCGCCCAAAAAGCTTCCTCGTCGATCGTACTGGCCTCCTTGCCAGTCGCTGGTGGGTCTCTTTTTCGCCTCCACTCCAGTCGCAACCTGTTAGCTTGCTCGGCCGGTGGTTTCAAGGAAAAACTTAGCTGGCTCCCGCCGGTGGTTCCAAGAAAGAAAGTTGCTCGCGTCCAGCTTTCCGTCAACCTCTTCCATGTCCCTTCTTTTAGGTTTGTTCAAGTCGCTTATCTGATTTTCGTTTTAAGAATTAGGGTTTGTTCATTTCATTTTTAGGGTTGTGTGAGTTTGTTCAATTCGTTTTTAGAGTTCAATTCGTTTTTAGGGTTTGGTCATAGATAAAGATGTGGTGGTGTTGGAATTAGAGAATGGTGGTGGGGTGGTACGTGGTGGTGGGGTGGAGCAAGGGAGGTGTAGTTGACGGTTGTATTTTCACTACGCACTTGAATCATGTATGACAGTGTACCCGAAATCTCTGACAAAACCCACCAAACTCCATAATTCTATATTTCTTTTATTGTATTTATGCTGTCTTAAGTTGAGTACATCTTGCCTCTTTTTAGCTTGTAATTTCTGCTACAGATCTCCAGTGGTGCTTGTTCTTGTTCTTAATCTTCTGTATTAATATTCAAACTTCTGTATGCAAGATGCTGATTGATTTTCTCTTCATTACTTGTCAGGTTCCAGAGCAAGATTGATTCTGCTGAAGGATCATAGCTGCCAGGACATTCATACCCGTCATGTTGCACAAGGTTGTAGTTGCCTGCTTGGTGATGGTGGTGGTAACATTGCCTTGTAAGATTCCCTGTGTATTGGTAACTCCCTTAAGAACTGTGTAGTAGATTTCATCATTCCATGTGTCTTATGCAGTTGATTTCTAACTTGAGAATTATTGCCTCTAAAGTGTGTGTATTTCTAGTAGTTATCCTTTCATTGATATGTATATGAACTAAAAATCGGTTAGGAGCGGGTCACATGAAAATGGTGTCGAACATTGGTAGAAAGGGATTCAATATGTTCTGGACTCCTAGGAGATTCAATATATTTTGCCAACCATCAATTGTTCAACCGAGCTTAAACTTCAGATTGGATTGTGTTGCAGATGAAGAAGAATGGAACCTGAAATTTGCTTTCAGTTATCTTCGCTTGATATTTACAGAACGTAAAATGATGTTGCTGAACTTATGTTATTTTTAGGAACTAAAATGTTGTTATGAGCTATAAGTATGTTTGAGGGAAATGCCAATTTATATTATAATATATGTTCCATTTCAGTGTTATTGCTTTTGGGACTCTTTGCAGTCATCTAGTAAGTTAGTTTTTAGATTAATTCAAGACTAATTTTGCTGTTCTTGTCAGTAAACTAAGAGTTAATTAATTGATGATGATTGTTTTCAACAGGGAACAACTTTGCTTTGGTTGACATCCATGATCCCTTCACTGAAACCATCACCTTGTGCTTAGTCTAGTGGTGAGAGTTGTGCCTCAGCTACTCCAATTCAGTATTATTTCTGTTTGGTTCTTTTTGCCTAATCTCGATAAAGAGAATCCCAACAATAAAAGGGTTATAGATAGTTTCTTCAACTGGTATTATGCCTCAACAAGATTAGCAACTATAATTGCTTTGACAGTTATTGTGTTCATTCAAGATAAAGGTTGGCCAATTGGGTACGGTGTGCCTGCATGTCTTATGGTACTTTCAATCGCAGCCTTTCTATTCGGTTCACCATTGTATGTTCATGTCAAGGTTAAGGATAGCTTGTTTGTTGGTATGTTTCAAGTTCCAATAGCCGCTTTTCGGAAAAGGAAAATTTAGTCGTCCTCCTATTGAGGATGAAGATCAGTACTTTCGCGGAAATGGCTCTGAGAAAACAACCCTCAGTGACATCTTAAGGTAATATTTTAATACTCTAACATTCTACAGCACTTTGAGATTTTTGGTGTGCTTATTCTGTTGATCATGAATCATTCCACTACTCCAATATTATACTCTGGTCAATATGGACAAAATCACTACCATGATACTATGCTCAATAAGTTCTAAAGGTAGTATACATCATTCATCGTATGTTAGATGATGACATTTATTTATGGTTCTTTTTAGTGTTTTTTGTTTAATTATTATTTTTATGATGTATGAAGGACATATCCCTGGAGAATGTGTCAAGCATGTATGAGCTTTATGAGGCATTTCATGTTGTGCCATTGAGGCAGGCTAGCATCCTTTTCATTTTAGTGAAGCATGATAAATTGAGTGCTAGACCAAGGTATGCAGTTTATCTAATATGTTTTGTTTACTAGCTTTTGTTTTAGCATTACGAACTGGGTGTTTCAGGAATTCGGGTTCATATCCAAAATGATTATTTAGGGAAATAGGGTGGAAATTGTAACTAGTTGTTTATGTTATTGTTTCATTTGAAGGTTTATGCTTTAGATGCAAACCGCAGCAAGTTCTGAAAATTAAAATAGCATTGATATTCTGCTTCTGACAGGTTCTAACATTGGTGTTACTGGATCTTCCTGGACTTCTGTTTTTCTCCACATATACTCTCCTTGTCCTCTTTCGGGCAGAGATCGATCATCAGGTAGAGTGTAATTAATCTGATGTTGCCTTGCTTACATTTGAAAATGACAACATTCATTTCATCTTAGCTCCTTTTCCGCCTAACAAGTGCCTACTTTTTCAGGCTAGATATCTACCAACTGATAAGCTGAGGCTTGTTTACATATTGCTAAACGCTGGAATTTACTTCATACAGGTTTATTACATCTCATGTTTACTTTATCTTTCATGTTAGTGATTTGTTACCAGTTTATTTTCAAAGGGTTTGAACCCATGATAGTTATATTTTATGCTTTAGGTTTGTATCTGGATTTTTCTCTGGTTGTATAACAATGAAGCATTGGAAACCGTAGGACGGATCTTTATTGCAGGTTTGTTTCTGTTATTGATGATGATTTTTTTTTGTTATGGGACCACTATTTTCAGACTGTCTAAACTTCTTTATATTCTGTCAGCTGTCTCATTTGTTGCTGCGATCAGTTTCTTGTTTTACGGACGAAGGTCAGTTTTTGAATGTTTGAGTAGTTTGATCGTCTATAACCGAACAACAATGCAAATTTGGTATACCAGTATACTTCATATCTGTATTTACTTGTCATGTTTTCTATGAACGACTCCAGATTGTTTGTAATGCTGAGACAGTTCCCAATTGAATCTAAAGGAAGAAGTAAGAAGTTATACGAGGTTTGTCTTCTTTCCTGAAACATTTTTAGTCCAGTTTCCCGCGTAATTTCTAAGTTCTAACCTGCTAACAAAGCAGCCTTCTCCTGGAAAAAACCAGTTAATAGACAACGCCTAAATGAGTTTAAAGCCAATAAAACCTAGGGTCATGTTAGCTCTCCTCAAAGCTGGTCTCATTTATCAGGCCATTATTCTGAGATAAACCAGTTTAAAGCTAGTAAAACCCTTTAAACAGGAGTCAAAGTGTACTGCCGTTATATACAACACCCATGAACAACCTAAATATGACCTATAGAAACAAATAAGAGCACGGGAGAAAACAACACTGTTATTTCAGAATAGAGTCTGGACTCAGTCGACGAGCTAATACCCCTCTTCTCTCTCTTTCTTCCCCTCAACCCTGCTTGTAATAGATTTCCTGTGTGACCTGGCTACTGCTCACAAATTCATCAGATAAGATCTGATAACTTCTCAATATTTGAAGATAGGTCTTTAAAATTTTAGTTTGGCCTAATAACTCTATATTTTACATCGTGTTTTATCCTATTTACAAGAGTTTTAGGGATATTTCTTTCTTAGTTGCTTGAATGTTAAAATGTGACATTTCATTTGCATTTAATCTAATGCTCCCTACAAATTTTTGTTTTTGTAAAGGTCTATACTCCGAGGAATGCGCCTTATGCTAATGAGGAAATTGATGTGGTTCGTGAGCAATGGTCTATACTCCGAGGAATGCGCCTTATTATTGGCCTGAGCGCGCTTGATCGAGTTGGTTTAGATGTTATAGAACAATCTTTTATATTAAAATGTATGCGTATGTTGAAATTGGGACGTACATATATTTAAATGTAGTACGTGTATTTTGGTTTTATGATATATACAGAACACCAGTTATTGTTTTTATATTTGTTATACAATTTGAGATATTATTGTTGTTACAGGTTTCTATATTTGGTGCAAGGCACTCTAGCTATCCCTAAATAAAAATAAATTTTTTCCGCCAAAAGTGATTTGTTGCAGCGTACATATGTATATGTACGCTGCAACAAGGCTGTAAAATTTGGCAAAAATTATGACCTTTTGCAGCGTACAAATAGATGTTCGCTGCAACAGGATGGGTTTTTTGCAGCGTACACCAATTTGTACGCTGTAACAAGTCATGATTTTGGCAAATTTTTCACACTTGTTGCAGCGTACAAATATATGTACGCTGCAAAAAAGCACTTTTTGCAGCGAACAATGTACGCTGCAACAAGTTTAGACTTGTTGCAGGCCCCCCAGTTGCAGCATACGATGTACGCTGCAACAGGGGTCTAAAAGCCCGCTGCAATAAGGGTTTTTTCTACTAGTGATGCGATGCCTCGAGGGCTTGCTTGCGCGCGAGCAAGCGAGCGCTCCTTTCGTAGCTGCTGCGATGCATGCGGGCAAGCAGGCTGCGCGCAAGCGTGGCTTGGCTTGCTGCGTTTGCGCGTGGCTGCTGCTGCGATGTGCTATGGGCCAACGATTGGTTGTGCGCATGATGGGGATTTTGAAATTTAATTTCAGATTTTCAGTTCGGAAATAATTTTATTTAATTTTAAAATTAATAATTTAAATTGTTTTCTCGGATTTTAATTTTGAATATTATAATTATTATAAATTTCATTTATACTAGTTATTTTACTAAAATTAAACCTTGAATTAATTTAAATTCATTTAATTCAACTGAAAAATAAAATAAATAAAATGGATTCAATTATAAATTTATATGAGCTTTAAATTTTAATTAAATTTTTATGTTTTCGGTTAGACTAGAAATACATTTTTATGTTTAAAATTAGTAAAGCATATGAATTTATTGGTTTAAGTGGGAGCAATTTTAGTCATAAACTCTTGATTAGGTCTACAAATCCTTTAAGGTTATACAAGTTGATTAGAATTAATAAGGACTGAATAATTGGTAGATTATTGGTGCCCTTGATTAATTGCTGCAAATATTTATGTGATGCATACAATGTGTTTTTACTAACAAAGTCAATGTGGGCCATTCATGATAATGAATGGGTGAATGGTATATATTGTATATGTACTGTTTTGCAGGTTATGAAATGACTAGTATGGCCCAAATAGGATAGAAAATATGGTCTGCATACCATTAATTTGAATGTAATTGGTCTAAAGCACCAAATTTGTTTTTCAATTCAAATATGGCCTGCGTACCATCAAATAGTTGTAATTAGTTTAATTATAACTTATCCTATTTGAAAAAAATGGCGCCTCCCACGGTGAAATTCAAGACGGAGTTTCCAATCCATTTTCAAGACGGACTTTGAAGTTGAAGCTTCAAGATGAAGTCGGGTCATACTAGATCACATTTATCTTATGCATGTTTTAAGTTATTTATTGCTTTTAAATGTCTTAAATATGCATGAGATCAAAGCTTGATTATGTTGCATGATTAAGGATTTTTGTTCACTTAAAATCTAACCAACATAGTAAGAGCCTTAAGTTCCAAACTTAAAAATTGAGTTAAAAGGTGTCATGCCAAAATAACACTTACTTGGATAACCTTTACATCAATCTAGTAATAGATTAGGCTCAGCGAGGTGTTACTTATTGATCCTAAAGGGGTAAGGTACACAAATAATTGTGAGTACATGTTAGTTTTGGTGAAACTCAACGATATAAGTAAGGAGTCCTTTTATGTCGTGGCAAAATCGATAGGTTTACCTAATAAGCTCTTAGACGTACCTATCAACCAAGAGTAGTTTCTAGACTATTAGCAAAAGGCTTTTGCTTACCTAAAAGATTTTAGAATTGAGTCTAAATACATAATGTGCTTAATTCTTCAATTGGTTTTAGGATCTTGGAATCATTTTATTCACACCTGCCGGAACAATAAATTCGAATAAAATGCTAATAACTTGTTTAAATTGCATGAATGCTTTAATTTTCAAGTTATTACTCATGATAAATGTTTAGACTTTGCATGCTTCAATGTATGTTTTAATTATTGTTTATAATTAAATATCTTGCACTGCAGTAAACCCTTTTAGAAAGGTAACAGTAAATTTCCTCGATTGGTAGTGAATCCAAGAACGATTCACGGAAATGAGAGAAAATGAGCAAATTAAAATGTACGTTTCTTTTAGCAACTTTTATGGTTATTTTCGAGTATCAAAGTCGAATGGCGAACCGATTGGTGCTTGTGAATTCAAAATACAATGTAGTTTTAAGATCATAAAGCATTGAGTTTAAACGCTCTGCTTTACCAATGGTTAACAACCTAAAATCATTTTTCCATTTAATTCTCGAATGAGTCTAGTCCCTAGACATTCTAATAGATCGATGCTTAGAGAACTTTAGAAGCTTCTGGTAAGATCATCTAGTTGAAACAGAATATTCAACATAAATGGTAAGAACTTTGTTGGAGTGACATTGGACATGTCTAAACAAAGTATAAAAGTCAACACTAGAGAATGCAATTCTTAAGGCTATAAGAAAGGGTACAAGAAATAGGAAAACAAAGGAACAAATGAAAGGAATTTACAATTCCGTTTCTACCTATAAGTTTATGTTTAAAGAGCAGTGACCTAGCAATCAAACTTCCTTGGTATCATATACCGCTTGAGGTTCTTACTTCGGTAATAACTCAAATAATGGAAGCTAGGCTACACTAATGGCCTACAAGTGGGAAATGAAGCATGGCAATGCTACATTAGTTGTAGGGTCATCTAGTTTGTTTTAAGTCCTTTCAAAGGCTGGAACTTAATGGCTACTTTGTTCCACAATCAGCATACCTAAATTTCTGTTTTCAAACATAGAAAGACTCACATTCAGAAGAACAAAAACAATGTTTGTTTGTTTATTTGAATGAAATGGTCATTTACGGGTTGAGTCAATATGCTTGATTAAAAACAAACAATTCTTTAACAATAAAAATCTACTAGGTTCAAATCAACCCCTTGATTTGAGTTCCACTAACCTTTAGCATTGTTGCTTAGACCATATCAACAAGTTAACATTCAAAAGCTTTATTTTGATGGAGTTTTGAAAGTTGATTGATTTCTAGATCAATTTAAGACAACTAGTCTTACTTGTTGAAAGTAACAAAAGATATGAACTATTGTTAGAACGCCTAGACAATAGAGTTCAAAGCTAAAGAAAGATTTTATGACTTTATTATTTCACATGGATTTGAGTGAATATAGGTTTATTTACTCAAATGTGATATAAGTTGAATCTGTTTGGCTAGTTCAAAGATTCAAAAGTATAAAAAAAATCCACTTGGCAAGAAATCATAAAGATCTAGGTTAGATCATGTTGATGATTACTTAAGTCAAGAATGATCATCAATGATTGTGTGTAGTAAAATTCACAATCTAGCTCCATAAGATATGGCATATCTAAGTTGGAATGATCGAAGTCGATTAGTACTTGATTCGATCAATGATGGATCATAAAGACTTTTCCTATAATTTCTAAAACAAAATGCTCAACTACCACCAAACTAAACCAAATTCGTCAAAGCTATTGAAAAGTAATTTCAGAATATCTTTTCATAATTATATATCTAAAGAGTTGCTAAACTCAGTGGGAGCTTAGTGTTTGTTATTCGACAAACTAAGGCCCAAGTATAGATATATGTTTCATTGTGATTTATTCAAATGAGACACAAGGGTATCGTTTCTACCACGAATTTTTTGAGAACATAATGTTTGTTTGCTCGAAATAATGTCTTTTTGGAGATTCGTTTCCAAAATGACAAGTGGGAGAAAATAGACCTCGAAAGTCTTCGAGGCGAACAACAAACATAAACGGACATTCCGGAGGCTTTTCGAAGTTCTTTAGAAAATCCGAACACGTATTCTTTAAGGACTTTAGAATTGGCTTTTAAAGAATATACATCTCTTAGAAGACTTTACAAGTGCTTCAAGGAGAACGGAATATTCAAAGGACTTTCAAGTGGCTATTGATATTCTATTGTTTTATGTTCTATACCCAAGTAGGCATAGAGTTCAAGTCACTGAAACTATGAGATTCTTCTATTAGATAGTGAAGAAACATGGAGTTCAGGTCACTGAAGCTATGCGATTTTTCTATTAGATAGTGAAGAAACCTACAACTTGCAGTCAAACTATTATCATGTAGATTAATGAGTTTGTGACCTGTAAGAAAGCTATTACGAAACCCAGATTCTCTAAAATGGTTAGAGGCCATATATAGACTCAAATGTTTTAAATGGTTAGAGGCCATAAAACATACTCAATGTTTTGATGACAAAATTGAAATTTTGTTGATTTGCAAGAATAGTTTCACACCTATTGGTTGCAAGTTTGTTTTAAGGATAAAAACCATCAAACATAAAATTGTGTTCACACACAAAGCTAGATTAGTTGCTAAAGGTTACAAGCAAATTCACGGTGTGGATTGTGTTGAAACCTCATGCATAATCGTAATGCTTAAGTCTATAATTCAAGCAATGATTGCATATTGGTACATATGGCAATTGGATGACAAAACGTATTCCTCAATCAAATGTTGGAAGAAAACTATGTACATGGCATGTCATAGGATTTGTGGATCCAAATAATGCTTGAAATGAATGCTAGCTTATGAAATCTAAGTACAGATTTAAGCAAGGAATTGGGAATTGAAATTGTATTTTAGTGAAGCTAATAAGTATTTTAGTTTCATAAAATGTACATGATTCTTATAGATATATAAGAAGTTTAGTGGGAGTACGTAAAACTTAATTGGTCTTATGTAAAGATGGATGTGGGCCGGGCCGGGCCGGGCTTCGTGCCGAGCCCACGGGCCGTGGGCCTAACCGTGCTGGGCCCAGCCAGGCCCACGTTGTTTCATGACGTGCCGTGCCGGGCCGTAAAGTTAAAAATAAGGCCCAGGCCCGGCCCAAGCCCGCGTGCTTTCGTGCCGTGCCGGGCCGGCCCGTCGTGCCTAAGGCTAATTTGACTAAATTTAACGTGCTTTGTCGGGCCGGGTCGAGTCGTGCCGTGCCTTGTCGTGCTTTTTCCAAAAAAGTAAGGCCCACGGCCCACGACTTCGTGCCCGTGCCGGGTCGTTCTTTTTGCGTGCTTGTGCCGGGCCGTGCTTTTTTCGTGCCGGGTCGGGTCGTGCTTCGGGACGGCCCGGCCCACAGCCATCTTTAGTCCTATGTGTATCACACACATATCTCTCTATTGTGAAATAACATTCAAATAATGATGACTTAGATTTGAAATTATTCTTCAATGATGGACCATGGCGAAACTTAGTACACATTGGGTATTAAGATCTATTTACAAAGATCTTATAATATTGTTTTGGATTAAGTAATGGAATTTACTAAATCAAACACGAACGACTCCATTGGAGACATTCGACCCATATGAATAAATCTAAGTAAAGAATGTTTGAACTATGTATAAGCATTTACTAAGTTAAACATCAAAGGATCCAAGTGAGATTCTTAAACCTATATTATATGTCAAAGAATTTAGCTGGATTCAGTATCTACTGAAATTGAATGGGCTAAAGTTACATGAATAGAATTCAATTGAGAATTATTCTGCAAAAGAATTTATCATGTATGATATAATATGAGGATCGCCAAAAATGTATCGTATGGCTTTAGGCATAACGAACATATACCAGTCTCTATTGATCTAACTGAAGATCAACTAGATTGAGATCAAGAAAAAATTATGGTACTTGAAAAGGTACATAGGAATAGTTCTTGATTCAAGGAAATAAAGATATGCTAAATATTGATGCTACACGCATAAACACTTGCAAAGGATCAAGCAAGATCCCTTTGGAGTTAACCATTGGCAAGGACGAGCTAAAGAGCATCGTGTTTTAAAATGGCAACATGGATTGGAGACCATGAGTTGTTGCGTGGGAAATTAAATATTAATTTCTATGTTCTAAGATACAGCTGGAAAGTCTTCCACATATCTGTGAACTGCTTGGATAAGTAAATCCAACCAAAGCATCACTAGCAACCTATACAGTTGAAGTAAAAGTACTTATTGCCTAAGAAGCAATAAAACAGGGTTGTTTATGTTAAAGAGTTCTTCACTAAACTTGGGTAGATCACATGTCTGTTGACTTAATGGTTCTTCATTGCAAAATGCGTAGAACCACTATTGTAGCAAGAAAGACTAGATCACAAAATAAACAAACTCAAAAAGATCTTATCATCTATCTCGAAGAACATTCGATGAAAAGGATATTAAGATTGACAAAGCATGATAACTAAACCTATGCAACAAGTGAGAAGTAACACTCACATTGTAGCACTGGAAATCAAGCATAGCTTTGAAATTCCATGAACTGTTTTAAAGATGTGTTTGAGGCCCATGGTTGTAAAACATTGGGGTTGAACATTTATCATATATGAAATGTATTTTCATATTCCATTTAATCTTGGTTTAGTATTAAATGATGAGTCCCTTCAATTTGACAATATATTCAAGATAGACTGTCAGGACCAGTCCTGTGACTAAGAAATGTCTATCAAGTGAACTTGAATGTCAAAAGTTGAAAATGGTCCTTGGTCGGAGTTTTCTATAAAGATGGACGCATAGAAAACGTTAGACGACTAAAATGCAAGATGACTAGTAGTTCTGTTTCTTGAACTATGTGGACATGGCAATGTCGTAATCATTTGCATAGATACTTACTTTGAGAAGACTAGTATCGGATAGACCTATGAAACTTTACTGTAAGAGATGAAAATCTGTCATAAGTAAATTTCATTAAAATTATTAGACACTAAATCCTCAATACCTGAGTGATTTGAGATTACTTGTTTGAGAACTGCTTACTTTTACGTTGACCAATTGTCGCACCGTAAAAGGAGGCTATAAAGGCAACGCTCAGGTAATCACCTATCAAACGAAGTCTAATATCAAGATCGCAAGATTGGGATTGTCCTCCCATAAACCGGGATGAGATGCTTAAAAGTTGTACAAGGCCACTCGGAGAGCTAGAAACTGTAAAATGCATGGTCGTGCTCAGATGAATCATAGGCTATGATTATCTGTTTATTTGATCAGTTGAACTCTGAAACCGAGAAACACCTCTGGACGTAATAAGGATGACAACTCTTACCTTATGTTCAAGAGCAAGAATCGAGTGACAAAGGAATTAGGAAATGCACACTTGTCCCTAAGGACAAGTGGGAGACTGAAGGAAATAATGCCCTTGGTCCAAGTATGCATTTAATTTTAAGTCTAGTAAATGCGGTTCAGTATTAATTAACAAGTTAATAATTCAGTGAGATCAAGTGAGCTGAATGCCTAGCTAGAGGCCGCTTCAGTTCAAGTGGAATTAATGATATTAATCCACAGCTTACTTTTGACTGAACCCGTAGGGTCACACAAATAATACGTAAACGGGTCAAGTATTTAAATGGAATTAAATACTCCATCTATGGATATTCGGAATCGACGGATCTTGGTTTCAGTGGGAGCTGAGATCATCAAAGGCAAGAATGAATACTCCGGAAATGATGATATTGCTGGAAACGGAAATATGGATCGTATCGGAAATATAAATATTATCCAAGTCGTAGATGTTGCCGTGCGGGCTGATGCTCGTGGGCTGCGAGCAACGCCAGCTCGTGTGGGCCGCAATGCCTGCGCGGGTTTGTGCGATGCTCGTGCTCGTGCAACATTTGTGTTTCAATACAAATCCTAAAGCTAATGGAATTTGTTCTATGATTAAATCCTAATCCTAATAAAGATAGAATTAGTATCCTAATAGGATTCCAAGTCCTTTTCCATAACTCTATAAATAGGTGCCTAGGGTCACATATTTACATCGAGAATTGAAGTATTCAAAGGTAAGATTTTCAAGCAAAAATCAGCCACAAACACTTTCCCTATTAACCGAAATTTGTAGTACCTTAAGGGCGATTCTAGTTGGTCAATCTTAAGGCAGATCCGGACGTGCTGTGGACTATCTACGGAGGGACGACACTTGGAGTCCTAAAGACTTGTTCTTGTTCGGTTCGGGCGCAGTTAGGGAGGGCACGCTACAAAGTCTATGCATCTGAATTATGCTAAATGATTATGTGCAAATAATATGTTTCCTGGCTTTATGGTTTTTCCGCATGATTTATGTTTATTCATATGTATTGTGAGGGGGTCGAAAAAGCACGAGGCTAATGCGTGACCTCGTCCCTCGTGGGTGTGACGCTTCTTTTTGTCAAATCAAGTGTAATTGGATTTCCTGTGAGTTTACACCCAATTGACTAGTAATATAGGAGTCGCCATTCAGTTTTTAACGACAATGAGAAAAACTGACAAAACCCGGTTATCGTGACATAAAGGGAGTGCAATTATGTTTGACCACGACGGCCGTAGGTTCCCTTGTGATCCCTGGTGGTGAGGATCGCTCAACGTACACCCGCAGGGTAGAGATTGAGGGTTCGGGGGACTGTAACTACCGAGAGGAGTACTCGCTCTTCGATAACTCAAGAGGCAGGATATCCTTACTAGCTCAGCATAAATAATTGAAGGGACATGCGTTAACTATTAAACTAATCTGAGTTGATTTTAATAATATGCAACATATAGTACTAGATCGAGCGCGATTATCTGATTTAGGTTGTTTTAAGGGACCTAGCATGATAATCCAATTTCCCAAAAATATCATATTTATTAGGCGTGATCGAACAATCAGATTTTAGTTAGTTTAACAGTTCATAAAAGGGCGAGGAAAGCAATTAAACCACGGAAAAGGGACACATTACGACGCACCCTTGAGAGGTGCGTCACGGTACTCAGAAAACTAACCACTTTGACTTTGCTATTTCTCCTTTTATTTAACGAATCTCAAATTATGGGACGGGATACGTTCTGTTCGATTTATGGATCGATTGCGACAGAACGCGTGATCAGATTTGCAGCGTGAGGCTTAGGCTTAGGGGTTTAGAGTCAATACTCAGAATAATAATTGTGTGTTCTTTTCACGTCGAACTTAAGGCCCTATTTATAGAAAAGAGTTCGTGGAAAGATAGAATTGCAGAACTCTAATCCACGAGGAATTAGGAAAAAACACGTACCAGGTATTTTCAGCGCCCAGGCCTGGGCGCCGAAGATTTTGGCGCCCAGAGCCAGGCGTTGAAAATAGGATCTGGGCTGCTCTTCTTAGTCAGATTCGGATTCCTAGAATCCGGAGTATTTGAGATTTAATTGAGTCTTTTAGTGCGTATTAACCTTGTGACGGGATGCGTCTGGGCCCACTTTTGGAGTTTGGTTTTCCTTCGAGGTTTGTTAGCTGGGTCATGGCTTGTTTCTCTTCAGTGTCGTTACGAACTCTAGGCTCGTTAGGATTTTAATTAATACGTGACTCTTACTTTCGAATCATATTAGGAATAGGATTCTCTCGCAATTTCTATCTCATTTAGGATTTATGTTGGAGTGCAACACCTAATTCTGACAGGTTTCTATCTTTTATGACTTGCCACTTTTAACAACTACCCATTACGGCAGTTTACTATTTTTAGCAGGTTTCCACAAATAGCAGGTTTCTATAAATAGCAGGTTTAGGGTGAAATGAAAAGGGGAATTGAGATTCGTTATTTTATAGGAGATGCGTTGTCAAGTGGAGATTTACGCTTTCATCATCGAACCTTCCCTTTCGGGAATGGGGACAAAAGTAGGTGTCTACAGTTAGCCCCCACTTTGACTAAGTCTTGGAGTAAGACGATGGTCAAAGTATTAGACGGAGTGCGTCGCACAAGCCATGATGACCTGTTTTGGCGAGGGTCTCACGAGCCCCCGAGTGATAACATTTGACTTAAGGGTCATCACTTGAAGTGTCGACATATCCCTCACGTGTCATTGGGATTTGTCAACGGATAGTATAGAAACTTCCTCACTTTGTCATTGGAAGGATCTAAAGGTGCGCAAAAACTCCCTCACTTTGTCATTGGGAGTAGCTACAGATGTTTTCGAAATCAAAGCTATAAAGTGTAATTGGGCCTGGCCAAGCCCAACCACAAGGTAATTTTTTTTTTAAAGATTCTCATTTTCAGGGCTAGCTAAACGAGAAAACCCCCTTGTTTTTATGGGACGTAAAACGAAGGAAAGTCCAGCACATCGCTCTTTTTTGGGAAAAAACGGAAAACCAATCCTTTTAATTTTTGGAAAAGGGAAAACCAGAAAAAGTTATCGTTGCAGCGACTAAGGACCTGCGCGGCTTGTGACGCAGACCACGCCGGCTAAAGATGGCGAGCATGTCCGCTAAGGGTGGACACCCCGTCCGATAGAAGTGGACGAATCTATTTTTGAAATTTGAAAATAAGGACCTACGCGGCTTGTGACGTAGACCCCGCCGGCTAAAGATGGCGAACCTGTCCGCTAAGGGTGGACACCCCGTCCGATAGAAGTGGACGAATCTGTTTTGAAATTTATTTTGTGTTTATTTTTTGGAAAATGAGGACCTACGTGGTTTGCGCCGTAGACCCCGCCGGCTGAAGATGGCGAGCCTGTTTTATTTTGAATTTTGAAATTTTTTCATTTTTGGAAAACTGAGGACCTGCGCGGCTAGTGACGCAGACCCCGCCCGCTGAGGGTGGGCGAACCCTGTCCGCTGAGGGTGGACGTCCCTGAATTCGTTTTTCGTTTTGGAACTCGCGTGGTTCGTGACGCGATCTTTGCCGACTGAGATGGGCAAGTTTCCTATTTTCATCGTGATTTCTTTTGAGAATTTCTTTTGTTCATTCTTGCAAGAGCGAATTCTTTCGAGGGATGCTCGAATTTGGTTGTAACCTGAACGTGGGTTGACAAATGGGTTCAGACGGACCTTTGTCTTGCGAGCGTCTGCTTTCGTGGTTTTGAGCTAGTCTTTATGGCTCGATTTTTGCCACTACTTGGTCTTTGATCAGAGGACCATGTATAAGTGTCAATGACTACCCTTTCCTGAGGTTGAACCTGTTCTTTTGAGATCATCCAGACATGGGACGGCGTATAGCGCAGTCCGGGAATGTGATTTTGATTGCGCGCCCCTTTTTTTTTTGGAGTATACTTTTCGCGAGCCCCCAAGCACTTGGGCTTTGTTAGTCATTTTTCGTATACTTCATAACGTCTTTTAATCATGTTTGGGGTTGTGCTCGTATGTGCGAGCGACCTTTCATAGTGGTGTGCTATTTTGGTGAAGTCGTGGGGTGCAACTCCAGTCTTTGGGCGACAAGGTTTAATTTCATCCGGTTTATCTTGGCCCGGATTAATCTTTTGACAAACATTTTTTATTTGGGAAACCAACGACTTAATAACATTTTTTTGGTGTTTCGAAGAATGACCTTGATACTTCACATTTGTTTTGAAAAGTGTACATATATGTTCCTGGAGGCAAGTATAAGTTTCAACCAAGTTTTACCATTTATTTTTGCTATTTGGGAGCTTAAAAGGTGCTTTTGGGCTTGATCTTAATTGCACATAGGGCCTCGTGTCTAGCAACACGGTTTTAAGTCTTTTCCTGCTCCGCGTTTTGTGAAATCTGGGCCTTGGGCTGCATTTTCGGCGCCTAAGGCTGGGCGTTAATTATTTCGGCGCCCAGCTTCGGGCGCTGAAAGTTCTTTCCTGGCGAATTTTGACTTTCGGATTTCTTAACGCGTTTCCGAATGGGATCAGGATGTCACTTGATGCGTTCAGCTATATATAGAGGCTAGATACGTCCCTATTTTCCATCACTCTCAATTTCCATCTTTCTTTGATGTGTTTTAATTACTCCTTGCTTTCGTCATGTCGATTCCTACTTTCTCACTCCAACGGACTGTCAGGCGTTGGCTACGGGCCCTTAATCCTACAGAAAAGGCTTTGTTGAAAGAATACCACTTAGAGGCACTTTTAGGCTTACAACAAATTAACATTGACTATAATTTTCTGCACGCAACCCTAAGCTTTTGGGATTCCGATCATCATGTTTTTGTCTTTCGGGGCAACGAAATATGTCCTTTGCCAGATGAATTTGCTGCGATCCTTGGTTATCCTACTAATGCTACCCCTGCCACTCCTGGCACTATTGAAGAGAGTAAAACAACCATAGGGGCTTTCCTAGGACTAGATGCTAACATGCTTGCTGAAGTTGTTGTAGGTGATGCGGTTAATTTGGCAAAACTTGTAAAACACCACTTTAGGCCTAGTAAGAATATGACCGAACAGAAATTGAATATTCGAGCCCTTGTATTTTGCTTGTTGAATCATTATTTGCTGTCGAATAACAATGGTGAGTTCGGTGACATAAGGTTGATCCCCTTGATTAGCCAGATGGAAAGTTGCTATTCTATTATGCCGTTGGTTGTTGCCGAGACTTTGCTGAGTGCGGATGAGCTGAAGAAGGACGCCAAATCTGAATATTTTAAGGGAAGCCCCCTATTACTGCAAGTAATCGATTTTTTTGCGCACGTATACGTTTTTTTCTCATATATATTTTTTATTCGTCCTGCCTTGGGGCTGAGTTTCAGCGCCCAGGGCTGGGCGGTGGAATTTTCGGCGCCAAGTCCTGGGCGTTGAAACTGCGCCCCAGGAACCGTTTTCTTTTTATTATTATTTTTTGATCGTACCCGTTTTTTGCAGATTTGGCTCGTGGAACGGCTTAGGCTCTTGGAAGCTCGTTCCGATCCTAAACATTATCGCCCTATAGCCTTGGGTAACCGAAAATATTTGCACCAAGGCCAGGACGAGGCCGAATGGGCCTCCTTTTTTACTTATGGTATCTGTTCTATTAAGTGGGTGGTACCATGGTGGAGTTTGACTACTATGACGGGGGGTTCTGATGTATCGGTTTATGTTTCTTTGTTGGGGCTATCTCGGCCCATTTATATTTTCCCTTACCGAGTGATGCGTCAATACGGTTTAAGGCAGACTATCCCCTTTTCTGATACGGTACCACCTAAAGTAGCGGCCTTTCCACAAGCACGGATTCAAGCGTGGGCTAAGTATTATGATGGTGTCCCGTGTTGGGCCGTAGCTACAAATGGCTTTGTGGGTCTTTCTGAAAACTACAAGTTGTGGATGAGTTCCGATGATAAAGCCTGTGAGGACCGAGGCTCGAAATGGGGAGCCGGCTGAGCTTTTGATACCTTGTATTCGTGTTAAGTATGAGGGTCCTGATTCTGCCAAACCTCGTACCCATGGTATTAAGACTGTGAAATCTCGTCCTGATCGAAAGCGAAAGGAAGTTCCTCCCCGTTCCAGTTTCAGGCCTAAAAAGATGCCTAACATGAAGGGGCCTGCTGTTGTTAAAAGAAATGCAAGCTCTCGCAGAGATCGTCGCCGGAACAATGTATGGGTTAGGAAGGCACAGCCGCCTGTAGAAACAGCGACTAGTCTAGTTGACGATAATAATCCTTCTCCCACCATTGTCTGTGCCCTTGAGGCTGAGCGGGCTATAACTGAGAATGTTTCTGAAGCCTTGGCATCTTTGGAAGTTAGTGTCTAGGAGCCGGTTCTTATGGAGATTGATATTGGGGCAGCGCAGAAGACTGTGGGGGTGGATCCTGCGAACATTGCCCTCTACAAGACTTTATTTGATGATCCGGAAGAACTAGAGTAGTGTAGTTCTTGCTAGGGTGTAGGTGCCCTTTATTTATTTCAGTTGTGTTTGTTTTTTCATTTCTTAGCACTTTGTTTTCCTTCTTATTATTTTTCAATAAAGGCGTATTTTATTTTTTCATTTTCATTTTTTGTTTCTCCTCCTTTTTTTATATTTTTATATGTCTAACACTTTTTGCACAATTTATGTATGTTTTTTTTTTTTTGATTGGACCGAATCCTTGGTAAGGATTGCCTACGTATCTTGTCAGAATCAGGTCGCGCGTAGTTCTAGCTAGAATAAGTTCTAGGATGCCAGATCTTAATAGATATGCCCTGAGGTGGTAGCATATTACTTAATCGGTCAAATGAGTGAAGTATTATCATTGTTTTCGTCTGCCGTTTTTTGTTTGCCGTAAGTCGCGTAAAAAATGAAATTCGACTACCGTTTGTACGGCTATATTTTTTGGTGAGCCTATTTGGATACGTGATGTACCCCCCAAGTGTTCGTTATTTTTCCGTTATGTGCGGATAAAATGACGAGCACTTCTAAAAAAAATTTAGGCAGGCAGAGAGATTCAATGCCTAGGCTGGGGCGTCAAAGATTTCGGCGCCCAGCCCTGGGCGTTGAAAATGATTTGGGCGGTCGTTTTTGACGCTTTGCTTCACGTGTTCTTGCATTTATTTCTTTTTTGCTCTAGTGCTTTGATTTTTGCTCGTATTTAAAATCAATTTTGAGGCTATTTCGGAGGCTTTTTTGACTGTTAGCGTGAGATGCATTTTTGTCCGGATTAATTTTTTCTATCCGTGACTCGAAACGGCTTTAAAAATGGAGTTAGGGTGTGGAAGATATGAATATTTTTGTGTAGGATTTTTGGGTGGATTGAGGTGCGCGTTGTTAGTGAAGGGTATGATGGAATTATGTTTTATGAATCTGTTTTTTTGGTAACATTTGCATTGTTTGGATTTGATTTTTTTTGGTTTCTTTGGGTTGCACGGGTTAGACCCTTATGTTTTGGAGATATGATGGGGATGGTGTGGTTTGTTTTGTGGGTTTTCGGGAACTGGTTCCCATGGCACTATTTCAAGACCGAATGGGCCTCGTTTGTTGGGCCTAGAGTGGGCCGCCCCTTTATTTTTGTATTTTGCAAGGTGTTTTTTTTACTTAGTGTTAGAATAAAATTTTAGGAGAAATATTACGCCTTTATTAATTTGGAAAGTAAGGAAAACACACTGAAAAAACTTGACCAATCTAAAGAACTACTAGGCGCTTTTTACTAAGGTGCTCTATATGGCTCAAGCCTTGGGTTTAGTCTCGTAAAACTTTGGTCCTTCACCGGTACTCATCTTGAATTCTATTCCTTTTGCATTGACCCACTGATATGTCTTCACCCATCCGTTCTCGATCTCTTCTAGTGTTGATGCATGAGCGATTAACCGGGTTGGATCGAAACCTTCATCTTGTAAAGCTAGGGTAGTCGTCACAGTCTCGTCCTCCATAGGCCTCGATTCGTTAAACAATGTCCATAGAGCCTGGTTGTCCAATATTTCAGCTGTTTTAGTCCTGGTGAGGTTGGGTGCCTCATCCAAGGTGTGGCAGTCATGGAAGATTTCAAATCCTGGTTTTAGCAAGCCATCCTGAACGAAGGGTTCAGGGAAATTACAGCATGGGTGTCCTTCTCCTTCCTGAACGAACATCCCGTTAAGGGTTCTTTGATATGGGGGAAGGAGGGTGGTTTGTTTGGCCTTGTTAAGGCGTAGCCCAGACAGGCGGTCAGCAATATCTTCCTCCGTTGGTTCATAGCCTAAGCCAAAGGGAGTAGATTTGTTGGGTAAAGGATGGAATGTGCATTCCTTCTTCCTTATGCCCAATGGGGATCCAGGGAAATAACCTTGAGCTAACAGCATTCTAGGGATGACTCGGGATGCGTGCGGGTCTAGGAATGCTGGATCATACTCTTCGATGAACTGGATTGTTTCTTCCATTTGAAACCTGTAAAGGTCGTCTGCAGTTTCGGCCGTTCCAACCATAGTGCAACTGACGTCGAGGGGAGGGGCGCGGATTTCTAGTATTACCCCGTTATGGTTAAGTTTAACCATTTGGTGCAAGGTAGAAGCCACACCTCCTAAGTCATGGAGCCAAGGTCGCCCCAAGAGGAGGTTGAAAGTGGGCTTGATGTCGATTATTTGAAGCTCCGTGGTGCGTGCTACAGGCCCGGTTTGTATGGTAAGGTTGATTTTTCCCAACACAGGCCTTCGGGAGTTATCATAAGCTCGTACCCC
The DNA here is from genome assembly GCF_020520425.1 of Spinacia oleracea. Taxonomy (NCBI): domain Eukaryota; kingdom Viridiplantae; phylum Streptophyta; class Magnoliopsida; order Caryophyllales; family Amaranthaceae; genus Spinacia; species Spinacia oleracea. The sequence goes on along the minus strand of NC_079491.1, from coordinate 51,773,660 downwards.
TTGCGTGGAGGTTTGGAAGTCATCGTTTCCTAGCCCCAAGCAATGGGCGATTCGCAATGGGCAAACGTTAACCGCTGAACCGTTATCTACGAGCGCTAGGGGGATGTTTTGTCCTTTGCATCCAACCACTAGATAAAGGGCTTTGTTGTGAGCACCCCCCTCTTTGAGCAAGTCTTTGTCAGTGAAAACTATGGCCTTTTCTCTGGCATCTCTCGTGACATGGCTAACCAATGAGTCAGGTGTGATATCTGTAGGTACTGAGATGAGGTCGAGTGAGCGAATAAGCTTTTCGCGATGTTCCTTTGAAGTACACATGAGATCCCAGATGGTAATTTCGGCTTTAGTTCTTTTTAGTTGTTTCAAGAGAGGATTTTCAATGACTTTCGCGACGGTGGTGTGCCGTCCATTCTCAGGAGTTTGCCTAACTGGGATATCGTCCATAGGAGGTGGGCAAATATCCGGTTGGTATATTCTTCCGGATCGGGCGAGGTTGTCGACCTCGGGCTCCTGAGGGGTGGTGTCAATGAGAGCATACCCGGGCCAAGTTTCAGTAAAGAGGTCCTGGCCCGATATTTGAGATAGGTAGATATCTTCAGCATCATCATCCCACACACCGCACACTTCCCTCTCGATTCGATCCATAGGGATCACAACGAGTGGTGCACCTTGAGGTGTAATATACACCGTAGGGTCGAAGTTCTCATTTTCTGGTTGGTCGAGAGAGACGTGACAAGAGCCGAGTGGGCTTTTGTTGTTGTTGGGTTTGCCAACGTTAGGGAGAGGTATTACTTCATCCTCTATCATGTCCTGGATCGTATGTTTTAGATTCCAGCAGTTTTCAGTGTCATGCCCATTTCCTTGATGGAATTTGCAGTAAGTACCTTCGAACCAATATTTTCCCTTAACAGGAGGGTCACGGGTGGGGCCTATAGGTCTCAACTTTCCTTGATTGGTTAGTCTTTCAAAGGCTTGTACCAAAGTTGACCCGAGTGGGGCAAACTTTCGGTCTCGGACCCATCTTCCAGGGCTTCTTCGGGCGGGAGTCTCCTCTACGGCATGGACTTCTTGGGCTTGGGATGTGTTGCCCCTGTTGTAGGTATTGCTTTTGTATGCGGGTTTACTTTGTATTGTTTTTGCGAGATCATCCTCGATCTTTATTCCCACATCATAAACTCTTTTGAAAGTGTCAAGTCCCAGGTACCTAAGGTGCTGTCTGTAGGCCGGGTCCAGGTTGTCAATGAATTTTTGGACCAATTCTGTTTCGGGAGGCCTATTGATTAGCTGGGCCGCCTGATCCCCCCATCTAGCAAAGTAGGTTGTGAAACCCTCATTTTTCTTTTGGAAGAGAACTTCCAGCTCGCGCATGGTGACTTGAAAATCCATGTTCGACGAGTATTGCTTGATGAAGACATTGACAAAGTCTTCCCATGTGGGGAAGAGCTTAGGGTCCTGGTGATAGTACCATTTGAGCGGCACAGGTTCCAAGGACAAAGGAAAGGCAGGTAAATACATGGACTTGTCCACGCCTTTCAAGTTCATGGCATTCACAAAGCTCAATAGATGATCACGGGGATTGTCCGTGGCTTTAAACTTTGGTAAGTCAGATGAACTAAACTTTTCTGGTAGTTTGCCAGGAAAAGGTTCAGGATCGAGGGAGAAGTACTTGCTCCCCATGGTTTGCTGTAGGACCATTTTTTCAATCCTCTTCTCGTTATCGAGGTCGTTTTTGGCTTACGCAGCCGCTAAGGCTTCGTTTTCCATTTTCAGGTGGCCCATGAGTCGGGTCATTTGAGCCATCTGCTCTTGCAATTCTTCGATGGACATGTTTGAGGGTGCGAATCGAGGTTGGGGAAGGGGAGATCCTTGAAATGAGGGATGACGGACGGAGCTTGGAGTCACTAAACCTGGTGTTGGCGATGTATCTTCGAGGCGCACTAACCGTTGATTTCCTGATTGGCACCAAGTGGCAGGACCAGTCCTATGCATAAGATAAGATAAAGTTTAGGTCCCAAAGTTTCAAGTATTACTTAGTCTAGACTTCGACTCTCTCTATTGGTTTTTCACTCTTTCTTTTGTTGGTACACTTTTTAGTTCTTTCTTTTGGTCATTCTTTGGATTTTCGAAACACTTGCCCGTGTGACATTCATAATTATTAGCATGTTCGGTTTTGGTGCCGAGCATTGTCGTCGTAGGAGGCCTAACAACGACGCAAAGAGTTATTCTTTTTTATGAGTCGCTTTTAGAATCGAGTGCTTTTCTTACGCCCTCGTAGCAATTCTTTTTACGAACGGTTTTTTTTGTGCTACGTATTTTCCTTTTGCGCGGGCACCGAGACTGCTGCGCCTGACCAGAAGGCCAAGCAGCAACTTCAGCGCCCAGCGAAGGGCGTGAGAAATTCTGGCGCCCAGCCAGGGGCGTTGTGTTAGGTTATGATACATATGATATTACATAAATCATGCGGAAACAACCATTAACCCAGGAATACATATTATTTACACATAATCATATAGCATAATTTAGATGCATACTCTTTGTTGCGTGCCCTCCCTAGCTGCGCCCGAACCGAACAAGAACAAGTCTTTAGGACTCCAAGTGTCGTCCCTCCGTAGATAGTCCACACCACGTCCGGATCCGCCTTAAGATTGACCAACTAGAATCGCCCTTAAGGTACTAGAATTTTCGGCACTTTTGAGCAAGATGTGTGGCTGAATTTTTCTCTCAAAAACTCACTTTGAATACTTTGAAACTCGTTATAAATTGTGAACCCAGGCCACATATTTATAGGGGTATGGAAAGGGAATTGGAATCCTATTCAGATACAAATTAATTAAACCCAGAATCCTACAAGAACTCTAATTAATTAATTTATCAAATAGAATTAGGAATTTAATCATTAACCGAACTCTGCATGATTTAGGAATCGTGCATGAACACAAACACTTACGCACACACACATGGCAGCCACGATGGGCCGCCCATGCGCGTGCGTGCGAGCAGCAGCCCACACAGAGAGGCCTACGTGAGCTACAAGCCCACGTAGCTCCTGCGCGCGCTGCGCGCGCTGTGCGCGCTGCCACGGCCTGCTGGGCCTGGCCTTGCGCTAGGCCTGGCGTGGCCTTGGCTGTTCGTGTGGCGCGCTTGGCTTGCTGGGCGATGGCCTGGCTTCGTGCTGGGCCCTCGTCCGGCAGGCCTCGTCCGATGCTTATTCGTACGATACGCTTCCGATTAAATTTCCGATTCCGGAATTCATTACCGATACGAACAATATTTAATATTTTCGATTCCGGAATTAATTTCCGTTTCGAACAAATATTTAATATTTCCGTTTCCGGAATTATTTTCCGATTCCGATAATATTTCCGATTCTGACAATATTTCCGTTTCCGGCAATATTTCCGATTCTGGCAATATTTTCCATTTCCGATAATATTTTCCGATACGTACCATGTTTCCGTTTCCGGCAACATCTACGACTTGGATAATATTTATATTTCCGATACGATCCATATTTCCGTTTCCGGTAATATCATCGTTTCCGGAGTATTCATTTCTTGCCTTTGACGATCTCAGCTCCTACTGAAACCAAGATCCGTCGATTCCGAATATTCATAGATGGAGTATTTAATGCTATTAAATACTTGATCCGTTTACGTACTATTTGTGTGACCCTACGGGTTCAGTCAAGAGTAAGCTGTGGATTAATATCATTAATTCCACTTGAACTGAAGCGGCCTCTAGCTAGGCATTCAGCTCACTTGATCTCACTGAATTATTAACTTGTTAATTAATACTGAACCGCATTTATTAGACTTATCATAGAATGCATACTTGGACCAAGGGCATTATTTCCTTCACGTTGAAAATGCGTCCCTGGCTGGTTCTCGCTTTATGTTTGCGTCTACTTTTGTTTATGCGACTTCGATTTTATGTGCTTGCCTAATAACGTCCTTTACGCGTTGTGCAGTGTTTGTGGGATTCGTTATAGGCCATCCCAAGCGTCGCTTATTTTTGTGGCGATCGTTCGGGTTTGCGGAACACGTATTTCGGTATAACTCTTTGGCAAATTGGTTTATGAATGTTTGGGCAGTTTTTAAGGTCGTTGGTTTTTCTAGGATAGTTTGTCACACACAATCATATATTTCGCTACACATAACTAACATTCCATCATGAGGCAATAATAATATGTCATGTAGTTTATGATAGGCTTCTATGGGTAGTTATTGCGCCTGGCTTGGTACCGCTTCTATCGTAGATCCAACACATGCCCCGGTCGGGGTAGTGCTTTCAACAGACGAATTTCGTCCCAGAAGGCCAACCCGCAAGTGCAAGCCAAGGGGGCATGCAGGCGAGAGGGACCTAATGAGCGAGCGATTGGGTTTGGAAGTGCCGAGTGGACAACATTCAAAGCGTATGCACCCCCCGGTTGGCGATGGGTATCCTTAGTCCCAACTCCCGAGATGAAACACCAAGGGAGCCAAGATTCGTTATGCGGTTCTGCCCGTTCACATTAATATGCTGATTTTCAGGTCGTCCCAACTTGATGGGGAAATAAACGCGGGGTAGGATCGTTTCACCCTTCGGCTATTTTGATTACCTACAAGCACGAGTATTTCCTTCACTATCCCCAGCGGAGTCGCCACTGTGAGGGGGTCGAAAAAGCACGAGGCTAATGCGTGACCTCGTCCCTCGTGGGTGTGACGCTTCTTTTTGTCAAATCAAGTGTAATTGGATTTCCTGTGAGTTTACACCCAATTGACTAGTAATATAGGAGTCGCCATTCAGTTTTTAACGACAATGAGAAAAACTGACAAAACCCTGTTATCGTGACATAAAGGGAGTGCAATTATGTTTGACCACGACGGCCGTAGGTTCCCTTGTGATCCCTGGTGGTGGGGATCGCTCAACGTACACCCATAGGGTAGAGATTGAGGGTTCGGAGGACTGTAACTACCGAGAGGAGTACTCGCTCTTCGATAACTCCAGAGGCAGGATATCCTTACTAGCTCAGCATAAATAATTGAAGGGACATGCGTTAACTATTAAACTAATCTGAGTTGATTTTAATAATATGCAACATATAGTACTAGATCGAGCGCGATTATCTGATTTAGGTTGTTTTAAGGGACCTAGCATGATAATCCAATTTCCCAAAAATATCATATTTATTAGGCGTGATCGAACAATCAGATTTTAGTTAGTTTAACAGTTCATAAAAGGGCGAGGAAAGCAATTAAACCACGGAAAAGGGACACATTACGACGCACCCTTGAGAGGTGCGTCACGGTTCTCAGAAAACTGACCACTTTGACTTTTCTATTTCTCCTTTTATTTAACGAATCTCAAATTATGGAATGGGATACGTTCTGTTCGATTTATGGATCGATTGCGACAGAACGCGTGATCAGATTTGCAGCGTGAGGCTTAGGCTTAGGAGTTTAGAGTCAATACTTAGAATAATAATTGTGTGTTCTTTTTACGTCGAACTTAAGGCCCTATTTATAGAAAAGAGTTCGTGGAAATATAGAATTGCAGAACTCTAATCCACGAGGAATTAGGAAAAAACACGTACCGGGTATTTTCAGCGCCCAGGCCTGGGCGCCGAAGATTTCGGCGCCCAGAGCCAGGCGTTGAAAATAGGATCTGGGCTGCTTTTCTTAGTCAGATTCGGATTCCTAGAATCCGGAGTATTTGAGATTTAATTGAGTCTTTTAGTGCGTATTAACCTTGTGACGGGATACGTCTGGGCCCGTTACGAACTCTAGGCTCGTTAGGATTTTAATTAATACGTGACTCTTACTTTCGAATCATATTAGGAATAAGATTCTCTCGCAATTTCTATCTCATTTAGGATTTATGTTGGAGTGCAACACCTAATTCTGACAGGTTTCAATCTTTTATGACTTGCCACTTTTAACAACTACCCATTACGACAGTTTACTATTTTTAGCAGGTTTCCATAAATAGAAGGTTTCTATAAATAGCAGGTTTAGGGTGAAATGAAAAGGGGAATTGAGATTCGTTATTTTATAGGAGATGCGTTGTCAAGTGGAGATTTACGCTTTCATCATCGAACCTTCCCTTTCGGGAATGGGGACAAAAGTAGGTGTCTACATGTATCATAACCTAACAGAATCCACCGATTCACCACACATATAGCTCTTGATGGGTTGATCACCCACATAGCTATGGCCACCGTGAATTTTGTTGAGGCATACCTTGTGCCGGTTAGGGGAAGTAACTTACTGGATTTTACATATTATGCATCTTTGCGCTGACTACATGGCGAGCACCAGTTACTTCGCCCTGGTTCCATGTATTGGATGCTTGGGAAGGACATGTTTTTCCTTTTGCCTGACACCGAGGGCCGCACCAGTTTTCGGTCGGGCCAACAACATTAACTTTGGGGTGGGTGAGAACTTTGACCCCCTACTCCAGCCACAGGAGCCACAACAGCTCGAACCTCAGCCCCACGTCTACTTTCGTAGGAGAGGCCGTCGGGAGAGAGAGGCGAGACCGCAGAGTAGCCCAGCTCCACAGGGGGAGCATCGCTCTTTGGAGGAGCATTTAGACAGGCTCAATATCAGATTTGATCACTTTGAGAGTGATCACCAGAGAGCCATGTTCCCCATCTACGACCACTTCGCTAGGCAGGGTATTATGCCTCAGGAGGCTCAGTATCCTTCATGGTTTGGCTATCCCCCAGAAGGATATGGAGTTCCTGATGCTAGGGGTACCTTCACGCCCACTCACTACTACGGAGAGTATGGAGAGGGAATTAGCGGTCATGGTGGACGGCAAATGGTATAGATGATGATGGCGAGGGCCATCAGTGATGATTGATCATGATGGTGGGTTCCATACCCATTTGAGCCAATGAGGACATTATCTGATTCAGCTTGGGGGGGTGTTCATTTCCTTGTATATACTAGGTATAATCTCTCTCCTTCCTTTCTATATCTCTATTTACTTCTTTTGTGTGTTTATTTGCTTTCTAGGATAAATTCATTGCTTTGAAAATAAATCAAAAAGAACAAAAATACGTTCCAATGAATACAAAAATCATGATTCCATGTGCCCATTGATTGAAAACTATTTTTATTATTGGTTTTTGATGACGAGCATTGTTGATTTGCTAACCATGATTTGAGATTCGACTATTTTGATGCCTTAACATGAGTCAACTTTGACTAACTGTTTGTGGACTTGATGTTTGGCTAGTTGATTTGGTTAGGAATGTGTGTTATCTTCCTGGTATGTCATTGATTTTGAGTATTGGTTTGCAACTGTTAGTAGTGTTTTATGGCTCACATGAATGCACATTGAGAAGGATGAAGGCATTTTTCTTTTAGGTGGCCTTCAGATGATTTTAGATACATTTGTTCCCTTGTTTCTACCCATGTTGTTGCCTGTACCCTTTTATTCACTACTACAAAAAAGGCCTAGGGAACCATTGATAGGGCACCGATTAAGTTATTCCAACGGTTTCTTAGATAAAGGAATAACGTTTAAATGATATTTGGTTTCTTAGATAATTAAATAAGAAACCAAACATGTTTTTTGTTAGGTTTCTTAGCTCTAAGATACTAATTATATCTAAAATACGGTTTCCTATCTTTTATTACTAAATAAGAAAAGTAAAATTAATGAATTTACGGGTAAAATTTAAAATCAGTTTTGCAGTTATGGGTAAAATCTGAAACAAAAATCTGTAATCGGTTTTTCGAGAGAAATTTCCAAGTCTCATACCCTCTCTCTCTCCTCTATCCTCTCTCCTCTCTCTCGTCTTTCTCACCGATCTCATACTCCATGAAAATTTCTCAATCCTGTTCTTCCTTCCTCATTTAATCAGTTTTTTCTACTTAAAAATCTTCTGTTTTTTATTTAAAATCTTCGTGAACCTAATTTCCCAATAAAATCAATAATTTTTCCGCAAAAGGGATTAGCGAATTTCTTTTTACTTGGTTTGATTTGTGACTGAAGATAGAGTTTTAATCAAAGATGAGAAATTTTGGCAACATTAGAGACCCAAAACGAATATGGGTAAGTGATTTGATGTTAGTGCTGTAGGAACAATGACTAGTAATGAACGAAATAAACTTATCTTTAACCAAGTCGTGGCGTGTATGAACACTGCCCTAAAGTTGAATTTGCCCCGTTACGTACACACGGCCTCTTGACAATCAACCTCCAGGGTTACACGACATCTATCTCGTTGGTGTAGTACAAAAAGATAGATTGAAAATGAAATTGAAAGTTGCCCAAAATGAATCAGAGAGTATGTGTTTGAGAGGAAAATTTTCGGAGAGCAATTTTTTTTGTGTTTTCTTTGTGAAGGAGGAAGCCAAAATAAATAACGGAAGGCTGAAGAATTATTTCGGGAAGGAAATAAATTCGGTAATCAATTAGAATCAATCAACGACTCAATTTCCGGAATAAAATTTGTAACCGTTATGGAAAATATTCGGTTACCAAAATACAACAACTAGCCGTTACACGGGATTGATTGGTGGCAAAAAGGGCCCCACCCACACCCGCGAACGCGCCACTCGCCCTCGCCCTCGCCCGAGCCCGAGCCTGGACCAAAAATATGGTCTCTTAGGCTAAGAGACCTACTACCTAGGCACCATACAATCTCCGGTCTCCTTGGCATGTTTTGTGCGGTCTCCTAGGCTATTTTTGTAGTAGTGAATCAGTTACTAACCATATTACAAGTCCATTGAGCCCCATTGGTTACTAGTCCCAAGCTTGGCTTGGGGGAGCTATTAGTGACTGAGGCGAGGGAGTTGTAGTGTGCTTCATTGGAGCAAAATCTGGATATTGGAAAAAGAACAGGGAGTTCTTCTTATTCTTTTGTGGTGTCTAGGAAAAAAAAAAGAGTAAAAGATGAGAAGAGTTGAGAATGTGAAGGTTCCCCAAAAGGAGAAGAAAGAAAGAAAAAAAAATGAGCGAGAAAAAGTGCGAAAAAGAAAGAAAGAAAAAAAATTATTACTCGCGGAAAATTCAAAGCATTATTTCATTAAAGTATTGCAATTCCTTATTCTTGCGAGTGATTAGTCTTATAGATGAAAAAGGTGAAAAAGTGTGGTGTGGTTCGTTTGTTGCATCCTCATGTGTTGAGTGGGAGTATTGTGGTCATCATTTAATTTATGTTTGATCATGGGTTTTGTTAAGATTTATGCTCCCCAAAGATAATGCTTTATGCTCACAATTTTACCCAAATTTACCACGCCCTTACCTAAGCCTAACATTACAAGCTTTGAAGATCTTCCGACCTTTGTGCATAGAGTCATGTAATGCAAAAGTAGTTGGTTATCAGTGCAAGTAATGACATGACATATTCCGAGTCGACTGCTAGTTTGAGTGCATGTCCTTTTAAACACGCGAGTGTTGTGAGTTTAGGAGGGCATTGTTCACATATATCGTTGGGAGGAGAGCGATCAGATACATATTTTACCAGCCACATATATAAGTGAAAAGTGTGTAAGCACTACTCTTGAATTCCATGTGCACTTGTGGTTCGCTCTGCGTGACGATTGTTAGGGAGGATTTATGGTCGAGTGGATTTGATTGGTTGACATTGATGCATGCTTGTTAGATTTTACCTTCGTATCCATTTGTTTTAAGATGAGTTTGGGGTGAAGTTGATTTATATATTCATCGATGATTTCTTGGCTTAGGGACAAGCAAGGATCTAGCTTGGGGGAGTTTGATATATGCGTTTTATATAGAGTTTTTATCCCTGCCCCTTAGTACTTTTCTGTGTTAAATGAGCTCTTAGGAGCCATTTTGAGTACTAATATGTGTTATTGAGTGTGCCTTGAGTTTCAGGTTTGTTTAAAGAGAAATTGGCATTTTGAGGTTCGTTTTGTGATATTTCGGGACATTACACGATCCCAAGTGGGTTCGGGACGGTCGTTGTCAACTCATGGGAGCCTAGGATGCTCACATTTGAGCCCCAAGAGTTAGACTCGATGATCAAGTTGAAGATAGATGCGTCAAGCCAGTCTCCCTACGAATGGAGGGCGAAGGGAGCCAAACCGGGCAAGCAAAAGAAGAATTATCCTCTTCAGCACGCGCCCGATCGGGCGCCCGTCGCCCGGTGCCCATCGGGCGCTTGACTCGACCGCATTTCCACCGGGCGAGAATAATGAGTTAGTCACGCGCCCGATCGGGCGCCATTCGCCCGGTGCCCATTGGGAGGCCATCCTGCAACAGCTATTGAGGATTTTCAATCCGCCCGATCGGGCGGGTTACGAGCTGGATGCCTGATCGGGCGACGACAACCCATAACGCGCGTTTTAGCTTTTATTTCCGGTTTTTAGTTTCGCTTTTGGGTAAGACTATAAATAATAAATCCTTAGTTTATTGTAAACATCTTAATTTCTAGTATTGAGTACCCAGCTTTTTTTTTTTGCACTTAGTTTATTCTCTCAAAATCATCAAACACTTAGTTTTTATTTTCAATCAAAGATTCAAGATTTTATTCATTCCTCGTTCCTTTAGGTATTAATTCATTCCTTGTTTCATTATTTTAGTTTAATCATGTCTTCAATTAATATATTTGCATTGTTTACTTTAATTATGTTTGAGTAGTTTATATTCTAGGGTTTTGGGAATCCATGAACTAATATAAAGGAAAGATTGAATGTTGTTGATTGTTGGTATTGTTGCTTAATTCCTATTGATTGTTTTCATTTACTATGCGATTAGATTTACGCAGGTTTAATTGTATTAGTCTACCAATATCAAGTTAAGATTCCATATATGTAATTTGATATTTAGGCTTGTTTCAATAGGTAGAATTGAGATTAATACATATCGAGAGCATGTTAATTTCAAGTCTATGATTAGTATCGATTCGAGAGAGCATGCTAGTCTTATTAACTGCTTTACTGATTATTAGTATCGTTTATCATCCTGGATTGTTGTTATTTGGTGAACCTATTCCCTAAACCTTTTATTATCTAATTTATATCGTTGTAGTTTTAGTATTCAAACCAAACCAATTTTCATGTTTCCCGATAATCCAGACCTTGTTTTTAATAGTAGAAAGAACGTTGTTTCCCCGTGGATTCGATCCTGACTTCCCTTTCTACCTGGTTAGTGGAATTAGGTTTATCTTTGGTTAGGTGATACGACTTTAGCCTGTCACTACAACCACATAGTTATTAATGAAGAGCTATGTAATTGATCTTACTATGTAATTTATGGATTTATATTTTTTTCTTTATTTAATTTTTATTAATAATTTTATAATTGTAGGGTAATTATAAATGTACTAAAGGAAATAATGTCCTTGGTCCAAGTATGCATATAATATTAAGTCTAATAAATGCGGTTCAGTATTAATTAACAAGTTAATAATTCAGTGAGATCAAGTGAGCTGAATGCCTAGCTAGAGGCCGCTTCAGTTCAAGTGGAATTAATAATATTAATCCACAGCTTACTCTTGACTAAACCCTTAGGGTCACACAAATAGTACGTAAACGGATCAAGTATTTAATGACATTAAATACTCCATCTATGGATATTCGGAATCGACGGATCTTGGTTTCAGTGGGAGCTGAGATCGTTACAAAGCAAGAAATGAATACTCCGGAAACGATGATATTGCCGGAAACGGAAATATGGATCATATCGGAAATATAAATATTATTCAAGTCGTAGATGTTTCTGGAAACGGAAACATGGTACGTATAGGAAAATATTATTGGAAATGGAAATATTGCCGGAATCGGAAATATTGCCGAAAACGGAAATATTGTCATAATCGGAAATATTATCGGAATCGGAAAATAATTCCGGAAAAGGAAATATTAAATATTTGTTCGAAACGGAAATTAATTCCGGAATCGGAAATATTAAATATTGTTCGTATCGGAAATGAATTCCGGAATCGGGAATTTAATCGGAAGCGCATCGTACGAATTAGCATCGGACGAGGCTTGCTAGACGAAGGCCCAGCACGAAGCCAGGCCCGTGCCCAGCAAGCCAAGCGCCCAACACGAAGCTTCCAGAGCCTCGCCAGGCCCAGCGCAAGGCCAGGCCCAGCAAGGCCATGGGGCGCGCGCGGGTTGATGCTCATGGGCTGCGAGCAGCGCCTGCTCGTGTGGGCCGTAAGGCCTGCGCGGGTTTGTGCGATGCTCGTGGTTGTGCACGCTCGTGTTCATAACGAATCCTAATCCTATCGGAATTCGTGCATTGATTAAATCCTAATCATAAAAGATTAAATTTATTATTTAGAGTTCTAATAGGATTCTAATTAATAAATCCACATCCTAGTAAGATTATAATTCCTTTCCATAAACTCTATAAATAAGGGCCTAGGGTCACATATTTGATAGACGATTTTGAAGTATTCAAAAGTAAGATTTTTAAGCAAAAATCAGCCAAACACTTGCAACCCAAAATAGCCGAAAATCCTAAGTAACCTTAAGGGCGATTCTAGTTGGTCAAGCTTAAGGCGGATCCGGGCGTGCTGTGGACTATCTACGGAGGGACGACACTTGGAGTCCTAAAGACTTGTTCTTTTTCGGTTCGGGCGCAGCTAGGGAAGGCACGCTACAAAGTGTATACATCTAAACTATGCTAAATGATTATGTGTTAATAATATGTTTCCTGGATTTATGGTTTTTCCGCATGATTTATGTTTATTCATATGTATCATAACCTAACAGTGGTATCACGAACCTCTTATTATTTTCATAATCTAAATTGCATGAACATGGTTAAATTTTACAAATTTGCAAAGAATTAAAGGGGTGATTAATTTTCTTAATTAATTGCAAATTGCGTTTATTTAATTATATGTACGCAGTTTTTCGGCAGTTTCTTCGTTACTCATCCAAATCGAGTGATATTTGTGTCAACTCCTCATGTAAAAGGCATTCTAAATTTTTGACAAAAATAGTATTTTTCGGCCGAACCCAGAATTCGAAGCCTAACTATGACTTTTCAGAGGTTTTAGTTTTTCGAACGCAAAAGTTTGTAAATTTAAGATGTTGAATTAAGTATTTGCGATTCTTGTTGATAAATCTTGAGTTTTTGATTGACCTACTGTATATGTTTAACAATTATGAATGCCTAGACTTGTTAATTATACAACCTAATTTGTAATTATGATTAATTTGTTGAAATTCGAAAAATTTAGAATTGATTTGTTTTTCATAATTAATTAATAATTTAATTAGGTATCCATGATTAAAATCCACCATAAAAAATTGTTAATTTATGTTAAATTTTTAATTTTTATGACCTAGATTTGAATCCATATTAATCGGAAATTAATTGATTAATAAATTTTCGATTTTTCGCCCTAAAATTATGAAATTAATATGATTTATTAATCTTTCATTAATTTTGAATTAAAAATTTTAAATTTTTATGAAAAACGCTTATAAATGTTGCACGCACAAAGCAATGGACGCTACGTGTTACCCTAAAGGGGTGTTGTATAGTGCGGGCACGCGACGACGAGCAAGGGAGCTCGTCGCCCGTGCGGTACGAATGCAGCGAGCAACATAGCATGGCGTGCGCGCGAGGCAAAGGTGTTGGTCGTGTGTGCTATGCGATGAGCGAGGGCGACGATGCAAGGCACGAGCGACGAGCAAGACGCGTGTGGGCAGCGATGGTGCTGCGCCACAGCGCGCCTCGCTCGCCCAGCAAGCAAGCAGAATGCGCAAGCAGGGAGCGATCCCTCGCTCGGCGCGCGCTGGCCTGCGCTGCAGCAGACGCGACACAGCACAAGGCTGCGCGCAGCGTGGCCAGCAAAGGCTCCGTGTGCGTGTGGCGTGTGGCTGCATGTGGCGTGTGGCTGTGTGTGCCTTGTGCAACGATCGATCGAGCGGGGCGCGCTGCCTCGTGGCTTGATGGGGCTTGGGCGCAAGCCCAAGTGCCTCGTCTTGCGACGATTGGTGCGTTTTGATTTTAATTTTGAACTTTCAGTTCGGAAATAATTTTAATTAACTTTAAAATTAATAATTTAAATTGTTTTCTCGGGATTTTAATTTTGAATATTATAATTATTATAAATTTTAATTTATACTAATTATTTTACTAAAATTAAACCTTGAATTAATTTAAATTCGTTTAATTCAACTGAAATAAATTAAATTAATGGATTCGATTATAATTTTATATGAGCTTTAAATTTTAATTAAACTTGTATGTTTCCGGTTAGACTAGAAATACATTTTTATGTTTAAAATTAATAAAGCATGTAAAGTTATTGGTTTAAGTGGGAGCAATTTTAGTCATAAACTCTTGATTAGGTCTACAAATCCTTTAAGGTTAAACAACTTGATTAGAATTAATAAGGACTGAATAATTGGTAGATTATTGGCGCCCTTGATTAATTGCTGCAAATATTTATGTGATGCATAACGTGTTTTACTAACCAGCTATGTGGGCCATTCATGATAATGAATGGGTGAATGGTATATATTGTATATGTACTGTTTTGCAGGTTATGAAGTGACTAGTATGGCCCAAATAGGATAGAAAATATGGTCTGCGTACCATTAATTTGAATGTAATTGGTCTAAAGCACCAAATTTGTTTTTCAATTCAAATATGGTATGCGTACCATCAAATAGTTGTAATTAGTTTAATTATAGCTTATCCTATTTGAAGAAAATGGCGCCTCCCACAGAGATTTTCAAGACGGACTTTGAAGTTGAAGCTTCAAGATGAAGTCGATCGGGCCATACTAGATCACATTTATCTTATGCTTGCTTTAAGTTATTTATTGCTTTTAAATATGTCTTAAATATGCATGAGATTGTCTTGTCTATGTTGCATGATTAAGGATTTTAGTTCACTTAAAATCTAACCAACATAGTAAAGCCTTAAGTTTCAAACTTAAAAATTGAGTTAAAAGGTGCCATGCCAAAATAACACTTACTTGGATATCCTTTTTTCATCGATCTTAGTAATAGGTTTCCGCCATAGCGAGGTGTTACTTATCGATACTAAAGGGGTAAGGTACACAAATAATTGTGAGTACATGTTAGTTTTGGTGAAACTCAACGATATAAGTAAGGAGTCCTTTTATGTCGTGGCAAAATCGATAGGTTTACCTAATAAGTTCTTAGACGTACCTATCAACCAAGAGTAGTTTCTAGATTATTAGCAAAAGGCTTTTGCTTACCTAAAAGATTTTAGAATTGAGTCTAAATACATAATGAGCTTAACTCTTCAATGTTTTTTAGGGTCTTGGAATCATTTTATTCACACCTGCCGGAACACATAACTTGAATAAAATGCTTAATGAACATTAAATTATGCATGCATGCTAGAATTTAAGTTTATTAAGAAAAACTGTGAATGATTATTTATTTGTTTATTCTTTTTAATTGTAGTTTTACTATGGCAAACAACAATCAAAACATCATCATGGGTTCTGAGCTTATGGTCAAGCTGAACCTAAAAAATTTTCTTGAATGGGAAGCTAAGCTATTTGAAATAGTCAGACTCAATGGACTTCAGTATGTACTGTTACATCCCATGCCAAGCTACTATGCCAGAGACATGACCCCTGAAAGATTTACCGCCTGGGATGCGGATCTCAAAAAGGTTATGAGTCTCATGTTGAGCAATATCCCCGATGAATGGGCTAGAAGGTTTGTAGCTTACGAACCTTTTACGCTCATCAATAATCTGAGGGATATCTGTCGTGGAAGAACGGAGGACAGGGACCTGAACGTCCATGAGTTGATTGAATCAATGACTGGTCTAAAGGTTAGTTCTGCCAACAGGTGTTATAGGATGGAAGTCCAAGAAACACATGCTCAGCTCCTTCGCACTAAAGACAGGGTAGACGTCCCTATAAGGTTCCATGTGGAGCTTATGCTTTCATACTTTGATCGCCTATGTCTACTAGGAACACCAATAAGAGAAAGGATGGCAGTCTTTATCTTGCTCAATTCACTACACAGTGGGTTTGGTCGCTTCAAGCAACTATACCTAAGTGAACCAAGAGAAGAAACAGTTGCAGAGTTTGTTCACCTTGTCAGAAAGGCTGAGATAGTACTCGACTGTGAAGCCAAAGATTTACTCAAGGCTAGAGGGAGACACTTCAAGAAAAGTGGAAAGTCCAAGGGCAATGCTAAAAAGCAGGACAAGTCCACATCAAGCTGTCTTTATTGTGATGGAATTGGCCATTTCAAGAAAGAATGTCCAAAGCTAAAGGAAGATCAGAAGAACGGAACAGTCGTTCCATCTTCAGGTATTTTCGTTATAGACTGTACACTTGTTAATTCAACTTATTGGGTATTAGATACTGGTTGTGGCTCACACTTATGTTCCAATTCACAAGGACTAAGAAGAAGTAGAAAGTTAAGCAAGGGTGAAGTCGACCTACGAGTGGGAAATGGAGCATGGATTGTTGCATTAGTTTTAGGAACTTATTATTTGTCGTTGCCCTCTGGGCTAGTTTTGGAACTGGAAGAGTGTTTCCATGTTCCAAGTCTTACTAAAAACATCATTTCTGTTTCTTGCTTAGATGCTAAGGGATTTTCCTTTTTAATAAAAGACAATAGTTGTTCGTTTTATTTTAAAGAGATGTTTTATGGATCTGCTAGATTAGTCAATGGACTTTATTTATTAGATCACGACAAACAAGTTTATAACATAAATACCAAAAAGGCCAAAAAGGATGATTCAGATCTCACCTATCTCTGGCATTGTCGATTAGGCCATATTAACTTGAAACGCATGGAAAGACTTCAAAAGGAAGGAATTCTAGAACCATTTGACTTAGAGGATTATGGTAAGTACGAATCATGTTTACTTGGCAAAATGACAAAGCAACCTTTCTCTAAAGTTGGAGAAAGAGCAACTGAACTATTGGGTTTAATCCATACAGATGTATATGGACCAATGAGTACAAATGCTAGAGGTGGTTTCAGCTACTTTATCACTTTCACTGATGATTTCTGTAGATATGGTTATGTCTACCTAATGAAGCATAAGTCTGAATCCTTTGACAAATTCAAGGAAATTCAGAGTGATGTAGAGAATCAATTAGGCAAGAAGATTAAGGCACTGCGGTCTGATAGAGGCGGTGAATATCTGAGCTATGAATTTGATGACCATCTGAAAGAATGTGGAATTCTATCAGAATTGACTCCTCCTAGAACACCACAATGGAACGGTGTGTCAGAACGGAGGAACAGCACCTTGTTAGACATGGTTAGATCAATGATGGGTCAGGCCGAACTTCCAATAGAATTTCGGGGACATACACTAAATACAGCCGCACTCACTATAAATAGAGCTCCGTCTAAAGCTATTGAAAAGACTCCATATGAGTTATGGTTTGGAAAGCCTCCAAAAGTGTCTTTTCTTAGGATTTGGGGATGTGAAGTATACGTCAAACGATTAATTTCAGACAAACTTCATCCGAAATCTGACAAATGTATCCTTGTGGGCTATCCAAAGGAAACAAAGGGGTATTACTTCTACAATACATCTGAGAACAAGGTGTTTGTTGCTCGAGATGGTATCTTTTTGGAAAAGGATCACATTTCCAAAATGACAAGTGGGAGATAAGTAGACCTCGAAGAAATTCGAGTCGAACAACAAACTCTAGAGAATGCTCAAGATGACATTCAGGATGAAACCCAGAGATCTTTAGAAGTATCTGGTGAGAATCATGGACAATTTAGAGATGTAACCCCGCGTAGATCGCAGAGATATAGATCTCAACCGGAAAGGTACTTAGGTATTTTGACGAACGAGAGCTATGACGTTCTATTACTTGAAAGTGATGAACCTGCGACTTACAAGAAAGCTATGACGAGCCCTAGCTCCAAGCAATGGCAAGAAGCCATGCAATCTGAATTAGACTCCATGTATGAAAACCAAGTTTGGGATTTGGTCGATTTGCCAGATGGCTACCAAGCCATTGGAAGCAAATGGGTTTTCAAACTGAAAAAAGACAAGGATGGAAAACTTGAAGTTTTCAAAGCTAGATTGGTTGCAAAAGGTTACAGGCAAGTCCACGGTGTGGATTACGATGAAACCTTTTCACCAGTTGCAATGCTAAAGTCTATTCGGATAATGTTAGCAATCGCTGCATATTACGATTACGAAATATGGCAGATGGATGTCAAAACCGCTTTCTTAAACGGCGTTTTAACAGAAACTGTGTTTATGACACAGCCTGAGGGTTTTGAGGAACCAAAGAATGCTAAAAAGGTATGCAAGCTAAAGAAATCAATCTACGGATTGAAGCAGGCATCCAGGAGCTGGAATATACGTTTTGATGAAGCAGTCAGTGACTTTGGTTTCATCAAGAACGCAGACGAATCTTGTGTATACAAGAAGGTCAGTGGGAGCAAAATTGCTTTTCTAGTATTATATGTCGACGACATATTAATTATCGGAAATGACATTCCTATGTTGAACTCTGTCAAGATTTGGCTTGGGAAATGTTTTTCGATGAAGGATCTAAGAGAAGCACAGTACATATTGGGCATCAAGATTTACAGAGATAGATCTAAAAATATGATTGGACTTAGTCAAAGCACTTATATCAGTAAGGTGCTTGATAGGTTCAAGATGGCAGACTCCAAGCGAGGCTACCTACCCATGTCTCATGGAATGACTCTAAGCAAGACTCAGTGCCCAAAAACACTTGATGAGCGTAGATGAATGAATGGGATTCCGTATGCATCATTGATTGGTTCAATAATGTATGCTATGATATGTACACGCCCGGATGTTGCGTACGCACTCAGTGCTACGAGCAGATACCAGTCAGACCCAGGAGAGGCACATTGGACTGCTGCCAAGAATATTCTGAAGTACCTGAAAAGGCACAAAGATGACTTCCTGGTCTATGGTGGAGATGATGAATTAATTGTTTAAGGCTATACGGACGCAAGTTTCCAAACCGACAAGGATGATTTCAGATCACAGTCTGGGTTTGTCTTCTGCCTCAACGGAGGTGCAGTAAGCTGGAAAAGTGCTAAGCAAAGCACCATTGCGGATTCTACAACTGAAGCGGAGTACATTGCTGCACATGAAGCAGCAAAGGAAGCTATATGGCTAAGGAAGTTCATAGGTGAACTTGGTGTAGTCCCCTCCATTAAAGGACCAATAGCCTTGTATTGTGATAATAACGGAGCTATTGCACAGGCAAAGGAGCCTAGACACCACCAAAGAGTCAAGCATGTACTTCTTAGATTTCACCTTCTACGAGAGTTCGTTGAAAGAAAAGAAGTCGAGATAAGCAAGATTGGAACTGATGACAACATATCAGATCCATTGACTAAACCTCTGCCGCAGGCGAAGCACAACTCGCACACTGCAGCTCTAATACCTCGTATTTTTATAATATTTATAAATATATTTTATTATATTTATAAAGCATTTTACGATTTATTATCATTTAAATAATATTTAAATGTATTTAATGTATTTTAATTAATTAGAATATTTATTATTTTAATTAATTACGAAACGAATTTAATTCTTGAGTCGGGAAATTAAATGAGTTGCAAATGATTTTTAAAGCTTCGGGTTTTAAATAAAAAGTCCATTTCGTTTTATTTATCGAGCCCAATCCAAACAATTTAATTTAAATCCTAAGCTAGCCCAATTCATTGAATTCCTAAGCCCTACTCAAATATCCTAAGCCTAGCCCATCAAGGGATTAGGGAGCCTATAAATAGGACTCCCCATCATTAAATAAACCCCTAAAATTTCATAAAGCCCCTTTTTGATTTCTTGCCCCTCACTCCAACTCCCTCTCTCTTCTCTTTGCTCGGCCTCACGCCCACTCGGCCTCACGCCCACTCGTGCTGCACCGCACGGCCTTGTGCCCTCGTGCTGCACGTCCTCGGCCTCGTTCCCTCGTGCTTGTCTCTCGCCCACACCCCTCGCGTCCCTATTTTCTCTCGCCCGCAGCGAGCACTCGTGCCCTGCGCTGCTGTTGTCCCTCGTTGTTGTTGCTCGTGTGCCCAGCGCACACCTTGCTCGTCCCCTTGCTCGTGTGCTTATCGCACACCTTGCTCGCCCCTCTCGCTCGCACGCTGCGCCACCCCGCGCGCGCTGCCCTGCCCCCTTTGTTCGTCGCCTTGCCGTGCGCGCGCCCCCTCTCCTCGCTCGCGCTCGTCGCCCTTGCTGCGCACACGCACGTTTGTGTGTGTGTGTGTGTGTGTGTGTGTGTGTTCGTATTCGATTTCTTTTTCGCCCAATCACAATTAATTCGTGGTTGTTCCGTGCTATAGGCCGGATTGGTATAATTCTCTTCTTCCTTACCTATTCTATTTAAATTCCGTATTTTAAATTATTATATTAATATTGTTTTGAGTAATTAAAATGATGGGAACCGGTTATGAATACCGTGGTTTGAGGATTTGTGTGTTGAGATTCATTAGGTTTGTTTTAATTATTAAAGGATGAATTTTCAGATTTGTTTATTTAATAAAGCATGGATTTTTATGATACTAAACTAGTGTTATTGGGATTTTCAAGTTAGGGTTTTAACCTAGACCTAATGAGTCAATTGATTAGCATAATTAGGTGATGATTTTAATTATGATAATCAATTATATTTTCAGATTTGAATAAAGGTTTAAAGTGTTGATTTTTATTGATTTTAAATGCGGAAAAAGTATGTTTTCGTACTAGGGATTGATTTTGCAAATTGAGACGATTTTATTATTGAAAAACGATTGAATTCTAAAGTCTAAAGGAGGTTTTAATTTTTATAAAGTTTCTGGAAAATTAATGAACATGGAAATAATTTAAGTTTCATTATTTTGATGATAGGAGGTGATTTCTAGTTGAGTGCTCGTTATTACAAAGTGGCCCCTACGCTTAGGTATTCAAGGTACGTACAAGTCTAGGGCGACCACACCTTTTTGTCAATGACATTACATGATTGTTGATGATGTGAATTACATTATGTGAAATCATGTTTACTTTGGTGAACGAGCATGTGTTTTGTGATGTTGGATTTATTGAATTAATTGTTGAACAAGCATGTTGAAAATTATGATGAGTATGGATTTCATTGTCAATCATGTTGTTCAATATTTATGCATGTATGGTTCAATTCACATGCAAGGGATGGATTAATTATTTGTATGCTATTGTACGGGATGTCTATCATACTTTGAGCCATTTATTTGTACCTCGTTGTACTATTTATTTTACCACATGTGAAGGGTTAGCTCACGTAAGCCACCTCACATGTAGGGTTCAGTTGGGAATATTATTTATGAAATGAATTAGGATTTGTCGTGCAAGGGCACAACCCTCATGTTAATATGCATGATGTGGAGTCTCACTTTGGTGAGGAGGAACATGGTAGTAATATCACAAGTGTCTTGCTTGGTTGATCACAAGTCTTAAAGCATTAAAATAAGATTGTTTCGGTTGTCGTTTATTAATTGTATGTATGCATGTTGTCGAGTCTTGAGTTCGCCTTTAATAAAATATTAATAAACGTAAAGTGCAACCAGAACAAGCTTCAAAACTCTTGGAACGTATATACCTTGAGTATGAACAATGGGGGGAGTCTTGCCGGAAAGCTCGTACTCCTACTAATGATACAAGACGTTGTTTCATTTATATTATGCGCAGGAATTCCGTCGGTATGGCCCGACACTCGGTATGGCCCGATTTTTTTATTATTATTATATTTGGTGTTTGGTTGGCTCCCATCACCTTTTCCCTTTGTGGATTATTCTTTTGGCCCGTTCGAAGCTTATTCTAATTAAATTGTGAGTCAAGAGTCGAGTCAAGAGTCGAGTCTTGTATCTCATGATTGTTTGATTTGTTATTATATGGCTTTTGCATGTTGATTAGTATTTAGTGAGTGATGCATGCTTTAGTTTCATTACTCTATGCTTGTAAGTACTCAGCTTTTGCTGACTACGTGCTTTGTGTGTTTCCGGTCATGGCCTTTGCCTTAATGACCCTATGATGATCCATCATTTGCACTTGCATTGTTGGGGAGTAGAATAATATAGCAGGTTGGTAGATCAAGTACGATCGAAATCATGTGGCTTGGGATGATTGAGAGAGTTACATGTTTTCGTTCTTTGAAACTATTTTATTTAATATTTTAATTATGTTTGAATTATTTATACTTTGGGTTTTGGGCCATTATGGTTCCAAATTGTAGGAGGCCTCGATATTTTATTAATTATGGTTTTTAAAAGTTAGTTGACATTTAATTCTGCTGCGTAATTCTGGTAATAGCCTTAACCGTTATCACGGTGGCGGTAATGCTTTAGTAATTCCTTTATTTGAAGTTGGAAAATGGTTTTATAAAAGCAAGGAATTATTAGGGTGTTACAAAGTGGTATTTGCAGAGCTCTAGTTTGAGAGCTGTTGTGCATTAACTAATAGTGCAAAGTGGTAAATCCTTAAACTACGATTGCGGAACTTTAGGATTTTCGAAAATTATTTTCCTAAAGTCAAAACGTATTATAGAGTACTCAATATTTTAAAGGTCAAATACCAATTATTTTGGGTCGTTTGAAATAAGTTGAAAAGTTTGGATTATTATTTAATTTAATTAATTCTTCCGAATTTATTTTTTTATTTATTTATTCGAAAAATTTCGAATTAAATTCGAATTATTTTCTTAATTTCGAAAAATATTTTATTTAATTATCCGAATTATTTTAATTATTCATTATTCTATTTATTTTATTCGAATACTTTTTTCGGATTTATATTTTAAATTTTTTCGGATTTCTTTTTTTCCCGAAAATTATTCATTTATTTATTTAATTAATCGATAATTTTTATTAATTTTCGATTTTAATTTAAATAATTTCAACTAAGTTAGGAGTTATTTCTTAATTAATTTCGAAAATTTATGATATTTTCAAGTGAGAAATGGGTAGATTAAGAAATGGCATATTAGTTTAAGTATGCATTTTATGTGATTATGTGGATTATTAATTGCCATGTATATGTTCTAATCATGTTTTATCTTGCTTTATGTGATTAATTGCATCATATTTCATGTTGAGCATATATTTGTGCATTGAAATTGTATGGCTCCACGAACTATTTATTGTATCCTTTTGGGGTTGGAATTTCTATGGAAACGCGTTAGTAAGACTTTTGAGTTGTGAATTTTCAGGAATTAAGGATGCTACCTTCTAAGTTCACCAGTCTAGGATACTTAGAGAAGATGGATAATGAGACTCCTCGCACGTATGTTCAAAAGATCGTGTTTTCTTGTGACTATTTAGCTTCGACCAAGAATATGCCCCACGTTAGGCACAAAGATATGATGGCTAGTATGATTATACATTGTTTACCCCATAAGAACCCTTACATAGACCTCAAGAATAGGTTCAGTGACATGCAAAATGGTGATGGTACCCCTAATTGGTACAAATATGGGACTAGTGATGGTAGGTGGAAGTATGATTCTGAGGTTCTTGCTATTATCCTAGAGGTTGCGGAAATTAGCTATGAGGATGGAAAGTATTTTGCGGGTTTTGGTATGGGCTATGGAGGAATAGAAAGTGATGGTGAGGATGGCATGATCCATGATGAGCAAGCTAGTGATGTTGAGGAGGATAGTGATGATGATGTGGTAGAGATTGAGAATCCTAACCCTATAGTTCCTGAACCAACCATTGAGATATCCAGTGGATCTGAAGATGAGCTTGAAGAGAATAATGTGGTTGATAGTGAACCACGGCAAAATGATGAGGCTATGGATGAAGACTCGGATCCGGAAGAAGACTTAGATGATCCTAATGATCAAGACTTTACTCCAGAGCAATACAAGGAAAGAAATGATCGTCGTGATGACGTTAGCCTCTAGATAAATGTAATCCTTAGTTTTATTTCTTTTTGTTCTTTCTTTTCGTTGAAGTAATAAAGTGGCAAAGCTACTATTCATGGTTATAGATATTATAGTTGGAGAATAAATGTTATGGCATTAGTGGATGTAAGACTTATTCATTGGAGTTTTAATAAAAGAATAGAATTTCCTTTTTCGTTATCCTTTAAGTTCAATTCTCAATTCTAAGTCTCGTGGGTATCGCAAAGGGATTATTTGTTATTTCTTCAATGAAATTTTATGTGCAAGGTGGTTTTGTAGCAACCATCTAAATTTACTTGCATCGAATAGTGGGGTGAGAAGGCCCGAAAGTGGCGCCAACTCTTCCCCTAGGTGGCGCCTAAGTGTGTGTTCTTGTTGTGAGTAGGTTCGTGTAGAACCAGTACCTTAGTAATGTCGTGTCCAACCAATTTTAAAGCTAGCCTTTTATTTATTCAGGAGAAGGGATATGGCTAGCCAAGAGATTTCTGAAGTGGTTAGACAACTAGCTGAGGTAGTACGTGACCTAGCTCAAACCAGAGCAAACCCAATGCATGACCCGGCTGGGGAAATGTTTAAGAAAATAGCTCAAATCAAGCCTCCACTTTATAGCGGAGAGATTGAACCAAGTGTGTTGGAGAACTGGTTGAGAGAGTTTGATAAACTCATTGTAGCTGTGAATTGGCCCGAAAACCTTAGGGTGAATAGTGTTGTGTACTACCTGAGAGGTGAAGCTGATCTGTGGTCGCAACGATGTGAAAATACCCTTAGAGCCACACCTAACTTTGGATGGGAAGCATTCAAAACTGCACTAAGGAACAAGTTTTACCCACCCTACCTGAAGAAGCAAATGGCGCAGGAGTTCATTGAACTCAAAATGGGAAGTCTGTCTGTGGCGGAATACTATTCTAAGTTTATAGAGCTGTCTAGGTTTGCACCTGAAGTGGTGGCAACGGAAGAACTCAGGGCTCAAAGATTTGAGAATGGTTTGACCATGGAATTACAGCTGTTGTTGTCTGGAGAGACCTTTACCTCATTAGACACCCTGTACGGAAAAGCTGCTCACCTGTATGGGTTACAGCAAAGGAAGAATGGTAGTGCTGAAAAGAGAAAGGATGGTGGAAGTTCGAATCAAGGAAATAACCATCAGAATCAGGGGAATTTTAAGAAGCACAAAGGAAATGGGAATTTCCAGTTTAGGGCTAACAATGGTGGTAATCGCAACAACCAAGGTGGCGGAAATCAGTCTGGAAGGAATGGAGTACGGACCTACGAATGTATGCGCTGTAACATGAATCACCCTGGAAAGGATTGTAATGGGAACTTGGTGACTTGTAGATTCTGTCAGAAGTTAACCTTGCTCGCCCCTCTCGCTCGCACGCTGCGCCACCCCGCGCGCGCTGCCCTGCCCCCTTTGTTCGTCGCCTTGCCGTGCGCGCACCCCCTCTCCTCGCTCGCGCTCGTCGCCCTTGCTGCGCACACGCACGTTTGTGTGTGTGTGTGTGTGTGTTCGTATTCGATTTCTTTTTCGCCCAATCACAATTAATTCGTGGTTGTTCCGTGCTATAGGCCGGATTGGTATAATTCTCTTCTTCCTTACCTATTCTATTTAAATTCCGTATTTTAAATTATTATATTAATATTGTTTTGAGTAATTAAAATGATGGGAACCGGTTATGAATACCGTGGTTTGAGGATTTGTGTGTTGTGATTCATTAGGTTTGTTTTAATTATTAAAGGATGAATTTTCAGATTTGTTTATTTAATAAAGCATGGATTTTTATGATACTAAACTAGTGTTATTGGGATTTTCAAGTTAGGGTTTTAACCTAGACCTAATGAGTCAATTGATTAGCATAATTAGGTGATGATTTTAATTATGATAATCAATTATATTTTCAGATTTGAATAAAGGTTTAAAGTGTTGATTTTTATTGATTTTAAATGCGGAAAAAGTATGTTTTCGTACTAGGGATTGATTTTGCAAATTGAGACGATTTTATTATTGAAAAACGATTGAATTCTAAAGTCTAAAGGAGGTTTTAATTTTTATAAAGTTTCTGGAAAATTAATGAACATGGAAATAATTTAAGTTTCATTATTTTGATGATAGGAGGTGATTTCTAGTTGAGTGCTCGTTATTACAAAGTGGCCCCTACGCTTAGGTATTCAAGGTACGTACAAGTCTAGGGCGACCACACCTTTTTGTCAATGACATTACATGATTGTTGATGATGTGAATTACATTATGTGAAATCATGTTTACTTTGGTGAACGAGCATGTGTTTTGTGATGTTGGATTTATTGAATTAATTGTTGAACAAGCATGTTGAAAATTATGATGAGTATGGATTTCATTGTCAATCATGTTGTTCAATATTTATGCATGTATGGTTCAATTCACATGCAAGGGATGGATTAATTATTTGTATGCTATTGTACGGGATGTCTATCATACTTTGAGCCATTTATTTGTACCTCGTTGTACTATTTATTTTACCACATGTGAAGGGTTAGCTCACGTAAGCCACCTCACATGTAGGGTTCAGTTGGGAATATTATTTATGAAATGAATTAGGATTTGTCGTGCAAGGGCACAACCCTCATGTTAATATGCATGATGTGGAGTCTCACTTTGGTGAGGAGGAACATGGTAGTAATATCACAAGTGTCTTGCTTGGTTGATCACAAGTCTTAAAGCATTAAAATAAGATTGTCTGTTGTGTGATCAGCAAGAAGAGGTCCATGACCATGTGTTTTTTGCTTGCCCCTATAGCAAGAGGTGTATTGAGGAGATCAAGAGTTGGGTTGGCTTTCACACTACTCACAGTGGGCTTCAGATTCTCATTAGCAGAATTGGTAATAGTCATCAAACCAAATTTCGAAGGCAAGTCTTGTATGCTGCTTTAGCAGCAACTGTGTTTTCTGTATGGAGGAGTAGGAATGGCAGTTTATGGGATAAGTGTATCCCAACTGTGCATAGCACTGTTACTAGAATCAAGCAGATTGTGAGAGATCGAATTAGGAGTGTAATGCCTAGAAAAGTAAGTCGAAAGGATAGCTTATGGTTTTTAACTCTTTAAGAGTTGTTTAGTTGTTTTGCTTTCTCCTTTGTGAAAGGGTCCAACCTAGTTGGTTCGTTTCCTTTGGAGTTAGCCTAGCTTGTAATCTGTTTTGGTGGTTAATAATATCCTTTCATTTATATTATGCGCAGGAATTCCGTCGGTATGGCCCGACACTCGGTATGGCCCGATTTTATTATTATTATTATATTTGGTGTTTGGTTGGCTCCCATCACCTTTTCCCTTTGTGGATTATTCTTTTGGCTCGTTCGAAGCTTATTCTAATTAAATTGTGAGTCAAGAGTCGAGTCAAGAGTCGAGTCTTGTATCTCATGATTGTTTGATTTGTTATTATATGGCTTTTGCATGTTGATTAGTATTTAGTGAGTGATGCATGCTTTAGTTTCATTACTCTATGCTTGTAAGTACTCAGCTTTTGCTGACTACGTGCTTTGTGTGTTTCCGGTCATGGCCTTTGCCTTAATGACCCTATGATGATCCATCATTTGCACTTGCATTGTTGGGGAGTAGAATAATATAGCAGGTTGGTAGATCAAGTACGATCGAAATCATGTGGCTTGGGATGATTGAGAGAGTTACATGTTTTCGTTCTTTGAAACTATTTTATTTAATATTTTAATTATGTTTGAATTATTTATACTTTGGGTTTTGGGCCATTATGGTTCCAAATTGTAGGAGGCCTCGATATTTTATTAATTATGGTTTTTAAAAGTTAGTTGACATTTAATTCTGCTGCGTAATTCTGGTAATAGCCTTAACCGTTATCACGGTGGCGGTAATGCTTTAGTAATTCCTTTATTTGAAGTTGGAAAATGGTTTTATAAAAGCAAGGAATTATTAGGGTGTTACAAAGTGGTATTTGCAGAGCTCTAGTTTGAGAGCTGTTGTGCATTAACTAATAGTGCAAAGTGGTAAATCCTTAAACTACGATTGCGGAACTTTAGGATTTTCGAAAATTATTTTCCTAAAGTCAAAACGTATTATAGAGTACTCAATATTTTAAAGGTCAAATACCAATTATTTTGGGTCGTTTGAAATAAGTTGAAAAGTTTGGATTATTATTTAATTTAATTAATTCTTCCGAATTTATTTTTTTATTTATTTATTCGAAAAATTTCGAATTAAATTCGAATTATTTTCTTAATTTCGAAAAATATTTTATATAATTATCCGAATTATTTTAATTATTCATTATTCTATTTATTTTATTCGAATACTTTTTTCGGATTTATATTTTAAATTTTTTCGGATTTCTTTTTTTCCCGAAAATTATTCATTTATTTATTTAATTAATCGATAATTTTTATTAGTTTTCGATTTTAATTTAAATAATTTCAACTAAGTTAGGAGTTATTTCTTAATTAATTTCGAAAATTTATAATATTTTCAAGTGAGAAATGGGTTGATTAAGAAAGGGCATATTAGTTTAAGTATGCATTTTATGTGATTATGTGGATTATTAATTGCCATGTATATGTTCTAATCATGTTTTATCTTGCTTTATGTGATTAATTGCATCATATTTCATGTTGAGCATATATTTGTGCATTGAAATTGTATGGCTCCACGAACTATTTATTGTATCCTTTTGGGGTTGGAATTTCTATGGAAACGCGTTAGTAAGACTTTTGAGTTGTGAATTTTCAGGAATTAAGGATGCTACCTTCTAAGTTCACCAGTCTAGGATACTTAGAGAAGATGGATAATGAGACTCCTCGCACGTATGTTCAAAAGATCGTGTTTGCTTGTGACTATTTGGCTTCGACCAAGAATATGCCCCACCTTAGGCACAAAGATATGATGGCTAGTATGATTATACATTATTTACCCCATAAGAACCCTTACATAGACCTCAAGAATAGGTTCAGTGACATGCATTATGGTGATGGTACCCCTAATTGGTACAAATATGGGACTAGTGATGGTAGGTGGAAGTATGATTCTGAGGTTCTTGCTATTATCCTAGAGGTTGCGGAAATTAGCTATGAGGATGGAAAGTATTCTGCGGGTTTTGGTATGGGCTATGGAGGAATAGAAAGTGATGGTGAGGATGGCATGATCCATGATGAGCAAGCTAGTGATGTTGAGGAGGATAGTGATGATGATGTGGTAGAGATTGAGAATCCTAACCCTATAGTTCCTGAACCAACCATTGAGATATCCAGTAGATCTGAAGATGAGCTTGAAGAGAATAATGTGGTTGATAGTGAACCACGGCAAAATGATGAGGCTATGGATGAAGACTCGGATCCGGAAGAAGACTTGGATGATCCTAATGCTCAAGACTTTACTCCAGAGCAATACAAGGAAAGAAATGATCGTCGTGATGACGTTAGCCTCTAGAGAAATGTAATCCTTAGTTTTATTTCTTTTTGTTCTTTCTTTTCGTTGAAGTAATAAAGTGGCAAAGCTACTATTCATGGTTATAGATATTATAGTTGGAGAATAAATGTTATGGCATTAGTGGATGTAAGACTTATTCATTGGAGTTTTAATAAAAGAATAGAATTTCCTTTTTCGTTATCCTTTAAGTTCAATTCTCAATTCTAAGTCTCGTGGGTATCGTAAAGGGATTATTTGTTATTTCTTCAATGAAATTTTATGTGCAAGGTGGTTTTGTAGCAACCATCTAAATTTACTTGCATCGAATAGTGGGGTGAGAAGGCCCGAAAGTGGCGCCAACTCTTCCCCTAGGTGGCGCCTAAGTGTGTGTTCTTGTTGTGAGTAGGTTCGTGTAGAACCAGTACCTTGGTAATGTCGTGTCCAACCAATTTTAAAGCTAGCCTTTTATTTATTTAGGAGAAGGGATATGGCTAGCCAAGAGATTTCTGAAGTGGTTAGACAACTAGCTGAGGTAGTACGTGACCTAGCTCAAACCAGAGCAAACCCAATGCATGACCCGGCTGGGGAAATGTTTAAGAAAATAGCTCAAAGCAAGCCTCCACTTTATAGCGGAGAGATTGAACCAAGTGTGTTGGAGAACTGGTTGAGAGATTTTGATAAACTCATTGTAGCTGCGAATTGCCCCGAAAACCTTAAGGTGAATAGTGTTGTGTACTACCTGAGAGGTGAAGCTGATTTGTGGTCGCAACGATGTGAAAATACCCTTAGAGCCACACCTAACTTTGGATGGGAAGCATTCAAAACTGCACTAAGAAACAAGTGTTACCCACCCTACCTGAAGAAGCAAATGGCGCAGGAGTTCATTGAACTCAAAATGGGAAGTCTGTTTGTGACGGAATACTATTCTAAGTTTATAGAGTTGTCTAGGTTTGCACCTGAAGTAGTGGAAACGGAAGAGCTCAGGGCTCAGAGATTTGAGAATGGTTTGACCATGGACTTACAGTTGTTGTTGTCTGGAGAGACCTTTACCTCATTAGACACCCTGTACGGAAAAGCTGCTCACCTGTATGGGTTACAGTAAAGGAAGAATGGTAGTGCTGAAAAGAGAAAGGATGGTGGAAGTTCGAATCAAGGAAATAACTATCAGAATCAGGGGAATTTTAAGAAGCACAAAGGAAATGGGAATTTCCAGTTTAGGGCTAACAATGGTGGTAACCGCAACAACCAATGTGGTGGAAATCAGTCTGGAAGGAATGGAGTACGGACCTACGAATGTACGCGCTGTAACATGAATCACCCTGGAAAGGATTGTGATGGAAACTTGGTGACTTGTAGATTCTGTCAGAAGTTAGGCCATAGGGAGTATGAATGCTATTCTATGAATGGAAAGCCTAACCAAGGTAACCACCAAGGCAATAACCGGAACAATCAAAACCGGAATGGGGGAAATGGAGGTGGAAACCAAAGGAACTACCAAGATGGTAACAATGGCAATAGCAATGGCAATCACCAGAACCATGGAAAGCCTGGAGGGAACCAACAGCAGAATGGGAATCGAAACAACAATGGGAACACCAATGGAGGTGTCTATAACAAAGGAGTTGCCCAAGGAAAGTTGAATGTGATATCTAGGCAAGAAGCGGAGACTTCCTCTGACGTCATAGCTGTAATCCCCCGTAATTTTATTATATTTTGTTTATATATTTTAACGTATATTTAATATATTTAAATGTAATTTACGAATTTTAGAAATGAATATGTAATTAAAATATAATTATGTTATTACATTTTGAATATTTTAAATGATTTATGAAATCAAAATTGATTTTTGAATTTTACGTTAAAACAAATTCGGATTTTGAAATCACGTTCTATTGAAATTAGAAAGCAAATCCTAACCATTTCGGATTCAGCAACCTAAATTCTACTCCTAGCCCAATTGGGCAAAGCCCAAACCAACAAAACCCCAAAACCATACTCCCTTCTCTTTTCTCATTCACGTAAAACAAACCAAACCCTCCTCTCTCCCCTCCATACTCACGTGAAACCAAAGAAAAAAAAGAAAAAAAAAGAGGAAACTCGTTCCTCCAATCTCACGCTCACTCCTCAGCCACCCTCTCTCCCTCCACGCCGTCGCCGAGCCGCCGCCGTCCATCCTCAGCCGCCGCCGGTACGGTAACACCCTCCTCTTATTTTTTGTCTTCCCTCTATCCTTTCTTCCTCTTTTTCGGTCCTTCCCTCCCCCTCGGTTTTTTCGTGCTTCCCTTAATACCTTGCGTGTTCACAGCCCCGCTCGCGCAGCAGCAACCGCACGCACGCCGCCGTGCCCAGCCCCTCGTCGTGAGCCACCCCTACCAGCCGGCTGAACCTCTCTCCTCTTTGGTTCTTGGTTATTTCTTAAACCCTAAGTAACTAATTATTTTAATTAATTATAATTGTTAATTTAAATTATGTTCTTGATATTAAATTCATAATTTTTATGGTTTGAACATGATTTTCAGATGTTGGTTGAGTTTATAAACGAATTAATTTCAAGTTTTGGTTGATTTAATTATAAGTTAGGGCTTATTTATGATTTATTAATTTGAATTATGTTTCTTGAAATAAAGTGATGATTTTTGTAATTTAAATTATAAATTTCAGATTATGCAAATTATATAATAAAGTTATTAATTTTCAGATTATCAAATTACTTTGAAATATGAATTTTGATTGTTTAAAGTATGAAATTCAAGGTTTTTATGATTTTTAATCATGATAGGTTGAGTATGAATTATTGAATTGGTTGTTTTGAGATACTAGGAACGTAGATTGACCTTGGTGAAGCTTTTAAATGAAATTATATTGCTGAAAATTTAAAGTACGATGTTTGCAAAAGTTTTCAACGAATTTCAATCACTAGTTCAATAATTATGATGCTAGGAAAGCAAATGTTCAAGTTTTGATATTGGGGAAAGTTCTAAATATATTTAGGATGCATTTAGAATGCTTTATTATGGTTGTCAATGATAGAAATTGATTGAGACTACTTGTTGGTTGTTTAGGCGGAGAATTCTCTTTAGGCGACTTTTGAAAGTGTTAAAGTGGCCTATCAGTTTGTTTACACAAGGTACGTACATACTTGCGTGCTTGGAATGTGTGCTAATTGTTGAAACCATGTTGAATTTGTTGTTGAACTTGGTTATGTTGATATTATTGTTGAACTTGGTGATGTTGATATTATGGACGAACTTGGTTATATGGAATGTGCATGTTTAATACTGTTGGACAAACTTATTGAACTTATTTTGCACTAAGAGAACTGTAACATGTTAGTATGGATGATTGATACAAACATGTTGGTTGGGAACACTAGATTATTCTATATGATTGGTTTGGATCGATTGGTTGTTGTTCCCTTTTTAGCTTTTCACTACTTTATGAGGGCCGAGGACCTTGTTTAGTAAGTTGAAACTTTATACCCATATACAGGGTTGATCATGGTTAAAGGAAAAGTTGGGTAAATTGGAATGAGTCTTGATTGATGCCTTTATGATCACGTACTTAATTCCAAGATAAAAACAGTTGTGAACGAATGTGGATTATATGCCTTATGTGATTGTTGAGTCATAACAGAGTCTCAATTTGTAAATCATGTAAAGTGAAACTGAGTAGCAATAGCTTTAGACTGTGCACGTCTAAAGTGACGGACAAACAGGAGTTGGGGTTCATGGTGGTAGCCCATGGCCTTTATCTCGGACCGGATTGATCACCGTGTCCTATTTTTATTCAAATGTTCCTCGATATCGCAGGTCTCTGAGGTTACGGAGTCGCGCCCGTACCTCGTCTTCCTTAGTGAAGGCTGTCGGACGGTCAACTCGGTCCATTGTCTATTTCAACTAAAATAATATTATTGTTGTAGGTCTAGTCTAGCCTAGTCAATTATGGTCGTCAAATTATCATGTTATGTCTGCCCTTGTTTATGTTCATTAGTATCATGTTAGGGTTGTTCGTTAATAGTATCATGTTAGGATTATTATTGTTTTAGTATGTAGTACTCAGCTTTGTTGATTACGTGCTTTGTTTGTGTGTGTTGATCATGGCTATGCCTTATTGATCCTGTGATGACCCAACTTTGGTGAGCAGTCTCTAAGGATCAATAAGCGTTGCCCATCTACAGGTTTGAAGATGATGCATCATTGGGATCGGGATTAGAGAGCTTGTAGTTATATTTGCTTTATTAAGTGATTCGGTTTGTTAACTTAAAATTGAAACTGTCGTACTATTCGTATTTCCTTATTTTAATTAATTGGTTTTGGACCTAATATGTAATAAGATTATTTATGAACCTAAAAGTTAGTTTTGTGTTTTCCGCTGCAAAATTATGAATAAGCCGTTACGTTTTCACACGGGCGATAATACTTTGATAATTCCCTACAGTTATGTTTGAAAAAGGGTTATTTTAGAAAATGGGAATTGTCGGGGTGTTACAAAGTGGTATTTTTGAGCTAAAGGTTTTACTGACATTTCGTGTCTACCTTTTAAATTTTAGGCGCCTAACTAACTAATTAGTTACGTAAAAAGAATTTCATTGAATTAAACTACAACTAGTGAATAAATTGAAAGTTATTAGTTAGAAATGTTTGTATTTATTGTAAAATTAACTCTTGAATTACATGCTTTGAAATACGTTCTTGTTTGTGTGACTTCATGTATTTCGTTTTTTTTTTAAATTTAAATTAATATTTTCGTAATTATATATATAATATATATATATATATATATATTGTATCTATTTATTAATTATTTGTCGTTTAAATAATTATTCGTTCAAACAAATTAATTCTTATAAATCATTCTCGTTTTATTCTTTTATGCTTCAATATTTGATATACTATGTTTATTTTGAGAGGTGGGTAGCATAGGAAAGGGCATATAGAATAGGAACATTGTGTCTGCATTATGTCAACATGATTGTACTTTTGTGCCTGTTAACTGTCATGTCTTTCCTATACTTTGCCATTAATACATATTCTTACTTGTTGCGTATTGTGGGACCATACGGCAAGCGAGAGTACTAATTACTAACATAGAAACTATGTTTAATTGTTATAGATCATTAATCATGTCTGGCATACAAGGAAATAGAATAGGGAGCAATTCTAACCCTATTGTTCTGAGCGATGATGAAAATGAAATGGATTACGAGTCTGACATTAACAGTTACACCAGCCATGAACTTGTTCTGCGTCAAGTTTTAAGAGCAGGACAACCTGATAGTGATGATGAAGCCCTTCGTGAATTTGATCGTGCTAGAGGGCAAACTAGGGTCGATATTTATCAAGCTGTTTTGAGACTTGAAAGCGATTCGGAACCTGAGTTTGAGCATGAATTTGGGTATGAGTTCGATCATGCATTTGAGTTTGAGTTCGAGCATGAATTGGAGGTTGAGCCTGAGTTTGAGTCTGAGCCTGAACATGAACCTGAACCTGAGCCTGAGCCTGAGGAAGCTAATCATCAACTTCAAGGTCTACGAAGATCCTCTAGGCCAAGAAAGGAAGCTTATTATTTTGATATGGATGATGATGATGATGAACTTAAATATGAGTTATTCACCCTAGAAGGTTATAGCGAATCAAAGGACAAGTTTGATGATGTTTCCCTTTAGCTTTGCTTGCATATTTAGTTGTGTGTGAGAAAAATGTTGGACAATTCGCCCAACCACAGTTATGTTTATATCGTAGAACCTTTTACTTTATTTTGAGAATAGGTGTGTTAATATTTAGGATGGTTATTGACATTCTTCTGAGGAATAAAAGTTAGATTATTGACTATCTAAAGGACAAAGTTTATTACGGGCACGCAAGGGGAATGTTTTCTTCTTTATTCTACCTTATTATTCGTGATGATTGAAGTTATTCCTTGTCTCTCAGTTGAATTTTTTGCATGATTGTTCATTTCGTGTGCATTTTGAATGTTGATGTGATATTGCATTGCTAGAGGATAATATAAGTAAAGTTTTGAACCTGAATTAGAGTATATTAATTTCAGGTCGCGCTCTAGGATGGCCAATAATAGTGACCTAGCTGCTGCTCTTCGCCTCTTGGTGGAAAAACTAACCCAGGAAAGAACTGAACGTCCCGATTCTGCAGGGGACATGTTTGAAAGGCTTGCGAAAGTTAAGCCACCATACTTTAAGGGGCAGGCAGACCCCACCTTCCTTGAAAACTGGGTCAGGGAGTTTGAGAAACTATTTGGGGCGGTAAACTGTCCTGAGCATATGAAAGTAGGCCAAGCTGTCCTCTACCTGAAAGATGAGGCCGACCTTTGGTGGAGGGAAAATGGGACTAGACTAAGTGCTGCTGAGGGATTCAATTGGGATTCTTTTATTGTTGCTTTGAGGGGGAAGTTTTATCCTCCTTTTATGAGGAAGCAGGAAGCCCAGGAGTTTATCAACCTTAGGATGGGGAATATGACCATTGCTGAATACTACAGTAAGTTTATAGCTTTATCGAGGTTTGCACCTGAGGTGGTAGCTACTGAGGAACTAAAGGCTCAGAGGTTTGAGCAGGGGTTAACCGATGAGATCCAACTGGGATTAGGCGGGGAAACCTTTATGTCCTTAGACATTGTGTATGGGAGAGCTGCTCATATTTATGGCCTACAGACCAGGAGAGACAAAAAGAATATTGTTGTTGGGGATAAAAGGAAAGAGTTTAATGCTGGGGGAAGTCAGGGGAACTTAAAAAGGAATAGCAATGGGAATGGTAATGGTAACGGTAATGGTAAGGGTAATTTCCAGGGAAGAAACAACCAGGGGAATAACTATAACAACAGAAACCAAACTGACAGAGTGTACCACTGCAGGAGGTGCAAAAACAACCACCTTGGGAAGGATTGTAAAGGGGAATTGGTAATTTGCAACTATTGTTTTAAGAAGGGACATAGAGAGTTTGAGTGCTTCACAAAGCAGAAGAAAGAGCTGAATGGTAGTGGGAGTAGTAACCAAGGGAAACCAGGGTTTAACCATTCGGGGAACCAAGGTTCGAAGCCTGCTGGGGCACCAAATAACCAGGGAAACCAAAACAAACCTGCCAATGGGAACAACAGTAACAACAAGGCTCCCGGAAAGCTGTTCGTAATAAGTAGAAATGAAGCTGAACGTTCTGCAGATGTAGTTTCGGGTACTTTCTCTATCAACTCCTTACCTGTTAAAACATTGTTTGATTCAGGGGCAACATATTCTTTTATTTCGACCTCTATTGTTAAAAATTTGAAGTTAGTAGATTTTGAGGCAATTGATTTACCTGTTAGTATGCCTAATGGTGCAACAATAAGGTGTACGAAATTATTTAAGAACTTGCCTTTGAAGATAAAAGATTGCACTTTTCCATCTAATTTGATAGAATTTAGTTTGGGGGACCTAGATGTGATTCTGGGGATGGATTGGCTAAGCTTATACAAGGCCAGGATAGATTGCGAGATTCAGAAAGTAAGCCTAAAGAACCCTACTGGGAAACCAATATCATATAGACGTTTTGGGAAGACTAGGAACTTTGGGGTGATCTCCGCATTGCAAGTGAGAAAATTGATCAATAAAGGGTGCGAACTATTTTTCTGTAGTGTCCAAGATGTGAGTAAGGAAGCTAGGGTAAAGATAGAGGATGTCCCAATCGTAAGAGAATTCGTAGATGTATTTCCGGATGAGATCCCGGGTATGCCACCGGCTAGAGCCCTTGAGTTTACCATAGAGTTAAATCCCGGAACCGCACCTATATCCAAAGCACCTTATAGGATGGCACCCCCAGAAATGAGTGAGTTAAAGACACAATTGCAGGACTTGTTCGACAAGGGGTACATTAGGCCTAGTGCATCACCGTGGGGAGCTCCAGTATTGTTTGTCAAAAAGAAAGATGGGAGTATGCGGCTATGTATTGATTATAGGGAGTTGAACAACGTAACAATCAAAAACAAATACCCTTTTCCTAGGATAGATGACCTATTTGACCAATTGAATGAGGCAAGTGTATTCTCAAAGATTGATTTGCGTTCGGGATATCACCAATTGAGGGTAGCTGAGAAAGACACTCCTAAGACTGCATTTAGGACTCGCTATGGCCATTATGAGTTTACAGTAATGCCTTTTGGGTTAACAAATGCACCCGCCATATTTATGGATTTAATGAATAGGATTTTCCATGAATTCCTAGATAAGTTTGTGGTGGTATTCATTGATGATATTCTGATCTATTCGAGGAATGAAAAGGAACATGATGGGCATTTGAGGGTTATCTTGGAGACGCTTAGGAAGAACCAGTTGTATGCAAAGTTCTCTAAGTGTGAGTTTCGTCTGGAAAAGGTAGCATTTTTGGGGCATTATGTGTCAAAGGAAGGAGTCTCTGTGGATCCTGCCAAGATTCAAGCTGTGAGTGAGTGGCCTACTCCGAAGAATGTGTTTGATATTCGGAGTTTCTTAGGTCTAGCTGGGTATTATAGGAGATTTGTGAGAGATTTCTCAAAAATAGCAAGACCCATGACCAACTTGATGAAGAAAGAATCAAAGTTTGAGTGGAGCGAAAAATGCGAGGAAGCCTTCCAAATTCTCAAAGAGCGTTTAACCTCAGCACCTGGTTTGACCTTGCCTGATGGGAATGAAGGGTTTGAGGTATATAGTGATGCGTCGAAGAATGGGCTGGGGTGTGTGTTACAGCAAAATGGGAAGGTGATTACGTATGCGTCGCGTCAATTAAAACCATATGAGGCTAATTACCCTACCCACGATCTAGAGCTAGCTGCGATTGTTTTCGCTTTGAAAATTTGGAGACATTACCTCTATGGGGCAACATGTAAGATCTTCACAGACCACAAAAGCCTAAAATACATTTTCACCCAGAAAGATCTCAACATGAGACAAAGAAGATGGTTAGAGTTGATCAAGGACTATGATTTGAACATTCAGTACCATGAGGGGAAAGCAAATGTAGTGGCCGATGCATTGAGTAGGAAATCTAGCCATAGTATGAATGTCTTGGTAGTGCCTGAAGAGTTGTGTCGAGACATGCAGAAACTTAGCCTGGAAATAGTAAATCCTGGGGAAACCAAAGGAAAACTGAGTGTATTTTCATTGGGGTTTTCTATATTCGAGGAGATTAGAGAAAGTCAGGCTGGGGATGAGTACTTAGAGAAAATCAAAGAAAAGATGGGTCAAGGGAAAGAAGTAGATTTCAAGATTCATGAAGATGGTAGTTTGAGGTTCAAAGGGAGATGGTGTGTACCACAGAAGTGTGAAGAACTCAAGAGACTTCTTATGGATGAGGGGCATAATACTCTATATTCTGTGCACCCTGGGGGTGACAAGTTGTACAAAGACCTGAAGCAAATCTATTGGTGTCCTAATATGAAACGGGAAGTTGCTGAGTTTGTGTCTAGATGCCTAACCTGTCAGAAAGTCAAAATAGACCACAAAAGACCCATGGGGAAAGTTCAACCTTTAGAAGTGCCTGGATGGAAGTGGGATTCCATTTCTATGGATTTTGTTACTGCCTTGCCTAGATCAAAGAACGGAAATGATACCATTTGGGTAATTGTGGACCGTCTAACAAAATCAGCCGTGTTTATTCCGATTAAAGAGACATGGATGAAAAAGAAACAGCTTGCAAAGACTTACATTAAGCATGTAGTGAGGTTGCATGGGGTCCCAACCGATATTATCTCAGACCGTGATTCAAGATTCCTCTCGAAATTTTGGCAAAAGGTCCAGTTGAACCTTGGGACAACTTTGAAAATGAGCACTGCTTTCCACCCTGCAACCGATGGTCAGACTGAGAGAACTAACCAGACTATGGAAGATATGTTGAGGGCTTGTGCGATTGACTTTAAGGGTAGTTGGGAAGACCATCTAGACTTGATCGAATTTTCATACAACAATAGTTACCATGCAAGCATTAAGATGGCACCTTTTGAGGCACTATATGGGAGAAAGTGTAGAAGTCCCACCTGCTGGAATGATTTCAGTGAAAATATAGTCTTGGGAACGGAATTTATTGAGGAGACCGTCAGGAATGTAAAAATGATTCAGGCTAGAATTCAAGCTGCCCAGGATAGGAAAAAGAGTTATGCTGATTTGAAAAGAAGAGACGATGAATTTGCAGTAGGTGATAAAGTGTTCTTGAAAGTATCACCAACCAAGGGTGTGATGAGATTCGGGAAAAAGGGGAAGCTAAGTGCCAAGTATGTAGGCCCATATGAGATTCTGCAACGAATAGGGAAAGTAGCATACAAGTTAGCCTTGCCAATGGAGTTCGAAAAGATGCACGACGTGTTTCAAATTTCCCAACTAAAGCGCTATATCCCGGATGAGCGTCATATCTTAGAGCCTGAGAGAATCCAGATTGATAGTAGCCTCACATACGAAGAAAGGCCTGTGAAAATCCTTGATAGGAAAGTGCGTAGTACACGCAATAAGGACGTCAGCATAGTGAAAGTACTTTGGTCGAACCACGAGTACGAAGAGGCAACGTGGGAAGCCGAAGCTGAAATGAAGATCAAGTATCCAGAGTTATTTTCTGAGGTGAGTTACGAGGGCGTAACTCGTTTTCTTTAAGAGGGGTAGAATGCGATAGAAATTCGCGCTTTTTACCTATTTTTATGGTGTTTTTATGCATTTTATGCTTATTTTTAGCAACCTTTACATGATGATGCAAGTAAATAGATTCTCCGCATAAGAAAATGTGTTCTTGAGTATTACAAGTAACGCTTAGTTGGCAAAAGAGTGCACAAGAGTGGCACAAAGTACTTCTACAATAAGAATAAGTGAAAAGTTTGGAAAGATATGTGAATTTCCGTGTCAAGTTTCGGGACGAAACTTCTTTTAAGAGGGGTAGATTGTAATCCCCCGTAATTTTATTATATTTTATTTATATATTTTAACGTATATTTAATATATTTAAATGTAATTTACGAATTTTAGAAATGAATATGTAATTAAAATATAATTATGTTATTACATTTTGAATATTTTAAATGATTTATGAAATCAAAATTGATTTTTGAATTTTACGTTAAAACGAATTCGGATTTTGAAATCACGTTCTATTGAAATTAGAAAGCAAATCCTAACCATTTCGGATTCAGCAACCTAAATTCTACTCCTAGCCCAATTGGGCAAAGCCCAAACCAACAAAACCCCAAAACCATACTCCCTTCTCTTTTCTCATTCACGTAAAACAAACCAAACCCTCCTCTCTCCCCTCCATACTCACGTGAAACCAAAGAAAAAAAAGAAAAAAAAAGAGGAAACTCGTTCCTCCAATCTCACGCTCACTCCTCAGCCGCCCTCTCTCCCTCCACGCCGTCGCCGAGCCGCCGCCGTCCATCCTCAGCCGCCGCCGGTACGGTAACACCCTCCTCTTCTTTTTCGTCTTCCCTCTTTCCTTTCTTCCTCTGTTTTCGTTCTTTCCCTCCCCCTCAGTTTTTTCGTGCTTCCCTTAATACCTTGCGTGTTCACAGCCCCGCTCGCGCAGCAGCCACCGCACGCACACCGCCATGCCCAGCCCCTCGTCGTGAGCCACCACCTACCAGCTGGCCGAACCTCTCTCCTCTTTGGTTCTTGGTTATTTCTTAAACCCTAAGTAACTAATTATTTTAATTAATTATAATTGTTAATTTAAATTATGTTATTGATATTAAATTCATAATTTTTATGGTTTGAACATGATTTTCAGATGTTGGTTGAGTTTATAAACGAATTGATTTCAAGTTTTGGTTGATTTAATTATAAGTTAGGGCTTATTTATGATTTATTAATTTGAATTATGTTTCTTGAATTAAAGTGATGATTTTTGTAATTTAAATTATAAATTTCAGATTATGCAAATTATATAATAAAGTTATTAATTTTCAGATTATCAAATTACTTTGAAATATGAATTTTGATTGTTTAAAGTATGAAATTCAAGGTTTTTATGATTTTTAATCATGATAGGTTGAGTATGAATTATTGAATTGGTTGTTTTGAGATACTAGGAACGTAGATTGACCTTGGTGAAGCTTTTAAATGAAATTATATTGCTGAAAATTTAAAGTACGATGTTTGCAACAGTTTTCAACGAATTTCAATCACTAGTTCAATAATTATGATGCTAGGAAAGCAAATGTTCAAGTTTTGATATTGGGGAAAGTTCTAAATATATTTAGGATGCATTTAGAATGCTTTATTATGGTTGTCAATGATAGAAATTGATTGAGACTACTTGTTGGTTGTTTAGGCGGAGAATTCTCTTTAGGCGACTTTTGAAAGTGTTAAAGTGGCCTATCAGTTTGTTTACACAAGGTACGTACATACTTGCGTGCTTGGAATGTGTGCTAATTGTTGAAACCATGTTGAATTTGTTGTTGAACTTGGTTATGTTGATATTATTGTTGAACTTGGTGATGTTGATATTATGGACGAACTTGGTTATATGGAATGTGCATGTTTAATACTGTTGGACAAACTTATTGAACTTATTTTGCACTAAGAGAACTGTAACATGTTAGTATGGATGATTGATACAAACATGTTGGTTGGGAACACTAGATTATTCTATATGATTGGTTTGGATCGATTGGTTGTTGTTCCCTTTTTAGCTTTTCACTACTTTATGAGGGCCGAGGACCTTGTTTAGTAAGTTGAAACTTTATACCCATATACAGGGTTGATCATGGTTAAAGGAAAAGTTGGGTAAATTGGAATGAGTCTTGATTGATGCCTTTATGATCATGTACTTAATTCCAAGATAAAAACAGTTGTGAACGAATGTGGATTATATGCCTTATGTGATTGTTGAGTCATAACAGAGTCTCAATTTGTAAATCATGTAAAGTGAAACTGAGTAGCAATAGCTTTAGACTGTGCACGTCTAAAGTGACGGACAAACAGGAGTTGGGGTTCATGGTGGTAGCCCATGGCCTTTATCTCGGACCGGATTGATCACCGTGTCCTATTTTTATTCAAATGTTCCTCGATATCGCAGGTCTCTGAGGTTACGGAGTCGCGCCCGTACCTCGTCTTCCTTAGTGAAGGCTGTCGGACGGTCAACTCGGTCCATTGTCTATTTCAACTAAAATAATATTATTGTTGTAGGTCTAGCCTAGCCTAGTCAAGTATGGTCGTCAAATTATCATGTTATGTCTGCCCTTGTTTATGTTCATTAGTATCATGTTAGGGTTGTTCGTTAATAGTATCATGTTAGGATTATTATTGTTTTAGTATGTAGTACTCAGCTTTGCTGATTACGTGCTTTGTTTGTGTGTGTTGATCATGGCTATGCCTTATTGATCCTGTGATGACCCAACTTTGGTGAGCAGTCTCTAAGGATCAATAAGCGTTGCCCATCTACAGGTTTGAAGATGATGCATCATTGGGATCGGGATTAGAGAGCTTGTAGTTATATTTGCTTTATTAAGTGATTCGGTTTGTTAACTTAAAATTGAAACTGTCGTACTATTCGTATTTCCTTATTTCAATTAATTGGTTTTGGACCTAATATGTAATAAGATTATTTATGAACCTAAAAGTTAGTTTTATGTTTTCCGCTGCAAAATTCTGAATAAGCCGTTACGTTTTCACACGGGCGATAATACTTTGATAATTCCCTACAGTTATGTTTGAAAAAGGGTTATTTTAGAAAATGGGAATTGTCGGGGTGTTACAATAGCGGGTACTTTTTCTATTAATTCCGTTTCAGTTAAAGTTCTATTTGATTCTGGTGCGACTTATTCTTTTATATCAGTAAATGCTTTGGGGAAATTAGGGTTGAAAGAGCCTGAATCGATTGAAGTACCTATAGTCATACCTACTGGTAGTATAGTAAAGTGTACCAAAATCCATAGAGATGTGCCTATGATCATAGCCAAGACCGTATTCTTATCTAACCTAATCGAATTCGAGTTAGGAGAGCTAGATGTAATTCTAGGAATGGATTGGTTGGCCAAGTTCAAAGCCAAAATAGATTGGGAGAAGCAGAAGGTTCACTTGAGGTCTAGCCTGGGCAAAGTAGTGTCATATCGTCGTTTTAGTAAACCTAAGAATATAGGAATCATCACGGCAATGGAACTCGTGAAGCTAGTCAGTAAAGGGAACCCAGCCTTCTTATGTAATGTAAGGAACCTAGAGCATGTGATCAAGGATCAGCCTGAGGATATTGCAGTAGTCAATGAATTCCTTGATGTATTTCCAGAAGAGATCTCGGGGATGCCTCCCAATCGACCTATTGACTTTACCATAGATTTAGTGCCTGGAACCGCCCCTATTTTAAAAGCACCTTATAGAATGGCTCCAGCATAAATGAATGAGTTAAAAGGCCAACTAGAGGATCTATTGGAGAAAGGCTATATTAGGCCAAGTGCATCGCCTTGGGGAGCACCAGTGTTGTTTGTGAAGAAAAAGGATGGGAGTATGAGGCTCTGTATAGACTACAGGGATCTCAATAAGGTCACAATCAAGAACAAATATCCATTACCTAGGATAGAAGACCTATTTGACCAACTAAAAGGAACAGGAATCTTTTCAAAGATCGATTTGCGTTCGGGTTATCATCAATTGAGAATCGCTGACCATGACATACCAAAGACCGCATTCAGAACTAGATACGGACATTATGAGTTCACTGTTATGCCTTTTGGGTTAACCAATGCCCCTACAATATTCATGGACTTAATGAACCGTGTATTCCATGCCTATTTGGACAAGTTTGTAGTGGTTTTCATAGATGACATCCTAGTGTATTCAAAGAGTGAAGAAGATCACGCGGAACACTTGAGATTGGTGTTGAGTACCTTGAGAGATAACCAGTTATATTCAAATTCTCAAAGTGTGAGTTTTGGTTAGAAAGAGTTGCATTTTTGGGACATTTTGTGTCAAAAGAAGGAGTGGCAGTCGACCCTGCTAAGATTAAAGCTGTCAGTGAATGGCCTACACCCAAGAGTGTGACTGACATTCGTAGTTTTCTAGGATTAGCTGGCTACTATAGACGATTTGTTCAAGACTTCTCTGTTAGGTTATGATACATATGACAATTCATAAATCATGCGGAAAAACCATTTAGCCAGGAATACATATTATTTACACATAATCATATAGCATAGTTTAGATGCATACTCTTTGTTGCGTGCCTTCCCTAGCTGCGCCCGAACCGAACAAGAACAAGTCTTTAGGACTCCAAGTGTCGTCCCTCCGTAGATAGTCCACAGCACGTCCGGATCCGCCTTAAGATTGACCAACTAGAATCGCCCTTAAGGTACTAATAACTTTCGGCACTTTTAGGCAAGGTATGTGACTGAATTTTTCTCTCAAAAACTCACTTTGAATACTTGAAAACTCGTTATAAATTGTGAACCCAGGCCACATATTTATAGGGGTATGGAAAGAGAATTGGAATCCTACTAGGATACGAATTAATTAAATTAGAATCCTAGTGTAACTCTTATTTAATTAATTTATCTTTTAGGATTAGGAATTTAATCATTAAACGAATTCTGTACGTTTTAGGTTTCGTATGTGAACACAAACACACACGCACGCACAGCAGCCCACGAGGGGCGCCATGCGCGCGCGCGCACAGCCCGAGCAACGCAGCCCACGACTGCCGCAGCCTTTGGCGCGCGCTGGGCCTGCCTTGCGGTGGGCCTGGCGCAGCCTTGGGCTGGCGTGTTGTGGCGCGCGTTTCCCTTGCTGGACGTGGGCCTGGCTTCGTGCTGGGCCTTCGTCTAGCAAGCTCGTCCGATGCTAAT
Source organism: Spinacia oleracea (assembly GCF_020520425.1). NCBI lineage: Eukaryota > Viridiplantae > Streptophyta > Magnoliopsida > Caryophyllales > Amaranthaceae > Spinacia > Spinacia oleracea. Next base: position 51,728,681 of record NC_079491.1, on the reverse strand, counting down.
TCGTACGACGCGCTTCCGATTAATTTTCCGATTCCGGAATTCATTTCCGATACGAACAATATTTAACATTTCCGATTCCGGAATTAATTTCCGTTTCGAACAAATATTTAATATTTCCGTTTCCGGAATTATTTTCCGATTCCGATAATATTTCCGATTCAGACAATATTTCCGTTTCCGGCAATATTTCCGATTCCGGCAATATTTCTATTTCCGATAATATTTTCCGATACGTACCATGTTTCCGTTTCCGGCAACATCTACGACTTGGATAATATTTATATTTCCGATACGATCCATATTTCCGTTTCCGGCAATATCATCGTTTCCGGAGTATTCTTTTCTTGCCTGTGACGATCTCAGCTCCCACTGAAACCAAGATCCGTCGATTCCGAATATCCATAGATGGAGTATTTAATGCCATTAAATACTTGATCCGTTTACGTACTATTTGTGTGACCCTACGGGTTCAGTCGAGAGTAAGCTGTGGATTACTATCATTAATTCCACTTGAACTGAAGCGGCCTCTAGCTAGGCATTCAGCTCACTTGATCTCACTGAATTATTAACTTGTTAATTAATACTGAACCGCATTTATTAGACTTAACATTGAATGCATACTTGGACCAAGGGCATTATTTCCTTCAGTCTCCCACTTGTCCTTAGGGACAAGTGTGCATTTCCTAATTCCTTTGTCGCTCGATGCTTGCTCTTGAACATAAGGTAAGAGTTGTCATCCTTATTATGTCCAGAGGTGTTCCTCGGTTTCAGAGTTCAACTGATCAAATAAACAGATAATCATAGCCTATGATTCATCCGAGCACGGCCATGCATTTCACAGTTTCTAGCTCTCCGAGTGGCCTTGTACAACTTTTAAGCATCTCATCCCGATTTATGGGAGGACAATCCCAATCTTGCGATCTTGAGATTAGACTTCGTTTGATAGGTGATTACCTGAGCGTTGCCTTTATAGCCTCCTTTTACGGTGCGACGGTTGGTCAACGTCAAAGTAACCAGTTCTCAAACAAGTAATCTCGAATCACTCAGGTATTGAGGATTTAGTGTCTAATAATTTTAATGAAATTTACTTATGACAGATTTTCATCTCTTACAGTAAAGTTTCATAGGTCTTGTCCGATACTAGTCTTCACAAAGTAAGTATCTATGCAAATGATTATGACATTGCCATGTCCACATAGTTCAAGAAACAGAACTACTAGTCATCTTGCATTCTAATCGTCTAACGTTTTCTATGCGTCCAATTTTATAGAAAACTACGACTAGGGACCATTTTCAACCTTTGACATTCAAGTTCACTTGATAGAAATTTCTTAGTCACAGGACTGGTCTTGACAGTCTATCTTGAATATATCGTCAAATTGAAGGGACTCATCATTTAATAAACCACAAATTTAATGGAAAAATGAATTCTCTTCATTTATTGTGAATGATTAACCAATAATTTTTTACAAAGATTTAAACTCTAAAACTTTAAAACATTAAACAGAGACATCAAAGCCATTATCCAATATGCTTGATTCCCATAGCTGCAGTGTGCGAGTTATGCTTCGCCTGCGGCAGAGGTTTAGTCAATGGATCTGATATGTTGTCATCAGTTCCAATTTTGCTTATCTCGACTTCTTTTCTTTCAACGAACTCTCGTAGAAGGTGAAATCTACGAAGTACATGCTTGACTCTCTGGTGGTGTCTAGGCTCCTTTGCCTGTGCAATAGCTCCGTTATTATCACAATACATGGCTATTGGTCCTTTAATGGAGGGGACTACACCAAGTTCACCTATGAACTTCCTTAGCCATATAGCTTCCTTTGCTGCTTCATATGCAGCAATGTACTCCGCTTCAGTTGTAGAATCCGCAATGGTGCTTTGCTTAGCACTTTTCCAGCTTACTGCTCTTCCGTTGAGGCAGAAGACAAACCCAGACTGTGATCTGAAATCATCTTTGTCGGTTTGGAAACTTGCGTCCGTATAGCCTTTAACAATTAATTCATCATCTCCACCATAGACCAGGAAGTCATCTTTGTGCCTTTTCAGGTACTTCAGAATATTCTTGGCAGCAGTCCAATGCGCCTCTCCTGGGTCTGACTGGTATCTGCTCGTAGCACTGAGTGCGTACGCAACATCCGGGCGTGTACATATCATAGCATACATTATTGAACCAATCAATGATGCATATGGAATCCCATTCATTCGTCTACGCTCATCAAGTGTTTTTGGGCACTGATTCTTGCTTAGAGTCATTCCATGAGACATCGGTAGGTAGCCTCGCTTGGAGTCCGCAATCTTGAACCTATCAAGCACCTTATTGATATAAGTGCTTTGACTAAGTCCAATCATCTTTTTAGATCTATCTCTGTAAATCTTGATGCCCAATATGTACTGTGCTTCTCCTAGATCTTTCATCGAAAAACATTTCCCAAGCCAAATCTTGACAGAGTTCAACATAGGAATGTCATTTCCGATAAGTAATATGTCGTCGACATATAATACTAGGAAAGCAATTTTTCTCCCACTGACCTTCTTGTATACACAAGATTCGTCTGCGTTCTTGATGAAACCAAAGTCACTGACTGCTTCATCAAAACGTATATTCCAGCTCCTTGATGCTTGTTTCAATCCGTAGATTGACTTCTTTAGCTTGCATACCTTTTTAGCATTCTTTGGATCCTCAAAACCTTCAGGCTGTGTCATAAACACAGTTTCTGTTAAAACGCCGTTTAAGAAAGCAGTTTTGACATCCATCTGCCATATTTCGTAATCGTAATATGCAGCGATTGCTAACATTATCCGAATAGACTTTAGCATTGCAACTGGTGAAAAGGTTTCATCGTAATCCACACCGTGGACTTGCCTGTAACCTTTTGCAACCAATCTAGCTTTGAAAACTTCAAGTTTCCCATCCTTGTCCTTTTTCAGTTTGAAAACCCATTTGCTTCCAATGGCTTGGTAGCCATCTGGCAAATCGACCAAATCCCATACTTGGTTTTCAGACATGGAGTCTAATTCAGATTGCATGGCTTCTTGCCATTGCTTGGAGCTAGGGCTCGTCATAGCTTGTTTGTAAGTCGCAGGTTCATCACTTTCAAGTAATAGAACGTCATAGCTCTCGTTCGTCAAAATACCTAAGTACCTTTCCGGTTGAGATCTATATCTTTGCGATCTACGCGGGGTAACATTTCTAGTTTGACCATGATTCTCACCAGATTCTTCTAAAGATCTCTGAGTTTCATCCTGAATGTCGTCTTGAGCATTCTCTAGAGTTTGTTGTTCGACTCGAATTTCTTCGAGGTCTACTTTTCTCCCACTTGTCATTTTGGAAATGTGATCTTTCTCCAAAAAGACACCATCTCGAGCAACAAACACCTTGTTCTCAGATGTATTGTAGAAGTAATACCCCTTTGTTTCCTTTGGATAGCCCACAAGGATACATTTGTCAGATTTTGGATGAAGTTTGTCTGAAATTAATCGTTTGACGTATACTTCACATCCCCAAATCTTAAGAAAAGACACATTTGGAGGCTTTCCAAACCATAATTCGTATGGAGTCTTTTCGACAGCTTTAGACGGAGCTCTATTTATAGTGAGTGCAGCTGTATTTAGTGCATGTCCCCAAAATTCTAATGGAAGCTTAGCCTGACCCATCATTGACCTGACCATGTCCAGCAAGGTTCTGTTCCTCCGTTCCGACACACCGTTCCATTGTGGTGTTTCAGGAGGAGTCTATTCTGATAGAATTCCACATTCTTTCAGATGGTCATCAAATTCATAGCTCAGATATTCACCGCCTCTATCAGACCGCAGTGCCTTAATCTTCTTGCCTAATTGATTCTCTACTTCACTCTGAAATTCCTTGAATTTGTCAAAGGATTCAGACTTATGCTTCATTAGGTAGACATAACCATATCTACTGAAGTCATCAGTGAAAGTGATAAAGTAGCTGAAACCACCTCTAGCATTTGTACTCATTGGTCCACATACATCTGTATGGATTAAACCCAATAGTTCATTTGCTCTTTCTCCAACTTTAGAGAAAGGTCGCTTTGTCATTTTGCCAAGTAAACATGATTTGCATTTACCATAATCCTCTAAGTCAAATGGTTCTAGAATTCCTTCCTTTTGAAGTCTTTCTAAGCGTTTCAAGTTTATATGGCCTAATCGACAATGCCACAGATAGGTGAGATCTGAATCATCCTTTTTGGCCTTTTTGGTATTTATGTTATATACTTGTTTGTCGTGATCTAATAAATAAAGTCCATTGACTAATCTAGCAGATCCATAAAACATCTCTTTAAAATAAAACGAACAACTATTGTCTTTTATTAAAAAGGAAAATCCCTTAGCATCTAAGCAAGAAACTGAAATGATGTTTTTAGTAAGACTTGGAACATGGAAACATTCTTCCAGTTCCAAAACTAGCCCGGAGGGCAACGACAAATAGTAATTTCCTACAGCTAATGCAGCAATCCGTGCTCCATTTCCCACTCGTAGGTCGACTTCACCCTTGCTTAACTTTCTACTTCTTCTTAGTCCCTGTGGATTGGAACATAAGTGTGAGCCACAACCTGTATCTAATACCCAAGAAGTTGAATTAGCAAGTATACAGTCTATAACGAAAATACCTGAAGATGGAACGACTGTTCCGTTCTTCTGATCTTCCTTTAGCTTCAAGCAATCTCTCTTCCAATGCCCCTTCTTCTTGCAGTAGAAGCATTCGGATTCAGAAGTGGGTTGACTGACCTTCCTCTTTACAGATTTGGCGCCAGTTTGCTTAGTTGGGCTGGCCTTATTGCCACCTTTCTTAGCATTCCTCTTCTTTCCAGATTTCTTGAACTTGCCCCCATGCACCATAAGCACATCCTGCTTATCACTTTTGAGCGTCTTTTCAGCGGTCTTCAGCATACCGTGAAGCTCAGTGAGCGTTTTGTCCAGACTATTCATACTGTAGTTCAGTTTGAACTGATCATACCCGCTATGAAGAGAATGGAGGATGGTGTCTATAGCCATTTCCTGAGAAAATTGTTGATCCAGCCGACTCATATTCTCAATGAGTCCAATCATTTTGAGAACATGTGGACTTACGAGCTCGCCTTTCTTAAGCTTGGTCTCAAGAATTTGCATATGAGTCTCGAATCTTTCGACTCGAGCCAGATCTTGGAACATGTTCTTCAACTCACTGATGATTGTGAAAGCATCTGAGTTGATGAACGTTTTCTGCAGATCCGCACTCATGGTGGCGAGCATTAGACATTTCACATCCTTGTTGGCATCAATCCAACGATTGAGGGCTGCCTGAGTGACCCCGTCGCCTGCGGCTTCGGGCATCGCCTCTTCTAGGACATACTCCTTTTCTTCCTGCATAAGAACTATTTGCAAGTTCCTTTGCCAGTCAAGGAAGTTTTTCCCGTTCAACTTCTCCTTTTCGAGAATTGATCGAATGTTGAATGAATTGTTGTTTGCCATATTAAAAACTACAATTGAAAAGAATAAACAAATAAATAACCATTCACAGTTTCTCTTAATAAACTTAAATTCTAGCATACATGCATAATTCAATGTTTATTAAGCATTTTATTCAAGTTATTTGTTCCGGCAGGTGTGAATAAAATGATTCCAAGATCCTAAAATCATTGAAGAACTAAGCACAGTTTGTCGACTTAATCCTAAAACATCTTAGGTAAGCAAAAGCCTTTTGCTAATAGTCTAGAAACTATTCTTGGTTGATAGGTACGTCTAAGAACTTATTAGATAAACCTATCGATTTTGCCACGACATAAAAGGACTCCTTACTTATATCATTGAGTTTCACCAAAACTAACATGTACTCACAATTATTTGTGTACCTTGCCCCTTTAGGACCAATAAGTAACACCTCGCTGAGCGAAAACTATTACTAGATTGATGTAAAGGATATCCAAGCAAGTGTATATTTTGGCATGGCACCTTATAACTCAATTTTTAAGTTTGGAACTTAAGGCTCTTACTATGTTGGTTAGATTTTAAGTGAACTAAAATCCTTAATCATGCAACATAATCAAGCTTTTGATCTCATGCATTTTAAGACATATTTAAAAGCAATAAATAACTTAAAACATGCATAAGATAAATGTGATCTAGTATGGCCCGACTTCATCTTGAAGCTTTAACTTCAAAGTCCGTCTTGAAAATCTCCGTGGGAGGCACCATTTTCTTCAAATAGGATAAGCTATAATTAAAACTAATTACAACTATTTGATGGTACGCAGACCATATTTGAATTGAAAAACAACTTTGGTACTTTAGACCAATTACATTCAAATTAATGGTACGCAGACCATATTTTCTATCCTATTTGGGCCATACTAGTCACTTCATAACCTGCAAAACAGTACATATACAATATATACCATTCACCCATTCATTATCATGAATGACCCACATAGCTGGTTAGTAAAACACATTATGCATCACGTAAACATTTGCAGCAATTAATCAAGGGCACCAATAATCTACCAATTATTCAATCCTTATTAATTCTAATCAAGTTGTTTTAACCTTAAGGATTTGTAGACCTAATCAAGAGTTTATGACTAAAATCGCTCCCACTTAAACCAATAAATTCATATGCTTTACTAATTTTAAACATAAAAATGTATTTCTAGTCTAACCGGAAACATACAAATTTAATTAAAATTTAAAGCTCATATAAATTTATAATTGAATCCAAAAAGTTTAATTTAATTTCAGTCGTATTTAAATTAATTCATGATTTTAATTTTAGTAAAATAATCAGAATAAATAAAATTTATTATAATTACAATATTCAAAATTAAAATCCAAGAAAATAATTTAAATTATTAATTTTAAAATTTAATTAAAATTACGTAAACTGAAAATTTCAAATTAAAATTTCAAAACGATCTAATCGCAACGCAAACACCTCACGCATCACACGCCCATGGGCCACACGCACACAGCCATCGCTGGCCATGTGCGCGCAGCCCATGCGCTGCGTCGCATAGTTGCTGCTTCTACCCTTCGCAAGCCATCGCGCGAGCTGGTGCTCGCTGAGCGCGCGCCAGCGCTCGACGCACGCGAGCATGTGCTCGCTGCGCGCGCGCCAGCGCTCGATGCACGCGAGCCATCGCTAGCTGCGCGCGCGCCAGCGCTCGATGCAAGCGAGCCAGCGCTCGCTTCGTGCACTCGCCAGCGCATGCTGTGCGCGCTCGCTAGCGCTCGCTTGGTGCGAGCCAGCGCTCCCTGCGCGCGGCATCGACGCTGGGCGCAGCACTCGTGGCACGCGAGCTTGCGCTCGCTGCGCGCGCTTGCGCGAGGCAGTGCGCGTTGTGGCGCAGCTCGCTTGCTGCCCACACGCGACTGTCGTGCCTTGCCTTCGCCCATGCCCATTCGTCCATTGCTCATAGCCCACGACACAAGGCAGGGCTGCTGCCTTGTGCTCGTGCACCATGGCCTTGCTCATTGCATTCGTGCCGCATGGGCGACGAGCTCCCTTGCTCGTCGTCACATGCCCGCATTATACAACACCCCTTAAGGGTAACACGTAGCGTTCATTGCTTTGTGCGTGCAAGTTTTACGAACGAATCGCATAAAATTTAAAATTTTATATTTAAAATTAATGACAAATTAATAAATAATATTAATTTCATAATTTTAGGGCCAAAATTCGAAAATTTATTATTCAATTGATTTCCGATTAACATGGATTCAAGTCTAGGTCATAAAAAATTTAAAATTTATCATAAATTTACAATTTTTATGGTGGTTTTTAATCATAGGTATCTAATTAAATTATAATTAATTATGAAAATCAAATTAATTCTAAATTATTCTAATTTTCAACAAATTAATCATAATTACAAATTAGATTGCATAATTAACAAGGCTAGGCATTCAAACTTGTTAAACATATACAGTAGGTCAATCAAAAATTCAAGATTTATCAACAAGAATTGCAAATATTTAATTTAACATCTTAAATTTACGAAATTTTGTATTCGAAAAACTAAAACCTTCGAAAAGTCATAGTTAGGCTTCGAATTTGAGAATTCTGGGTTCGGCAGAAAAAAATTATTTTTGTCAAAATTTTAGAATGCCTTTTACATGCGGAATTGACACAAAAATCACTCGATTCGGATGATTAACGAAGAAACTGCCGAAAAACTGCGTACGTATTATTAAATAAACGCAATTTGCAATTAATTAACAATTACGAAAATTAATCACCCCTTTTAATTCTTGCAAATTTGTAATATTTAACCATGTTCATGCAATTTAGATTATGAAAATAATAAGAGGCTCGTGATACCACTGTTAGGTTATGATACATATGACAATTCATAAATCATGCGGAAAAACCATTTAGCCAGGAATACATATTATTTACACATAATCATATAGCATAGTTTAGATGCATACTCTTTGTTGCGTGCCTTCCCTAGCTGCGCCCGAACCGAACAAGAACAAGTCTTTAGGACTCCAAGTGTCGTCCCTCCGTAGATAGTCCACAGCACGTCCGGATCTGCCTTAAGATTGACCAACTAGAATCGCCCTTAAGGTACTAATAATTTTCGGCACTTTTAGGCAAGGTATGTGACTGAATTTTTCTCTCAAAAACTCACTTTGAATACTTGAAAACTCGTTATAAATTGTAAACCCAGGCCACATATTTATAGGGGTATGGAAAGAGAATTGGAATCCTACTAGGATACGAATTAATTAAATTAGAATCCTAGTGGAACTCTTATTTAACTAATTTATCTTTTACGATTAGGAATTTAATCATTAAACGAATCCTGTACGTTTTAGGTTTCGTATGTGAACACAAACACACACGCACGCACAGCAGCCCACGAGGGGCGCCATGCGCGCGCGCGCACAGCCCGAGCAACGCAGCCCACGACTGCCGCAGCCTTGGGCGCGCGCTGGGCCTGCCTTGCGGTGGGCCTGGCGCAGCCTTGGGCTGGCGTGTTGTGGCGCGCATTTCCCTTGCTGGACGTGGACCTGGCTTCGTGCTGGGCCTTCGTCTAGCAAGCTCGTCCGATGCTAATTCGTACGACGCGCTTCCGATTAATTTTCCGATTCCGGAATTCATTTCCGATACGAACAATATTTAACATTTCCGATTCCGGAATTAATTTCCGTTTCGAACAAATATTTAATATTTCCGTTTCCGGAATTATTTTCCGATTCCGATAATATTTCCGATTCAGACAATATTTCCGTTTCCGGCAATATTTCCGATTCCGGCAATATTTCTATTTCCGATAATATTTTCCGATACGTACCATGTTTCCGTTTCCGGCAACATCTACGACTTGGATAATATTTATATTTCCGATACGATCCATATTTCCGTTTCCGGCAATATCATCGTTTCCGGAGTATTCTTTTCTTGCCTGTGACGATCTCAGCTCCCACTGAAACCAAGATCCGTCGATTCCGAATATCCATAGATGGAGTATTTAATGCCATTAAATACTTGATCCGTTTACGTACTATTTGTGTGACCCTACGGGTTCAGTCAAGAGTAAGCTGTGGATTAATATCATTAATTCCACTTGAACTGAAGCGGCCTCTAGCTAGGCATTCAGCTCACTTGATCTCACTAAATTATTAACTTGTTAATTAATACTGAACCGCATTTATTAGACTTAACATTGAATGCATACTTGGACCAAGGGCATTATTTCCTTCATTCTCTAGGATAGCCAAGCCCATGACTACCTTGATGAAGAAGGAAACCAAGTTTGAATGGAGTGACCAGTGTGAGGAAGCATTCCAAGCCTTAAAGACGCGATTGACAACCGCGCCAGTGTTAACCTTACCAGATGAGAGTGGCGCATACGATGTGTATAGTGATGCCTCTAAGAATGTTTAGGGTGTGTATTGATGCAAAACGGGAAAGTTATTGCATATGCGTCAAGGCAATTGAAGCCATATGAATCCAATTACCCTACCCATAATTTAGAGCTAGCATCTATAGTATTTGCATTGAAGATATGGAGACATTATCTATATGGTGTGAAGTGTAGGATATTTACGGACCACAAGAGTTTGAAGTACATCTTCACACAGAAGGATTTGAATATGCGCCAACGAAGGTGGTTGGAGTTAATTAAGGACTATGATTTGGATATCCAGTACCATGAGGGAAAAGCCAATGTAGTTGCGGATGCCTTGAGTAGGAAATCAAGTCATAGTGTTAATGCGTTAGTAGTTGCTAACGAGCTGTGTAAGGACATGCAGCGTTTGAACCTTGAAATAGTAAGTGGTGAAAGCCTTGTGGGAATAATGAGTGCCTTAACCATCCAACCGTCAATATTTGATGAGATTAGAGAGAATCAAGCTGGTGATGTGAAGTTGGAGCGAATCAAGGAAAAGATTTCGCAAGGTAAGGAGGTAGATTTTCGAATCCTTGATGATGGAAGCTTGAGGTACAAAGGCAGGTGGTGCGTGCCTCAAAAGTGTGGAGAACAGAAAGAGAGATTGATGAAAGAAGGGCATAATACGCCATATTCTGTGCACCCAGGGGGTGACAAGTTGTATAAGGACTTGAAAAAGTCTATTGGTGGCCAAGGATGAAGAACGAAGTGGCTGAATTTGTGGCTAGATGTCTGACTTGTCAGAAGGTTAAAATTGAGCATAGGAGACCTCAAGGGAAGGTCCAACCTTTAGAGATTCCAAGCTGAAAATGGGACTGTATTTCTATGGACTTTGTCACTTGTTTACCTAAGTCAAAGACTGGGAATGATACAATTTGGGTTGTGGTAGATAGGTTGACCAAGTCAGCAGTGTTTATACCAATGAAGGAAACCTGGAAAATGGAACAACTTGCTAAAGCCTACATTAAGAATGTTGTGAGGTTACATGGAGTTCCTAAGGATATCGTATCAGATAGGGATTCAAGGTTTCTTTCGAATTTCTGGAAAAGTGTGCAAAAGAGCTTTGGTACAACATTGAAAATGAGTACAGCCTTCCACCCAGCCACGGATGGCCAAACTGAAAGGACTATCCAAACCCTGGAGGACATGCTTCGGGCATGCGTTATTGATTTCCAAGGAAGTTGGGAAGATAGCCTAGATTTGATTGAGTTTTCCTATAACAATAGCTATCATGCTAGCATTGGAATGGCACCATTTGAGGCTTTGTATGGACGAAAGTGTAGAAGTCCACTTTGTTGGAACGATATTAGTGAAACCGTAGTGTTGGGACCTCAAATGATAGAGGACACCATGAACCAAATCCGAACCATCCAATCAAAGATTCAAGCGGCGCAGGATCGCCAAAAGAGTTATGCAGACTTGAAACGTAGGGATGAAGAGTTCAACATAGGTGATAAAGTGTTGCTCAAAGTGTCACCAATGAAAGGTGTCATGAGATTTGGGAAGAAAGGGAAGTTAAGCCCTAAGTACATAGGCCCATATGAGATCTTAGAAAGAATCGGAAAGGTAGCTTATAGACTAGCCTTGCCGATGGACTTGCATAAAGTGCATAATGTGTTCCACATATCTCAGTTAAGGAAATATATCCCGGATAAATCGCATGTGTTGCAACCGGAGACCATAGAATTAGACCAAATTCTAACCTTTGAGGAAAGACCTGTCAAAATCCTTGATAGCAAAGTGCGTAGTACGCGTACTAAAGATGTGAAAATTGTCAAAGTGTTGTGGTCTAATCAAGAATCTGAGGAAGCCACTTGGGAAGCGGAGGACGAAATGAGAAAGAAATATCCCGATCTTTTTCCCGAGGTTAGTTGAGTTACGGGGTCATAACTCGTGTCTTTTAAGGGGGGTAGAGTGCGGTAGAATTTCGCGCTTTTTACCTTGTTTTGCCCTATTTTATGCTTAAATTTAGTGCTTTCTATTGAATTTGCACTTATTATTGTCCTGTTTAATCATGTAAAGAGTACAGCAACTTAAAACTTTTGTAAATGAACGTATTGAAAGTCTCAGAAAGTCTCAAGTTTTGAGTGAATTTTGATTTCCGAACCCAAGTTTCGGGACGAGACTTCTTTTAAGGAGGGTAGACTGTAATACCTCGTATTTTTATAATATTTATAAATATATTTTATTATATTTATAAAGCATTTTACAATTTATTATCATTTAAATAATATTTAAATGTATTTAATGTATTTTAATTAATTAGAATATTTATTATTTTAATTAATAACGAAACGAATTTAATTCTTGAGTCGGGAAATTAAATGAGTTGCAAATGATTTTTAAAGCTTCGGGTTTTAAATAAAAAGTCCAGTTCGTTTTATTTATCGAGCCCAATCCAAATAGTTTAATTTAAATCCTAAGCTAGCCCAATTCATTTAATTCCTAAGCCCAACTCAAATATCCTAAGCCTAGCCCATCAAGGGATTAGGGAGCCTATAAATAGGACTCCCCATCATTAAATAAACCCCTAAAATTTCATAAAGCCCCTTTTTGATTTCTTGCCCCTCACTCCAACTCCCTATCTCTTCTCTTTGCTCGGCCTCACGCCCACTCGGCCTCACGCCCACTCGTGCTGCACCGCACGGCCTTGTGCCCTCGTGCTGCACGTCCTCGGCCTCGTACCCTCGTGCTTGTCTCTCGCCCACACCCCTCGCGTCCCTCTTTTCTCTCGCCCGCAGCCCGCAGCGAGCACTCGTGCCCTGCGCTGCTGCTGTCCCTCGTAGTTGTTGCTCGTGTGCCCAGCGCACACCTTGCTCGTCCCCTTGCTCGTGTTCTCATCGCACACCTTGCTCGCCTCTCTCGCTCGCACGCTGCGCCACCCCGCGCGCGCTGCCCTGCCCCCTTTGTTCGCCGCCTTGTCGTGCGCGCGCCCCCTCTCCTCGCTCGCGCTCGTCGCCCTTGCTGCGCACACGCACGTTTGTGTGTGTGTGTGTTCGTATTCGATTTCTTTTTCGCCCAATCACAATTAATTCGTGGTTGTTCCGTGCTATAGGCCGGATTGGTATAATTCTCTTCTTCCTTACCTATTCTATTTAAATTCCGTATTTTAAATTATTATATTAATATTGTTTTGAGTAATTAAAATGCTGGGAACCAGTATGAATACCGTGGTTTGAGGATTTGTGTGTTGTGATTCATTAGGTTTGTTTTAATTATTAAAGGATGAATTTTCAGATTTGTTTATTTAATAAAGCATGGATTTTTATGATACTAAACTAGTGTTATTGGGATTTTCAAGTTAGGGTTTTAACCTAGACCTAATGAGTCAATTGATTAGCATAATTAGGTGATGATTTTAATTATGATAATAAATTATATTTTCAGATTTAAATAAAGGTTTAAAGTGTTGATATTTATTGATTTTAAATGCGGAAAAAGTATGTTTTCGTACTAGGGATTGATTTTGCAAATTGAGACGATTTTATTATTGAAAAACGATTGAATTCTAAAGTCTAAAGGAGGTTTTAATTTTTATAAAGTTGCTGGAAATTTAATGAACATGGAAATAATTTAAGTTTCATTATTTTGATGATAGGAGGTGATTTCTAGTTGAGTGCTCGTTATTACAAAGTGGCCCCTACGCTTAGGTATTCAAGGTACGTACAAGTCTAAGGCGACCACACCTTTTTGTCAATGACATTACATGATTGTTGATGATGTGAATTACATTATGTGAAATCATGTTTACTTTGGTGAACGAGCATGTGTTTTGTGATGTTGGATTTATTGAATTAATTGTTGAACAAGCATGTTCAAAATTATGATGAGTATGGATTTCATTGTCAATCATGTTGTTCAATATTTATGCATGTATGGTTCAATTCATATGCAAGGGATGGATTAATTATTTGTATGCTATTGTACGGGATGTCTAGCATACTTTGAGCCATTTATTTGTACCTAGTTGTACTATTTATTTTACCACATGTGAAGGGTTAGCTCACGTAAGCCACCGCACATGTAGGGTTCAGTTGGGAATATTATGTATGAAATGAATTAGGATTTGTCGTGCAAGGGCACAACCCTCATGTTAATATGCATGATGTGGAGTCTCACTTTGGTGAGGAGGAACATGGTAGTAATATCACAAGTGTCTTGCTTGGTTGATCACAAGTCTTAAAGCATTAAAATAAGATTGTTTCGGTTGTCGTTTATTAATTGTATGTATGCATGTTGTCGAGTCTTGAGTTCGCCTTTAATAAAATATTAATAAACGTAAAGTGCAACCAGAACAAGCTTCAAAACTCTTGGAACGTATATACCTTGAGTATGAACAATGGGGGGAGTCTTGCCGGAAAGCTCGTACTCCTACTAATGATACAAGACGTTGTTTCATTTATATTATGCGCAGGAATTCCGTCGGTATGGCCCGACACTCGGTATGGCCCGGTTTTATTATTATTATTATATTTGGTGTTTGGTTGGCTCCCATCACCTTTTTCCCTTTGTGGATTATTCTTTTGGCCCGTTCGAAGCTTATTCTAATTAAATTGTGAGTCAAGAGTCGAGTCTTGTATCTCATGATTGTTTGATTTGTTATTATATGGCTTTTGCATGTTGATTAGTATTTAGTGAGTGATGCATGCTTTAGTTTCATTACTCTATGCTTGTAAGTACTCAGCTTTTGTTGACTACGTGCTTTGTGTGTTTCCGGTCATGGCCTTTGCCTTAATGACCCTATGATGATCCATCATTTGCACTTGCATTGTTGGGGAGTAGAATAATATAGCAAGTTAGTAGATCAAGTACGATCGAAATCATGTGGCTTGGGATGATTGAGAGAGTTACATGTTTTCGTTCTTTGAAACTATTTTATTTAATATTTAATTATGTTTGAATTATTTATACTTTGGGTTTTGGGCCATTATGGTTCCAAATTGTAGGAGGCCTCGATATTTTATTAATTATGGTTTTTTAAAGTTACTTGACATTTAATTCCGCTGCGTAATTCTGGTAATAGCCTTAACCGTTATCACGGTGGCGGTAATGCTTTAGTAATTCCTTTATTTTAAGTTGGAAAATGGTTTTATAAAAGCAATGAATTATTAGGGTGTTACAGCAGCTATGGGAATCAAGCATATTGGAGAATGGCTTTGATGTCCTTGATTGATGTTTTAAAGTTTTAGAGTTTAATACTTTGTAAAACATTATTGGTTAATCATTCACAATAAATGAATAGAATTCATTTTTCCATTTAATTTGTGGTTTATTAAATGATGAGTCCCTTCAATTTGACGATATATTCAAGATAGACTGTCAGGACCAGTCCTGTGACTAAGAAATGTCTATCAAGTGAACTTGAATGTCAAAAGTTGAAAATGGTCCCTGGTCGGAGTTTTCTATAAAGATGGACGCATAGAAAACGTTAGACGACTAGAATGCAAGATGACTAGTAGTTCTGTTTCTTGAACTATGTGGACATGGCAATGTCGTAATCATTTGCATAGATACTTACTTTGGGAAGACTAGTATCGGACAGACCTATGAAACTTTACTGTAAGAGATGAAAATCTGTCATAAGTAAATTTCATTAAAATTATTAGACACTAAATCCTCAATACCTGAGTGATTTGAGATTACTTGTTTGAGAACTGGTTACTTTGTCGTTGACCAACCGTCGCACCGTAAAAGGAGGCTATAAAGGCAACGCTCAGGTAATCACCTATCAAACGAAGTCTAATCTCAAGATCGCAAGATTGGGATTGTCCTCCCATAAATCGGGATGAGATGCTTAAAAGTTGTACAAGGTTACTCGGAGAGCTAGAAACTGTAAAATGCATGGTCGTGCTCGGATGAATCATAGGTTATGATTATCTGTTTATTTGATTAGTTGAACTCTGAAACCGAGAAACACCTCTGGACATAATAAGGATGACAACTCTTACCTTATGTTCAAGAGCAAGCATCGAGCGACAAAGGAATTAGGAAATGCACACTTGTCCCTAAGGACAAGTGGGAGACTGAAGGAAATAATGCCCTTGGTCCAAGTATGCATATAATGTTAAGTCTAATAAATGCGGTTCAGTATTAATTAACAAGTTAATAATTCAGTGAGATCAAGTGAGCTGAATGCCTAGCTAGAGGCCGCTTCAGTTCAAGTGGAATTAATAATATTAATCCACAACTTACTCTTGACTGAACCCGTAGGGTCACACAAATAGTACGTAAACGGATCAAGTATTTAATGGCATTAAATACTCCATCTATAGATATTCGGAATCGACGGATCTTGGTTTCAGTGGGAGCTGAGATCGTCACAAAGCAAGAAATGAATACTCCGGAAACGATGATAGTGCCGGAAACGGAAATATGGATCGTATCGGAAATATAAATATTATCCAAGTCGTAGATGTTGCCGGAAACGGAAACATGGTACGTATCGGAAAATATTAATGGAAATGGAAATATTGCCGGAATCGGAAATATTGCCGGAAACGGAAATATTGTCAGAATCGGAAATATTATCGGAATCGGAAAATAATTCCGGAAACGAAAATATTAAATATTTGTTCGAAACGGAAATTAATTCCGGAATCGGAAATATTAAATATTGTTCGTATCGGAAATGAATTCCGGAATTGGGAATTTAATCGGAAGCGCATCGTACGAATTAACATCGGACGAGGCTTGCTAGACGAAGGCCCAGCACGAAGCCAGGCCCGCGCCCAACAAGCCAAGCGCCCAACACGAAGCTGCCAGAGCCTCGCCAGGCCCAGCAAGGCCATGGGGCGCGCGGGGGCTGATGCTCGTGGGCTGCGAGCAGCGCCTGCTCGTGTGGGCCGTAAGACCTGCGCGGGTTTGTACGATGCTCGTGGTCGTGCACGTTCGTGTTCATAACGAATCCTAATCCTATCGGAATTCGTGCATTGATTAAATCCTAATCCTAAAAGATTAAATTTATTATTTAGAGTTCTAATAGGATTCTAATTAATAAATCCACATCCTAGTAGGATTATAATTCCTTTCCATAAACTCTATAAATAAGGGCCTAGGGTCACATATTTGATAGACGATTTTGAAGTATTCAAAAGTAAGATTTTTAAGCAAAAATCAGCCAAACACTTGCAACCCAAAATAGCCGAAAATCCTAAGTAACCTTAAGGGCTATTCTAGTTGGTCAAGCTTAAGGCGGATCCGGACGTGCTGTGGACTATCTACGGAGGGACGACACTTGGAGTCCTAAAGACTTGTTCTTCTTCGGTTCGGGCGCAGCTAGGGGGGGCACGCTACAAAGTGTATGCATCTGAATTATGCTAAATGATTGTGTGTTAATAATATGTTTCCTGGCTTTATTGTTTTTCCGCATGATTTATGTTTATTCATATGTATCATAACCTATCATGTACATGCTTCAATCAAAGGAAAATTATCCAGCACTGTCATCCAAGACGGCAAGACTAACTGAAGGGCACGTCTAGACAATAAGATGTTTTTTTTTTGGTTATCCCTAATAAGGATCTATATCGTGTTGTTCATTACAATAAGATAATGGTACAAAATTTTCGTAATACGGTTGTCATAGTTGTTGCAGATGTTGATAAAATCTCATTGTATATATTTAAGTTTCTAACATTTCAGTTTTTAGACCACTTTCATAGTAATGCATACTTCTCCCTTTTATATGTTTTTGTTCCAAATTATGCACCTAAAATCATCATCAATGTCTACCCATCAGTATTGGTGTTTCTTTTACTTATATACGTTGTATTATTTCTGTAATACCCCGAATTTTCAGGTATTTTATAATGAACTATCTTGGTATTTTAATATATATAATTTTACAATTAAAATAAAGTTTTAAAGAGTTTTAACCAAAAGAAACTACAAGTACATTTTCTGATTTAGTTTACAAAATATCTGAAACTAGATTTAAGCCCGTGCGATGCACGGTTTTTTTTAAATATGATTTGTTAATCGTTCTTAGAACTATACTCACTTACTATTGTGATCAAGAATTACGTTAATCATTTATTTTATTTTATTTTAATTGTGAGATCCAATTTGTACTTTTATTTTTTTTAACTCTTATTAGTTATTACTATGGATAAATAACAAACTAAAACAACTACTCCCTTTGCCTCTAATGTTACACTTTCGAATTTTAACGGTATTCATAATTGAAGAGAATCTACTAAACTCTTTCCAATACTTAAGAAAAAACATATTCATGTAGGGTCTTGTTTGATCCATTTTTATGGGTACATTAAGAATATCAATGTTATTATTTTGTCTAATGTATTATTAGAGATTAAAGTGATACAAAATACGTATTGGCAAACATGAAAAATAGAAACTGTAATGTCTGATTATTTGTTAAAAAACAATTTAAAGAATTTCCTAGATCATTTTTCTAAATAAACCCGCCAAATCATTACAACATGTGTTATCATATATAAATAGGTGTTTTATAAATTACACATATAATAGAAAGTTAAAATAGATCCCTATTCAAGTTAGAATATAAATATTTTCTTAACATTGAAAATGTTTATGCATAAGAGTCTCATAGAAAAACCGAGTTTATAAAATGGTTAGTTCAATAATGGGAAAACTCGAGTTAGTTATTCATGTGATGCTATAGAACTCTATTAAATACTTAATAATAATTATCATAATTAAAATTTATGATATGAATTGATCCAAATATCAAACGTTTAATATAAATAAAACTCTATTACATGCTTGATAATTATCTAAAAATAGAAGTTAATCGTATATCATGTGTATGTTATCGCACTTTTATAATAATGTATTAGTAAAGTAATTGTCATTACCTACTTGTTACCAGCTTTGAAACATTAGTTATTGTTTTCTTGGTAATGTCGTGCTTAAATACTGTATACGACTATAATAATGTATTAGTAATTGTCATTTGAATTAATTATTCGCATCTAGCACTTGAAGAGTTGTAGTCTTGTAGGGGTTTAAATCACGGGTTACACTCTATGTTACGAATATCAAAGGCTTAATGTAAGTAAAACTCTATTATGTTAAAAAGTAGAAGTACGTAGGATAAATTTACGTTGAAAATCTACTATCATTTTGTTTGTTATCATCTTTTCAAATATTTATCTTATCACTATGGATAATTTACACGTAGTACAAAACATGGAAGAGATAGAATATGATAAATTTTCGTTAGGATATTTTATTCGTATGGGGTATTTTAAAGATAATTAGAATGCTATTTTAGTTATCATCTTTTATAATATTTATCTTATCATTATGGGTAACATATATAGAATATAAAGCATGGAAGAGATAGAATATGATAAATTTTCATTAGAACATTTTTCATATGGAATATTTTAAAGATAATAATGATGCTATGTTAATTATAGACTCCTTAAAAAAGTATTAGCATTATCTGACTCAAATTCCAACTGAAAAACGCAATCCAAACTGGGAAAAAAAGTTGGATCATAATCACACTATACATTAGAGAAGTGAATACTTATTAAAAATTAATTAGAAGCTATCACACCATGCATTATTTTAATAGTTCGTCTATTGTTTCAGTATAAGACCCCAAATTTAGATTCGTTTATGTTCAGGCTGACCATTATTTTGGTTTAGTATAATATGTTGGAGCCAACTATTAAAAACAACGTTGTTAATAGCTTAAAGTGTAGCCTAAACTATATCAATTAAAGTTGTTACCGTTTAGGCTAAAATTAAATTGTGTTTACGTATTGGTTTACTTGTTTACCTCTTTTCATCCATCACCTCTCACGGTTGTGATTAACGGTTTTATGTGTGATATTAGGGTAGAGTTCACCTTGCTTTTGTAGTGTACATCTTATATACGGAAAACCTATTGTTGCAGCATTAGTTTATATATGCAGCACATGATCTTGAATCTGTTTTTGTTCTCTCTTTACAGTGCTTAAACAAATACAAATTGTTTATCTCCAACATAATGGACTTGCTTAAAAAAGGAAATATCTAGATATCTAAACATCTAAAGAATAAGAGGGATCTGAGAAGGTAGGAGGAGAATTGAAAAAATGAAACAATTGAGGAGTTTGGCCAAAGTCTTCCTCCTTAATTAAGGCTAAGGGAATTCTATAGTATTTTAAAGGAAAAGGAAATGCAAGCAATTAAGGAGAGAACCAATTTACTTTTATTAATCATCAGCACAGTTTTAGGATTATACTTCATATAAACTCTAATTCAAGTCACGGCATTTATAACGCAACTTCAACTAAAATTGTGAAGGCTATTAAGATGAAAGCTTCAAACACATGAAGGTTCCTTTGAACCATGCAAACTACTTCGTATACCATTATATAATAACGAAAATACTCAGTATATAATTGTGTGCTCGTATATTAATTACGGCTACACGGACCTAATTAACTAAAATTATACCATCAACCGTGAGTTTTTGTGGATTGTTGAAGTAGGATTTTTGGTAGCCATGAGCTTATATGTATATATATACAAAAAGGTAAAAGAAAAGTAAGATAATTTTTTGTTGGAATCTATCTTTATCATATTATGTATCTATCTTTTTTTTTTAATTAATTAAAATATATTAAAAATGATTATATTTTAATCCAAGTAGAATTATAATGTAAATAAAATTCTAATGTAAATGTAAATAACATTCTAACGAAATTTTTAGGTGTTAGCACTCTTATGGTGTTAGGATTCTTAACATAAAGTAAGATTTTGATACCTAACATTCCAACGGAAACTTTGATCCAATGGAAATTTTAATTTATCCTTTTTTTTAATTAATTAAAATATATTAATAATGATTTTGTTTTAATTTATCTATTTTTTTTAATTAATTAAAATATATTAATAATGATTTTGTGACTGGACATTCCTACGTGGCGTTCCGAATGCTCTCCAAAAAACTCCCCTTTATATATATATATTAGATTAGTCTCCTTGCTAAACCCTATTACCCTAGGTTATATATATTCACAAACCTACAAAAAAATTCCCTACTATAATAAACTCTTGCCATCTTGCACCTCTGTCGTCATCACCATATTATTATCATCATCAATACCTTCTCGACAGGTAATGTATAATACCTTCAATTTGTTTTCTTGTTGAACAATTTCGTATAAGTAGTGTAGCAAGAGTTCAATGATTTATAAAAAAAAAAAAAAATATATAAAAAAAAAGTAGCTTTAATTACTTCCCTTATTCGCTGACTATCTTTTTCATCAATCAGTAAATTAACCTTCAAGTTCTATTAGGCTAAACTTTTTCCGTATTATACCTTGCTTTATAAAATTAATGAACAGCGCGTCTCCTGTGAGACCAGTCACACCATCAAGTAACCAATAGCGTACCTCCCCTAAAACTATAAAAAAAAGTAACCGATTTAAACTATAGAAGTAACATACCTAAACTAAAAAAGTACCTCCTAAAAAAGTAACATGTCTAAACTATAGAAGTAACATACCTAAACTAAAAAAGTAACTCATCTAAAATTAAAAAAAAAAAGTAACATGTCTAAACTATAGAAGTAACATACCTAAACTAAGAAGGTATCTCCCCTAAAACTACTCCGTATAAAACAAGTAGTAACATACTTAAACTAAAAAAAGTACTTCCTCTAAAATTATAAAAAAAAAAAAAATGTAACATGTTTAAACAATAGAAGTAACATACCTAAACTAAGAAGGTATCTCCCCTAAAGCTACACCGTATAAGAAAAGTAACATGTATAAACTATAGAAGTAACATACCTAAACTAAAAAAGTATCTCCTCTAAAATTATAAAAAAAAGTAACATGTCCAACCTATAGAAGTAACATACCTAAATTCGCAAGTGTGAACTGGTCTCACCATCAGTTGATGGTAAGGACAGTCTCATATAAGAATTTGGGATTAACTAAATGAAAACTTTGGACCTTTGTTTTGTCGTTCCAACTTGCAGTAGCAATTACAAATACAAATTTGATTATTTTCTTAATGATTACTTAATTTGGTTTTAAATAATTTATTATCCAAAACTAAGATCGATAATTTTATTACTTTTTTATTGGGTATGGCAGTAGGCGGGTTTCGGAGCGACTTCATGAAAATACTAATTCGCGAACGTGCTAACTTAGGTTGTATTTCTAAAGTCTATTACTTTTCTGATTAGGCTTCTTGTTATTTAATTGTAGAAGGGGACTACTAGGTGACTCTTTCGGAGATCTCGTACCTTGAGAATTACACGCATTCAAGGTAACTTTTAATGTCCATCATCTTTAGGTCCCGTTGATAAAAATATTTTGGACATATCTATGTGTTATTATGTGCTATGGAGATTAAGTGATGTGTATATAAAATACTACGTATGTGATTTGAGTTTTGGGTATGCATGTATAATAAGTATTATTGTGTGAATGTATCATTGTACTGCTAGCATTATTTTAAAAACTCTAGTACTGGGTATATCTCTATTATATAAAGGAACAGCTGAGGTCTTTTTGGTAAAATAACTTTTCGTGTCCCCTTTTGAAAAGTCCGTTATACCCTCACATATCTCTCCTTTTGTTTCGTTGTTTATGCACTCTCTTCAGTCTTCCCCTCTCACTTTCTCTCTCCTCCCTTTTCCCTCACTGACCCATTCCTAGGGTTAGACATTCTCGCCGTCTCCTGCGATTTCTCCCCTCCATCTCTCCCGCAACTGGGATTGACTCGGGTGCTGCTTCCTCATACTCAAACTCCATATCGTCGTAGGTTTCAAGCTCTACCAATTCGCCTTCAATGGCGAAGAATAGAGGAAATGGGGTTTCTGGGAGGTCGTTTTCGTCGATTTCAATGGTGTCGTCGGAGATTGTGGTCTCAGGTACTAATTCTATATCGAAATTTAAGACCTGGTTTTCCATTTGAAATTTTAAGTGTGAAATTTAGGGATTTAATTTGATTTTAGGGTTTTCCGCCAGGTTAATTTGATTTTAGGGTTGTCCGCCAAGTTAATTAATTATTTTATTTATTGTTTGATTTTAGGGTTTACATAATTTTCCGGCGGATTATTTAGTGATTTGGGTTTGTAAAACTGCAGACTGTTGCTATGAATTTTATAATGAAGCATGGGAAGGGTGATTAAGATCTTCACAATCTTAGGAAGGAGATTGAGGTAATATTTGATTAATTTTTATTCTAAAAACGGTAATTGGTTTCATACATGGGAAGTTTGGACTTTGAAATTCAAATTATTAATTAGTTGCAATTATAGTTGAATTTTCTTAATTAGTGTACTTCTGAATCGTGTGATGTACTTGATGATTGGTGCTGAAAATGGAATGAAGGTTTGTGGGTTTGTTGAAACTGTACAGCTTAAACTGGGTGCTGAAAAGGCATTTGAATATGATAGAATTTGTTCAGGATTGAAATTAGTATGACAGGTTTTGATTATAATTAAGGAAAAGAATTAAAATCTGTCAAGCTGTTGATTACTTCTGCCATTAGAATTTAGGAGTGGGAATTTAATGGTGAAAAGTGTCTCATTTGTTTGTAGGTTAAGGATCAGTACAAGAAAGCGTTAAAAGAAGACCCGTCCGTATTTGATTACGATCCAACACCGAAAGATACGATGTTCCTCTCACGGAGTTGCCTGGGTCCTTAATCTTCCAAGGCTGGAAAAGGTCAGTTTTTTTGCATTTTGGAATTTCTGAAATTTGAAAAAAAGGTTAAAAAGTTGCACATTTGAATTTTTTGAATGTTGATTGATTGGTGATATCGGTGTTGTTAATTTGGTGAATTTGCATTTGATTCAATTTGCGATTAACTGGTTGAAATTTTGATTTCTGTTTCGGTGTCTGATGGCTGGAAAAATAAGACATTTTCGATTGAATTAGGTTAAATTTGGATTACATGGAAATTGTGTCAGAATTGATCTCCTTTCAGGGCATTGAATTAGTATTTCTGCTTATTCTCTCTCGCATTGTCTACCAATCAAAGGGCAAGGAAACGTCTGATAAAATTTACCTTTCCTGTTTTTTTGGCAGGCTTCTCAATCTTTCTCCTCTGCTCTCAGCTTCATAAGTTCTTGATTTATAGTTTGCAAATACTTTTAGATTTTTAGAGATTTTCTATGGAATGTTGATTACAGATGGGTTCCTCTAATTATAATTTTTTAATTATTGTTTTTGTTATGTAATTGATTGTTCCTAATTTATGTTTTAATTTTGTATATCATATCCTTTGTAGGCCTACTAAGTCATATAGACTTCTACCTTTATATTCATATGAATCATATAGTGGATATATAACATAACTTTATCGCATACGATATTCTATCTTATGACTTAGTATTAAAAGAGTGACTTATGGTAGCTGCTTGAAGTTTCTTCAATATTTGCATCTTTTTTGGTCTAGAAAATTTGCAGTTCTCATTTCTCTTCTGTACGTCTAATTGGCTTGGCATAGGCACTCTAGCCTCTAGGTCAAGCAGAAAGCATCTAAAGTATCGCAGAAGAAAAGCACACAGCCATAAGCCTATAATAATAAACTTGGTTGTGTAGTTGCCCTTCATTTTGTGTTTAGGTGCCATTGTGCCAAGCTTTAGTACTCTCTAATCCATAATGACATTATATTGAGTTTTTGGGGTCTTTTAGTTCAAATTTTACCCTTTGTACCTTAAATATCTAAAGGCATAGCTAGGAATAATGTAATAGATAAAAGTACAATTTATCTGCAGAAACAATTGTGAAGATGAATCCAATAACTGTTATAGACTTATAGTACATTTTCAGTCAACAAAGTGTTTTGATTGATACTGACCAAAGTTTATGAACTTGAGCTTTTGACTTTTCAGTTAAGATCAATTTGGGATGAGTTGGAGTAGCATTTGCTTGGTCAGTTCGATATATGTGGATCTCAAAATCAAGAACATCTAGAGTGAGAGGAGTATGTTTTAGTAGAGTTTACCCAGTAACATTCTCACGTTTAATCCTAGAGGGACTTATCTTTTTCATGGGGGTTGAACTGTGTTTGCACGGGGAATTCTATGTATTTTGCTGAGCATAATAATGCATTGTAGTGGTTTTTGCGTTTTTGGTATGGCAACTGGATGCTTTTAGCTTGATTTATTGCTATGTCTTGGATACATGTCTATCGTATTCAATTGTAACAGAGGCCGGAGTCTGTAGTTAGTACATGACACAATATTCTTGATTGGATTGTATAGTTTGGTATATACAAGTATAATTTCTTTGAAGGAATTACTGTACCAGATCTGGAAAATGCCAAATCTGTTCTGAAAATAATTTCTTAATCTGTGGTGGACTCCTTATCGTGACTGATTGGATTGGATTGCACAGAAGATCCCTGCATCACAACCGACATGGGTTTGTTATTGTAGTTCATATGTCAATGTTTGAAACTTTATCGCATACGATATTCTACCATAACTTTGTAGGCAGCTACCATAACTTTATCGCATACGATATTCTATCTTATCACTTACTATATGACTTAGTAAGCCTACAAAGGATATAATAGAGATCTTTTATCTTTGATTTCTTTTGGCGATGCAGGTATTTCAAGCCAAGTAGATTGTGCTATCAAGATACTCAACCTAGAGATTTAGTTGGATTTCGTAGTTTGTATAATAAAAGATCGTAAAGAGGAAATATGTTTAGTTACTTTGGTACTAAGATTTTGATTTAATCATGTAAGCGTATGAATAAATTGTGTTACTATTTAGAATTTTTTAAATAGGGACGATTAATTTTTCTTTAGATGAACTTTGCGAACATTTTTTTTCTTGCCTACTACATATTTGTGATGATTAATTGTAATACTACGGTTTTATATAATCTCGCACGCATCGCGTGCATATGAGACTAGTGTTTTACAAAGTGGGAGATGAAACCTATTAGTGTGGACTCACTAGTTGGATACGGTTAACAATGGTTACGGATTGCAGATTATATATCGTCGTGAATTGAGTTGCATGCAACAATAGACTAGTGATTTAATTAATGATGCACAATTTGCGTAATTACCATTTTGGGTTGTGTGAATATTTGTACTATATGATCATACCTTACTAAAATACTAATTGCTTAAAGTGTAATCTTCGAGGGAAAAGCTCATAAGGGTTAGGAACATGTTGCCCTTCTAGATGTTGTTCTATCGGTGCACTTTAGTGGAGACCCGACAGGCTTCTAGTAGGTTTCTATTATTCTGTATTAAACTTTCTGCTTAGTCTTCCTCCTAATTCTATTGGTGCGCGGTCGCGGAGACCCATAGTCAATTAGTGAGGGGTGTGCACACTAGGGACATTCTGTACTCGTCTTACTTTGGCCATTTCAAAGGGTTACGCGCGACCCTACTTATTGTATATACTCAAAACGTTTTCAAAATCAAAATTATTTATTTTACGGGATGGAGTTGGAATTAATCAGTTTATCTGATTTTTGGGAGTTCGTCTCTCTTGTCTCTTTTCTATTTATTTCGCAGGTTGGTAAAGGTACTTGGCATCGAGTGAGGAGACGCTTAGAATAATCACCTAGTCAAGGGACAATTTCTATTCCAGTTTAAGTTGGATTTTGTTATTTATTTTATGGGGATTAATTGGTTGTAATATTTTATTGACCACCTTTAAACCACTTAGTTAATTTTGACTTTAATAGTTTTAAATTGTTTTGTTGCTTTGCATTTATTTTCTTATTACTTCCCTCCAAAGTACTTACAAAATTAATGAGCGTACGAAGCATCTAAACTCAGTCCAGTGACAAAATTGACAAATCCATGTGAATGTATGACTAATTAGACTTTAGCAAAGAAAATAAAAACAAAATACTTTGACATCTTTGGCCCACAAACCAAATTTAAGTATACTCCGTAATTTGGCGTGAATACCACTCCGTATTACTCTTGATACGGAGTATTTTTTTTTTTTTTTTGGTGTATCATCCAGTTCACCCTTAGGCATAATCCGGATTCGGGGCGAGTTCTGAGTGGATAGGTTCCATTCCCCTCCCAATTGTTGTTGCGGGGGATCGAACACGGGTCCTCCCTACCAAGTTCAGCCTCAATCACCACTGAACCAACAATCAATTGGTCTTGATACGGAGTATAAACATATCGGGGTAACCGTGTAATTAGGCTTTATTACGAAGTCCTTACTTCTTTCCTTTTTATTCTTTACGTCTTGTATCACCCTCGTGAAATGCGGAATAAACATAAGGAATAAAAGAAAATCGAAGACAATATTTCATTTCAAAAACACCTAATTTATAAATGATGATAGAATAAGACAGATGCACCGCATTATTAAAATCAAAATAAAATTGACACATACGTGCATCGCACTGGCTTCAAAATTAGCATTTACAATTTTCCACTTACTTTCTCTTACTTTATTCATTTTTTTCTTACACTCACCCATCTTTTCACACATTTCTCTTATTTTATTCATATTTTATTATATTCAATCAACTTTTCCATTTTTGTCTTAATATTTGTGTAAATTGTAACCGTAAAGATTTTTATGAAACGAAGGTAATATCATGTATCGACAAATCAATTGGAATACCATGTCCAGCTGATTGAGAACTAAAATGGGAACGTGTTACCCCATGCATCAAAATCAATACGCACCTACGATTTTTGTTGTAAATCAAATGAGGGATGCACAAACTCTTATTTACAAGGGGTGTACAACAAAAATTGTACACCGAATTAAAAGTTGACTAAAAATACATAAAAGTTACCCTTATATATGTAAAAAGTTATCTATTTTTTATTGATAATTTTTTTTCATTTTAATAAAAAAATCTTCAAAATCATTAATAATGTATAAAAATTAATCGTTTAACCTTTTAAAAGGTTAATATATCTATCAATTTTTTTTATAATATAAAGTTAACCAAAACATAGTAAAAGTTACAAAAAAACTAGGTAAAAATTACTTTGGTGTACGATAAATTTATTGTACACCTTTTGCACGCAAGACCTTTTGATGAGAGATGAACGTGGTGTAAGAATTGTAGCCTCGATAACATATTGATTTTATGGGTTTCCATCGAAAAACTCAGAAATGTCACCATCCCCTGCAATTGTTGGAACACAACCTACTGGTTTAGTAGCGTTTCGCTTTCTTCGTACCTAAAGCGTGAGAAGATTGCTTCTGGGGTAATGTTAAAAAATGACGACATGCAAACATACTGGGCAAAAAAAATGACCTCTTTTCCAACGCAGAAAAGAAGGGTAGAAATGTTTTGTTTTCCAATACACAGCAGAATTTTGAAATGTAAGTTGTACATGTACTACTTGAAGAACATACAAGAGATACAGAAGAAGTATGATGAGCAGGCAAACAAGGGCTGACAAGTATGGTGGATGAAAGACTAGTTTGTTTATTAATAAATTACAGGGAAAATGAACTCGAATGCAAGCAGCTTAAGTCATACGCCAATGGGACAAAAACTGAACAAAACTTGTAAAAGACCAAAAGTAGCAGAATAAGAGTGAAATTTAGGATGATCAACTTGATTAGTGCAATCTGGTCAACTCCTCAACTCTCTTGCTAAGTTCCTCTATTGAAGTACCCATTGTTTTAGAAATCTCTTCCATACGACCGCGACTGAGATCAAGGAAAGATTCAATAAGATCTCCATCAAGGAAGTTTCTCGCATCTGCTGTCTTCTTCTCATTGTGAAAGGACCGCCAATGCTCATGATTCAGTCCTCCTACACCCTTTATAACCTTCCTCATGTTTGACTGCAGCTTCTCAAGGAAGATGTACTGGTCATTCGGAAGGGAGGCAATTACCCCTATTACACCATTAACAGTTCCAAATATCACAGTTGGTATTTGACCAATGTCTGAATCTGGCAACCTCATAACCAGAGAACCATGACGAAAACGGTTGATGAATTCTCCAAGGTGGTATTCCCCAACAACTTCAAGCCGTGCACGCTCCTCATCCGTCGCACCTTCACTATTTTTCCTCACAGTAAATAGATTGAAATTATTTTCTGCACCAAGATACACATCATCATCAAGAATCTCTACAGCTGACATCCAATTAGCATTGTAGTCCCGTGCACGCTCTTCAATAGCACCTTCTTCATGCTGCCATTAGGAATAATGAATTATTTTAAATTGCTACTGATTAAGAACAGAGGCAAACGGCTACATCCAATACTTCATAGCAAACCACTAAAAAGAATTTCCACGTACACAAAACAGAAAAATAGTGCTTGACTGGAGTACAAGCAACAACACATACAGACAGAGAAAAGATGCAGTCCAGATACTTTTACTGAATTCCCTACCTTGTATATTAGTAAAGAAATTGATTTCATCAGATCCCCAACAACAATGAAATCACCACGAGTCTGGACATACAAGGCAAGAATGTGCCCATGGTGTCCACATTCAGACTGTAACTCGTGAGTTCCATCATCCCGAAGCATCCACTTATAAAGCTGAATTTTCTGATTGATGGCAGCAAGCAGCTTGCCGTTGAAGGCATTAAGTGAGTACACTGCACCTTTAGTTTCCTTCTCAGCAATGAGTTGCAGCTTTCCGTCTTCAACAACAAAAACCAGAATTCTTCCCTACAACATTTACATGATAAAATGATAGATTAGATATCCTTAACAGAGAAAAGTGACAAAAAAAAAACTCTGGATTGCAAAATGTTTATAATCATTTAAGTAATTCAATTTTCACAGGGAAACTCCATAATGCTGTGCATAGATGGAAGGGGTTCGACATTTCATGAATTCCGATTCGAAACCCTTCATTCCTTTCAAGCCATTATACTGAGTAGAAAATTGGAACAGCGGAAATAACTCTAAAGGAGCAGCTTTAAATAAGTTGTATTCGCCACCAGAAAAGCCTTTCTTCCACTACAACATGCCAAGATAGTTTCACTACCATACCACTGAATGTTTTTATACTGTTTCCCTTTTTTTGACAGATATCATCAGAAGACAGATGCATGAAATATGAACTCCATGAAAATCTAAAACTCTACCTTGGTTGGCTCATTTTCCTCAGGTAAAACATATGCTGTTCCAACACAGTAGTAAACATTGATGTCATCTGAGAATGAGCAACTCAGTATGGAGCAACCACATTCATAGGTATCAAGTGCATAAGTAGATATGATCTCAAAGGTTTGGTCATCCAACAAGCGTACAAAATGCATTTCAGATTCCTCCGCACTAGCTTGGTTGTACTTCAAACTACAAATGGCAAAAGTGCGAGTTTGTTCCTGGTGGCAGATACGCCGAGCATGTTCTCCCAGAGGAATAGATCGAATATGAAGCTTCTGAATATCATCAATGGTGCCTATTGTGAGTTCACCTTCTTTTGCGATCGCAAGGCTGTTGACAGAGAAAACAGAGGATTATTAGCACAAAAGCACCAAAGTTTATATTACAGAACTTTAGATGGTTAGCTTAGAATAGCCATTAACATGCACAAGAATAAAAGAGAGCAATAATGCATTATATGTCTACAGCTTCATGGAAAACATCATGTTTCACATTTGGAAACTAGCATATTGCCAAAAAGAGTGGCATACATGATTATAGAAGCAACAAGGAATGCAATGAGCATCAACAACGAAAATTACCACCAACACCTCATTCGTCAGTGTCATGAAGTTTTTCTAAATGTACAAAGAACTAACAATGTTTAAAAAGAAAATCAATTGTATACTATGTTAAGTATCTTTCTGTTTCAATTGATTTAACTGCAGGAACAAAAAAATCTGTTATTTTACGAAGCATGGTTTGTTCTCCTGGTGAAGAAGAGAAGAAAGAAGGCACGCAAAGTTTAAAAAGAAAGACCATGTAAGTTAATAAACAAAAGAATTAAACAAACGAAATAAAAGACAAGAGAAGTTCAATTTTCATTTACTAGATAAAAACACTAAGCATTTGAAAGAGCTGGCTAGCTTTCTTTTCAGAGGGTCAGTAACTAAGATAATGCACTTGGTGTTCACATCTATGTAGTTGACACTAAAGACAGTTGTTGACTGAAAAGGGTAAGCACAGCTCATGATTCATAGCTATATACTGATAAATAACTCTTAAACATCCACCATCAATAGTAAACTAGATAGGTGATCTAAAACTATTGTTTTTAATTCTGAGACAAGAACAGAGAAGATAAAAATAGCTGACTCGCTTCTCTGAAATGCAGAACATGAATTATTGATAAGTAAAAAGCAGTTAGATTCAGATCATCAATTTATACGTGACTTACAAGAGCATGTCATACCCGTACTGACAACAAAAAGAGTACAGCTGCACAAAATACAGCGTGATTCTTGGACATATTGAAAATGAAATCAGAAATTATAAACTATGGAGCATCTCATGTTTACTTTAATGTTCACACCCGTACCACAAATGGACAGACTAATCTCCATACTATCAATCTACTTATATTCACAGGTCAAGAACCATACATTTTCACCCATACAACTTGGTATATGAACAACTATACCTGTCAGGAAAAGCTGCTGAATTGAAAGGGCACATATGACTAACTTCCTTGAGATTTACATTACTGTAAAGCAACTTTTTGTTGCTGCTGTATATAACAGTTGGCCGATCAGAGGCGGCAAATACATGAGTAGCATTCTTAGATGAGAATGTCCTGAGTGTAATAGGTTGTGTACCCAGAGACACCTTCTTCCGGTCAGTCAGTTCACCAGTACTCATGTTCAATATAAAGTTCAAGAGATGGCCATCTCCAAGAGCGCACAATAAATACGATATCTGAAAAGCAGGAACTGTAAAATCAGAATCAGGGAAAACAGTACAGACATGGTATAATACTATACACCCCACCTAACAGTATGCTGTCAAAACGAGCAAAATGAAAACGTTAGCAAGTAGTTTTGAATGATATTTCTGTCTACTAACACATGACTGCTACTCTATGTCACTCAGACTTTTCCATTTTTCTTAAAAACCAGTGTCGGACACTCAAAACTCGGATATGGGTATGACACTTGGATACTTTATGTTGGACTAAAACAATCCAAAGTTCTCATATTATTGCCGTGCCTGACACTTTCTATGTTTGACACTTCTAGTCAAGCCTGAGTAACATACCTTCTAGTAATCAGCTCATTGGAAGTTGGTAAACATTACATGACTGAATATAGAGAAAAGATGAAACTATATGATAATAAAGAAAGATTGCTAAATTTACCCAACTGGTGATCTACCTTAATAAGAAACTGTAACCTTATTTTTTGAGACATTCCAAATAGTCCTGCAGAATTTTGTATTGGAATAGGAGTACAAATTGTAAATGTACCGAACTACACAACGCTCTGATACTCTGATAGTATTTTTCAGATGAATCTAACAAATAACTTTATATTGTAAGTCAATTTGTTTTCTAACATAGAGATGGTCAACATACCAAATTTCAACTGTCAAAAGTCTATTAAATTATAATTAGCTTCCAAGAGAAAAATAATGTTATATGCCACAATTTCTCGGATTTATATCATTACCCTAGCAGTTGAGTGTAATAATCGATGAATGCATGAGGCAGGTTGCTTCCAAGCTCAAACTGAAGCATATTGGTTACAATCATCAAAGACTGGAACCGGAGGTGCTTTTCTCCCAAGAAATCAAATTGTATACTTGTTTAAAACACAACTAGCTATTGAATATATCTCTATATGTGTCTATCATCATTGTCATTATCGTTACCCCAGTGCCTTCAAACGGGTACCCGCAACAAGTGGGGTAAGGGGGGGGGGGGGGTCGGATGTACGCAACCTTACCTATGGTAATTGAAAGAGGTTGTTTCCAATTGACCCATAAGCGATGACTGGACGACCATCTTCTACTTCATGGTAACAAAGTAAAGAAGTTTTGAGAGCCCATTTTGATTTAGTCCATTACCATGTGCATCCTTGACCTACGGTCAAGTGTAAAACAATTTCTCTCTCATCCTTCATCTTCTTCCACCTCACTTTCAACTAACTTGACTCACCTCTTGCTTTCAACCCTTATTTTTCTTCCACAACCTTGACTCAAGGTCACCATATTCTCTCACCTACTTTTTACATAAATCCTACATCAAATTCTCTCACCTACACAATTAATAATTTTAACCATCCCTAGAATTTATCATTAACACACAATATCGATAATGATAAAAAATTGTTCATCTTTTATATTATTAATTGACATTATCATCACTCCATTTGTCTCGTTTTTCCCCTATGTTAACTAAGAAACTCTCACAAAATTAGTTAAATGAAACAAGAAAAACGAGACGAGGAAGTAAAATGAGGCGACTAGCATTTACTTTTAAATACTATTATCAAATAATGAGCATAAATTAAGTAGCAATTAATTAATCAAGAAATTTTGGCAAAATAATTAACACTATGACTAACCGCCAATAACAGATTTTGTATTCGATTTTCCCATCCAAAAATAATTAAAATCATCTAATTCATCTTTGCACATTCCCCCACTAATCATTACCTCAAGGAAGCCAAATGACCAAGGGGTCACATATATGACCTCTGTCAAGTTATTGTTCAACTTGACAACAAGCTTAAGTTAACATTGTGGGTATTTTGAGAGGTTAAACACCACTTGACAACAAGCACAAGTCAACAATGTATGTGCAAAAGAACAAATGAATCTTTGGCCCCATATAAAATCAAATTGTAAAGTGTTATGCCCATTTATAGTATCCTCAGAGTTCAAGCAACTATAGAGTTGCAAAAGATCAAAATACTAGTATAGAATCTGAACAAAAAAGACCTCGCTAAAACATACAAAATGTCTAAGGTCTTCATGAAAATTTTCATTATTTTCCCTCTTTCCTACGCTGAAGCCTGGATATATAGAACAGAATCTACAACCAATAGGAACCCAAAAATCTTAGCGCTGCATAAACAAGAAATATTGCGTCTAATAGTCATGTTCCAGATCAAGATCCAAGACAACAAAATCACTACAACCATATAGATTTCAACACCCTTCCCAGCTCAGATATTAAAAAAACGAACATCAGTTGAAAGAGAATGGAAATAAATAAGCACGTTGCATTACTTACTCCTTCAAAAGAGCATAGAAGAACAGAGCGAGGAATTATTTCTCCCCCGAGATTCTCTTTGATGATTAGATTAAGATCTGGAAGCGAAAATATCCTAACGCTTATATCTGTCCACATTCCAACAGCAGCTAGCTGACTAAAATTTGGATTTGGACCAATGGGATTTATGTCAAGACATGATATCTCATACTCCAACTGTGCATGTTTCACTTCCGTCAAAATTCCATCACCAATTTCCAAATAAACAAGATGCCCACCACCAGTGGCAAGAAGAACCTGCGAAAACATGAAGGCATCAGGCATCAAAGGTTTGAGGTTTATTGCAAGCAAACATTGCGCATGACATTCTGGTTAGCTTCTAATCTTCTACTCACTCAGCTTTGAAAAACAATTTCACATTGTTGGCAACTAGGCTTAGTGATTATATTAGCACGTAAATTACAAATGATGTTTGCAAAACCAATCCCCACCCCACCTAAAAGGGCTTCTACAAACACGGTGAGAAACATTTGAGAAAAAAGCTTCTCATCCCAAAAAAAAAATGAAGTTAATTACTTCTCCTTTGCCATATACACACACAAGTACACAGCATCTAAGAACTGCTTTTCAGACTCCACAGAAAGTCGAGGAACCAAAAATGAAAACAGTGTGGAAAACATTTGAAAATTTGAGAATTAAATAGATAAAAGGGAAAGACTTAAAAAGTTACCTGGGATGCATTAGCAGTAGCAACATTTACAGAATATCCTGTTGGGGCTTTCCACTCATTTCGAAGTTCTCTTGATGTCGAACTGACCAGTCTGACTGAGCTTGAGGTGACCTACCAGAATGTTCATCAATCAACAGCAAATACACTTAATTATAGAATGGATAAGGAGATTATGAGACTAGTGAAACAGTTATTAGTTGTATCCTCAAAATGTAGCTCCACAGTGAAGTAGACCCTTCAATTTACAGCTAAATTGGTATCTATTAAAACCCCAAATGATTTCAGGTCCTATTGTTTAGGTTACAGTAAATTCTCTTGGAGTAGGAGTGTCATATTGGCATTATAATTTGCATATATGTGTTCTCCAACACAAACACAAAATACATTAAGACCTGTTACTGAATCACAGCAAGTTGTTTAAAATCTGAGCATGTTATAGCACCAAGCCAATTCAATAACGCAGAATACTGGGCTGCTAGCACGAGAATTTTCAGAAAACTAGTTCATAGCAAAAAGAAATTGTTGGGTTACGTAGATTCCAGAAGCTCTAATTCTTCAACAGAAATTCACTGATTTGTTTATAACTTCTGTTTCCACTAGCTTCCAATCGCTGTGTATCAATTGTTGTTGCTATTCATTTAAAGAATGTCACTAATGAAATATATGTCTGCATCCAACCCGAATTTTATGAAAGATGCAAAAACAAAAAAGAACAATAACTTCATACTCTTCATATGTTGACAGAATTCAAATAACAAAAGCTAATATCATAGAGAAAGAAACAGATACGTCAGTAGAGTAATAGGACCAATAAAAAGTGAGGATATAGGGGGTGGAGGACCTACTTGCACGAGTTGGTTGTACAAAGCATCATGGCAAAATAAAGTCTGCACTTGTGAGTCAAACCCTTCAATTTCAGTTTCTTCCAATTCATCCTCAAGATTCATAGCTAGAATTCTGGTCTCGCTGATGAAACTAACGACCAAGAAAGTATCATATACATCATCCGTCGATGACCTCAAGGACCACATTCCCTTGATGCCTTGCAGCTCCACTGATGCCTAAAAAGCTAACATCAGAATCAGTACAGTTGTTAAAGAAACACAATAAAGAAAACAAGAATGAAACAAAAAGCTAGACCTGTTCATTTATCCCAATCCCATTACGAACAATACGAAGAGAACCATCCTTGTATGCTCCAGAACAAGTTACAACCTGGCCTTGCCCTTGCCTCTCAAGGTCAACCACACAGAAGTCTACAATTGGACCCAAATTGACATATCTTTCCAAGACTTCTACATACGATCCTTTAACATCTGGTTGTAAATTTAGTTTTATGAGCTGTAATAGAACAATCTCAAGCATCAGAAGTTAGAAAGAATATTACATCAGCCAAACAAGACATGCACATACAAGTGACTAAATAAAAATAAAATGTCCACAAACAAGGTGATGAATATGGAGAAAGGGGGGGGGGGATGTGAAGGATAGAGTGATAGACAACAAATATATAAGAAGAGAAATGCACATAATATATGATTTATACGACTGACAACGACGACGCTTGTGAGATCTCAGTACAAATATTGGACCATTGAATTGTTGTTTGTTTGGTTCACTTTTTAAAAAGGAGTCAACTGAGAGCCCAAAACTGACTTCCATTAAGGTAATTCCCTATTTTTACAAATAACCATAACCTGGTTATATTCAGCATAAATTAGGGCCATGCCCTATATCAAAAATTTCATACAGATATACAGCACTTTTTGCACACTACCATCAGAATTCTATAAATCAAAGTTAGATAAAAACAATAATTATTTATATACGATAAACCTACAGTTAAACTAATCTGAAGAGTTCCAATGCAAAGACATGCTAAAATGAAAATGATTTGTCCAAGTGTTGCCAAGTATTCTTTAAAATTTGAATAAAAGATTATCTGGCTACTGATAAAAATGAAAAATAAAATCACCATAATTCAGAAAAAAAAAAATTACCATTTTGTTCCTGCCCAATAATAATATTACTTGGGAAATAAGAAGATCAAACAATATTATCATGAAACAGGCTATTAGCCGTTGAAATCTTCGTGTTCACATACAAATAAAACTCCTTCATGTGGGACGGAAGATTTGGACTACACTTCACATTCATTTATAGCGGGAAAAAAATGCAAGAATTTGGTTTGACGCACAGAGGAAAAGAAAAAGGACATCACTACTTAAAAAGGATGTGAAATGCCATGATGGTTTTAAGTTGCATGAAAATCAAAATTGTGCCAAAATTATACCAATGTACAAAATATTACACCAAGCTAAATTATGAAGGTTTGAACATAGTTTTGGATATAAAAGTGAGAAAGATTGCTTTCTGCAGAGAAATACTTATTGTTAGGGGGGTGGGGAACAAAAACAAAACAACTCCTTATCCTTAAAATATCTCTTGGATAAAAACCATGAAATTGATAGAAACATGATAAAGAGTAAAGACACGCGGCGTATGATGTATATATTGAAGTGGTGCCAAGGGAGAGAAGAAATTGACAATTTAATCATTTTACTGAGAGTGTGGTGGGGAACAGTAAGCAAGATGGAAATAAAGCGTCTCCCATTGTCATGCACATGGACCATACCTGTGAATCTCCATAGCTTGAGCCAATAAAAACAAATGCATTATCCAGGTACGATATTGTTGATGCAATAGATGTCTCCCCCAAAAGCTCTATTTTCAGGCCAGTAACTCTGTTATGCAAAGCATATCCACAAATTACTTGAGCACTACTATCGAAGTATGTTAACACTTAAAATTGTAATTAAATCCAATCATAAATGTTCATGTGGCTTGATAAAGAAGGATGGGCATTGGTTAGATTGCTAATGTATGAAGGATGATTCCTTGTTGACATTTTGCACTTGAAAAGTTGGAAAGGACGAAACTAGCAGACTTAAAGGGTAGAGCTTCCACTTCTCAAGAGTTAAGTTCATTCTATACAGCTTTAGCAACAGTCATTAGATAGTTGACGTGTAAATAGACCCAAAGAATTTGATAGTTGAGTAGAGGCTCATATTAGGAAGATGACAATTCTCATATGATAAATTAAAGATATGAAAGCTACAAGCCTACTACTCACTTCTCTTTCTCATGAGTGATAACAAGCAGATGCAAAAGTCCTGCATGATCACCGAGCAAATACCGGGAACCATCAGCATCCACCCTTCCATAGGCTCTTGTAATGGACTGAAACAATCCAAGACAAAAGTTATATAATGTTGCCATGACCTTTAACTGTAACTAGACAGAGCTGAATACCTGAACCAATAAGAAAATGGACTTCTTTTTCTTTGGCACAGGTGATAATAAAATCTGCTAGTTGCATCAATTTCATAAGGAACAGAAATGATGTGACTAAGCATGCCCACTAAAACTTACAGGTCTGATGGGGATTGCTTTAAATGCTGTGGCACTGCAGTATACAATTGTCTCCTCCCCCACAATGATAACCCCACAAAATGGTGGTGGAACTGGAATAAGCAAATCCGCCCCATTATCAAGATTGTTCTGGGACCATGGCCCCTCGACAAAATCTTTGTCCTTCAATGAAACCTCGTATGTTTTTACATGACGAGCGTCTTTATTATCCTGTAGAAGAACCAGATCCATCATTCTAGGAAGCCAGTTGAGCGAAATGACAGCCAAATCCATAGATGTGAGATGGCTTCCAAAGAAGGCCATAAAGAAAACAAAATAAACGCAGCCGCAACATTTCTGTGATATCACTATTGCAAACTTAACAAAGATTGGCTATAAACATATTCCACCAAGAAAATTTGAGTACCTGGTATAGAACTACAATTGTAGGTCTAGAACAGCCATATAGAAACTTTATGTCAAGCACTTGAAGCTCCTCAAGCCTGTGCAGCAACACAAAGTGATGATTATAGATTCAATGGAGCATCCAGAAGTGATGATACATTCATCATTATCATTATCATTACCCCATTGCCTCAAAGAGGCTCCCGCAAGAAGCGGGGTAAGGGGGGATCGGATGATACATTAATACAAATCATTTAAAAGTTAGAATTGCAGCCCAAGCCACAATAATGGTCTTCCCTTGGGACCAACTAGGCAACAATGGCTTCCCTTGGACCCAAACAATATTCATATAATACGGCACCAAAGCTAGTGCATTTGAAGATTAGCAGATAACAAACAGAGCCGCAAGACCGTAAACACAGTCATCATAACAAGAAAGAACATATGTGGAAATCTTTTCGGCAGAATATGCAATGGGAGTTAGCAGTGACAGAAATCAACTAACATTTACAAAATGATCATAAACAAAAAAAAATATTAGGTACTCCCTCTGTTCCTAAATAAGTGTCCTATTTGGATGAATGCGCGGGGATTAAGAAAATTGAGAAATGTGTAAGAAAAACAATAATTGGGAGTGTTTTTGTGGGGAAAGAATAAATTAGATAACTTTTTATTGATAAAGTACAAATAAAAGTGGATGTGGGGATGGAAAAGTGGGGAAAATGTAGAATATGTAAGAAAAAGCAATCATGGTTTATGGAAAAGTGAGAAAAATGTATGTCCAAAAATAGAAATAGAGCACTTATTAGGGAACACTATTTATGGAAATATGACACTTATTTAGGAACGGAGGGAGTACTTATAAGTCAAGATATAGGCCCATCTGAGTTAGCTACAAGAGAATTCTGCAAAAGGGAAGAAGACTTGCAGTTGACAAAAGCATTTCAGGTCAACAGGAGTACAACAAGGAGAGCAAAGAGAAGTACAGGTAGCCAATTACAATTAGGCAATCTCACAGAAGCTTGAGAAAGTCTATTTTGATTAACAAGCCAATCATGCATGCTGATCCATGAAGAAATACAGTAATGCATGGATATATTATACTCCCTCCGTTTTGAAATAATAGGGACACTTTGACTTTTGACACTATTCACAAATTTCAATTTAACTAACATTTGTGATTTATGGGTAAGGAAAAATATAGTCGTGTGGTGTCTTGTTTGATTCGTCTCGATATTTACTTTTGGAACATCAACTTTTTATAACTTTTACGAATACAAAATTAGAGATATTAATGTCCAAACATTTGCATTGTCAACCGTGAAAAGGTAAATTGTCCCCATTATTTCGAAACTGAGGGAGTAGTAGACACTAGACAGCAACAGCCAATGCTCATAGAAGATACATATGATTTTGTAGACGTAGCATGCAAACAGTGAAATAGGATTCACAATATATTCCTACAAAAATTATCTTCAACAGAAAGTCTCATGAAAAACTATATAACTAAATACCTGATATTAAAAGCTTCTTTCAGCTGTCCTTTGTTATCAAATGGGATAACCTGTCAGCAGTACCAACACTATTAGCAGTAAATTCCAGAATTAAGTATGCAACACTGATGGATGGAAGTAAAAGTTAAACTTGTTCTCATACCTTGAATAACCCATCGTATAAATGGAGCCCAATTAATCTGCAGTCAGGATCAATGATGCCAATCTATAAACAGGCCCAACCCCTCCCGGGGGTAAAATATATGAGAAAAGTTTTAACAGTTCAGTAAAACAAAAGCATGACAATTGTTTCCTATTTCTTTTGTTTACTAGAAGCAAAGAGGAAACAAAACAATTATTAGCCAACTCACCTGACCATTGTCAGTTGGACGACCGATGCGATCCGAAACATCTCCCATTGCTCTGCATCACAAAGCTCTTAGCAAATTTATCCCTCCATACACTTAAAGTAACTTCCATAAAATATTCAATGAGATTGGTGTCCGCAACAAATAAGGGTGTAAACAAACAGATATGCTCATGACCAGACTCGGTCAAAACTCATTCGTTAAAAAAAAAAAAAACAAGGCCGAACAAATTTTTAAGCTTGTTTAGAACACAAGTCTAACTAGAACATTTGTTCGACTCGTTTAGACTAATGAACAACTTTTTTTGTTCGTTTGTCGGTAAAAGTCCTGTTAACCACCTTTTATAACCTATTCAAACTTGATGTTCGTGACTTTCAAAATAAGAATAAACACCGATGGCCTCAAAAAAGTATCTTATAATTAAAAAATCTTTGCGTTCCAGTAACTTTTTCAGTCCACGAATGAACACCCCTTAGTAATAGAAATGCCTAATTTAATATCAATTCACATGTAAGAACCTTGTTCATCATTATAAATCCTAATTGCCTTGAACTCGAGAGCTTGAACCAAGCTCAAACAATCTAAAAGGTTAACGAGCCAAGTCAGAATAAGCAATTGAAAAGCTTAGTTGATTAATTCTGATCAAGTCTACCCG
This sequence comes from Spinacia oleracea, assembly GCF_020520425.1. Lineage (NCBI taxonomy): Eukaryota > Viridiplantae > Streptophyta > Magnoliopsida > Caryophyllales > Amaranthaceae > Spinacia > Spinacia oleracea. The sequence goes on along the minus strand of NC_079491.1, from coordinate 51,687,657 downwards.
ACATGTGAATACTCAACTTGTTTACACTCCTAAAACAGACACGTTTTTTATTGCCAAAAAAATTATGCCAAGGCTTACAAAATAACCTCATCACATTGCTTACGTGAGATCAAAATAGGAGGGTTTGAGGCTAGCACCTTACACCTTTTATAATGTGCATGTTACTAAGTATTGGGTTTAATGGAAAGATGTGAGCGACACTAAACATCGGTGTAACATGACTGAAGCTCTAAAGACAAATGATGACAAAGATGAGGAATTGTCAAACAGCTCAAACATAGTGTAAAGAGGATAGGGTTGGAGCAAGGTACCTTCCTCTGATTATAGTGTAAAGAGGATAGGGTTGGAGCAAGGTACCTTCCTCTGATTATAGAGGCATGTGGAGCTTCAATTTAGAAGGGTTTAAGCCTTTAAGGTAAAGAACTAAAGATGGTTTTGAGGTTGTGTTGGCATGAAATTTGGTGAGTAATTAATCTATAAAATCTCAATTTCCAAATTTGTTCAGAACTGCCTTACTTAAAGAGGCTACAGTGAAAGGACGGATCTGATATTCTAAATTACTTGAATGCATCCTTCTCGAGACTTCTTAATGCTTGCTTAGAAGACTCAGTCTTACAGTTATTAAAGTATCTTTCTTTCGAGGAAGTTCAGCATGAAAAGATTGTTTCCTGTTCTATTAAGAGGTTTTTGAGAGAATTTCTCATGAATTTCCCAGCTAATGACATTTGGAAGGCAAAAGCTCCAATTCTCCAAACAAGTAGTTTTGTTTTTGCAAGTTGATGTAGTTTATGCGAAAGAAGAAGAGCCTGTTAACTATATTTCACTCTATGGTCGCCTTGTTGGGATGAGTTGGGTGCAGCCTTGTCAACCAAAGTTCTTGTGGGTTGGGAAAAAGGATGAAGAAAGGTTGGATTACAAAAGTGTTTTAAATTGTTCATAAGCAATCTATTGGTGCCCTTGGAAATAAGGGAACAATGGATTTTTTGCAGATTGCTGCCTGGAGAGTTCAATTTTCAATTTTAGGCTATTGTATAGCCAAAGATCAAGCAAAACATGTTAATTTTCATGCCACATGGCCCACACTTGACATTTCTTGATTTTGTAGACATATCGGTACATGATAGCTCGAGGGAATGATATGTTTCTACCTTAGCCCTCTTATTGTATGTCATTGATGTTTTTAACATTTTTCTTCATTACTTATCAAATATAAACATAAACACAAGTATTAAATAACTCAGCCAAACCATGAAATGATGGGTGTTTGGTTTTCACGTTTCAATTATTTCATTTTATTTACAAGGAACAAGTAAAATAGTTGAAGATGATTCTTTATGTGACTACAAAATAAGAAACAATTATATCAAAAAATAGTTTCAAAAAGGGGATAACCTATGTAACAACTAGCCCAAAATTTTTAATGACAAATGCAAAGCTAATTGCAACATTTTATTCTGTTGAGGATACTGCATGGCACGGATAGGATAGATTATAGATAGAATAAGACCTGGTCACGAGCTCGGATGTCTCAGGATCCCATTGGAGAACACAAAATTTGTATCTTTCTGTTGCAATGAATAAGAAATCTTGTGTTTCACCCTATTAAGGCAGAAAAATACCTCGTCAATGAAGGAGAGTAAAAAAAGCATTACTTGCATAACAGACCAAATAGCTTCACTGACATGCGGTCGAAAAAGTTCAAGTGTTGCAATTCTTCCATATATTGGAACGTCCAGCATGGGCTGCAAGAAGGTAAACAGAAGAAGTATTAACATCATATGAGAACCAACGCTGGCAATAAAAAGAAAATGTCCATGAGTCATGACACGACAATAGAGACAAAGAAATCAACAAGTTAGACAAGAGTCACAAGAGAACCGACAATGCAGCTCTAACAACACAATGATGGGCCACAGCATGGAATTAAAACTCGGCCGTTCCGTTATGTAATGGCCGTTTTGTTCACAAAATATAATACTCACTCATATTTAGGATAGATGTGGTAATATTGTGTTGATATAATACTTTTTAGACTAAAAATGTAATATAATTAGTGTCACACGCCTGATGAGTGTCCCTCTTCAATGCATTCTCAATTATCATATACATGGTTGTTCAAATCTATGGATCAAACCCATTCTTCTGGACAGAAAACTTCTACAGCATGGTGCCAAATGGAATTGTTCACAAAACCCCAAATCACCAAAGCCTACAGCCCCATCCTCTGAACAATCGTGACCGGAGATGAAAAATTATATATTCGTAAAAGTGATTCACCCCTATTGATAAGCCTCTGGAGCTTACTGGCCAACACTACAAAACTCATAAACTTGAACAAAGAGCTAAAAAGATAAGTAGGGTGAAATTCAAGGTAAAACCCCCTTCTCTCTCCACAATGAGATCACATTAGGCTTTGCTTCCAATTGAGCTCATAGGCTAGAAAGAGATTACGGAAAAGGTTTTATTACAATGAGGAACCTAATGAGAATATTAATTTCCATAACAAACTGACAGTGGGTAATCACAAGACTAAAAGCAAACTTAAAGCTAAAAGTTGGGCTTACTAACCTTCTCAAATAATAAATATTGAAGACAACGACATTACTCAGGTAGATTTTTCCTCATTTAAGATGACTTCTTTATCCCTAGCCTGAGATATCCAATAAAGGCATGACGGACGGAAAAAGGATCATCGTCAAACAAGGAAAGTGACCCTGACCGTACCATTAACTAGAAATCCAACTACAAGCCACAAAATGCATCCAATAATGGGCAAAACTTATATGCACCGGACTTTTATCCAAATAAAATGAACCGTCATAGTTGTCTTAAAGCTCTTACAACAACCAGCCATCTTATTGCCACTAAAGGAGCATCCAAAATATATTAAGTCATTAACTCTCCCAAGTCCCAACTTAGCCAGAAACGTTCCGTGGCAGCACGAAATTGAGCAATATTCAACCTCGCGAAAAAATTCAACATTAGGTTCATATGTACACACTGGTGGGAAAACTAATGAGTCTTCAAAACTACCACATACTTGAATTAATTTTCCTATACACCCAATTATAAAAGGAGACCCACTCCTTGAAGAAATCTTGGTGATATTGATGCTATTTAAGAACAAGATTAGGATTTTGTGTGTGTTTTGGTGTGTAGTCGGCTTGATAATTGTAATCTTTGCTTGTTTCTAAAATAAAAAATACAAAAAAACCATTTTTCCGTTAAAAAAAACTTGGAATCCTTGTGAATTTCTCTATTATAATATTCCAACACTATTGAAAATTCAAAGTACTTAATATCCTCCTCGCAAATCTGTCCAACCAATCATAATACTCCATAAAATCAGAGTAACAAATAATTAAGACAGGAAGAATGAAGAGAGAGCAAAACTGATGTCTTCCCTAAATTTATCACATTGATTGCATTCCAATAGTTCTAGGTTTGGAGAAGATAGCATACCTGAAGACCTTGAGGAGTTAACATGTGAATCTCAATTCTTGTGCATTTACTGAAATAGAGAAACATTATCAGTCACACTAGCCTGCGATTTTCAATAGTAACAATTGATTGTTTTCCACATGACCAACGATCTGGAAGTAGTCCAATATTCAAAAAGTCTACGTCATGAAGAATGTTACAACTAAGCAATTGGTTGTTTGGTCCAATACTACCTCGTAAAATATGTTAAACCACACTGGTGAAGCTGAAAATATGTGCAAAATCTAAAACAAATTTTAAGAGATTGCGCAAATTTTCATCTGACGTTCTTTCTTTCAAGGAAACTTTACCCATTGACAATTGCACACATACTGGATAGTTTTTCATTTCCACAAGACATGAAAAAAAGAGGCTATTGAATGAATTTTATAGTTTTAAATTAATCCATAAATACCTAGTATTTGCCTCTCTCTGCCTCAAATCCTATATCTCACATTTTGAACACTCAACATAGTTTAACAATGAAATTGATATGGAAAATAGCTGCTCATTAGCAACAAAATTTGATTCTCAATGTGAATTTTAAGCAAGTGATACTTTAAGTTCTCTAACACTTCAAAGACAAGAAAAACTCTCACCAACAATAACTTAATCCAACAGCTAATCACCGGAGCTATGTTCCACTTTACCTGTACAATCTGGAAAAGCAATAACTAAGGGAGTGTTTGGTTTGGTGTAAAATGTTTTCCTCAAAAATGATTTTCCCTTTTCAATCATTTTCCATTATTTGTTTTGGTAAGGGGTGTAAAATAAGTCTCTCGAGGGTGGAAAACATTTTCTATTTGAAAGAAAGGGAAACCACTTTGCGTCCTCACCCCCTCTTCTCTCTTCCCGTCAATCCTCACCTATCCACTACAATTTTTCTTTCTATATGACTTCTATTGTAAGGAACAAAACAAAGAAAAACTAGTTCAAAATTGTGTTTTTCCTTAAAAAATGTTTTTATAGAAATTCATTTTCCATTAAAACGTGTTTCCGTCAAACCAAACGGAGCCTAACTAGTAACAGCTATGAACTATTGAGCACTTCCTCCTTGTTCGGTATAATGTCACATAGTCCTGAGTCTCCCAACACCTTATAATTAAAGATATAACAGAAATTGACTAAGGCTCTGCTTGGTTTGGGGTAAAACATTTTCAGTGCAAAATGATTTCCCATGAAAAACATCTTAAAGGGAAAAAACAATTTCAAACTAGTTTTCCTTTATTTGGTTCCTTAAAAGAAAATGGGAGAAGATGGTGAAGATTTAGGGTAAGAAGGGAGAGGGAGGTAAGGAGGAAAGGTGAAAAGTGTTTCCTTCCCTTTCAAATAGAAAAGGTTTTTCCACCTTTGAGGGAGTTATGGAAAATTATTTTTCATCCCTTGTCAAACCAAACAACGTAGAATGATTGAAAAGGGAAAAATAGTTTTCCACAAAAACGTTTTACACCCTACCAAAAGGAGCATAAGTGGTAATTCTAGTTGGGCAATCCCATGCTATCTGCATCACTCAACGCAACCCAAGTAAGGGCATCTACAGAAATACAACCATAAAACAAAAAAGTGCATACTCTTAGAGTCTTAGTTAAGGTGACAACATTTAACGAAATCCCAAAATCATATAGCCATGATTTTCGAACACCTGCTATTCAGTTTACATCAAGCTACTGAATCAAAGTTGAATTAGAAACCAAGTCAGGACTCAGAGTTTTCACAATCATTCTACATTAAGTGCTCCCAACTTCCCATGTGCCAACTATCAGCTAAACCAAAATTCTCACAACCAAAATAGGCCGGTTTGAAAGCTGTGCCTCCTTGGTATAACATTCAACTAAAAACACACACAATTTAGAAAAGCGGAGCACATTCCACAAATATTTCCACACCAAAAACGTTACATAGCAAGACCAAGAAAGCGAAGGGCTTTCTCTAAAAGTCCAATTACACCATATTAATTGAAATGAATACTAGGCTTAAAGCTGCAAAAATATTATTTGGAAACGCAAATTAGCTTTTCTCAATCCTCCCAAATCAACTAAAAAGGCACCCAATTCAAAAACGGCTTGCAAATTTTCCAATAAAACACCCAAAATAATTCTCTGTGAATCCAATTACAAAAAATTATTTGAAATAAACAATATCCAAGAGCCCAATACAGCAACTACAAAAAGGGGTTTGGGAAAATAAATCATAAAACAAACTAAAAACCCTAAGAAGAATCAGAGAAAAAGAAATGAGAAAATTACGCGACAATAAGATTGAGCTCTTGAGGACTGGTGAAATTGCCGACACAGGAATGTGTGACATTCGTAGGCTTGTGAGCCGTGACGACGTAGTTCCATATGCTCATCTTTCTCCCTCAACTCCGATGACCTTGTTTCTCTCTCCTCTCTCTGCGTGAGACTGTGAGTGTTCGCGCGCAAGAAATGAGAAAGTTGTGAGCCCTTATTTAGTTCTATGAAGTCTTGTAAACGCCGAGGCCTCTAATTACAGTGTTGCTGTTGCCGTTTGGTAAAAGGCCGATGGTGGCTGTTCGGGTGCCCGGTTAACTAAACGAGGGCAATGCTTTATACTCCCCCGTACTAATTTTTTTTTATGAATTACTCTCTCCGTCCCTTCATCCTCGCCCCGGTTTAATTAGAACTAGTCTATACCCGTGCATTAGTATGGAATTTCTATAAAATTAAAAAGCTAATAAAAAAATCATTAATTTAAGAATTTCATGCTTTGGCAGTTTCCTATTTCTTCAGCTTGATTTAAGGAAATTAAGAGCGATGACGTGGAGTAGTTGTGGTTTTAGATTTGGGGATCACAAAATCTTGTTTAGAAAGGGTGTACAATAAATTTATTGTACACCCACTTAATTGGACAGGCTTGGTGCCTTTTGGGCTGCACTCACACGTGCGAGTGTAAACGGAGTTTTTTTAACTCTACTCTTCTCTTCTCGGTGCTCCTTCTATTTTCCATTACCAGACATAAGTTTCCAACCCCTCTCTAGCATTTTCTCTCTCCTCGTTTCTTCAGGAAAAAATTGGGAGATTTCATTTTTCACTTCTATTTTTCTTATTTTCTTTTACTTTTGATGTCATGATTTTCGTTTTTGTGCGCTTTCACTGGTTTTGTTCGATTTGCATAGATTTTATTTATCAAATGCAATTCCTATTGGGTGAAGAGATGACAACGAAGGGAAGAGACCCGAGATTTAGAGAGAAAATGGAACCATACTGCAAGGAAAGACGTTGTAAGGTGCGATGAATGATCGGGCTTTTGAGTAGATGAAGGTGACCTATTATGGGACGAGATGGAGGACTTGGTGGCAAAAAAAATTGGCTTTTTTTAGTTTGTTGTTGGAAGAAGAAAATCAGAATTAGTTGTATAATGGCAAAGAGAGACAAAGCATAGAACCATGTTTCATCCATTTTCTTGCTCCTTAAACTATACCACCATGTTTTAGTTGTTTTATTCCATATTTTATAGGTGATCGATCTCCTTTTGGGATTTTTTTTGCGTGTGGGTTGGTGTAGAGACCGTCATAAAGGACAAGGCGGCAAATAATATAGACGAGATTCGATTTTACGTAGTGAGTGTTACACATTGTAGTTTTCTGTGTTAAAGTTGTAGTTTTGTAGGTTAAAGTTATGGAAATTGTTCTAAAAGTTAAGACAGTCTTTTTCATCTCAAACCTAACTTTTACTTTTATTAACTTAACTTTAACCGCTAAAAGTCTGACTTTTATATTTCTCCCTTTTTTCGGCTAATGTGAATCATGCAATCTGTTTTATTTCACACCTCGTAATTTTATGGGTTAAAGTTGTGGTTCTGTAGGTTAAAGTTATGGAAATTGTTCTAAAAGTTAAGACACAGTCTTCCGTCGTATCAAACCTAACTTTTACTTTTAATAACTTAACTTTAACTGCTAAAAGCCTGACTTTTATATTTTTACCTTTCTTCAGCTAATGTGAGTCGTGCATTCTTTTTATTTCACACATTGTACTTTTATGTGTTAAAGTTGTAGTTTCATAGGTTAAAGTTATGGAAATTGTTCTAAAAGTTAAGGCAGTCTTCCGTCATCTCAAACCTAACTTTTACTTTTATTAACTTAACTTTAACTGCTAAAAGACTGACTTTTATATTTCTACCTTTTTTCAGCTAATGTGAGTCATCCAATCTTTTTATTGCACATATTGTAGTTTTCTGTGTTAAAGTTGTAGTTTTATATGTTAAAGTTATGGAAATTGTTCTAAAAGTTAAGGCAGTCTTCCGTCATCTCAAACCTAACTTTTACTTTTAATAACTTAACTTTAACTGCTAAAAGTCTGACTTTTATATTTTTACCTTTCTTCAACTAATGTGAGTCGTGCATTATTTTTATTTCACACATTGTACTTTTCTGCGTTAAAGTTGTAGTTTTAAATGTTAAAGTTATGGAAATTGTTCTAAAAGTTAAGGCAGTCTTCCGTCTTCTCAAACCTAACTTTTAATTTTAATAACTTAACTTTAACTGCTAAAAGTTTGACTTTTATATTTTTACCTTTCTTCAGCTAATGTGAGTCGTGCATTATTTTTATTTTCACACATTGTACTTTTCTGTGTTAAAGTTGTAGTTTTATAGGTTAAAGTTATGGAAATTGTTAAAAGTTAAGAAAAGTTTTGTACTAGTGTACCCAATATGCAAATGTTTGAATACTAAGGCTATTAGCTCAAATGGTAGAGCAATGTGCATTTATGTACATGGTGTGGGTTCAAGTCCCATATAGCCTACATACTATTGGGTTGTGTTTTGCTATATTGAGAAACGACTATCAATAGAATTAAATTCATCCCTAAATTGGTAAAAGTTATCCAAAATGCCGACTTATTTTTCAAGTAAAACCAATAGCCTATGTAGGATTTGAACCTACATCTCCACGCAAGTTGCACGGTGCTCGTCCAGTTGAGCTAATAAGCTTATAAATATAACACTAAAAACACACAATGTAGAACATATATAGCCACACATTTCATACTAATTTAAGTTCCAAGGAGTCCAAAGCCCTGGCGAGTTAAGAAACAAAGCATGCCATTACAAATCTAACATGGTCAGCAAAGCCAAAGTGAGAGAATAAAGTCATAATTTGATCTATTGTCAAATTAGCTTTGTGTTTTAAAAAGAATCGATGAGTTTGGTCCATTTTGGTTGAAAATAGATTTTGTTCAGATCAAAATCGGACCATGTAATATAGAGTTTAGTCTGGAATTAGGGTTTGTCATTTGAATTGAATACAAGTACTAGTCAGCTTTGCTAAGTTTTATAACGAGGCACATAATTGAGGCTATGGGCGAAAGGGGCATCAGCGTCAGGTTAGACTGGTATGTTGATCCAGTAAATGGCCAATTACCAATATCCCTCCTGAAGTAATCCTTAAATCAACAAGGCATAGTTAATCAGGGCCTGTAATCTACTATGTATCCCTTCATGAGTGACAGACTGACAGGAAAGGGTGATTGGATAAGCTTTAATCTGCTATGTATTGTTAAGTATACGCCATGTCTCTCCTATCAGTAAGAAGATTCACAATGAACTGATGAGACAAATAATCACTGATTAAAAGTTGCAACCACTTTTTAGTTGAGGCAAAGAATCATTTTTCTTTATGAAGGCTTTTTTTTACCCCGCCAAAAGAAACGGAAAACTCTAAATGAGTGACTGAGTGTTACAATCTGGTCAAGAAAACCAGAAAATGAACCATGCAAAGCCAAAGTGAAGCCTTAGAATAAAGGCAAAGTGACTGTATAATTTCCAAGCTTTGATCCAATCCAGAGGTTCCTAGGACATCAAAATTCATATCTAAGTCATAATCATCATCTCAGTCAAGCCGAAATCTCAGCCAGGAAAATCAACAAATATATGGGGGCCAAATATGTACACCTTCCTAACTGATTGTTGCCCAAGGCAACCAAACAAGCCACTTCAAAAGTTTATCTGTTTGATTTCCCCACATAACAGACACATTCATCACTTTGATTACACCATCATATATAGTTAATCCTAGCAGTGATATTAATACCATTTGAATCAAGACAACAACTACATAGAAAATCAATCGAAATCAAATCAATCGAAATCAAATCAATCAGGCTTAGGAATAGATCAAGAATTTTGATTATATACCTAAATTCCTCAATCTATCATAAAAAGAACTAAATTCAAAGAGGTTAAATACATACCTGATACCTACACGACCATCCTCTGCGAATTGGAGTGAAGATCAATTGCATGAGAGAAGTTCAAGCTGGAATTTGCAGAATTTTATCGCTTTTTGAATCCGATCGCAAATCTTCTTCAATCTCGTTTTCTTATTCTTCAATCTTATGGATTTTTGGCACCTTCAAATATTCTTCATTCTTCTTCAAATTGAATCGGAAAATCGAGATTGAATTTGCAAAATTTTATCAGGTTTTCTCTCTCCTCTGGTTTTTGGGTTTTTTTTAAAAAAAAATTCTCTCCTGTTCTTATTTTGGCAGGGGTGAAAGGCTAGTAAAATTTCTCACGTTTGACAGTTTGGTGTACGTTAATATTAACGTACACTTGTTGCGCGCAAGACCGATTGTTTGGGGATTTTGAGGCTTCTTATCTTTCACCACTCTACTTTAATAATATAGATATATGTGGGCCCATGTTTAAGTAAGAAATTATATAATATTATTAAAAATATGTCATTTAGAAAAATGCGGCGAGTATTAAGGGACGAAGAGAGTACGTATGATATTTTCGGCCGTAATTTTTTAGTAAAACTAGCTTTTGAGCTCGTTCAAAGAACGGGCGGTTGTATATTGGTTATTCAAATGTCTTTTGAAGTTTTAATTAATGAGTAGTTGTGATTTTTGGTAACATATGAATTAAATAGAGGTGTAATTTAATGGTTGGAAAAATATATAAATTATAATGATGAATAAATATTGGATGTTAAAGTGGTGGAGTGGAAGAGACTAATAAGTATAGTAGACTATTAATAACTTGATGTTGAATAAGGAAAATGGAGTGGAAGATACAAAAGTTGTAAAACATAGAAACAATAAAGAAAAATTGCAAAAACAAAAAATAAAAAAATGATGAATATATTAAAGGAGAGATGCCACATGGCTAATAATAACCTATGGTAAAAATTATAATGATGAATAAATATTGAATGTTAAAGTGGTGGAGTGAAAAAGACTAATGAGTATAGTAGACTATTAATAACTTGATGTTGAATAAGGAAAATGGAGTGGAAGAGGCATTATAAGTTGTACAACATAGAAACAATAAAGAAAAATTGAAAAAAACAAAAAATAAACAAAATGATGGATGAAAGGAGAGATACCACATGGCTTCTAATAATGAGATGCCACATGGCTTCTAATAACTTATGATTTTCCTTTTTAAAGACTAGGTATAGACTAGGTATAGATTCTTAAATAGTCAAGGAACTAGGGATTCTCTTGGCGCCTTGCTACAAAAGGCAGTTGCTTATGTCCCCCAAGTTGAAATTCTATAGTTTATGGTGGCAAAAAAATGGCTTGGTTGGTGAAGTGTATGGTGCTCTGAGTAACACTTCAAGAAGATTATGTTGCTATACCTGACTCTGGGGAGATTTGGCTCACCATTAGGGATGTCAGTGGGCGAATTTCATGGGAGATTCGCCCCACATCTGCCCCAAGTAGGCGGGGATGGGGGGAGGTTTGGCGGGTGATGGGGCAGGGATGGGTATCAAAATCGTACCCGCCGTGGTTGGGGCGGGTGTAGAATTTGTGTAGGATCCTCCCTGCACTCGCCCTGCCCTATCCCCGCCCGCCTTGTAATTCCCCGTAATTTTATACATTTTATTAATATTTTTTAACATACAGTTAATTATATTTAAATAGAATTTACGAATTTTAGAAATAAATATGTAACTAACATATATTTATTGTATTACGTTTTGAATATTTTTAACGATTTATGAAATCAAAAACAATATTAGAATTTTATGTCGAAAAAAATTTGGATTACGAAAACACGATTGAATTTGAAAAACAATACTAACCTATTTTGGATTCAAACAAACCCAATTCTAATCCTAGCCCAAGTTGGCAAAGCACAAATAAGTAAACCCATATCCCCTACCATATCTCAATCTCACGTAATACCCTTACAATCCTCTTCCTCTTCACGGTTTCAAGTGAAACCCTCAACCACCTCTCCTTGCTTCCTGTGCAAGACAGCCGCCCAGCCACCGCCGGCGCTGCTCCACCCCCTCCGCCGATACTTTCTCTTCTTCTCTTCCCTCTTATTCTTCTTCCTTTCCCTCTCTTTCGGTTTTCTCTCATTAATCAATGGCTCTGTTTTGATGTCTATGTTGCTCGACAGTCACCACCTAGAGCACGCAACCACTACCACCACCGGGTCGCTGCTGGTGCGCCACCCCTGTCGCGCCGCCTTGTTGCACGGTAGTCTCCTCTCCCTTCTTTTTCCTTTCGTTCTTTCTCTTTCGTTCTCTTTTGCTTACTGCTCAAACCATGCCTTGCTTGTTTGCCCAGCCACATCACCTCGTTGCCACCACGCACCGCCGTGTGCCACCAACAACCACCCACGCCTGCTGCCGCGCTGCCATCGCCGCCGGCCAGCAGTCCCTCTCTTCTCCTTTTGGTTATTTCTTCCCCCTTCAATTTATTTAAATTATTATTCATGTTTTAATAAATTAATTGATGTTTTCATGGTTTAAATTATTAGTTTTAATGATGTATATTTAGAATTCAGATTATATGTTGATATTATAAATTAGTTTATTTTCAGATTTGTAAATAATGTTTAAGTTAGGGTTTTAATTATGTTTTATTAATTTAATTTATGTTTTCTTGAATTAAATTTATAGTTTTATGATTTAATTATGAATTTCATATTTATATGTTTTTCATAATTAAATTATTAATTTTCAGATTATATAATTTGATTGAAATAAGAGTTTGAATTATTTAAAGTATGAATTTTAAGGTTTTAATGGTTTTAAATCATGGTACGTAGGATGTTTGTGGATTATTAAAATTATTGTTTCAACGTTCTAGGCATGTTAGATTGGCCTTGGCGAAGTTTTAAACGAGTTTATATTGCTAAAAATTTAAAGTACGATGTTTGCAAAGAGTTTTCAACGAATTTCAATCACTAATTCGATAATTATGATGCTAGGAAATCAAATATTCAAGTTTTGATATTGGGGAAGGTTCTAAATATTTTTAGGATGTATTTACAATGCTTGATTATGGTTGCGAATGATTAGAAATTGATTGGGAATATTTGTTGGTTGTTTTAGGCGGAGAATTCTCTTTAGGCGACTTTTGAAAGTGTTAAAGTGGCCTATTAGTTTGTTATACGAGGTACGTACATACCTGTGTGCTTGGAGTTGTGTGTTATTATTGAAACCATGTTGAATTTGTCGATGAACTTGATTATGTTGAAATTTACATGTTTAATATTGTTGGATGAACATGTTGAACATATATTTCGTTATGAGAATTATAACATGTTAGTGTAGACACCTACTTTTGTCCCCATTCCCGAAAGGGAAGGTTCGATGATGAGAACATAAATCTCCACTTGGCAACGCATCTCCTATAAAATAACGAATCTCAATCACCCTTTTCATTTCGACCAAGACTGCTATTTATAGAAACCTGCTAAAAATAGTAACTTCCATAATAGGTAGTTGTTAAAAGTGGCAAGTCATAAAAGATAGAAACCTGTCAGAATTAGGTGTTGCACTCCAACATAAATCCTAAAAGAGATAGAATTTGCAAGAGGAATCATGTTCCTAGTATAATTCGAAAATAAGAGTTACATATTAATTAAAATCCTAACGAACCTAGAGTTCGTAACGGGCCCAGACGCATTCCGTCGTAAAGTTAATGCGCACTAAAAGACTCGGATAAGTCTCAAACACTCCGGATTCTAAGAGTCCAAATCTGACAAAGAACTCGGCCCAAACATCATTTTCAACGCCCAGCCCTGGGCGCTGAAATTGCCTGGATCCCATTTTCAACGCCCAGAGCTGGGCGCCGAAATCTTTAACGCCTAGCCCTGGGCGCTGAAAATACCTGGGTACGTGTTTTCTCCTAATTCTTCTTGGATTAGAGCTCTACAATTCTATCTTTCCACGAACTCTTCCCTATAAATATAGCCCCAAATTCGACGTGAAACAGACAATTCATATTCTGATTATTGACTCCAACCCCTAAGCCTAAGCCTCACGCTGCGAAATTAATCACGTGTTCGGTCGCAATCGATCCAAAAATCGAACAGAACGTATCCTGTCCCGTAACTTGAGATTCGTTAAATAAAAGGAGAAACAGCAAAGTCAAAGTGGTTAGTTTTCTGAGAACTGTGACGCACCTCTCAAGGGTGCGTCGTAATGTGCCCCTTCGCATGATTTAATTACTTTCCTCGCCCTTTTATGAACTGTTAAACTAATTAAATCTGATTGTTCTATCACGCCTAATAAAGATAATATTTTGGGAAATTGGATTATCATGCTAGGTCCCTTAAAACAATCTAAATCAGATAATCGCGATCGATCTAGTATTATATGTTGCATATTGTTAAAATCAACTCAGATTAGTTTAATAGTTAACGCATGTCCCTTCAATTATTTATGCTGAGCTAGTAAGGATATCTTGCCTCTGGAGTTATCGAAGAGCGAGTACTCCTCTCGGTAGTTACAATCCCCCGAACCCTCAATCTCTACCTTGCGGGTGTATGTTGAGAGATCCCCACACCAGGGATCACAAGGGAACCTACGGTCGTCGTGGTCAAACATAATTGCACTCCCTTTATGTCACGATAACCGGGTTTTGTCAGTTTTTCTCATTGTCGTTAAAAACTGAATGGCGACTCCTATATTACTAGTCAATTGGGTGTAAACTCACAGGAAATCCAATTACACTTGATTTGACAAAAAGAAACGTCACACCCACGAGGGACGAGGTCACGCATTAGCCTCGTGCTTTTTCGACCCCCTCACAGTGGCAACTCCACTGGGGATAGTGAAGGAAATAATCGTGCTCGTAGGTAATCAAAATAGCCGAAGGGTGAAACGATCCTACGCGCGTTTATTTCCCCATCAAGTTGGGACGACCTGAAAATCAGCATATTAATGTGAACGGACAGAACCGCATAACGAATCTTGGCTCCCTTGGATGTTTCATCTCGGGAGTTGGGACTAAGGATACCCATCGCCAACCGGGGGGTGCATACGCTTCGAATGTTGTCCACTCGGCACTTTCGCTAGTAGTACACCCGTCCCAAACCCAATCGCTCGCCCACTAGGTCCCTCTCATTGGTGCATGCCCCCTTGGCTTACATCGTGATTGTCCTCTTGGGCGAAATTCGTCTGTTGAAGGCACTACCTCGACTGGGGCATGTGTTGGATCTGCGATAGAAGCGGTACCAAGCCGGCGCAAATACTACCCATAGAAGCCTATCATAAACTACATGACATGTTATTATTGCCTCATGATGTAATGTTAGTTATGTGTAGCGAAATGTATGATTGTGTGTGACAAACAATGTTAGAAAACCAACGACCTTAAAAATTTCCCAAACGTTCATAAACCAATTGGCCAAAGAGTTATACCAAGATACGTGTTCCGCAAACCCGAATGATCGCCACAAAAATAAGCGACGCTCGGGATGGCCCGTAACGAATCCCACAAACGCTGCACAACGCGTAAAGGACGTTATTAGGCAAACACACAAAATCAAAGTCGCATAAACAAAAAAGTATACGCAAACAAGAATACAAGTACCAGTCAGGGACGCATTTTCAGCGCCCCTGGCTGGGCGCCAAATATTCTCATGCCCACCGCTGGGCGATGAAGTTGCTGCCTGGCCTTTTGGTCAGGCACAGCAGCCTCGGTGCCCGCACATAAAAAAAAACGTAGCAGTAAAAGAAAATTCGTGAAAATTGCTGCGAGGGCGTATGAAAAGGAACTCGATTCTAAAAACGACTTATAAAAAATAAATAACTCTTTGTATCGTTGTTAGGCCACCTACGACGACAATGTTCGGCACCAAAACCGAGCATGCTAATAACCTTGGATGTCACATGGGCAAAGTATTCAAAAAATGATGTTCGAATAAAGTTTTCAAAGAAAAAAATAGTGTTCAAATGAAAAATAAGTAATTCCGAGTCTAGACTAGGCTATGCCAAAGTACAATCTAAATCCTAAGTCTTAGTTGTCTTATCCATAGAATCGGTCCTAATGCTTGGTGTCGTTCTGCAAGTTAAAAGGTTAAACCATATTGAGTCTCCCTTCCTAACATTTAAATCAATAAGCACCCATATGTAATTGTCATCCCTTGCTAAGAATCTACGGCCTCAATACTCTCTCTCACCAACAAGAAGAATATATTATAGTATTTGCAAAGTGGAAACAGTCACATTCTGAAAATCATTCCCCCATAGTCGCACAACCCCCAAAGTGAACCTAAGGTGTCAATACCATTAGCAAAAATTAATGGCCTCAAGGCTTATCATCACATTGGGTCACGACTATCATAGTCCTCTCGAGCCACTCGCTCCTTGAAATACTCCTAAGTACGGACTAAAAGATTTTCCATGAATGCAACATGACCAACCATGAAAATACCCAAATCGGCATACCATAAGACTACCATTGGGGTAAAGCAATACACACTAAGAGGGAAGCCGCACTAATGATTCTAGCCTTGCAAAGATGAAAATTTGATCTCCCCAACTGACTACCTTGCCAACATCAAGCAAAATGGCGCATGACAAATGAACACCCAAGGGTTAAAATCTAAAGTGTCAACCAACGAAAGTTATGGTCCAATTAGCCTAAGTCTGAGAGTCACTTGGTCAAGTATTATAGGCTTACGCCACGTCATTATTTTGAGTCTAGGCCACCTCCTTGAATTCATACACGGGTTATAATCAGAAAGATTAATGAAAGTTTGAGTCTAAATCACAACTTCCAATTAAATCCCAGAAACTGGAGTATGAAAAGAAACAAAAAAAATTATTTTCGATGTAATTCTTTCGTTAAATTTCAATAAAGTAAAAACAACATTTTGAATCTACGCTATTTGCACATTTTAAAAAAACGACTAAATACGCTTGCAAAGTAAGACAATTTAAAGGTCCACCCTAGGCCTACTAAAGCTAGAGGTCCACCCTAGGCCTACTAAAGTTAAAGGTCCACTATAGGCCTACCAAACGAGGCTCACTCAGTCTCGCCTCGTGACTCAAAGACCACAACCATCTACCTTTTAGCCCAAATAAAAAAAAATTGAAGGATTTATGTTGGGGAGAAATCCCAAGCAAAAAGAAAAAATAGAAAGAGAAAAGGGAGAGCGAAAAGAGCGAGCCATGAAATACTTAGTCCGTACCTCCCAAAGTGCGAAATTTACCCAAGTAAACGAAGGAAAAGAATTGAGTCAACCAATCCAAATCATGCCACAAAAACTACATAAAGTTCTACGATGTCTACCCTTTCCAATCCTTATGTTCTTAGACGCCTTCGCGTTGGGGCCCCTGTTCAGCTCATTTAACCCATCCATGTTCTCATCGCCATAACCCAAGAAGCCATTACCTCGGCTCTTGTTTTTGAACTTGTTATCAACTGCAAACCACGCACGGCCATTGACACGTGCGTCATACCCATTATTTCCAAAACCTGCTCTCACACCACCATTAGCATAATGACCATATAACTTGTTTGGATACATCCTGTTGATATACCCTTGAGCCGTCCCCATGCTACTCATTGGCCTTGGTTGATGTAAACTCATGACACTAGCTCGAGGCTGCAAATTGGGAGTCCTAGCGGATGTAATCCTCATGCTTGACCAATACCTATACAAATTATCCTATCTCATTCAACCCCTCTTTCAAGCCGTCTTGAGTCACAAATAAAAAAAAGACAAATGAAAAGTACATTCTACGCTTAACGTAAAAAATATAAATAATAAAAAAGAAACTTTGCAAAGGGCCTTTAAAGAAAAAAAAAAGAAAGAAAAAGAACATTTAGCGCACAAAAAAGATTCACAAAACCAAAAAAATCTGCCCAGAAATCATTTTCAACGCCCAGAGCTGGGCGCCGGAATCTTTAGCGCCCCAGCCTGGGCGCTGAATCTCTCTGCTTGCCAAATTTTGTCTAGAAGTGCTCGTCATTTTATCCGCACATACACGGAACAATAACAAACACTTGGGGGGGGGCACAACACGTATTCAGATATACGTATCACCAAAAAAATACATGTACTAAAAAAAAAAATATAAAACAAATTTTTGGCTTACGGCAAGGCAGCAGATTAAAATAATAATAAACTTCACTTATTCTACCATTTTAAATAATATGTTTCCACCTCAGAACGTACTTGTTTAAAATCGGCATTCTAAGAAACCATTTTCTAGGCTAAGAACTACGCAAGACCTGATTCCAAATTAAAAGGCGGATACGTAGGCAATCCATGATTCGGTCCAACCAATTTGCAAAAATATTAAAGCCTATAGAATAACAAGAATAAAAAATAAAGTCCCTTATTGAAATACTTGCAATCCAAGTCGAAAGAAAACTTAAGTCAAAAGAAGAATCCAAGTCATCAAGATGCCAAAATGAGCACACATCGAAAAATAATAAGGGCACGCACCCTTGCCAGAAGGAGCACTCACACTCCTAGGCACTTAGCCAAGACTCAAAAGATCGCTTTGCCTCAATTGAATGGGGGCTAGCGCAAGCGTCCATGACCTCTTAAGTACTCAACTTGACCCTCCCTAAAGCGAACTAACTCACTTAAAGATCTCCTTTCACCACTAGACATAGTCGTTCACTTAAAGACCTTCTTTCACCACTAGACACAGTCATAATCGCCAATAAGTAGTAAAGGCAGTAAGCTTGCAATAAAGAGGATTGTTCTACGGCGTCGCCCCATCGTTCCTTCGAACTCAGGGCACCCGTTCATGGTAATTCAAATGCTTGCGAATCCCCTTTGAAAAAAAATCAGACATTGTCAATAGGACTTGGCACTTAACAAGGCTCACCTTACTCAGACATATGACACGGGCATCTAAAATCGAAATCTAAAAGCATCATTAATGGGAAGACATAATAGCAACTGGGGGCTAAAAAATTGAAATGAAAGAGCTAGGGAAAAGAACTAAGTATACCTTGACCTTTTGTACAGACATACACCAAGTAAATCTAAGTCAATTTGAAAACGGTTTATATTCCCGCAATTCTGGAAAAGATGGCCCTAAAAGCCCAAAGCATGTGCCACACGGGCACAAGTAATATCTTGACGCCTGCACCCTGGCCTCTAGCAAATCCTTAGACAACATTCTAAAAATCGTAACAGTGTTTTGATTCACTCATGTAATCCCGCACGAACCCTTCTATAAGTCAACTTACTTAGGACACCTCGGATTGTACACAGTAGGACTCGGACTTCAAATAATTTTCAAAGACTTCTTCGAACATAAGAAAGTGTCATTGGTTTAAGCTAAGTATATCTCAATGTTGCAAGTGAGTCAAAAGATTTCTAAATATGGTTATGGGTAAAGAAAGGCACCTAGCTTTTGGTCAAGGCACACTTCAACATGTGACTACCTTGACCATGGCAATGTCGCACAATACGACATTTACAAGAGAAGTAGCAAATCACTAATCGAACGTATCTCGCACTAAACGAGTCTGGTTCAAACTATTCATGATCCATGTCACCATGAATGCATTAAAACGTATGCCAAGCATTATAGCACCAAGCCAATCCCGTAGCTACAATTGGGGGCTTGAGAAAAACACTCTAAAAATGCTTGAAATGACGATTTTATCGCAAATTCTCGACGCTAATGCTATACACACGTCCTAGGGGCACAATCCTAAGGTCAATCGTGTAAAACGAACCTTAGAATGGCTACAACCCCTCCCAAATTCTAAGCGCTACTTAGAATATATAAAGTCACCCCACTAACAAGGGTAACTGAAAATCGCGAGTCACCAAAACACTGATCAATTTACTGCACATAACGCTCGCCCTACAAGCGCCCATTACACAGTCTACGTCGTTCCAAAGAAAAAGAGAAAGAAAAATCAAGGATATATAAGAAAATAAAAAGAAAGAAACATCTATGAATCCTCGCATCGAACGAAGTAATAAGCCGTGCACACCCACGCAGAAGGTGCTACACTTGTTCAAACACCTAAACGAGGCGTGATGAAGTACTCCAATGCAAAAAATAATAATAGTATCCCAACACCTGGAGGAATGATCTAAGACACGCTGTTAGGCCACACAAGCCTACGTCGCACCATAAGTTTAACCATCCCACAGTACAAGTCTTAAAAAAAAAAGAGTAAGGCATATTGCGCTAATGCGGGCACAACCAAGAACATGTGTAAAAGAGGCAAAGACTACTTATCGCCCAAATTCAAAATGCAAGCCACACGACTTCTACATTAAGGATTGAAAGTAGAAAAACATTACCTGCCACGGAAGGGATAGCTCGCACCTACACGAGCGGAACCCCAAGGTATCTTTCTCGAAAGAACCTACAAAAATCGTACGCCAAAAGGAAGCATCCCAATATGCATGCTTGGGGGCTCCAAGCTGCGAAACGACCGTAGCAAAATAAAAAAAAATCTCAAAGCAAATGTTTGAACGATCAAAAGGGCACGATGCTTGAGCCCACTTCATGAATGGACCTGAACCCTATCAAGCTTCTAAGCAAACTATTCAACATCAGTCATTGCTCAAAAAAAAAAAATGATTCAAGAGAACTGATTAATGGACCGCACGCAACGGCCATTCTATGAACGCTCGTTCGCACATACATTCTAAGTATCGAACATTCACGAACACGTTCAAAAGAAAAATATACGTTCAAAATAGCAACAAGAGCGATCAAAGTCTTACGCCTCAAGGCATGTTTCTCGGGCCATATAGACTCGCCCGACTATTGCAATAACTGTACGCCTTAAAGAGAGACAAACACTGTAGTCCACCAATCGGCTACAGCTTCTCGGGAAATCATCACGAGAGAGTCCTGCCTGGGACGCACTTTCAACGCCCAGGACCAGGCGCCAGATATTCCAACGCCCAGCCATGGGCGCTGAAAATCAGCTCAACTCATTGCGATCTCCAAAATTCTACGTTCCAAAAAAAAAGGGAAAAAGCAAAAGAGAAGAGAATACGTAGAATTTCCAAGTAAAAAAGAGGCCAACTGTGTCATCAAAACACCAGCCCAAACAACATTTTCAACGCCCAACCTAGGGGGTGAATTATTTCAACGCCCAGGCCTGGGCGCCGAAAATGATCCCAGACCCGAAAGAAGCCCTGACTGCTATAGGGCCTTGCCGTATCCATTCGACTCAAAAATTGCCGATGTCTTTACTGAAAGTCGCACTCCACGACTTCATCAAAGTAGCATACCACTTCAAAGATCGCTCGCACTTACAAGCACGATCCCCAAACACGATCAAGGACATTACAAAATGCATATCCCCAAGGAACCTCTTTGACAAGAAATGACCGTCAAGCACGAATGCTTGGGGGCTCGAAAGAAAATATATATTTCAAAAGAGAGTATGCAAAGTTAAAACAATATTCCCAGACTACGCTGTACGAAGTCCCGTGTTTGGATAACCTCAAAAGATAAAACCGGATTACACCTCAAGACAAAGGTCGCCGTTGATACTTATACATAGTCCCCTAATCAAGGACCCAAGTAGTGGCAAAATTGAGCCGTAAAGACTAGCTCAAAACCATGAAAGATGATGACCACGAGACAATGGTCCGTCTAAGCACGTTGTCAACCCACATTCAGGTTGCAACTAAATTCGAGCATCCCTCGAAAGAAAATAAATTCTTCAAAAAACAAAAACAGGCTCGCCCACCTTCAGCGGGCGGGGTCTGCGTCACTAACCGCGCAGGTCCTCAGTTTTCGAAAAATAAAATCTTCAAATTCAAAACAGGCTCGCCATCTTCAGCCGGCGGGGTCTACGTCACAAACCGCGTAGGTCCTTATTTTCAAAAAAAAAAGCAAACAAACTTCAAAACAGATTCCTCCACTTCTTTCGGACGGGGGAGTCCACCCTTAGCGGATAGGCTCGCCATCTTTAGCCGGCGGGGTCTGCGCCACTAACCGCGCAGGTCCTTAGTCGCTGCAGCGATAACTTTTTTTGGTTTTCCGTTTTTCCAAAAAAGAATGTGAGTAGTTTTCCTTTTTCCCAAAAATTAAAGGATTGGTTTTCCGTTTTTCCAAAAAAGAACGATGTGAGTAGTTTTCCTTTTTTCCAAAAATTAAAGGATTGGTTTTCCGTTTTTCCAAAAAAGAACGATGTGAGTAGTTTTCCTTTTTTCCGAAAATTAAAGGATTGGTTTTCCGTTTTTCCAAAAAAGAACGATGTGAGTAGTTTTCCTTTTTTCCAAAAATTAAAGGATTGGTTTTCCGTTTTTGCCAAAAAAGAATGATATGCTGGATTTTCCTTCGTTTTACGTCCCATAAAAACAAGGGGGTTTTCTCGTTTAGCTAACCCTGAAAATGAGAATCTTTAAAAACATTTTTACCTCGTGATTGGGCTTGGCCAGGCCCAATTACGCTTTATAGCTTTGATTTCGAAAACATCTGTAGCTACTCCCAATGACAAAGTGGGGGAGTTTCTACGCCTCTTTAGATACTTCCAGTGACAAAGTGAGGGAGTTTCTATATTATCCGTTGACAAATCCCAATGACACGTGAGGGATATGTCGACACTTCAAGTGATGACCCTTAAGTCAAATGTTATCACCCGGGGGCTCGCGAGACCCTCGCAAAAAAAGTCACATACACTATGGCTTGTGTGACGCACTCCGTCCAGTACTTTGACCATCGTCTCATCCCGAGACTCAGTCAAAGTGGGGGCTAACTATAGACACCTACTTTTGTCCCCATTCCCGAAAGGGAAGGTTCGATGATGAGAACATAAATCTCCACTTGGCAACGCATCTCCTATAAAATAACGAATCTCAATCACCCTTTTCATTTCGACCAAGACTGCTATTTATTGAAACCTGCTAAAAATAGTAACTTCCATAATAGGTGGTTGTTAAAAGTGGCAAGTCATAAAAGATAGAAACCTGTCAGAATTAGGTGTTGCACTCCAACATAAATCCTAAAAGAGATAGAATTTGCAAGAGGAATCCTGTTCCTAGTATAATTCGAAAATAAGAGTTACGTATTAATTAAAATCCTAACGAACCTAGAGTTCGTAACGGGCCCAGACGAATTCCGTCATAAAGTTAATGCGCACTAAAAGACTCGGATAAGTCTCAAACACTCCGGATTCTAAGAGTCCAAATCTGACAAAGAACTCGGCCCAAACATCATTTTCAACGCCCAACCCTAGGCGCTGAAATTGCCTGGATCCCATTTTCAACGCCCAGAGCTGGGCGCCGAAATCTTTAACGCCCAGCCCTGGGCGCTGAAAATACCTGGGTACGTGTTTTCTCCTAATTCTTCTTGGATTAGAGCTCTACAATTCTATCTTTCCACGAACTCTTCCCTATAAATATAGCCCCAAATTCGACGTGAAACAGACAATTCATATTCTGAGTATTGACTCCAACCCCTAAGCCTAAGCCTCACGCTGCGAAATTAATCACTCGTTCTGTCGCAATCGATCCAAAAATCGAACAGAACGTATCCTGTCCCGTAACTTGAGATTCGTTAAATAAAAGGAGAAATAGCAAAGTCAAAGTGGTTAGTTTTCTGAGAACTGTGACGCACCTCTCAAGGGTGCGTCGTAATGTGCCCCTTCGCATGATTTAATTGCTTTCCTCGCCCTTTTATGAACTGTTAAACTAATTAAATCTGATTGTTCTATCACGCCTAATAAAGATAATATTTTGGGAAATTGGATTATCATGCTAGGTCCCTTAAAACAATCTAAATCAGATAATCACGATCGATCTAGTATTATATGTTGCATATTGTTAAAATCAACTCAGATTAGTTTAATAGTTAACGCATGTCCCTTCAATTATTTATGCTAAGCTAGTAAGGATATCCTGCCTCTGGATTTATCGAAGAGCGAGTACTCCTGTCGGTAGTTACAGTCCCCCGAACCCTCAATCTCTACCTTGCGGGTGTATGTTGAGAGACCCCCACACCAGGGATCACAAGGGAACCTATGGCCGTCGTGGTCAAACATAATTGCACTCCCTTTATGTCACGATAACCGGGTTTTGTCAGTTTTTCTCATTGTCATTAAAAACTGAATGGCGACTCTTATATTACTAGTCAATTGGGTGTAAACTCACAGGAAATCCAATTACACTTGATTTAACAAAAAGAAACGTCACACCCACGAGGGACGAGGTCACGCATTAGCCTCGTGCTTTTTCGACCCCCTCACAGTTAGTATGGATGATTGATGCAAACATGTTGGTTGGAACACTAGATTATTTTATATATATTGGTTTAGATCGATTGATCGTTGTTCCCTATTAGCTTTTCACTACTTTATGAGGGCCGAGGACCTTGTTTAGTAAGTTGAAACCTTATACCCATATAGAGGGGTTGATCAGTATTAAAGGAAAGGTTGAATTAATTGGAATAAGTCTTGATTGATACCTTTGTGATCACTTACTTAATTCAAAGATAAAAACAGTTGTGATTAATTGTTGAATGTATGACTTAAAGTATTAATCTGTAAATCATGTAAAGTGAAACTGAGTAGCAATAGCTTTAGACTGTGCACATCTGAAGTGACGGACAATCAGGAGTTGGGGTCATAGGTCGCCTATGGCATTTTCTGGGGTCGGATTGATCACCGGTTCTATTTCAGTCAAAAGTTCCTCGATATCGCAGGTCATTGGGGTTACGGAGTCGCGCCCGTACCTCGTCTTCCTTAGTGAAGGCTTCT
The DNA here is from genome assembly GCF_020520425.1 of Spinacia oleracea. NCBI lineage: Eukaryota > Viridiplantae > Streptophyta > Magnoliopsida > Caryophyllales > Amaranthaceae > Spinacia > Spinacia oleracea. The sequence goes on along the minus strand of NC_079491.1, from coordinate 51,663,264 downwards.
AGTAGCAACTCGGTCCATTGACTATTTCAATTAAAATAATGTTCATGATACAAAGGTTTAGTTCAGTCAAATATAGTCTTCAAGTCATTATGTTTTGGTTATCCTTACTTATGTTTTATTAGTATCATGTTATGGTTGTTCGTTTAATAGAATCATGTTAGGATTATAATTTTTTAGTATGTAGTACTCGGCTTTGCTGATTACGTGCTTTGTTTGTGTGTGTTGATCATGACTATGCCTTATTGATCCTGTGATGACCCATTTTGGTGAGCAGTCTCTAAAGATCAATAAGCGTTGTCCATCTACAAGTTTGAAGATGATGCATCATTGGTATCGGAATTAGAGAGCTTGTATTTAGTTTTGATTTGCTTAGTTGACTTGGGTTTGTTAAATTGAACTTTAAACTTGTCGTGCTAGCTACATCACTTTATTTTGGTTGATTGGTTTTGGATTTTACTCTGTAATTGATTATTTATAAACCTAAAGTTAGTTTTATGTTTTTCGCTGCGAAATTCTGAATAAGCCGTTACGTTTTCACACGGGCGATAATGCCTTGATAATTCTCTACGTTTTATATTAAAAGGTTATTTTAGAAAAGAGAGAATTGTCGGGGTGTTACACGCCCGCTTCATACGGTCAACCCAATTCAAGTATCGTTTACTATGTGAGTTTAATTTATTTATTTTTTAAATCTAAAGTTGAACAACTTATTTTTGTATTTAGATTTGTTTGTATGTGATAATATGAATTTAGGTGAGACATTTAAGTTTGTTTGTTTGGATTTTTCATTATGGAAGGTAACTTTTTTCAATTATATATTATTTTTGGTTGTCGGGTATTTTTTTAAAAGAAACTAAGTGGATATTGCCTTGGGTGTGAGGCGGAGATGGATATTGTTGGGTTTTTTTTTGTACTTTCGATGGAGTCGCCACCAAACAAGTTTCCGGGTCCGGTTTGGAAAGACCATGTATGACTCGGGATAAGGCATAGGACTTGAAACCGGTAGAAACTCGGGTAAGGGAACGAGACACTTATTCGAGCAAAATTTGCAATTGGTTCAAACAATACAAGCATCATTTACGGAGTAAAATCCTAACATGACACTAATATTTAGGCGGGTGAGCATGCTTGATTAGAACATAGAATTTGCTAAGTTTATATGGTGATCACTTTGTTTTAAGTCAAATTTGAGGGAACCTAAGCCGGTTTGTCCAAAAATTATCTTTGTTAAGCGTGATTAGAACTTGTATTTTGTTGATTTAGCATGTTAGGTGATGAAAGCAATAAACAAGTAAAGCATCATCACAATAGAAATTAAAAGTGCGAAATTAGTAAAGAGTATACACCACCTAGAAAAAGGACTAGGTGTAAACCACATTGCCTAGAAAGACTAGGCAAGTAAGTTGCATAAATAGTAAGTGCAGAATTGAAAGGTGCAATATTTAAAGATGCGGAATTAAAATAAGCAATAAAGCATTGAACTTGTATGATAAGAAATTGTATAACTTGAATATTGAAAATTCGATTGAGGAACACTTGCTCATAAGTGATTTGGCTCCCCATAAAATCCAATCGTGTAAAACAATCTCACTTTAAAATGAGTTGCTCATTAAAAAGTATCATCGATTCTGTATATTGAATATTGAAATAGAACTTGAATATTGAACTTGAACAAAGAACTTGAATATAGAAATTGAGAGGTGTTTTATTCTCAAATGCCAAGACTTTATGTAAAGGCTCCACCTTTGGAAAGCTCAATACTTGTATTTGATTCTAGTTTTAAGGGAAATGGTTCCCACTAAAACATCATTGAATATTTGAACTTTGAAAATAGAATTTGTACATGAAGTTAAATGATTCATGTGTTCTAACTTAAAGAAGGGGTTGCACTTCTTTAAACATCATAGAACTTGTATAAAGATTGAAGCTTTTTGAAAACTTGAGTCATGGTTGATAGTGAAGGAAATAATGCCCTGGGTCCAAGTATGCATTTAATGGTAAGTCTAATAAATGCGGTTCAGTGTTAATTATACAAGTTAATAATTCAGTAAGATCAAGTGAACTGAATGCCTAGCTAGAGGCCGCTTCAGTTCAAGTGGAATTAATAATATTAATCCACAGCTTACTCTTGACTGAACCCGTAGGGTCACACAAATAGTACGTAAACGGATCAAGTATTTAATGGTATTAAATACTCCATCTATGGATATTCAGAATCGACGGATCTTGGTTTCAGTGGGAGCTGAGATCGTCAAAAGCAAATTATGAATACTCCGGAAACGATGATATTGCCGGAAACGGAAATATGGATCGTATCGGAAATATAAATATTATCCAAGTCGTAGATGTTGCCGGAAACGGAAACATGGTACGTATCGGAAAATATTATCGGGAATGGAAATATTGCCGGAATCTGAAATATTGCCGGAAACGAAAATATTGTCGGAATCGGAAATATTATCGGAATCGGAAAATAATTCCAGAAACGAAAATATTAAATATTTGTTCAAAACGGAAATTTATTCCGGAAATATTAAATATTGTTCGAATCGGAAATGAATTCCGAAATCGGAAAATAAACCGGAAGCGAACTGTACGAAATAAACATCGGACGAGCTTGCTAGACGCAAGGCCCGACACGAAGCTAGGCCCAACGCCTAGCGAAGCCCGCGCGCACAAACGCATAGGCGCAACCCACTGCGACCAAGCAAGCAAGCCCAGTCACGCGAGGAGCAAGGCCAGGCCCACGAGCAAGGCCAGCGAGCTGGCGCGCCCTTCGTGGGCTGCGAGCAGCTGCTGGGCCAAGCCTCAGCGCGCGCGCGCACGGCGCCCCTCGTGGGCTGCTGTGCGTGTGTGTGTTTGTGTTTGTGTACGAAGCCTTGATCAATTAGGATTCGTTTAGATTAATTTCCTAAATCTACTAGAAAATTAAGTGATTGAATTTAAGTTAAATTCAGATTAACTAAATTGATTCCTAGTAGGATTCTAATATCCGATTTCCCTACCCTATAAATAGGTGATCATAGTTCACAATTTATAACGAGTAATTCAAGTATTCATATAAGTTTTAGGCTTAAAACTCAGATTTTTATTTGCTATAAAATCCGAAAATTACATAGAACCTTAGGTGCAATTCTAGTTAATTAAATCTAAGGCGGATCCGAGTGTGCTGTGCACTATCTACGGAGGGACGACATTTGGAGTCCTAGACTTGTTCTTGTTCGATTCGGGCGCAGCTAGGGAGGACACGCTACAAAGTGTATGTGTCCTAAATTATGCTAATTGTTATGTGGCAATTAATTTGGAATCCTGGCTTTTATGGTTTTCCCGCATGATTTATATTCAGTTATATGTATCAGCGCAACAACAACAACAACAATAGCACAATAGCAGCGCAAGGGCATGCTGGCTGGGCGCGAGTGTGGGGCGACGAAGCGCGGGGCAACGAGGGCACAACAGCACACGAGGCACGACGGGTGCTCGTGCTGTGCGTGCGGGTGAGCCGGACAAGAGAGGAGAGAGAAAGAGAGTAGGGCAAGCAAGAGAGGAAAGGCTTAATGAAAAAATAAGGGGATCATTAATTAGGAGAGTCCTATTTATAGGCTCTCATATCCCTAGTTGGCTAGGCTTGGAAATTTGACATTGGGCTTAGCAATTAAATGATTGGGCTAGTCTTAAGCTTAGAATTAAATTCTTTTGATTGGGCTCGATTAATAAAACGAGTTGGACTTTTCATTTAAAACCCAAACCTTTAAAATTACTTGCGACCCATTAAATTTCCCGACTCGAAAATTAAATTCGTTTCGTAATTAATTAAAATAATAAATATTCTAATTAATTAAAATACATTTAAATAGAATTTAAATGCGAAATAAATTCTAAAAATCATAAAATACTTTATAAATATAATAAAATATATTTATAATTATTATGAAAATACGAGGTATTACAAAAGGGGAGACACAAATTTGGTGTCCACAGAAGCCCCCACTTTGACTGAGTATTCGGTGAGGAAAGCGAAAGTCAAAGTATTCAAATTGGGACGGAGAATGGTCAAGTTGTTCTGCAATCGAGACCATTCTTTGTACGCCGGTATCTGCATAAAACAAGCCTTAGGAAAAAGGTCGAGTCTACCTCTGGTTGGTTTTGACAACTTGACTTTTTACGATTTGAACGTCCCCGGCCCTTGCTTGAGATGGATATTGGCATCGAAAATTTTGAATTTTGAATGTTGAATACGACGTTTGAGTTTTTCCCGGCTTGATCTCGAAAACTTTGAATTTGGAATACGCCGTCTGAGTTTTACCCGACTTGATTCACCGCGGAGTGATTTTTAAAGTTTCTGCTGGGGACAAGAGCATTGGAGAACGATATTTTGACTATCCCGAAGCATAACCGTTAGGAGTTCCTTGTCCAATCTTGCATATTTTTCGGAGCTCGGATACTTGAGATATTTATCTGTTGTTGTAGCCAAATTAAAGCAGACGTATACCCGCATTTATTGGAAAAGATTCTTGATTTGATGTTTGATGCTTGGCGCAGAAAATCGTAGCAACAAAGTACGTATATTCAGTACGAAGGGTCGTGCGGAGATTCCCACATGCGCCAAAAGTGGCACGCCAGCTGTAGACACCTAGATAATTTGTGTCTCCCCATTGGGATGATGACGATACCATTATCCTTTATTAGGTAGTTGGAGTAACTCCGTGCGCAAATTCCAATTGCTAAAAGCATATCCAAAATCCAAGAGCGAAAGTCCAATCCCCGAGGCCGTTCCCATCCCGGAACTCGATACAAAATGCAAATTCCAAAACCAATTTCAAAATCCAAGTACAATCTCACCCAATGGGCTATCCCATTGGTTTTACAAGGCCTTTTCCACTCAAAATCATATAAGGCAAGTCAAATTCGGGCGCCGACCCACAAAACCGAGCAAGCCGGGCCTCGTCCCGTAAAACCGAAATTCAAAAACCCAAAACGCCTTGTTTTTAGACCCAAAATCAAGTCTTAAGCCCCAAGAAAACACTATATGCCAAACTTCGTACAAATAGTACGAAGGTACATCAATACAAGACAAGGCAAGGACGAAGCCCGCGTCCTTGTTTTGGCAGCATCCCTCCCACGTCACCAGCGCCCAACGCTGCCAGCTGCGTGTTGCGCTGGCAATGGCTGGCGTTTAGCAGCAAATCCCCCTATAAATACCCCTAATTCTGAGCAGTTTAGGGAGGCAAAATCGACATATAACGTCGTAATACAAAAATTGCACCTCAAAATTCAATACAAAACTCAAGACAAAATCCTCCATAAAACACCATACAATCTTCAAGCTTTAAGCAATTGGGAATTCTAATCGGAAAGCTTGCTTAAACCTAACTAGGTAATTCCGAATCCCAACCCTAATCTATTCAATGTTGTCTTGATTTTCAATTTCAAAATGATTAGTAAGTTGGCATTTTTACTCTTAAAAATGTCACTTGCAACAATCATACATCTTTTCAAAATCCAAACTTTTCAAAATACAAACTTTTCAAAATCCAAACTTTTCAAAATCCAAACTTTTCAAAATCCAAACTTTCAAGATTCAAGGATGTTCAAAGTTGTTTGTAATCACTTCTTTGAACTAGAATCATTTTCAAACATGGAGTAATCAAAGATGATGCCTTTCTAACTTTTAAAGGTTTACTATTTGAGATTCAAGACTCCATTTTTCAATATACAAGTTCAAGTTTTCAAATTTCAAGATCCAACAATGTTTAGGGTTGCTCATGACTACTTCCCTAAACTAGGATCCTTTCAAAGTAAGAGCACATCAAAGATCTAACCTTTTCAATAGTAAAAGGCCCGATCTTTGAGATTCAAGTCTCTTAATTTCAATATCTCAAGTTCAAGTTCAACATTTCAAGTTCAAGTTCAAGTATTTCAAGTTCAATATTTCAAGTTTCAAGCTTTCAAGTTCAAGTTCTATATGCAAAATCTAGGATACTTTGGGGTGAGCAACTTCTCCCAAGTTGAGATTTTTGGCTTTGAATTCGTGTCGAACGCACTTATTTTCAAGTAGCCGTTTGGCGTTCGGATCTCATGTGCCCAAGTACAAATTTCAATATTGCAATTTCAATTATGCACTTTCAATTCCGCAGCTTTCAATTATGCACTTTCAATTCCGCAATTTCAATCCCGCACCTTTCAATTCCGCACTTTCAATAACGCATTTCCATTCCGCACTTTCAATTATGCTATTTTACTTGCCTAGTCCTTCTAGGCAATGTGGACCTACTCCCTAGTCCATTTCTAGGGGGTCTTGTATTTACTAATTCCGCACTTATTTACTATTGTGATGTTGCTTTATTTTCTTTATTTCTTTCATCACCGCACATGCTAAATACAACAAAATGCAAGGTTACATCACGCTTAACAAAGATGATTTCTTGGACAATCCGATCTTAGGTTCCCTTAAATTAACTTTAAAGCAAAGTGACCATCATACAAAGTAGAAATTCTATTTGTCCTAAATTCAAACCCACATAGTCTAAACTAGGGTATTTTTCGAAAATGTTGTGCCACGTACTTGAATAATTTCTAAAGCTCGCGGAATAAGCACCTAGTTCCCGTGCCCGGATCTCACCCATCCGTTTCGAAGATTTAAAGCCTTATCCTAATAGAGTCATTTGCGGTCTTTCCAAACGAGACCCTAAACAATGTTTGGTGGTGACTCCTTCAAGATCCAAAAATACAAAGGTTTCTAAAAACTGTTAGGTTATGATACATATGAATAAACATAAATCATGTGGAAAAAACCATAAAGCCAGGAAACATATTATTTACACATAATCATTTAGCATAATTCAGATGCATACACTTTGTTGCGTGCCCTCCCTAGCTGCGCCCGAACCGAACAAGAACAAGTCTTTAGGACTCCAAGTGTCATCCCTCCGTAGATAATCCACAGCACGTCCGGATCTGCCTTAAGATTGACCAACTAGAATCGCCCTTAAGGTACTATATATTTTCGGCTAATAGGGCAAGAATATGGCTGATTTTTCTACTTAAAAATCTTAGCTTTTTATTGTTTGAATACTTGAAATCCTCTATGTAAATATGTGAACCTAGGCACCTATTTATAGAGTTTATGGAAAATAATTATAATCCTATTAGGATACTAATTTATTTAATTAGAATCTTATTAAAAGTCTATTAAACAAATTCTATCTTTATTAGGATTAGGATTTAATCATAGAACAAATTCTAATAGCCTTAGGATTTGTATTGCACACAACCACACACGAGCACGAGCACGAGCACAGCCCGCGCAAGCCTCGCGGCCCACTCGAGCTGCTCTTGCTCGCAGCCCATGTCGCAGCCCCGCGTGCCGAGGCCGCTGCTGGGCCTGGCCTTTGCGTTGGGCCTGGCGTGGCTTGGCTGTTGCGTGTGGTGCGTGTGGCTTGCTGGGCGATGGCCCGTCTTCGTGCTGGGCCTTCGTCTGGCAGGCCTCGTCCGATGCTAATTCGTACGATACGCTTCCGATTAAATTCCCGATTCCGGAATTTATTTCCGATACGAACAATATTTAATATTTCTGATTCCGGAATAAATTTCCGTTTCGAACAAATATTTAATATTTCCGTTTCCGGAATTATTTTCCGATTTCGATAATATTTCCGATTCTGACAATATTTCCGTTTCCGGTAATATTTTCGATTCCGGCAATATTTCCATTTCCAATAATATTTTCCGATACGTACCATGTTTCCGTTTCCGGCAACATCTACGACTTGGATAATATTTATATTTCCAATACGATCCATATTTCCGTTTCCGGCAATATCATCGTTTCCGGAGTATTCATTTCTTGCCTTTGACGATCTCAGCTCCCACTGAAACCAAGATCCGTCGATTCCGAATATCCATAGATGGAGTATTTAATTCCATTAAATACTTGATCCGTTTACGTACTATTTGTGTGACCCTACGGGTTCAGTCAAGAGTAAGCTGTGGATTAATATAATTAATTCCACTTGAACTGAAGCGGCCTCTAGCTAGGCATTCAGCTCACTTGATCTCACTGAATTATTAACTTGTTAATTAATACTGAACCGCATTTATTAGACTTAATATTAAATGCATACTTGGACCAAGGGTATTATTTCCTCCAGTCTCCCACTTGTCCTTAGGGACAAGTGTGCATTTCCTAATTCCTTTGTCGCTCGATGCTTGCTCTTGAACATAAGGTAAGAGTTGTCATCCTTATTATGTCCAGAGGTGTTTCTCGGTTTCAGAGTTGAACTGATCAAATAAACAGATAATCATAGCCTATGATTCATCCGAGCACGGCCATGCATTTTACAGTTTCTAGCTCTCCGAGTGGCCATGTACAACTTTTAAGCATCTCATCCCGATTTATGGGAGGACAATCCCAATCTTGCGATCTTGAGATTATACTTTGTTTGATAGGTGATTACCTGAGCGTTGCCTTTATAGCCTCCTTTTACGGTGCGACGGTTGGTCAACGTCAAAGTAACCAGTTCTCAAACAAGTAATCTCAAATCACTCGGGTATTGAGGATCTAGTGTCTAATAATTTTAATGAAATTTACTTATGACAGATTTTCATCTCTTACAGTAAAGTTTCATAGGTCTATCCGATACTAGTCTTCCCAAAGTAAGCATCTATGCAAATGATTGCGACATTGCTATGTCCACATAGTTCAAGAAACAGAACTACTAGTCATCTTGCATTCTAGTCGTCTAACGTTTTCTATGCGTCCATCTTTATAGAAAACTCCGACCAGGGACCATTTTTAACTTTTGACATTCAAGTTCACTTGATAGACATTTCTTAGTCACAGGACTGGTCCTGACAGTCTATCTTGAATATATCGTCAAATTGAAGGGACTCATCATTTAATAAACCACAAATTAAATGGAAAAATGAATTCTATTCATTTATTGTGAATGATTAACCAATAATGTTTTACAAAGTATTAAACTCTAAAACTTTAAAACATTAAACAAGGACATCAAATCCATTCTCCAATATGCTTGATTCCCATAGCTGGAGTGTGCGAGTTGTGCTTCGCCTGCGGCAGAGGTTTAGTCAATGGATCTGATATGTTGTCATCAGTTCCAATCTTGCTTATCTCGACTTCTTTTCTTTCAACGAACTCTCATAGAAGGTGAAATCTACGAAGTACATGCTTGACTCTTTGGTGGTGTCTAGGCTCCTTTGCCTGTGCAATAGCTCCGTTATTATCACAATACAGGGCTATTGGTCCTTTAATGGAGGGGACTACACCAAGTTCACCTATGAACTTCCTTAGCCATATAGCTTCCTTTGCTGCTTCATGTGCAGCAATGTACTCCGCTTCAGTTGTAGAATCCGCAATGGTGCTTTGCTTAGCACTTTTCCAGCTTACTGCACCTCCGTTGAGGCAGAAGACAAACCCAGACTGTGATCTGAAATCATCTTTGTCGGTTTGGAAACTTGCGTCCGTATAGCCTTTAACAATTAATTCATCATCTCCACCATAGACCAGGAAGTCATCTTTGTGCCTTTTCAGGTACTTCAGAATATTCTTGGCAGCAGTCCAATGTGCCTCTCCTGGGTCTGACTGGTATTTGCTCGTAGCACTGAGTGCGTACGCAACATCCGGGCGTGTACATATCATAGCATACATTATTGAACCAATCAATGATGCATACGGAATCCCATTCATTCGTCTACGCTCATCAAGTGTTTTTGGGCACTGAGTCTTGCTTAGAGTCATTCCATGAGACATGGGTAGGTAGCCTCGCTTGGAGTCTGCCATCTTGAACCTATCAAGCACCTTATTGATATAAGTGCTTTGACTAAGTCCAATCATCCTTTTAGATCTATCTCTGTAAATCTTGATGCCCAATATGTAATGTGCTTCTCCTAGATCCTTCATCGAAAAACATTTCCCAAGCCAAATCTTGACAGAGTTCAATATAGGAATGTCATTTCCGATAAGTAATATGTCGTCGACATATAATACTAGAAAATCAATTTTTCTCCCACTGACCTTCTTGTATACACAAGATTCGTCTGCGTTCTTGATGAAACCAAAGTCACTGACTGCTTCATCAAAACGTATATTCCAGCTCCTGGATGCCTGCTTCAATCCGTAGATTGATTTCTTTAGCTTGCATACCTTTTTAGAATTCTTCGGATCCTCAAAACCCTCAGGCTGTGTCATAAACACAGTTTCTGTTAAAACGCCGTTTAAGAAAGCGGTTTTGACATCCATCTGCCATATTTCGTAATCGTAATATGCAGCGATTACTAACATTATCCGAATAGACTTTAGCATTGCAGCTGGCGAAAAGGTTTCATCGTAATCCACATCGTGGACTTGCCTGTAACCTTTTGCAACCAATCTAGCTTTGAAAACTTCAAGTTTCCCATCCTTGTCCTTTTTCAGTTTGAAAACCCATTTGCTTCCAATGGCTTGGTAGCCATTTGGCAAATCGACCAAATCCCAAACTTGGTTTTCAGACATGGAGTCTAATTCAGATTGCACGGCTTCTTGCCATTGCTTGGAGCTAGGGCTCGTCATAGCTTGTTTGTAAGTCGCAGGTTCATCACTTTCAAGTAATAGAACGTCATAGCTCTCGTTCGTCAAAATACCTAAGTACCTTTCCGGTTGAGATCTATATCTCTGCGATCTACGCGGGGTTAAATCTCTAGATTGTCCATGATTCTCACCAGAAACTTCTAAAGATCTCTGAGTTTCATCCTAAATGTCATCTTGAGCATTCTCTAGAGTTTGTTGTTCGACTCGAATTTCTTCGAGGTCTACTTTTCTCCCACTTGTCATTTTGGAAATGTGATTCTTTTCCAAAAAGATACCATCTCGAGCAACAAACACCTTGTTCTCAGATGTATTGTAGAAGTAATACCCCTTTGTTTCCTTTGGATAGCCCACAAGGATACATTTGTCAGATTTTGGACGAAGTTTGTCTGAAATTAATCGTTTGACGTATACTTCACATCCCCAAATCTTAAGAAAAGACACTTTTGGAGGCTTTCCAAACCATAACTCATATGGAGTCTTTTCAACAGCTTTAGACGGAGCTCTATTTATAGTGAGTGCGGCTGTATTTAGTGCATGTCCCCAAAATTCTATTGGAAGTTCGGCCTGACCCATCATTGATCTAACCATGTCTAGCAAGGTTCTGTTCCTCCGTTCCGACACACCGTTCCATTGTGGTGTTCCAGGAGGAGTCAATTCTGATAGAATTCCACATTCTTTCAGATGGTCATCAAATTCATAGCTCAGATATTCACCACCTCTATCAGACCGCAGTGCCTTAATCTTCTTGCCTAATTGATTCTCTACTTCACTCTGAAATTCCTTGAATTTGTCAAAGGATTCAGACTTATGCTTCATTAGGTAGACATAACCATATCTACTGAAGTCATCAGTGAAAGTGATAAAGTAGCTGAAACCACCCCTAGCATTTGTACTCATTGGTCCACATACATCTGTATGGATTAAACCCAATAGTTCAGTTGCTCTTTCTCCAACTTTAGAGAAAGGTTGCTTTGTCATTTTGCCAAGTAAACATGATTCACACTTACCATAATCCTCTAAGTCAAATGGTTCTAGAATTGCTTCCTTTTGAAGTCTTTCCATGCGTTTCAAGTTAATATGGCCTAATCGACAATGCCACAGATAGGTGAGATATGAATCATCCTTTTTGGCCTTTTTGGTATTTATGTTATAAACTTGTTTGTCGTGATCTAATAAATAAATTCCATTGACTAATCTAGCAGATCCATAAAACATCTCTTTAAAATAAAACGAACAACTATTGTCATTTATTAAAAAGGAAAATCCCTTAGCATCTAAGCAAGAAACAGAAATGATGTTTTTAGTAAGACTTGGAACATAGAAACACTCTTCCAGTTCCAAAACTAGCCCAGAGGGCAACGACAAATAATAAGTTCCTACAGCTAATGCAGCAATCCGTGCTCCATTTCCCACTCGTAGGTCGACTTCACCCTTGCTTAACTTTCTACTTCTTCTTAGTCCCTGTGAATTGGAACATAAGTGTGAGCCACAACCTGTATCTAATACCCAAGAAGTATAATTAGCAAGTATACAGTCTATAACAAAAATACCTGAAGATGGAACGACTGTTCCGTTCTTCTGATCTTCCTTTAGATTTGGACATTCTCTTTTGTAATGGCCTATTCCATCACAATAAAGACAGCTTGATGTGGACTTGTCCTGCATTGATTTAGCATTGCCCTTGGACTTTCCACCTTTCTTGAACGGTCTCCCTTTAGCCTTGAGTAAATCTTTGGCTTCACAGTCCAGTATTATCTCAGCCTTTCTGACAAGGTGAACAAATTCTGCAACTGTTTCTTCTCTTGGTTCACTTAGGTATAGTTGCTTGAAGCGACCAAACCCACTGTGCAGTGAACTGAGCAAGATAGAGACTGCCATCCTTTCGCTTATTGGTGTTCCTAGCAGACTTAGGCGATCAAAATATGAAAGCATAAGATACACATGGAACCTTAGTGGGACGCCTACCCTTTGTTTAGTGCGAAGGAGCTGAACATGTGTTTCTTGGACCTCCATCCTATAACACCTGTTGGGAGAACTAACCTTTAGACCAGACATTGATTCAATCAACTCATGGACGGTCAGGTCCCTGTCCTCCGTGCTTCCACGACAGATATCCCTCAGATTCTTGATGAACGTGAAAGGTTCATAAGCTACAAACCTTCTAGCCCATTCATCAAGGATATTGTTCAGCATGAGACTCATAACCTTTTTGAGATCCGCATCCCAGGCGGAAAATCTTTCAGGGGTCATGTCTCTGGCATAGTAGCTTGGCATGGGATGTAACAGTACATACTCAAGTCCATTGAGTCTGACTATTTCAACTAGCTTAGCTTCCCATTCAAGAAAATTTGTTAGGTTCAGCTTGACCATAAGCTCAGAACCCATGATGATGTTTTGATTGTTGTTTGCCATAGTAAAACTACAATAGAAAAGAATAAACAAATAAATAATCATTCACAGTTTCTCTTAATAAACTTAAATTCTAGCATACATGCATAATTCAATGTTCATTAAGCATTTTATTCAAGTTATGTGTTCCGGCATGTGTGAATAAAATGATTCCAAGATCCTAAAATCCATTGAAGAATTAAGCACATTATGTATTTAGACTCAATTCTAAAATCTTTTAGGTAAGCAAAAGCCTTTTGCTAATAGTCTAGAAACTACTCTTGGTTGATAGGTACGTCTAAGAACTTATTAGGTAAACCTATCGATTTTGCCACGACATAAAAGGACTCCTTACTTATATCGTTGAGTTTCACCAAAACTAACATGTACTCACAATTATTTGTGTACCTTACCCCTTTAGTATCGATAAGTAACACCTCGCTATGGCGGAAAACTATTACTAAGATCGATGTAAAGGATATCCAAGTAAGTGTTATTTTGGCATGGCACCTTTTAACTCAATTTTTAAGTTTGGAACTTAAGGCTCTTACTATGTTGGTTAGATTTTAAGTGAACTAAAATCCTTAATCATGCAACATAATCAAGCTTCGATCTCATGCATATTTAAGATATATTTAAAAGCAATAAATAACTTAAAGCATGCATAAGATAAATGTGATCTAGTATGGCCCGACTTCATCTTGAAGCTTCAACTTCAAAGTCCGTCTTGAAAATGGATTGGAAACTCCGTCTTGAATTTCACCGTGGGAGGCGCCATTTTCTTCAAATAGGATAAGCTATAATTAAACTAATTACAACTATTTGATGGTACACAGACCATATTTGAATTGAAAATTTTTTTTTGGTGCTTTAGACCAATTACATTCAAATTAATGGTACGCAGACCATATTTTCTATCCTATTTGGGCCATACTAGTCACTTCATAACCTGCAAAACAGTACATATACAATATATACCATTCATTCATTCATTATCATGAATGGCCCACATAATTGGTTAGTTAAAACACATTGTATGCATCACATAAATATTTGCAGCAATTAATTAAGGGCACCAATAATCTACCAATTATTCAGTCCTTATTAATTCTAATCAAGTTGTTTAACCTTAAAGGATTTGTAGACCTAATCAAGAGTTTATGACTAAAATGGCTCCCACTTAAACCAATAAATTTATATGCTTTACTAATTTTAAACATAAAAATGTATTTCTAGTCTAACCGGAAACATACAAATTTAATTAAAATTTAAAGCTCATATAAAATTATAATTGAATCCATTTTATTTAATTTATTTTTCAGTTGAATTAAATGAATTTAAATTAATTCAAGGTTTAATTTTAGTAAAATAATTAGTATAAATAAAATTTATAATAATTATAATATTCAAAATTAAAATCTGAGAAAACAATTTAAATTATTAATTTTAAAATTAATTAAAATTATTTCCGAACTGAAAATTTCAAATTAAATTAAAACGAAACAATCGGGTCAAGACAAGGCCATGGGCTTGCGCCCATACCTCGTCAAGTCCAACAAGCAACAAACCCCTTGTCACTCGATTGATCGTACCGCAAAGCCCAAGCAACTACGCACCAATGCGTCAGGCCCAGCGAGCCACGCTTGCGCGCAGCCCACTCGCCCATCGCCTTGGCGCGCTGCTGGGCAACGCTTGCTGGACAGGCTAGCCAACGCTGCCCGCGTGCACGTTGTGCTGCGCTTGTCGCTGCCTTGGCTACTGCCTTGGTGTGCTACTGCCCACGCGTGCTTGCCTTGCTCGCTGCACTTGCTCGCCCGTTGCCCCATCGCCCACACGCGTAGCACACACCCCTTAGGCGCATTGCCTTGTGCATGCCACGCTCGTTGCTCGCTGCATTCGTACCGCACGGGCGACGAGCTCCCTTGCTCGTCGTCTCGTGCCCGCACTATACAACACCCCTTAAGGGTAACACGTAGCTTCCATTTCTTTGTGCGTGCAACATTTATGGGCGTTTTTATAAAAATTTAAAATTTTTAATTTAAAATTAATGACAAATTAATAAAACATATTAATTTCATAATTTTAGGGCGAAAAATCGAAAATTTATTAATCAATTAATTTCCGATTAACATGGATTCAAATCTAGGTCATAAAAATTAAAATTTTAACATAAATTAACAATTTTTATGGTGGATTTTAATCATGGATACCTAATTAAATTATTAATTAATTATGAAAAACAAATCAATTCTAAATTATTCGAATTTCAACATATTAATCATAATTACAAATTAGGTTGTATAATTAACAAGTCTAGGCATTCATAATTGTTAAACATATACAGTAGGTCAATCAAAAACTCAAGATTTATCAACAAGAATCGCAAATACTTAATTTAACATCTTAAATTTACAAACTTTTGCGTTCGAAAAACTAAAACCTCCGAAAACTCATAGTTAGGATTCGAATTTGGGAATTCTGGGTTTGGCCGAAAATAATTAGTTTTGTCAAAATTTTAGAATACCTTTTACATGCGGAATTGACACAAAAATCACTCGATTTGGATGAGTAACGAAGAAACTGCCGAAAAACTGCGTACATATAATTAAATAAACGCAATTTGCAATTAATTACGAAAATTAATCACCCCTTTAATTCTTTGCAAATTTGTAAAATTTAACCATGTTCATGCAATTTAGATTATGAAAATAATAAGAGGCTCGTGATACCACTGTTAGGTTATGATACATATGAATAAACATAAATCATGCGGAAAAAACTATAAAGCCAGGAAACATATTATTTACACATAATCATTTAGCATAATTCAGATGCATACACTTTGTTGCGTGCCCTCCCTAGCTGCGCCCGAACCGAACAAGAACAAGTCTTTAGGACTCCAAGTGTCGTCCCTCCGTAAATAGTCCACAGCACGTCCGGATCCGCACTAAGATTGACCAACTAGAATCGCCCTTAAGGTACTATATATTTTCGGATAATAGGGCAAGAATATGGCTGATTTTTCTACTTAAAAATCTTAGCTTTTTATTGTTTGAATACTTGAAATCCTCTATGTAAATATGTGACCCTAGGCACCTATTTATAGACGTTATGGAAAGGAATTAGAATCCTATTAGGATACTAATTTATTTAATTAGAATCTTATTAAAAGTCTATTAAACAAATTCTATCTTTATTAGGATTAGGATTTAATCATAGAACAAATTCTAATAGCCTTAGGATTTGTATTGCACACAACCGCACACGAGCACGAGCACGAGCACAACCCGCGCAAGCCTCGCGGCCCACGCGAGTTGCTCTTGCTCGCAGCCCATGTCGCAGCCCCGCGTGCCGAGGCCGCTGCTGGGCATGGCCTTTGCGCTGGGCCTGGCGTGGCTTGGCTGTTGCGTGTGGTGCGTGTGGCTTGCTGGGCGATGGCCCGGCTTCGTGTTGGGCCTTCGTCTGGCAGGCCTCGTCCGATGCTAATTCGTACGATACGCTTCCGATTAAATTCCCGATTCCGGAATTCATTTCCGATACGAACAATATTTAATATTTCCGATTCCGGAATAAATTTCCGTTTCGAACAAATATTTAATATTTCCGTTTCCGGAATTATTTTCCGATTTCAATAATAATTCCGATTCTGACAATATTTCCGTTTCCGGTAATATTTCCGATTCCGGCAATATTTCCATTTCCAATAATATTTTCCGATACGTACCATGTTTCCGTTTCCGGCAACATCTACGACTAGGATAATATTTATATTTCCGATACGATCCATATTTCCGTTTCCGGCAATATCATCGTTTCCGGAGTATTCATTTCTTGCCTTTGACGATTTCAGCTCCCACTGAAACCAAGATCCGTCGATTCTGAATATCCATAGATGGAGTATTTAATTCCATTAAATACTTGATCCGTTTACGTACTATTTGTGTGACCCTACGGGTTTAGTCAAGAGTAAGCTGTGGATTAATATAATTAATTCCACTTGAACTGAAGCGGCCTCTAGCTAGGCATTCAGCTCACTTGATCTCACTGAATTATTAACTTGTTAATTAATAATGAACCGCATTTATTAGACTTAATATTAAATGCATACTTGGACCAAGGGCATTATTTCCTTCAAAAACCGCCCCTTGAAGGGAAAGAGCAATTCAAAGCCTCTTTACAAATAACACAACAAAAAAAAAACCCTACAATTCTGGCGACTCCACTGGGGAATTTCCAATTTCAATTTCGAAAATGCGAGCAGATTTCGAGCAACAAGCCACTGATCTGCTTAAGTACTGGATGCCAGCACTGGTGCCAGGCGCAACCACCTGCGCCAAATGCCGATGTCTGCATCCAGGACAGTGGCTCACAGTGGCATGTTGCCCACTTTTGCTCAACTTTTCGTGTTAGGAGTTAGTCTATTTTTGAATCTTGAAGGACACTCCCAAACCTCGAGAACGAATGCCGAAAAATGAGCTTTTCAAATACAACATTTAAGTAGGATTTCAATTTTTAATTCCTAGGCATTTCATGCATTTTTCGAAAACCATATTTGTGCAAAATGAATTTCTACCTTGCCCAAACGGATGTGTTCTACATTCGGGCTAGCCCCTGGGGCAACGAAATGGTGACTCACCATACGGGTCCCGACCAAAGTGTGTGACCATTTCCACGCCTACCGAAACTTGGCATTTACTTGACATTCCCGATGTCAAGTATGGAGGCCGTCTGCCGACACACACGTCCCTTAGACGGATGTGCAAGTTATCGCTGGATCCGTCTCTTAGTCAAGTACCTTTTGACACCCAAAGTCGACCACTTGCATCATACAAAAACTTAGACCGACCTTAGGTTGAGAACTTTGCATGTCGCATTCATATTCACGTTTAGTGTGACAACGTGCTATTTATGCATTGTGTGGACGTCTTTGCACCCGTGAATGGATAACCTCGAGTTCTAGCTTTGCCAAAACCAATTAGCCTCCAACTAGGAAACCAAACCCCTAGGAGCATCATTCAAACCTCATGCATCTAAATCACCGATTTAAGGTCTTTTAGGAGTGCCATTCCATTTGATTCAAAACCCTCAAACACGCCTCATGCACAAATGCCAAATTCAAAATTCGAATCCAACGGCGTCATAATGCCGGATTTTCCACTCCAAATTTCAAAACTTCAAAAAGCAATCCAACGGCGTCATAATGCCGGATTTTCCATTTCAAATCTCTATTTTCAAAGTTCAAAATTCAAATCCAACGGCGTTATAATGCCGGATTTTCTAGTCCAATTTTCTAGTTCAAATCCAACGGCGTCATAATGCTGGATTTTCTAGTCAAAATTTTGAGTTTCAAGTTTCAAGTCAAAATCAAATCCAACGGCGTCATAATGCCGGATTTTCTAGTCAAAACTTCTATTTTCAAGTTCAAAACTCCAATCCAACGGCGTCATAATGCCGGATTTTCTAATCAAAATTTCAAATTCCAAATTCAAATCCAACGGCGTCATGCCGGATTTTCGAGTTCAATCATTCAAGTCTTCAAACCTCAAGTTCGAGTTGCCAATTCCAATCTCAAAACCTCAAGTTCAAATGTCCAAACTCATGACCGGCGTAATGCCAACTTTTCGACTCAATCTTTCAAACCTCAAATTCCATGTTCAATCTTTTGAGCTTCAAGTCCTATACTCAAAGTTTCAAATGTTCAAATCCATGCCGTCGTAATGCCGACTTTTCCCATTCCGTATTTCAAACCTCAAGTTCGAAGTTCTAAAATCCAACCTTTCAAATCTCAAATCCTATATTCGAAGCTTCCAATTCCAAATCCATGATGACATAATTTTCCTCATTCAATCTCATTTTCGAACACTTCAAAATCTCAAGTCCACGGCGGCATGATGCCGGACTTTCAAAGTTCCAAATTCAAATGCCTCAAATCCATGGCGGCATAATGCCGGATTTTCCAAATTCAAGGCCTCATATTCTATATACAAGAGTGCGTCTTTTCCATCTTCGAATCAAATTCAAACTTCAAGCTCATCTTGAAGCTACAAAAAATCCTTGTCTTCCAAATACAAAATTCAAAACATTTCCAATGGGTTGAAAATCTCCTGAAATAATACAAACCCCTTTTCCAATACTACCAACGGGTTGAAAATCCCCTGAAATAATACAAGTTCAATTTTCCAATGGGTTGAAATCCCCTGAAATAATACAAATTCAAATTCCGCATTCTATTCCTGGGTTGAAAATCCCCTGAAATAATACAAGTCCAATTTTCCAACGGGTTGAAATTCCCCTGAAATATTCCAAATCCAATGGGTTGAAATTCCCTTAAAATATTGATGGGTTGAAATTCCCCAAAAATATTGACGGGTTGAAATTCCCTTGAAATATTACAAAATCAATTCCCTTTAAATCAGGTTGAAACTCCCCTAAAATACTTCGAAACCCAGCGGATTGAAATTCCCTTGAAATAATACAAAATTCAATCTCCTAATACAAGTCCAATTTTCAAAATGGGTTAAAATTCCCCTAAAATAGTTCAATTTCCAAAAGGTCGAAATGTCCTTTTTTCGATATTCTAAGTTCTAGTACAAAGAGTCAACTTCGACAAAAGAATGAAGGCTCCTCTCAAATATTTCCAACGGGTCGCAAATCCCGGATACAAAAACAAAATCCAAAATCCTGAATCTTCGGAGTGGCACTTAGAGTCAAGTCTAGGTCTCATTCATTGCATGCATATCATATCATGTGTCGGGAAGTCCAAGTTCTAAAGTTCTAAATCATATGGTGTGTCCTCTAACTAGGAGTCCAAGGATCCTGTGGGTTCGCCGAAGAGGAGAGAGGTTGAAAAGAACTCCATCAGCCCTAGCCTCACTCATAGCCGGCATCGAACGAGCAGCCAGTTCATCTCCTACAAATCAAACTTCCAGTCCCTTTCAAGAATCAGTCCAAATGTCTGCCCCCGATCAACTCACCCAACTCATAGCAGTTGTCGCCAGTCTCAGCACCAATGTGGAGAGCATAAGCAACCGACTGGGTATTGTGGAGCAGGCCGCACCCACCGATGACTTAACCAAGAAAATCGAGAGTCTGGTCAGTAAGGTCACCAATCAAGAGAACTATTTTGACACCTCAATGGAAGACAACCTCAAGGGGAAGGCGAATCTGCCAGACAAATTCTCCGCCAATGCCATTCCAAAGTTTAAGTCCACCGACAATCCTAAATATCACCTCAAGAACTTCAGAGCTACAAATGCCATCAAGGGAGTCGAACTCGAGCTATACCCCGTGGTATTTCCTATGTCTCTGGAACCTGTCTGCCAGAAATGGTACTATTCACTCAAGGAACATCAAACATGTACATGGGAAGCAGTTGCTCGAGCATTCATGGAGCAGTATCAGCCCAACATTCAACTTCAAATCCTTGTATTATTGGGGTTTTCCTTCTTTTTCTTTTTTTGAAATTTTCTGGATCTAAATGTCTGTTCTTTTTATGATGAAATTAATCGGAGAATACACATTACCCAAATTTATTTTGATAATATGAATAGAATAATATAAACTATATTTTGATGTATTGTGAAGTAGCAGTATGGGAAACATAGTCTATTGGTAAAGAGAACCAAACAATGGTATAAGATATAGAATCCATTCCAATGTGAACCAAACACAACTAGTTAGGAATGGGGATGTCAATCCATACCTCCCTGTTATGGATTTGCAATCCATTCCATTCCACTTTGTTGAACCAAAAGACCCCTAAGGTCTGTAAGTCCATAACCTAGGAAAACAACGTAACAACTACTAAACCAGTAAAGCACTTCCAATCAACCAAAATTGTACTTCAAGTCCTCATCCTCAAATCCAAAACTTTTATCATATAATAGTGATCAACGAGAAACTCTTTTTTATCTATCATCCCAATCATCAATAGCCAAATTTAAAAAATATGTGTCTGGTATGATGACTGTCCACCAAACCTCTTACCCCTTGTTCTGATGGATAAGAGAGTTTTATTGAATGATAACCTCATAATTTACCCGTCAAAAAAAATTATGTAACAAATTGGAAAAAATTGAGCATTAGTGCCTCCGAAGTCCTAATCAATAAGACAATACCCTATATTAAATAATCCTAACCGCCTATTCAAATCCCACATCTAAATAGCAAACAACTGAAGAATATATGTCCTTCACCCAAGGTGCATTAAGTCTAATACCAAGGTTCAGATTAATTGCGAACAATTAATTCAGTGAGATCAAGTGATCGGAACAGCTAGCTGGAGCAATGCTTCCGATCAGTGAGTTCTAATGAATATTAAGCTCACAACTTACTCTTGACTGAACCTACAAGGTCACACCAATGGCATGTAACGGATCACCGGATTAAATGAATCGGAAATTCATTTAATAGCTTTTCGGGAATTAGTTGGAAAACGTATTATACGATACGACCTTGCATCGGAATCGTATATCGTATCGCGAATATTCGTAAGCTAGGCGAAACTAATAAATCATATCGTACGACGGTGATTCTTCGTATACGAAACGATAAATAATATATCAGAAATATATTAATCACGGATACGAGGAGGCAACGCTGCCAGCCCAACGAGCCAAGGCGCGCAAGCGCGCAAGGCCCACTGGGCGTAGCAGCGAGCCAGCGCGCAAGGCCCATGCCTTTGCTGGGCGCACGCGCATGTGAGGAGTAGCAGCAGCAGCGCACACAACGCGGCCCAAGGCCCAGCGCCTGTGTGGTGCGCGCGTATGGGCTTGCTGTCCGGTTCTTGCCCTTGTGGCTTGGCCGGATAGTATTATAACCCAAGGGGTTATAATATTATTCTACACAAGTTTTCCTAACCTAATACACAATTCAGCCACACACATCAAACCCTAAGGAGGAGAGAGAAACCCTAATTCTCTCTCAGCCTCCATGGATGTGTTCTTCCCCAAAGCACAAACTCTTGAATGATTGTCTAAGCTACGATTATCAAGACGGATCTGAACATGTCGGTGAACCAAGTAGAGGAACGACAAGTGGAGTTCTTTGTTCGTTTTCATTGACATATTATTGTGGAAAACACGCTTCGAATGTAAGTTTGCTTAATCTGTGCTTTATACATGTTTCCTGGCTTTGGGGATTGTTCCGCACATGTTATTATGTTTAACTGTATTCCCCGACAGTGGTATCATGAGTCTTATGTATTCAAAGCATGAATTAGCATGATTATTATTGTTTTTGCATCCGTCGAAAATTTGGGATTTTTGTTGATTTTTCGGAATTTTTACGAATTATTGGATGAATTGCGTAATAATCAGGTCCGAAACAAAAAATGTTCGTTTTTTCGAATTTTAAAACCCTAATTTGATTGAAAACGATTTTCTAAGATCAACTCATGCGATCGGAATTGCAAAAACAGGCCTCGAAGTGTCGTTTTTTGGGCGTTTTTGTTAATTTTTCATTAAAAATTAAAAGTGTCGGACAGTAATTCAATTAAAAGGTCGACCTAAACTACTCGGAATTGCTTGAAATTTTGACACAATATTTCTGGGTCTATTCTTAATCTAGGGTAAAAATTTCAGATTTTTCCGATAAGTATAAACCCTAATTTTGCCTTTCCCCAATTCGTAAAATTTGAAACCCTAATTGAATTTTAATTAATTTTGGTTTAATAATTCGGTTAATTGAGAAAGGGGATATAATTTCATGGGTCAGTGGCTAAATTTAAAAATTATTGGATTAAAATTTTGAATGGTTTCGTTAATTTTAATCGCACTTAAACCAAATTATTAAAAATCTGAAATTTAATTGTTTATGAACGATTTAAAGCTTCGGATTTTATTAATTAAAAGTTCAAATTTTAATGTTGACTCTTTCGTTCATAAAATTTTGAATATTGTTAGCCCCTTGATTTAATATTTTACGAAATTGGATTGTCGTTAAAGTTTATTAAATCGTTAAAAATCGTTGTTTTTCAAAAATAAAAACCGTAACTTTTTGAAAAAATAAAATTAATGCAAGTTCGTGAAATTAAATTTAATTTTAATTGAGTTGGTCCATATCACGAACCAAAGGCACGAACACGAGCGTGGTGGACGTATGGCTCGTCGAGCCATACGGGCTACTACACGAAGGCCGAGCCGGAGCGACACGGGCAGCAGCAAGCGTGCTGCGTGCCTCGTGCGCGCTGGGCGAGGAAAGGGCAGGCGGGACGCTTGCGTGGCTGCGACGAAGCAAGGCGCGAGTCATGCGACGTCCAGCACACACGAACGCACAACACGCAGCGCAGGGGCAGCAGGGCTGCGGGCACGCGCGTGCGCGAGGGGCCTGGGGTGTGCGAGCCTTGCTCGTGCGCCTCTTGGGCCTCACGCATGGCATGGGGATGGGCGCAAGCCTAGCCCGACTACGTAATCGGACTTTTTTCGTTGAAATTTTTTTATTTCGTTGGGCTTCGTATATTTGCATTAATTTGGGCTAACGGGATATTTAATTTTAATATTTTATTTACTTGGGCCGGGCCGCGAGTTTTAATTTAATATTTCATAATTAATTATCCGGAATAATTATTGGTTTGAGTGGGAGCCACTAAATGAAATTAAAATGAAATAATTATTTTAATTATTTTCGTAGGTCGCATTATTTTAATTAAATTCAATTTTAATTAGAATAAAGTCTAAGGATTAATAATTTGGAAATTGATTAATCTTTTAGGACGCGTTTATGTGAACGTGAATTTTAATTAATTCACGTAAATACTTGCATATTAATATGGGCCATTCGTTTTAGCACACGAATGGGTGAATGCATAGAATATATATTTTATGTAATGCAGGTACTCCAAGTGACTAGTATGGCCAATTTAGGATAGTTAAATATGGTCTGCGTACTGTTCTATCTTTGAATGTAAAGTTTTAAATATGGTCTGCGTACCATGGAAATTTTGATGTAATTTATTATTTTCAAGTATTTCTAAGTTTAGAACTTTAAGTTAGCATTTGAACGAAGATTCAAGACGATGCCAAGCTAACAAGGAGGTGATGAAGATTGGATGCTTCAAGACAAGATGTTTTGGGCCATACTAGATCACCATTTATTTATGCAATTTAATATATATATATATTATATATATATATATATATATATATATATATATATATATATATATATATATATATATATATATATATATATATATATATATATATATATATTAAATTGCATAAATAAATGGTGATCTATATATATATATATATATATGTTATGCGTGAATGTATGAATGTATGTATGCTTTGCATGAATAGGTTGTTTCCTATGACTCGATTAGATTAAGTTCACTAAATAAACGAACCAACATAGAAACCACTAGGTCCAAAGTAATATTGAGTTTAATAATTGCCTTCCAAATCAAGCACTTACAAAAATCTAAGGATCTAAGGTAGTAGGTTTACGCTAAAGCGAGGTGCTATTTTAGTTGACTTAGGTGGTAAGGCGTCCTAAAGGAGCACGTTGATTGTGGTTTCAACTCAAACAACAATTGCATTATGTTGTGGCAACGAGATAAATTATGGCATTAATTTATCAACCAAGAGTAATTTGGAGATTACTAGCAATAGGTTTTGCTTACCTAAAATTTTAAACTACTTAAGACATGCTAAAGCTGCTTAAGGATTTAGGACTTTTGGGGTCTTGGAATCGTTTCATTCATTTTTGGACCATGTTTTATTTTTTGCATGAATGAAATGTTTAATAGCTTTGATGATTGCGTGAATGCTTTTATTTCAAGTTATTAAAGTATGATAAGTGTTTTTCTTTGCTAGTTCATTCTGTAGAATAGTACATCTTCAACCGTATTGCGTTTGGACAATAGAACTGCGATATTTCCTCGATCGATTGGTAACTAATTTTGAGAGCGATTCTCAAAGAAAAGGAGAGTGAGAGCGTATCTTGAATGCTATTTTCTTATAGTGATCTTCATGGTTGTTTTTAAACTAGAATTTGAATGGTAGACCAATTGGACCTCATATATTCAGAATACTGGGTAGTTTTGAAACAATGAAGTATTGAGTTAAAGACTCATGTATAACCAATGGTTAACAACCAATTTTCTTTTGATTTGATGATGAATTAGACTCATTGGATGTTGTCATTCAAAGTGAACAAAAGAAAGGGACTTTGTAAGTGTAACAAAGTAAGAAGATCAAGCAAAGAGTAAAATCTTTAGGACTATAAGAAAACGTGCTAGAAAGGATAGGAAAGGGGAACAAAAGAAATGAATTCAATATTCAATTTCTACCTAAAAGTTTGTGTTAAAGAGAAACGACTTAGCAAATAAACTCCTATGGTATTAGATTACCGTTTGAGGTTCTAAACTCTTGTTAAGAACTCAAATTCCGGGAGCTAAGTCTGGTAATCACTAGTAGAAAAAACCCCTGTTGCAACCCCCTTGTTGCAGCGTACATGTGTTAATACGCTTCAACAACCAGTCGGTCAACGCGGGTCAAACCCTTTAAAGGGTTATTGCAGCGTACAATTTAATTGTTCCCTGCAAAAAAGTTTGTTGCAGCGTACATTTTAAAAGCCCGCTGCAATAGCTCGTTTTTGTTGCAGCGTACTTGTTAAAGCCCCCTGCAATAACCCGGGTAAAAAAAATTTCGCTGCAATATTCGTTGAAACTAATTCAAAACAAATTAAGCATCTCTCACTCTCAACTCCCTTCTTCTCCCTTAACTTTCCCTGCGTCATCCCCTCAAAAAAAAACCCTTTCTCTTCGTCGGTGGTTCTAGCCTCCTCGCCAGAGGCCACCTATTAGCTTGCTCGGCCGTTGGTTCCAAGGAAAAACTTAGCTTGCTCGCGCCGGTGGTTTCAAGAAAGAAAGTTGCTCGCGTCCTATTTTCCGTCAACCTCTTCGCCGCGGCTACCTGTCCCCTCTTTTAGGTTTGCTCGATTCGTTTACCTGATTTTTGTTTTAAGAATTAGGGTTTTAAAAATCAGATCCTAAAGTGACGCGCCAAATTTAGAAGCGAGAGAGAAAGAGATTTAATGGAAAAGGGAATTGGGGAAGGAAAGGGTTTGGGTTGGCGCAGAGATGCCCATCGTCTAACTCGAATAAATGCACATGAATTCGACACCGGGAAGAAATCCAGGTACAGTTTTTATCATCATTCTGCCTTTTGATTTCGATTCCAATTTCACAACTAGGTTTTGGTATTGTAGATGTCGAGTTGCAATTTCTAATCAATTGGAATTGCGGAACTTGATTTTGGTGGATTCATACATTTAATTTTGTTTGTTTGTTTGAGTCCTATTCTTGATGTGCGGAAAAGGAAGGCGGTTCGATTGAGCAAAGATGTCGACTCCAAACGTCGCCAAATTAACAATGGGTAAAATTTTCTCTTAAGCACCTTAATTTATGCACAATTTCAGTTTTCTTTGTTGTTGTTGTTGTTGCTGCGAATTTGAACATCATTAACTGGGTTTTTCCATTAAGTAATGATAAAGTGTGAGCTACTGTATAATTGAGTTGGTTATGCTTGTGAATTTGTTTGTTTTGATTGAATTTAAAGCCTTTTATGTGGGGGGATTGGCAAAGGAACCATGGGTCAGCTTTTAATTGGGGATTCAGTTCATAGATTCGATTGTATGGTTTGGTTAATAGAGGATCTCATTTTCATGTGTTATTTTTCCTATGCTAAGAAACTCCTGAGCAAAGATAATTACATGTTGCAACCAGTTACTGTGTAGAAAAGCAAGGAATTCTGGAAATCAAATATACACAAAATTTTTGTAATTGGTTCCATTAGATAGTTGGATTTCATTGTTCTGCATTCTAATGCCAATCTTTTCCTCCATTTATGTGATATTTTTGTTTATTTGGTAGTCTGTGTATCATGAATGTAATCATTGTTTATTATAAGACGACTAGTAATTTGATTTCTTCCACAAGTATATTTGGTGTGGTCTTATTAGATGTGGGATTGGATAATGAAACATGAGCCGGTGGTTTCAAGAAAGAAAGTTGCTCGCGTCCTATTTTCCGTCAACCTCTTCGCCGCGGCTACCTGTCCCCTCTTTTAGGTTTGCTCGATTCGTTTACCTGATTTTTGTTTTAAGAATTAGGGTTTTTCAATTCGTTTTTAGGGTTCTTTGCGTTTGTTCAATTCTTTTTTAGGGTTTGTTCAATTCGTTTCTTCAATTCATTTTTTCAATTCGTTTTTAGGGTTCAATTCGTTTGTTCAATTCGTTTTTAGGGTTTGTTCAATTTGTTTTTACGGTTTTTTTAATTTGTTTGTTCAATTCGTTTGTCCAGTCACTGTAGCTAGGCCTAACATGGTAGGAGTATGTGAGAGACACTGACAAAATAAATCAATGTAACAATGCAACTATTTTCTATGCGCATCCTCTGCTAGATTTTCCTGTATATAGACTTAGTGAGGTAGTGTACAGTTGTTGTCACTGACTCATTGGTTTGGCTTAACTTCCCTTGCTTTATTCCAAATCATGTTTTGATGACGAGTTCTGGTCTTCCCGTTATGATTATATTTTGGCCTTCATCTCTGTTCCACATTACAAGCTTTTTGCTTAAAAGACATCCTAATTTGAAAGTGTAACAATTTTTTTCATGAAAGTACTATTCTTAGAGGTCGTACCCAGTTATTCTCATAAAGTTGTGAGATCTCGGTAGAGTCCAAGAAGTCAATGATCTCTTTGCAGCTACCATTTTTCCATATGATATGTAAGGTCGGTTATTAGTTTGTTGTAGTGTAGATTCCGGGTGATAATCATTCTGGCTTGTGAGTATAATTTTTAGGTCAGCATAGCTTCTTCATCCCTGAAAATAAATCATTCGTGATAGCCTCAATCTCAAAATAGTATAATCCCCTCCCCCCCCCCATTTGTATATATGTTTTAAGTTTTTAACAGAAGATTGATTAGTTAATTCGGCTTTGGTAGGCTGTCGTTCATAGAGCTAAGAACTCAAAATATTCAGCTGATGAGGATATGGAGGAGACAGATGTTAAAGATCCAAATTTAAAGCAATCTCTGGAGTCTGCTACTTCTCAGATTAGCCAGCTAGCTCTTTCTAATAGTCCTACTGGTAAATCTTCACTGAATTCTATTGTGGGATCAGATACGGCCAATGCAGGTGTAGATATTGACTTTTTGACTTTTTATGTCTGTACATTGATGATCTGCATGCAGGTGTTGCCAATCTTGCAGCTGTTTTTCTGTTCCCGCTTTTCATAAATTATTTTCAGATGGGTGTCACTGGAGCAGCCACTGCCACTGTTGTGTCTCAGTATGCACTTTCTTCCTGAAGTCTGTTAGTCGGCTTTCTTTTAACTATATTGGTAATCATGCTGCTTGTTTGTGCTCCAGATACATAGGTAGCTTCTTGATGATTTGGTTTCTTAGCAAGAGAGTAATATTATTACCTCCAAAATTTGGAGATCTGAAGTTTGGGGTCTATTTAAAATCTGGTGAGTGTCAGAGAAATGTTTATGGTTATTTTCTGTTTTTGATTCTTTATCCAACACATTGATTTTAATAACCTTCTACTTAATAATCACCATTACAAACTTCTTAAATTAGTCTGCTTCAGTGGCCATTGTTTGTACCTACTTAAAGTGTTACTCGTACATGTTTGGATTGCCGTCTGTTTCCTTATGTTTACCTTTTTTCCAGGTGGATTTATGATTGGAAGAACTGTGGCTGTTTTGATAACTATGACGATTGGGACCTCGATGGCTGCTCGTCAAGGTCCTCTAGCTATGGCTGCTCATCAAATCTGTATGCAAGTGTGGTTGGCTGTCTCTCTTTTAACTGATGGATTGGCCGCATCTGGTCAGGTATGAGCTTTCATCTAACTAGGAGGTTCGATATCCAGGCTATAGGTTTTTCAGGCATCTAGACTACCTCTATTCTACAGTGCTTGTCCATTATGATTTATGATTATCACAAAAGTTGAAGATTGTGAATAATGTGTGGGTTTTAACCAAATAGGAAAAGCTTCTTGGATTAATAAGCATTTGTTGTTGTCCAAAGATCCTGATTTGTGAACAATAAACCAAATAGGAAAAGCTACATATTTTCTCAGAGTATTACACTTATTACATGTTTAATATGAATAGTTTTAACTTTCTAACACTCATTCCAATCTACTTATGCAAATTTAAGGCTTGTTTGGTCGTTATAGGTCATATTAGGCTAAAATGAGGCTTTTTTGCTCCCAAATATGAAATAAAGAACCTTAGGACTCATTTTAAACATATTAAATGTTTTATATGATTAGTTTTAACTTTACAAGACTTAATCCAATCTATTTATGCACATTCATGACTTCTTTGGCCGTTATAGGTCATATTTAGGCTAAAATGACATTTTCGCTCCCAACTTTGATCTAACGAACTTAAAAACTAATTTCAAACTTATTACATGATTCATATGATTATTTTTAACTTTTCAAGACTCAATCCTATCTATTATGCACATTTGAGACTTGTTTGGTCGTTATAGGTCCCAACTATGAACCAAAGAACCTAAGGACTCATTTTAAACTTACTAAATGTTTTATATGCTTATTTTTAACTTTCTAGGACTCATTCCAATCCATTTATGCACATTTAAGGCTCATTGTGTCGTTATGGGTCATATTTAGGCTAAAATGACATTTTCGCTCCCAACTTTGAACTTAAGAACCTAATGACTCATTTTAAACTTATTATATGATAAATATGCTTAGTTTTAAGTTTCTAAGACTTATTCTAATCTACTTATACCCATTTAATGCTTGTTTGATCGTTATAGGTCATATTTAGGATAAAATAAGGCATTTTCGATCCCAACTTTAAAATAAAGAACCTAAGGACTTATTTTAAACTTATTACATGTTTAATATGCTTAGTTTTAAGTTTCTAAGACTTATTCTAACTACTTATACACATTTAAGGCTTGTTTGGTCGTTATAGGACATATTTAGGCTAAAATGACATTTTCGCTCCCAACTATGAACCAAAGAACCTAAGGACTCATTTTAAACTTACTAAATGTTTTATATGCTTATTTTTAACTTTCTAGGACTCATTCCAATCCATTTATGCACATTTAAGGCTCATTGTGTCGTTTTAGGTCATATTTAGGCTAAAATGACATTTTCGCTCCCAACTTTGAACTTAAGAACCTAAGGACTCATTTTTAAATTATTATATGATTAATAAGCTTAGTTTTGAGTTTCTAGGACTTATTCTAATCTACTTATACCCATTTAATGCTTGTTTGATCGTTATAGGTCATATCTAGGCTAAAATAAGGCATTTTCGCTCCCAACTTTAAAATAAAGAACCTAAGGACTCATTTAAAACTTATTACATGTTTAATATGCATAATTTTAACGATCTAAGACTCGTTCCAATCTATTTATGCACCTATAGGCTCATTGGGTCGTTATAGGTCATATTTAGGCTAAAATGAGCATTTTCTCTCCCAAATTTGAAATAAAGAACCTAAGGACTCATTTTAAACCTTTTAAATGATTAATATACTTAGCTTTAAGTTTCCAAGACTCGTTCCAATCTATTTATGCACATTTAAGGTTCATTGGGTCGTTATAGGTCTTATTTAGGCTGGATTGACATTTTCGCTCCCAACTTTGAACTAAAGAACCTAATGACTCATTTTAAACTTTTTACATGTTTAATATGCATATTTTTAACTTTCTAAGACTCATTCGAATCTATTAATGCACATTTAAGGCTCATTGGTTCGTTATAGGTCATATTTAGGCTAAAATGATATTTTCGCTCCCAAATTTGAACTCAAGAACCTAAGGACTTATTTTAAACTTTGTACATGATTAATATGCTTAGTTTGAAGTTTCCAAGACTTATTCCAATCTATTTATGCACATTTAAGGTTTGTTTGGTCGTTATTGGCCATATTTAGGCTAAAATGAGCATTTTCTCTCCCAAATTTGAAATAAAGAACCTAAGGACTCATTTTAAACCTTTTAAATGATTAATATACTTAGCTTTAAGTTTCCAAGACTCGTTCCAATTTATTTATGCACATTTAAGGTTCATTGGGTCGTTATAGGTCTTATTTAGGCTGGATTGACATTTTCGCTCCCAACTTTGAACTAAAGAACCTAATGACTCATTTTAAACTTTTTACATGTTTAATATGCATAGTTTTAACTTTCTAAGACTCATTCCAATCTATTTACGCACATTTAAGGCTCATTGGGTCGTTATAGGTTTTATTTAGGCTAAAATGACATTTTCGCTCCCAAATTTGAGCTACATAACCTAAGAATTCATTTTATACCTTTTACATGATTAATATGCTTAGCTTTAAGTTTCCAAGACTATTAGGACATTGTTATTAGTTGCTTGAATGTTAAAGTGTGATATTTAATTTGAATTTAATCTAATGCTTAGTTGAAATTTCTGTTTTTGTAAAGGTCTACACTCCGAGGAATGCGCCTATACTAGTGAGGAAATTGATGTGGTTCGTGAGCAACGGGCTAAGTGTTTTACCCGCAAGTATTTACTATTGGCTTGAGCGCGCTTGATCGAGGTGGTTTAGTTGTTATAGAACAATCGTTTCCATTAAAATGTATGCGTACATTGAAATTGGAACGTATATTTGAATGTAGTACGTGCACTTTGGTTTTGGGATATATATATATGTATACAAAACACCAGTTATTGTTTTTTATATTTGTTCTACAGGTTGCGATATTTTATTTATATTTGTTGACAGGTTCCTATATTTGGTGCAAGACACCCTAGGTATAGATAAATAAAACTAAAATTTTCCCGCCAAAAGCACAGCTTTGTTGCAGGGGGCATATACTTGTTCGCTGCAACAAGTGTGTAAAATTAGGCAAAAATCAAGACTTGTTGCAGCGTACAAAATGATGTACGCTGCAACAGACTGGTTTGTTGCAGCGAACAAAATGATGTACGCTGCAACAGACTGGTTTGTTGCAGCGTACAAATAAAAGCCCGCTGCAACAAACCAGTCTGTTGCAGCGTACATCATTTTGTACGCTGCAACAAGTCTTGATTTTTGCCTAATTTTACACACTTGTTGCAGCGTACATGCAAATGTACGCTGCAAAAAAGTACTTTTCGCAGCGTACATTGTACGCTGCAACAAGTCAATACTTGTTGCAGGCCCCCCAGTTGCAGCATACGATGTACGCTGCAACAGGGGTCTAAAAGCCCGCTGCAACAAGGGTTTTTTCTACTAGTGAATTGACCTAAGCTACAAATGGGAAATGAAGCAAAGTTGTGCTACATTAACTGTACGGTCATCATGTTTGTTGTAAAGTCCTTCTAAAGGCTGGAACTTAATGGTATTATGTTCCATTAATCATCATAATCAATTTCTGCCTGGACAACGGAAAGACTCGCATTCAAAGTAAACAAAATCATTCGTTAAGTGTTTATTTGAATGAAATGGTCATTTAAGGGTTGAGTCATATGATTGATTAATAAACAAACGAATCTCTTCACACTCAAACTTCAGAAGGTTCAAATCAAACATTTTGATTTGTGTTCCACATATCTTTGGCCATGTCGTACGACCATATCAACAAGTCAACATTCTAAGATTCCATGGCATGGATTTCTGAAAGTTGGTTAATTTAAGACACGTGGGTCTTGCTTGTTGAACATGACATAGAAATGGACTATTGTTAGAAGTTTCTAGACAATGAATTTCATGGGCCAAAGATGGATTTTATGACTTACCTATTTCACAAGAATTTGAAAAAATATGGCTATATTTACTCAAAGTGAAATGTGTGAAATGCTTCAATGTAATTCACAAAAGGGTATAAAATCAACTTGGCAAGAATTTTGGAACATCTAGGCTGGTCAAGGTGATGTTTGCATGAGCCAAAAAGATTATCTAGATTGTTTATATGGCATTATAACAACCGAAGCTCCATAAGAATATGGTATGTCCAAATGGAGAAATCGGAATCCATTCGATTAACGATAATCACGACTATTTTCCTATATAGTTCCTAAATGATACTCTCAAGTGACTATCACACTAAACAAGGTTGTCAAAGCTAAGGATAAGATGTCATAAGGATTGAACTTCGTTTCAGTACATCTTTTCAGTACATATATATCTAGGGTTGTCGAACCCAGTGGGAGTTAGTGTTTACGTCAAACAAACTCAAGGATAGATATATGTTTCTTTATGAGCGACTCATAGAAACAAAAGGTATTGATTCTACCACAAATCTGAGAACATATGGTTGTTGCTTAATATAATGTCTTTTAGGAAACCATCATATTTCCAAAAAGGCAAGTGGGAGAAAAATGACCTCGAATGGACTTCGAGTCAAGCAACAAACAAATGTAGGAAACTTAGGAGTCTTTGGAAAAGCTCCGTACTTAGAAGCCTTTGGAAGAGCTTCATGAAGACTTTAGAAGGGCTTCAAGAGAATCCTAATACTCAAAGGACTTGAGTAATGTCTTTATAGACACAAACGTTTGATGTTCAATACCTAGATAAATCGTATAAGGAATAGAATTTAACCAAGATAGATACATAGATATATTGAGGAATGAAAACTATGAAGACTTTGAAAAGTGCTTCAAAAACATACGACTTACAGGTTAGCTACGATGAAATAAAATTCCCAAGTATGGTTTGAGGCCATCAAAAACATAAGTATGGTTCGAGGCCATACAAAATGGTTTGAGGCCATTTCATCCAAAATACCTTCATCTTAAAGAATCAAATCTATGATTTGGTTGATTTGCATAAAGGGTTTACTCCCATTGGTTGCAAACATGTTTTCAAAACATACAAAGATGATATTGTACACACATACAAAAGAGAAGCTAGATTGGTGGTTAAAGATTGTAAACAACTTCACGGCGTTGATAATGTTGAAATCTTTTTCACCAAGTCGGAATGCTTGAACTATTTTGGATAAATCTAGCAATCATTGCATATGGCAATATGGCAATTGGAAAACGAAACACCTTACTCAATTGGACTTGTAGAAAGGAATTGTGTACATCACACAATGTAAAAGTTTTGGGTGCTAGATAAAAGAGCAAGCTTAAGAAATCTATTCGTAGATTAAAGCATGCAAGTGGGAATTGGACCATATTTGTCTAAAAGGCTATTGAGCAATCATAGCTTTATGAAAATATGGATCATCTTATAAATGAGGAGTTTAGTGGGAGGTAAGTCAAGTTTATTGGTTCTATTGAAGATGACATTCAAATTCTAAATGGTTAGATTTGAAAGTATTGTCAATATTAGAACCATGGCGAAACTTAGAACATACTGGGTTAAAGATCTATTGGATAGGATCTAAAGCGTTGTTTGGATTCTGTAAAAGTAATTACTAAATCAAACACAATGGAGAGACTCAAAAGAGACTCTCAACCCATATGATGTAAGTCTAAGTTATGAATGCTTTAACTAAGTATAAAGCTAGGCTGTTATCACTAGAGTTAAGCATGAAGGACCTTGAAGAGGTGCCTTCACCTTATGTCACATGGCAATGCCAAGATTTTAGCAAAGATTCAGTATCTCTTGAGACAGAATAAAGCTAAAAGTTACATGGATAGATTTTAAAATGCGAATGGTTTTTGCATTACAATCAATCATGTATGATGTGATATATAGATCGCCAAGAAAACTCGTGAACATTGGATAGTGACGAGTTTATACCAATCTCTATTGATCTAGATCAAAGATCATTGGAACAGCATCAAGAACATCCAATACATTTGGAGATGTAGGATGAGCACTTGATAAGAGGAAGTGAAGATAACTAAAGTTTTGATGCTACATGCATTTGCCTAAGAAAAAGTTGAATCTTGTTATTAGGCAAACCACAAACAAACACGGGCAATTAGGCGTCGTGATTAAAAGGTGGTAACATAGGTTCTAAACCATGTGTGATGCATGGGAAACTGAATCAATGATTAGTTACCAAGTTCTCAGTTGAAAGATGTATCTCCCACATCTATGTGAACTGGTTGGAGCATTCCAAAAGGAAGCATCATTTGAAATTCTACATAATTGAAATGAATTCATTGTTGCCTAAGAAGCAATGAAAGGGAATTGTTTTTAGTGGGAGTTCTTCAATGAACTCAGGTTGATCACAAGTCTGCTACCTGGATGATTTTATATTTTAGATATGATTATCATCCTAAACATCAACAAAAGACTAGATCATTCTAGAAACATATTCAAAGATCTTTTCATCTTACATCGAAAGGCTTTCGATAGAAAAGATGCTAAGGATAGAAAAGTATGATAAACTAAACCTCTGCATTAAATAAGACACAACATTCATATGCAGAAATGGAATCAAGTTTGAGTTCCATGAATGTTTTAAGTATTGGGTGAAAGGCCTATATCTGTAAAACATTAAATGCTTGATTTTGGGTTTGAGGCCCACAAATTGGTAAGCATTTGGTTTAAACATTTATCGTTTATGAAATTATATTTCATAGTTCATTTAATCTTGGTTTAGTATTAAATGATAAGTCCATGTGATTCAAATCATTCAAATGGGATGTCAAGATGGATTCTTCAATAAAGAAACACCCATAAGTGAACTTGAATATTGAAGTCACAAAGGATCCCTAATCCAAGTCATTGAAAGGTGGACGACCAATGACTAATGAAGATTAGATTGCAAGTAGATTACTTAGTTCTGTTTCTTGAACTAGAGTGACTGGATGTCAGAATCTTTTGCATAGATACTTATTGGATCTTGTATCGGATTGACCATGAGAACACTTTAAGATATTAAAATCATGTCATAGGTAGTTCTCATTAATGGTGATTAGAACCCGTTCCTCAGAACATGAGCGATTATGTCTGCGCGTTTGAGAATTAGTTCGCTTTGATACTAGCTAAACGTCGCACCGTAAAAGGAGGCTATAAAAGCAGTTATTGGGCGTACTATGAATCAAAGTGAGTGTTCATAGATTGCAAGAATGGATTTTCCTCCTATCTTTGATAGGATATGGTGTTTGTTGTGTAACAAGGCCTCTCGGAGAGTTAGATACTGTAAAATGCATGGCCGTGCTCAGAATGGTTAGGCTTAACCTTCTGCAAAAGTTTGACAGTTGAACTCTATAATCCGAGAAACACTTCTGGACCTAATAAGGATGGCTTGGATCTTACCTTATGTTCAGTAAGTAACACTAAGTGACAAAGGAATATGGATGCACACTTGTCTGAATGACAAGTGGGAGATTGAAGGAAATATGTCCTTCACCCAAGGTGCATTAAGTCTAATACCAAGGTTCAGATTAATTGCGAAACGACTAAATACGCTTGCAAAGTAAGACAATCTAAAGGTCCACCCTAGGCCTACTAAAATTAAAGGTCCACTATAGGCCTACCAAACGAGGCTCACTCAGTTTCGCCTCGTGACTCAAAGACCACAACCATCTACCTTTTAGCCCAAATTAAAAATTGAAGAATTTATGTTGGGGAGGAATCCCAAGAAAAAAGAAAGAAAAAATAGAAAGAGAAAAGGGAGACCGAAAAGAGCAAGCCAGGGAATACTTATCCCGTAGTGCAACATTTACCTAAGTAAACGAAGGAAAAGAATTGAGTCAACCAATCCAAATCATAAAATTCTACGATGTCTACCCTTTCCAATCCTTATGCTCTTAGACGCCTTAGCTCTGGGGTCCCTGTTCAGCTCATTTTAACCTATCCATGTTCTCATTGCCATGACCCAAGAAACCATTACCTCGACTCTTGTTCTCGAACTCGTTGTCAACCGCAAACCACGCACGGCCATTGACACGTGCGTCATACCCCTTATTTCCAAAACCTGCTCTTATACCACCATTAGCATAATGACCATATAACTTGTGTGGATACATCCTGTTGATATGCCCTTGAGCCGTCCCCATGCTGTTCATTGGCCTTGGTTGATGTAAACTCGTGACACTAGCACGAAGCTGCAAATTGTGAGCCCTAGCAGATATAATCCTCATGCTTGACCAACACCTATACAAATTCTCCTATCTCATTCAACCCATCTTTCAAGCCGTCTTGAGTCACAAACAAAAAAGGAAACAAACGAAAAGTGCAAAAAAAAATAATAAAATGTGAATAATAAAAAAGAAACTCTGCAAAAGCGCCTCTAAAGTTAGTCTAAAAAGAAAAATAAAGAAGCATTTAGCGCACCAAAAGAATCCGTCCCAGGCCTGGGCGCCCAGAAACCATTTTCAGCGCCCAGAGCTGGGCGCCGAAATCTTTAGCGCCTAAGCCTGGGTGCCGAATCTCTCTGCTCGCTGAAAAATTTGTCCAGAAGTGCTCGTCATTTTATCCGCACATGCACGGAAAAATAACGAACACTTGGAGGGGTACAACACGTATTCAGGTATACGTACCAAAAAGAAAACACATGAAAAGAAAATACATGTACTCAAAAATATAAAACAAATTTTTTGGCTTACGGCAAGGCAGCAGATTTAAATAATAATAAACTTCACTTATTCTACCGTTTCAAATAAAATGTTTCCACCTCAGAACATACTTATCGAATTCGGCATTCTAAAAAACCATTTTATAGGCTAAGAACTACGCAAGACCTGATTCCAAATTAAAATTATTTAAGGCGGATACGTAGGCAATCCATGATTCGGTCCAACCAATTTGCAAAAAATATTAAAAGCCTATAGAATAACAAGAATAAAGAATAGAAGTCCTTTATTGAAATTTAATTACTTGCAATCCAAGTCGAAAGAAAAATTTAAGTCAAAGAAAGAATCCAAGTCACCAAGATGCCAAATTAATGAGCACACATCGAAAAATAATAAGGGCACGTACCCTTGCCAGAAGGAGCACTCACACTCCTAGGCACTTAGCCAAGACTCAAAAGATCACTCTGCCTCAATTGAATGGGGGCTAACGCAAGCGTCCATGACCTCTAAAGTACTCGACTTGACCCTCCCTAAAGCGAACTAACTCACTTAAAGACTTTCTTTCACCACTAGACACAGTCATGATCGCCAACAAGTAGTAAGGGCAGTAAGCTTGCAATAAGGAGGATTGTTCTACGGCATCGCCCCATCGTTCCTTCGAACTCAGGGCACCCGTTCATGGTAATTCAAATGCTTGCTAATCCCCTTTGAAAAAAAAAGAAACAGACATTGTGAATAGGACTTGGCACTTAACCAAGGCTCACCCTACTCAGACATATGACACAGGGCATCTAAAATCGAAATCTAAAAGCATTATTAATGGGAAGACATAACAGTAACTGGGGGCTAAAAATTAAAATGAAAGAGATAGGGAAGGAACTAAGTATACCTCGACCTTTTATACAGACATACACCAAGTAAATCTAAGTCAATTTGAAAACGGTTTATATTCCCGCAATTTTGGAAAAGATGGCCCTAAAGCCTAAAGCATATGCCAAACGGGCACAAGTATGTCTTGACGCCTGCACCCTGGCTTCCAGCAAATCCTTAGACAGCATTCCAAAAATCGTAACAGTATTTTGATTCACTCATGTAATCTTGTACCAACCCTTCTATAAGTCAAACTTACTTAGGACACCTCGGATTGTACACAGTAGGATTCGGATTTTAAATAATTTCCATATAATTTTCAAAGACTTCTTCGAACATAATAAAGAGTCGTTGGTTTAATCTAAGTATGCGTTTATCCCGATGTTACAAGTGAGTCAAAAAGATTTCTAAATATGATTATGGGTAAAAGAAAGGCACCTAACTTTTGGTCAAGGCACACTTCCACATGTTACTACCTTGACCATGGCGATGTCGCATAATACGACATTTACAAGAGAAGTAGCAGGTCACTACTCGAACGTACCCCGCACTAGACGAGTCTGGTTCAAACTATACATGATTCGTGTCACCATGAATGCATAAAAACGTATGCAAAGCATTATAGCACCAAGCCAATCCCGCAGCTACAATTGGGGGCTTGAGAAAAAACACTCTAAAAATGCTCGAAATGACGATTTTATCGCAAATTCTCGACGCTAATGCTATACATATGTCATAGGGGCTCAATCCTAATCTTTAATCGTGCAAAACGAACCTTAGAATGGCTACAACCCCTCCCAAATTCTAAAGCACTACTTAGAGTATATAAAGTCGGCCCACTAACAAGGGTAACTGAAAATCGCGAGTCACCGAAACTCCGATCAAACCCTGCACATAACGCTCGCCCTATAAAGCGCCCGTTACACAGTCTACATCGTTCCAAAGCAAAAACGAAAGAAAAAAAAAGGGAATAAAAAAAACTGTCAAAATTCTGCCCAGGAATCATTTTCAACGCCCAGAGCTGGGCGCCGATATCTTTAACGCCCCAGCCTGGGCGCTGAATCTTTCTGCTAGCCAAGTTTTGCCCAGATACAAAAATAAGAAAGAAACACCTATGAATCATCGCATCGAACGAAGTAATAAGCCGTGCAAACCCACGCAGAAGGTGCTACACTTGTTCGAGCACCTGAACGATTCAGCACGATGAAGTACTCCAAATAATGATATCCCAACACTTGGAGGAATGTTCTAAGACACGCCGTTAGGCCACACAAGCCTGCGTTGCACCATAATCCAACAGTACAAGTCCAAAAAAGGGTAAGGCACATTGCACTAATGCAAGCACGACCAAGAGTAAGAGGCAAAGACTACTTATCGCCCAAATGCAAGCCACACGACTTCTACATTAAGGATAAAAGGTAGCAAAACATTACCTACCACGGAAGGGATAGCTCGCACCTACACGAGCGAAACCCCAAGGCATCTTTCTCGAAAGAACCTACAAAATCGTACGCCAAAAGGAAGCATCCCAACATGCATACTTGGGGGCTCCAAGCTACGAAACAACCATAACAAAATAAAAATCTCGAAGCAAATGTTTGAACAATCGAAAGGGCACGATGTTTGAGCCCACTTCATGAATGGACCTGACCCCTATCAAGCTTCTAAGCAAACTATTCAAAATCAGTCGTTGCTCAAAAAAAAAAAAAAATGAAACAATTCAAGCAATCTGATTAATGGACCGCACACAATGGCCATTCTATGAACGCTCGTTCGCACATACATATCATTGTGAGGGGGTCGAAAAAGCGCGAGGCTAATGCGTGACCTTGTCCCTCGTGGGTGTGACGATTCTTTTTATTCAATCAAGTGTAATTGGATTTCCTGTGAGTATACACCCAATTGACTAGTAATATAGGAGTCGCCATTCAGTTTTTAACGACAATGAGAAAAACTGACAAAACCCGGTTATCGTGACATAAAGGGAGTGCAATTATGTTTGACCACGACGGTCGTAGGTTCCCTTGTGATCCCTGGTGTGGGGATCTCTCATATACACCCGCAAGGTAGAGATTGAGGGTTCGGGGGACTGTAACTACCAAGAGGAGTACTTCGCTCGTCGATAACTCCAGAGGCAGGATATCCTTACTAGCTCAGCATAAATAATTGAAGGGACATGCATTAACTATTAAACTAATCTGAGTTGATTTTAGCAACATGCAACATATAACACTAATTCGATCGTGATTATCTGATTTAAGTAGCATTAAGGGACCTAGCATGATAATCCGATTTCCCAAAAATATTATATTTGTTAGGCGTGATAGAACAATCAGATTAGGTTAGTTTAACAGTTCATAAAAAGGGCGAGGAAAGCAGTTAAATTATCGAAAAGGGATACGTTACGACGCACCCTTGAGAGGTGCGTCACGGTTCTCAGAAAACTAACCACTTTGACTTTGCTATTTCTCCTTTTTATTTAACGAATCTCAATTATGGGACAGGATACGTTCTGTTCGATTTATGGATCGATTGCGACAGAACGCGTGAACAGTTTCGCAGCGAGAGGCTTAGGCTAAGGATTGGAGTCAATACTCTGAATATAATTGTGTGTTGTTGTGTGTTCTTTCACGTCGAACTTAGGGGCCTATTTATAGGGAAGAGTTCGTGGAAAGATAGAATTGCAGAGTTCTAATCCACACAGAATTAGGAAAAAACACGTACCCAGGTATTTTCAGCGCCCAGGCCTGGGCGCCGAAGATTTCGGCGCCCAGAGCCAGGCGTTGAAAATAGGGTCTGGGCTGTTTTCTCTAGTCAGATTCGGATTCCTGCAATCCGTAGAGTTTGAGATTAATTCGAGTCTTTTAGCGCGTATCAATTTTATGACGGAATGCGTCTGGGCCCGTTACGAACTCTAGGCTCGTTAGGATTTTAATTAATACGTAACTCTTATTTCTGAATCATATTAGGAATAGGATTCTCGCAGTTTTCTATCTCATTTAGGATTTATGTTGGAATGCAACACCTAATTCTGACAGGTTTCTATCTTTTATGATTTGCCACTTTTAGAAGCTACCTTTTACGGCAGTTACTATTTTTAGCAGGTTTCCATAAATAGCAGGTTTCGGGTGAAATGAAATGGGGAATCGAGATTCGTTTATTTTATAGGAGATGCGTTGTCAAGTGGAGATTTACGCTTTCATCATCGAACCTTTCCATTGCGGGAACGGGGACAAAAGTAGGTGTCTACAGTTAGCCCCCACTTTGACTGAGTCTTGGAGTAAGACGATGGTCAAAGTATTAGACGGAGTGCGTCACACAAGCCATGGTGTATGTGACCTGTTTTGGGAGGGTCTCACGAGCCCCCAATGATAACATTTGACTTAAGGGTCATCACTTGAAGTGTCGACATATCCCTCACGTGTCATTGGGATTTGTCAACTGATAGTATAGAAACTTCCTCACTTTGTCATTGGAAGGATATAAAGGTGCGTAGAAACTCCCTCACTTTGTCATTGGGAGTAGCTACAGATGTTTTCGAAATTAAAGCTGTAAAGTGTAATTGGGCCTGGCCAAGCCCAATCACGAGGTAAAACGTTTTAAAGATTCTCATTTTCAGGGCTAGCTAAACGAGAAAACCCCCTTGTTTTTATAGGACGTAAAACGAAGGAAAATCCAGCACATCGTTCTTTTTTGGAAAAACGGAAAACCAATCCTTTAATTTTTGGAAAATGGGAAAACCGAAAAAGGTTATCACTGCAGCGACTAAGGACCTGCGCGGTTAGTGACGCAGACTCCGCCCTCTGAAGGTGGGCGAGCCTGTCCGCTGAGGGTGGACGCCCCGTCCGATAGAAGTGGACGAATTTGTTTTGATGTTTTGAAAATAAGGACCTACGCGGTTTGTGACGTAGACCCCGCCGGCTGAAGATGGCGAACCTGTCCGCTGAGGGTGAACGCCCCGTCCGATAGAAGTGGACGAATCTATTTTGAAATTTATTTTGCTTTTTTGAAAATAAGGACTTACGTGGTTTGCGCCGTAGACCCCGCCGGCTGAAGATGGCGAGCCTATTTTAAATTTGAAGACTTCTTTTTTCGAAAACCGAGGACCTGCGCGGCTAGTGACGCAGACCCCGCCCGCTGAGGGTGGGCGAGCCCATTTTGAATTTCTTATTTTGCCTATGTAGAAGGGCTTTCGTGATTACAACCTGTTGGTGGGTCGTAATACTTCCTGATTAGATGTGTCCTATAAGTGGGTCCACACTGTGTATATTTTTGTTTAACAATATTTTTTATTTTTATTTTTTCAAAATACCGTTTTTTTTTGGGAAAGAAAATATCAAGATAACGGATATCTTACACAAAATAGGGGAGTACGCGTGCCCGACAGCGAATATTCGCTGTCTGGGAAGCATTTTCAGCGCCCAGCTGTGGGCGCTTGAATTTCTAACGCCCAGAGCTGGGCGTTGAAAATGCGAAGGGGGAGGCTGGTCTTTAAATACGCGGACCGTCTCCTTCCTTTCCCATTTCCACCATTTTCGCTCAAACTCTTCACTTCTTTCTACTGATTTTCGCTCGTTTCCTTCACTTTTCTTCACGAATTCTACTCCAAATCACTTCCTAATCTTCCCAATGTAAGTATTTTTCAGTAATTTCGAGCTTTTTTGTCAATTTCAGTATTTTTGTCAAGTATTTTTGTGCATGAAATTGATTTGGGGTTTTTTGATTTTGTGCCCCTTTCCTTCAATTAGATAGTTGGAAATGTTCCACATAACATGTTAATTAGTTTGTGCATGTTAATTTTTGCAAGTATGTTGATTTTTGTTGAATTTGGGCATTTTCATGCTAGCCCCAAAGTATACCTACGACCCTAGTATTTATAATGTAGGTATTCTTGGTATATTGCTTGCGTTCCTCATAATTCATGGGTGACAAATCATGGGAGAATTTTGATTTTGCTGGAGTTAATTTTTACTTTAGGGAATTTTGCTAAGTATGAACTTAGTATCATGTTTTTAGGGAACAAAAATTGTATGACTTCATTTCATGAGTGAAATGCGCTCTTTTTAGGGATCGGTATGAGTGCCGATTTTGTCAAAGGTATAATGCCTTGTTGTATTGTTGATTAGCATGTCTGACGAGTCGTTACCCCCTCCTGGTGGCCGCGAGGAGCGTGGCATAACGCGTCAGTCTACTGGCCCGGGTCCTTTATGGGTGGGCCCTGAGATCTACGACGGTCGTGATCTGCACTACGACCTAGAGCACCACGTGACTTCCCGCCTTCACGCGAGGAGAGAGACTACGGTTCGTGGCTATAGCGCAGCGACGAGTGAGACCGTTTTTAGCTATCTGAGCTCGGACGCCCAGGCCTTGGTGAGGGCGAGCTCACTGTTTCCGGTGGTTGAGACCTTCTGGGAGATACTGCGGCTTAACATCTCCCTGTCCTTTCTGCGGTCGTTCATGAGGTGGTGGTGGGATACCACCAACACCTTCCACTTTCCTTGGGGCAAGATGACGATCACTCCTGAGGACTACACAGCTTTGACGGGCTTGACCTTTACAGGGAACCCCGTTCGTCTGAGGTCGGATGGCCCATCGCTGACTATTGCTGAGGGTACCAGGCTCCTGGGCTCGTGGATGGGTAGTAGATTACCTTCGTACCAGCCCCGTGGGATACCTTTCGCTGACCTGATGTGGGCTTTGGAGCATGGGGTAGAGGAGTCGCTTTTGAGACAGGCTCGGCTGTTCTACCTCCATTTTATTACTTCCACTTTTCTATCGGGTCCGACTGACACCTTTGACCCGAGGTGGATAGGTATGGTAGACGACGTGTCTACACTGGGTGACCATCGCTGGGGCGATTTGGGCTATGCGACGCTTGTCGGCCAGATGAGTTTGTCGGTGCGCGACTCGGACCCGAGTAGACGTCACTTTGTGATTACATTAGCGGGAGTGCCGCGCTTGATCGAGGTATGTGCCTAGACT
The DNA here is from genome assembly GCF_020520425.1 of Spinacia oleracea. Lineage (NCBI taxonomy): Eukaryota > Viridiplantae > Streptophyta > Magnoliopsida > Caryophyllales > Amaranthaceae > Spinacia > Spinacia oleracea. The sequence continues at coordinate 51,619,002 of NC_079491.1, read as the reverse complement.
TTCTTTTGTTTTCTCGCTTTTACCGGGCCTCTTTTTTTTAATATTTTATTGTCCTTTTCTTTTTGCAGCTGTGGGCCTTTGAGCACTTACCTTGGCTGGCTCCCCGAAAGGGGCAGAGGCCTTTGGAGTTCCCTGCTGGTCGCCGTTGGGGTTGGAAGAAGAAGCTGACAGTGCGTCCACCGCCCGATACCGTGTGGGATCTTATCCGGGACGGGAACCCTGAGCATGTACAAAATCTTATCCTCTATCTCGTATTTCGTCATTCTTTTATATTATTTTTTATGTGCGAGATCTGACTGCGTTTGTACAAAAACAGGTGGTTTGGACCCCATGGCTCTCTTTTAGGGGTACCCATGCTTCGGTCAGGGATAGTTATGCCCTGAGCCAGATGCGGGTCTTGTTCGTTGGCCGCCGGGACCCTGTCTGGTACCTGGGAGAGCGGGTACGTATGCAGACGGTCGGGGCTTTTTCGGTGCCCAGGCCTCCGCCTGCGACCATGCTGTCTACTCGCTCGATAGGCGAGTCGTGGAGGGTCCACTCGAGGACTGGCGTGCCGGCGACGGAGTTGGTGATAGAGGGAGCTAGCTATTACCAGTTTATCCAGGATTCTCTTCGTCTCCCGGAGCCCGGCGCTGTAAGTTGCCTCCTCTCTTTGTATTGATTTTAGTGTTTTCATGCTCGTGCCCATGTGTTTATGCCTACTGTGTTTTGTGCAGGAGTGTCCTGACCCTTCGTTGGGGGGATGGGCGCTTCCCGATGCTCGGATCTCGTATACCGGAGAGAGTGGATCCGAGATTGTGGAGACTTTCCCGGAAGACCGGGTTTTCCATGCTCCGCTCCCTGAGGGAGTAGAGGCGGTATGCACCTTTTATTTGTGTACTCTTCTTATATTTTTTCTTTCTTTTTTTTACTGACATTTTTGTTTCAGGTTCCGGCCTGTACGGCCAATGCGATGGTGGGGGTGATCAACCGGTTGAAGTCCGCGTTGGTTCGAGCTCGGTCTGCACTTTCTTGTTGGAGCCCCCACTCTACTCGGGTAATGTGCCCTCTTTTTTCCTTTTGATCTGTACCTTTTGTTTGGCTTTCGGTTATTCACTCTCTTTTTTGTCCTTTTTTGCAGACGACTGCTGCACGTGCCGGGGCCGACGACGCGGGTCCCTCGGGCGGGGGACACGGTCATGAGAGAGAGAGGGCACGGCACTCGCCCCTACGGCATCTCCGTTCTGACGCGGGGGTGAGTTCTTCCGGGGAGAGGTCCGAGCCGGAGCGTAGGCGACGTTCCGTGTCGGTGGCCCGAGAGCCTAGCCCCGAGTTGCAGTCACAACCTCATTTTCGGGGTGACTCTGGCTGGGGGCCCTCATACCACGGGGAGTGGAGTGGATGGACCGGCGAGGCTTGGAGACATGGAGCCGATGACGATTTTTAGGCTTACCTCCTGTTTTGTACATATTCATTCTTGTATTCCGCACGTATATATATATTTTTTGCGATTTTTGGTGCAAGAATGTTTTGAGCCTTCCGTGGGTTTTGTTTTAACATATTATAGCAATATTAGCTTTCTAAACCAACGACGAAATTCGAAAAGGAAAAGATTTTCGTAAAAATAATGACTTCATATAAGAGTGCACACATATTTTCAGACTAACCGACTACTTGGGGTATTACATATGCATGATCACTATTTTTTTTGTTTTTTGCCGACTCGTGCCATACTCCTTTGTTGGGCTTGTTCCTGGAAATTCTTGTGGCTTTGTTTTTTTCATTCTATTTGGTCTTGCCCGTGCATGGGTTAGGGTAGAGTGCCCTTTGCAATATCTTTTCTTCTTGATGCATTGCATGACTTTATTATTATTTTTTTAATTTTTATTGGACCGAATCCTTGAGAAGGATTGCCTACGTATCTCGTCAGAATCAGGTCGCGCCTAGTTCTAGCTTTTGAAATTTTTTTTGAAAGGGTGTTCATTACACGTCTGCTTCCCCCCCAAGTGTTCGTGGTTCTTTTGAGGGTTAGAAAAAGGAGTTCGAACACTTTGTAGAAGCGGGAGGGTAGGTGGCAAGAGAGAATGACGCCCGATCAAGGGCGAAGGAAATATCGGCGCCCAGGCCTGGGCGTGAAAAATAACAGCGCCCAGTCCTGGGCGTTGAAGTTTTGTCCTTCGCTTTTTCTGGCTGGACCGCCATCGAAAGCAGAAGGATTCCAAACCATATCGAATTTTATGCCGTTTGTTTAGAGTAATGCGTAGAATGTTTGCTTATGAGTCTTAATGTGTTTTATTAGATGCCTTAACTCTGGACTGAATTTAAATATGGTACTTTTTTAATTGGTCTAAGTTCGTGAGGTTAGCGAATTCCGCTCCATCTATGTCAGCTAGTTGGACTGCTCCGCCAGGTAGGATGGTCTTTACAAAATACGGTCCTGTCCAGTTAGGCCGGAATTTTCCTCGAGGGTCCGTAGTAGGTGCGCGGACTTCTTTTAATACAAAATCGCCTTCTTTGATATTTCGAGGTTTGACTCTTTTGTTGAATTGCCTTGCGATGCGCTTTTGATACACTTGGACGTGATGTAGAGCTCTCAACCTCCGTTCGTCTAAAAGGAAGAGCTCGTCGTACCTAGCTTGAACCCAATCGGCTTCGGGTAGCTTGCTTTCTAGGACGATCCGGAGGGAGGGAATCTCCAACTCGACCGGTTGGACTGCTTCCATTCCGTATACCAAGGAGTATGGTGTTACTCCAATGGAGGTGCGGATTGATGTTCGATAGCCCCATAATGCGAAGTGTAATTTATTGGGCCAATCCTTATAATTTTCGGCCATTTTTTCGATTATGACTTTAATATTTTTGTTGGCCGCCTCTACCGCGCCGTTCATTTGCGGCCTGTAGGGAGAGGATTTATGGTGTTTGACATGATATTTTTTGAGCAGGTCTTGGACTTCGGCCCTGAAGTGGGAACCTTGGTCACTTATGATTTCATGTGGAACCCTGTATCGACAGAATATGTTCTTTTCTAGGAATCGAGCGACATGTTTGGCTGTTAATTTTGCATAGGAGACTGCCTCTACCCATTTAGTGAAGTAATCAATTGCAACTAAAACGTACTCGTGTCCCCCTACGCCTGTTGGTGTTACCTTGCCGATTATATCTATACCCCAGGTGGAAAAGGGCCATGGAGAAGTGAAGGTGTATAGTTCTGAGGGAGGCTAATGGTTAAGGTTACTGAAGATGTGGCATTTTGGGCAAGTTTTTACAAAGTGATGACAATCAGTTTCCATAGTGGTCCAATAGTACCCTAAGCGGGATATTTTTCGGGATAACATTTTTCCGTTCATATGGGGTCCGCACACGCCGTTATGGTATTCTTCCATCAGTCTTTGGGCTTGGTTTCGATGGACACAAAGTAACTTGATTTTATTCGGCGTGTATTTGTACAGTTCTCCCAGAATTATGCTATATTGTGAAGCGAGGAGGCGTAGGGCCTTTTGTGCTCGCGGGGAAGTGTTTGGGGGGAATTCCCCACTTGTTTTGTAACGAAGGATGTCCGTGTACCATGGTTCTTCTTCGGTGTTTTCAGGTTCGGAGTCTATGGCACAACAATAAGCCGGCTCTTTCCTTCGCTCGACCCGAAGGGTCATTCCGTCCCATTCATTCGGGATGTTGAGCATTGAAGCTAGCTTCGCTAGTGCATCCGCGAATTGGTTGTCGTCTCTTGGCAAGTACGTATACTCGATTTTTTCAAATTGCTCGACTATTTGGTCCAAGTGAGCTTGATATTTTGAGAGACTAGTGCTTCGGACCTTCCATCTTTTGGATATATGGTTGATTATTAGGGAAGAATCCCCGAAGACTTGTAGGTGTTTGACTCCGAGGCTAACTGCGGCCTCTAGCCCAACTATGCAGGCCTCGTATTCGGCGGCATTGTTCGTGGCCTCGAAGTCAAGTTTGACGGAAATTGGTATATGGGCTCCTTCGGGAGTGACCAGGAGAACTCCGACGCCGCATCCTTTTTGGTTGGACGCGCCATCGAAGTATAGTGTCCAATAGTCGTCTTGTATCATCAGAAGTTCCTCGTCGGGGAGGAGGTAAGCTTCCGTGGTTTCCTCATTCGTGGCATGCTCGGCCAGGAATTCAGCTACCGCTCTTCCTTTGATTGTTTTTTCCGGCATGAATTTTAGGTCGAATTCCGAGAGCATGACTAGCAACCTGGACAGGCGACCACTTAGGGCGGGCTTTTTGAACATGTATTTTAAGGGATCTAGTTGTGAAACTATATGAACAGTGTGGGCCAATAGGTAATGTCTGAGTTTTTTGGATTCCCAGGCGAGGGCGAGACAGGTTTTCTCAAGTTCTGTGTATCTCGTCTCGTACTGTATGAACTTCTTGCTCAAGTAGTAAATGGCTCGCTCGGATCCATGTACACACTGTGAGAGCATAGCTCCTGCTGCAGTATCCGTGACGGTTAGGTATAGGCGTAAAGGGATTCCAGGCAAAGGCGGGGAGAGGACGGGTGGTTTGCTTAGGTATTCTTTGATTTTATCGAAGGCAGTTTGGCATTGTTCATCCCATTCGGCCTTTTCTTCTTTTCTTAATTTTTTGAATATTGGCTCACAAGTCATAGTAAGCTTGGAAATGAACCTACTAATGTATTGCAGCTTTCCTAGGAAGCCCCTTGTCTGTTTTTCAGTTTTTGGTGGGGGCATTTCGGTAATGGCTTTGATCTTGGATGGGTCAATCTCGATTCCTCGCGTACTAACAACATATCCTAGCAATTTTCCCGAGGTTACCCCGAACACACATTTTTGTGGATTTAGTCTCATGTTATATTTCAAGATTCAGGTGAAGAACTTTTTAAGTGCCGGGAGGTGACCGCGCCGGTCTTTAGATTTGACGATCATGTCATCCACATAGACCTCGATTTCTTTATGTATCATGTCATGGAGTAACGTGGTGGCTATTCTATGATAGGTGGCCCCCGCGTTTTTCAAACCAAAAGTCATTACAGTGTAACAATATGTTCACCAAGGGGTAATGAAAGTTGTTTTCTCCATGTCTTCTTCTGCCATGAGTATTTGGTTATATCCGGCGTACCCGTCCATAAAGGAGAGGAGCGCGTGTTCTGCGGTGTTGTCTACTAGTATGTCAATGTGAGGTAGAGGGAAGTCATCTTTAGGACTGGCTTTGTTGAGGTCTCGAAAGTCTACGCACATTCGCACTCGTCCATCTTTTTTAGCTACGGGGACAATATTGGCCACCCATTCTGGGTAGTTGGAGACTTTTATAAAGCCGGCGTCTAATTGTTTAGTGACTTCTTCTTTTATTTTCAAGGCTATCTCTGGTTTGAGCCGCCGTAGCTTTTGTCTTACTGGCGTCATTTTGGGATCTAGCGGAATTTTATGCTCAGCGATTTCTCCATCTATTCCTGGCATGTCTCTGCAGGACCAAGCAAAGACACCCTCGAATTCCCGCAAAGTGGAGATTAGATCGGCCTTTTCAGTGGGAGTTAAGGTGAGGCCAACTTTAATAATTTTAGGATTTTCTTCTGTTCCAATATTTACCGATTCTGTGTCCTCAATTATAGGAGTTTTGAGTTCTTGTTCACTTACAGCTTTTATTAGTTCGGTATATTCCTCTTCTGGCTCTTTTTCGTGCTCATTAGTGGCGAGACATTCTGCATTATTACTCTGATTTTTAAGCGGCACATACTCAAAAGTTTTGTTTATCTTATTAAAGTCATGAAGCATTACATCAAAAAGATCTCCCGGAGTAGAGATTTCCGGGTCTAAACTATTTTTGGGAGGGGTTACAATTTTGCTAGGTTCGGACTCGGAGTCAGACTCGGATTCAGACTCTAATTCTCGTACATCGGACCCTCTCCCGCAGATATCTTGAACTTCATCCCACGAGCATTAGTCCATTTGAAAGTCTTGCGCCACCCTCGTTGGATTTGGTCATCTTTTGAGGGTGATGGAGCGATCAATTTAGTAGGATCGAACACTTCATCTTGGAGAGCTAATTCCATAATTTCTGTTTCTTTCTTCGCTCTTTTCTTTTCTAGCCCAAACAATAGCCCGAAAGCATGTGAGTTGGGGAGCATTTTTGGCATAGCATGGTTCTTTGGGGCGAGTGGCCTTTGGGAACGTAAAGGGTCGTGTCCCAGAGCATGCATCTCTTGGGTTTGTGCGACCTCTAGGTACAGATGTTCGGGATATGCTTCTTCCATCGCGTTTCTTGATGGCTATCACGGGCAAGTACTCAGGGGCCCTACATTATTGTTGTGGAGTAGGAGACACATTAGTTTGTTTCGTGAGTCGGTTTTTCAGGCATTCTATGACTACCCTTAAGTCGGACTAGTATATTTGGACTGTTATGTGTGCACTTTGAACTCTTTATGTTTTCGAAAATCTCTGCCCGTGTGACATTCATGATTATTTGCATGGTCGACTTTTAGTGTCGAGCATTGCCGTCGTACGAGGCCTAACAACGACGCAAAGAGTTATTATTTTTTCGCGAGTCGCTTTTTGAAATCGAGCGCTTTTCTTACGCCCTCGTAGCAATTCTTTTTATGAACATTTTTTTTTGCGCTACGTATTTTCCTTTCGCTCGGGCACCGAGGCTGCTGCGCCTGACCAGAAGGCCAAGCAGCAACTTCAGCGCCCAGCTAGGGGCGTGAGAAATTCTGGTGCCCAGCCAGGGGCGTTGAAAATGCGTCCCTGGCTGGTCCTCGTTTTCTGTCTTCTGTTTATGCGACTTCGACTTGCGTGCTTGCCTAATAACGTCCTTTACGCGTAACAGCGTTTGTGGGATTCGTTACAGGCCATCCCGAGCGTCGCTTATGTTGTGGCGATCATTCGGGTTTGCAGAACACGTGTTTTGGTATAACTCTTTGGCAAATTAGTCTATGAATGTTTGGGCAATTTTTAAGGTCGTTGGTTTTCTAGGATAGTTTGTCACACACAATCACACATTTCGCTACACATAACTACATTACAAACATGGATTTGAAAATTAAATATGCCACGTAGTTTATGATAGGCTTCTATGGGTAGTTTATTTGCGCCTGGCTTGGTACCGCTTCTATCGTGGATCCAACACATACCCCGGTCGAGGTAGTGTCTTCAACAGACGAATTTCGCTCAAGAGGCCAACCCGCAAGTGCAAGCCAAGGGGGCATGCAGGCGAGAGGGACCTAATGAGCGAGCGATTGGGTTCGGGATAGGTGTACTACCTGCACAAGTACCGAGTGGGAAAGATGCGCGGCGTATGCACCCCCCTATTGGCGAAAAAGGTATCCTTAGTCCCAACTCCCGAGGGAGCCGAGATTCGTTATGATGTTCTGCCCGTTCACATTAATATGCTGATTTTCAGGTCGTCCAAACTTGATGGGGAAATAAACGCGGGGTAGGATCGTTTCACCCTTCGGCTATTTTGATTACCTACAAGCACGAGTATTTCCTTCACTATCCCCAGTGGAGTCGCCACTGTGAGGGGGTCGAAAAAGCGCGAGGCTAATGCGTGACCTTGTCCCTTGTGGGTGTGACGATTCTTTTTATTCAATCAAGTGTAATTGGATTTCCTGTGAGTATACACCCAATTGACTAGTAATATAGGAGTCGCCATTCAGTTTTTAACGACAATGAGAAAAACTGACAAAACCCGGTTATCGTGACATAAAGGGAGTGCAATTATGTTTGACCACGACGGTCGTAGGTTCCCTTATGATCCCTGGTGTGGGGATCTCTCAATATACATCCTCAAGGTAGAGATTGAGGGTTCGGGGGAAGGTAACTACCGACAGGAGTACTTCGCTCGTCGATAACTCCAGAGGCAGGATATCCTTACTAGCTCAGCATAAATAATTGAAGGGACATGCATTAACTATTAAACTAATCTGAGTTAATTTTAGCAATATGCAACATATAACACTAATTCGATCGTGATTATCTGATTTAAGTAGCATTAAGAGACCTAGCATGATAATCCGATTTCCCAAGAATATTATATTTGTTAGGCGTGATAGAACAATCAGATTAGGTTAGTTTAACAGTTCATAAAAAGGGCGAGGAAAGCAGTTAAATCATCGAAAAGGGACACGTTACGACGCACCCTTGAGAGGTGCGTCACGGTTCTCAGAAAACTAACCACTTTGACTTTGCTATTTCTCCTTTTTATTTAACGAATCTCAATTATGGGACAGGATACGTTCTGTTCGATTTATGGATCGATTGCGACAGAACGCGTGAACAGTTTCGCAGCGAGAGGCTTAGGCTAAGGGTTGGAGTCAATACTCTAAATATAATTGTGTGTTGTTGTGTGTTCTTTCACGTCGAACTTAGGGGCCTATTTATAGGGAAGAGTTCGTGGAAAGATAGAATTGCAGAGTTCTAATCCACAAAGAATTAGGAAAAAACACGTACCCAGGTATTTTCAGCGCCCAGGCCTGGGCGCCGAAGATTTCGGCGCCCAGAGCCAGGCGTTGAAAATTGGGTCTGGGCTATTTTCTCTAGTCAGATTCGGATTCCTGAAATCCGTAGAGTTTGAGATTAATTCGAGTCTTTTAGCACGTATCAATTTTATGACGGAATGCGTCTGGGCCCGTTACGAACTCTAGGCTCGTTAGGATTTTAATTAATACGTAACTCTTATTTATGAATCATATTAGGAATAGGATTCTCGCAGTTTTCTATCTCATTTAGGATTTATGTTGGAATGCAACACCTAATTCTGACAGGTTTCTATCTTTTATGATTTGCCACTTTTAGAAGCTACCTTTTACGGCAGTTACTATTTTTAGCAGGTTTCCATAAATAGAAGGTTTCGGGTGAAATGAAATGGGGAATCGAGATTCGTTTATTTTATAGGAGATGCGTTGTCAAGTGGAGATTTACGCTTTCATCATCGAACCTTTCCCTTGCGGGAACGGGGACAAAAGTAGGTGTCTACAATCATCATTCACGAACACGTCCAAAAAATATAAGAGCGATCAAAGTCTTACACCTCAAGGTATGTTCCTCGGGCCATATAGACTCGCCCGACTATTGCAATAACTGTACACCTTAAGAGCAACAGTTCCTTAAAATAATCGCCCCAAAGCGTCAAGCACCGTAGTCCACCAATCGGCTACGGCTTCTCAAGAAAATCATCACGTTCTAAAAACAAAGAAAAAACAAAAGCAAAGAGAATACATAGAACTTCCAAGTGAAATAAACGAATGAACAAGAGGCCAACTGTGTCATCAAAAGACCAGCCCAAACAACACTTTCAACGACCCACCTGGGCGTGAATTATTTCAACGCCCAGGCCTGGGCGCCGAAAATGAATCCAGGCTCAAAAAGGCCCTAACTTCTATTGGGCCCTGCCATATTCATTCGGCTTGAAAATTGCCGATTTCTTCACTGAAAGTCGCACCTCACGGCTTTGTTAAGAGTAGCACACCACTACAAAGATCGCTCGCACTTACGAGCACGATCCCAAACACGATCAAAGACATTACAAAATGCGTAGGAACCTCTTTGACACAAAAATGACCGTCAAGCACGAGTGCTTGGGGGCTCGAAAGAAAACATATATTTCAAAAGAAAGTGTGCAAAGTTAAAACGGTATTCCCAGACTACACTGTACGAAGTCCCGTGTTTGGATAACCTCAAAAGATAAAACCGGATTACGACCTCAAGACAAAGGTCGCCGTTGATACTTATATATAGTCCCCTAATCAAGGACCCAGGTAGTGGCAAAATTGAGCCGAAAAGACTAGCTCAAAACCATGAAAAGGTGATGACCACGAGACTATGGTCCATCTAAACACATTGTCAACCCACATTCAGGTTGCAACTAAATCCGAGCATCCATCGGAAGAATTCGCTCCTAAAAGAATGAATAAAAAGAAATTCTCAAAAGAAATCACAAGAAAAGAAATGAAATAGGGACTTGCCCACCTCAATCGGGCAAGATCGCGGCACACGAATCCCAAATCGAAAAGACGAATTCAGGTTCGCTCACCTCCAGCGAGCGGGGCGTCCACCCTTAGCGGACAGGGCTCGCCCACCTTCAGCGGGCAGGGTCTGCGTCACTAGCCGCCCAGGTCCTCAGTTTTCGAAAAAATAAAGTCTTAAAATTTAAAATAGGCTCGCCCTCTTCAGCCGGCGGGGTCTGCGTCACTAACCGCGCAGGTCCTTAGTTTTCAAAAATGAGATCTTCAAAACACAGATAGGCTCGCCATCTTCAGCCGGCGGGGTCTACGGCGCAAACCACGTAGGTCCTTATTTTCAAAAAGCAAAATAAATTTCAAAATAGATTCGTCCACTTCTATCGGACGGGGTGTCCACCCTTAGCGGACAGGTTCGACATCTTCAGCCGGCGGGGTCTACGTCACAAACCGTGTAGGTCCTTATTTTCAAAACATCAAAACAGATTCGTCCACTTCTATCGGACGGGGCGTCCACCCTCAGCGGACAGGCTCGCCCACCTTCAGCGGGCGGGGTCTGCGTCACTAACCGTGCAGGTCCTTAGTCGCTGCAGCGATAACCTTTTTCGGTTTTCCCTTTTTCCAAAAATTGAAGGATTGGTTTTCCGTTTTTCCAAAAAAGAACGATGTGCTGGATTTTCCTTCGTTTTACGTCCTATAAAAACAATGGGGTTTTCTCGTTTAGCTAGCCATGAAAATGAGAATCTTTAAAAAACGTTTTACCTCGTGATTGGGCTTGGCCAGGCCCAATTACACTTTACAGCTTTAATTTCGAAAACATCTGTAGCTACTCCCAATGACAAAGTGATGGAGTTTCTACGCACCTTTAGATCCTTCCAATGACAAAGTGAGGAAGTTTCTATACTATCAGTTGACAAATCCCAATGACACGTGAGGGATATGTCGACACTTCAAGTGATGACCCTTAAGTCAAATGTTATCACTCGGGGGCTCGTGAGACCCTCGCAAAATAGGTCACATGCACCATGGCTTGTGTGACGCACTCCGTCTAATACTTTGACCATCGTCTTACTCCAAGACTCAGTCAATGTGCTTTAGTTCCCGCAAGGGAAAGGTTCGATGATGAAAGCATAAAAACTCCACTTGACAACGCATCTCCTATAAAATAAACGAATCTCGATTCCCCGTTTCATTTCACCCGAAACCTGCTATTTATGGAAACCTGCTAAAAATAGTAACTGCCGTAAAAGGTAGCTTCTAAAAGTGGCAAATCATAAAAGATAGAAACCTGTCAGAATTAGGTGTTGCATTCCAACATAAATCCTAAATGAGATAGAAAACTGCGAGAATCCTATTCCTAATATGATTCGGAAATAAGAGTTACGTATTAATTGAAATCCTAACGAGCCTAGAGTTCGTAACGGGCCCGGATGCATTCCGTCACAAAATTGATACGCGCTAAAAGACTCGAATTAATCTCAAACTCTACGGATTTCAGGAATCCGAATCTGACTAAAGAAAACTGCCCAGACCCTATTTTCAACGCCTGGCTCTGGGCGCCGAAATCTTCGGCGCCCAGGCCTGGGCGGTGAAAATACCTGGGTACGTGTTTTTTCCTAATTCTTTGTAGATTAGAACTCTGCAATTCTATCTTTCCACGAACTCTTCCCTATAAATAGGCCCCTAATTTCGACGTGAAAGAACACACACAACACATAATTATATTTTGAGTATTGACTCCAACCCTTAGCGTAAGCCTCACGCTGCGAAACTGTTCACGCGTTCTGTCGCAATCGATCCATAAATCGAACAGAACGTATCCTGTCCCATAATTGAGATTCGTTAAATAAAAAGGAGAAATAGCAAAATCAAAGTGGTTAGTTTTCTGAGAACTGTGACGCACCTCTCAAGGGTGCGTCGTAATGTGTCCCTTTTCGATGATTTAACTGCTTTCCTCGCCCTTTTTATGAATGGTTAAACTAACTAAATCTGATTGTTCTATCACGCCTAACAAATATAATATTTTTGGGAAATCGGATTATCATGCTAGGTCCCTTAATGCTATTAAAGTCAGATAATCACGATCGAATTAGTATTATATGTTGCATATTGCTAAAATCAACTCAGATTAGTTTAATAGTTAACGCAGGTCCCTTCAATTATTTATGTTGAGCTAGTAAGGATATCCTGCCTCTGGAGTTATCGACGAGCGAATTACTCCTCTCGGTAGTTACAGTCCCCCGAACCCTCAATCTCTACCTTGCGGGTGTATATTGAGAGATACCCACACCAGGGATCACAAGGGAACCTACGGCCGGGTTTTGTCAGTTTTTTTCATTGTCGTTAAAACTGAATGGCGACTCCTATATTACTAGTCAATTGGGTGTATACTCACAGGAAATCCAATTACACTTGATTGAATAAAAAGAATCGTCACACCCACGAGGGACAAGGTCACGCATTAGCCTCGCGCTTTTTCGACCCCCTCACAGTGCCAACTTCGATCTACTATTCGGAGAGCCTTGGTTCGAGGAAATATTGGACGGCCCTGACTGCCTCACCCTCAAAGGTTCGAGCTTTCGAGACACTTCCATCAAACAAAAGCCGGCTGTACGCCAGGAAAAAGATGAGTGCATCCAAGAATACTACTACAGGTGGGAAATCTCCGCCCGTACAATCATGCCTGAGCTGCCAGATGGCAAGATGGTGAGAATGTTCCTCTTAGGGCTCAATACTTCATGCAAAGGCAGCTTCGCCGTATTTCCCTACAGCACGTGGGACCAAGTCTGGGATCAAGCCTTGAAGATCTGTGCATGTAGCCCCATCTTCGATGATTATGACGATGACATGGATGTTCTGGAATACCCCGAGAACTATCTTTACGATTAGTGTCTTTGTCCAAGTCCAGAGTCTGTCTTTCAATTTTCGAGTCTAGCAATGAGTCTAAGAGTCTAGGACTAGAGTCTTGCATCAATCAAGAGCCTCTAAAAGCCGAGCTTCAAGTCAAAACAGTCGATGTAATGATTGTTGATTTCAATAACACTTCAATTTCTACTTACTCTTCGAGTTCTAATTCAAAACACAATCCTAATCCAAACAACTTTGCTTCACAAGAAACTGACCTTGAAATTCTAAAAGCTATCGAAAATCATGAAAACAGGACGCCCATAATTGAGGAAACAGAAAAAATCAACCTTTCTAACAACAGTGATTCAAAACTAGTTCAGATTGGTTTAATTCTTTCTCAAGCAGAGCGGGATGATCTTATCAAGCTACTTTCAGAGTACATAGACGTCTTCGCATGGTCCTATCATGATATGCCAGGGGTTGATCCAAGCATCGGTCAGCATACAATTCCCCTGATTCCAGGTTCAAAGCCCATCAAGCAGAAACTCCGTCGCATGAAACCGGACGTTTCCCTCAAAATACAAGAAGAAGTCTCCAAGCAGCTAGAGGCCGGGTTTATTCAAGAAGCAAAATATCCAGAATGGATCGCAAATGTCGTCCCAGTTCCAAAGAAAGACGGCAAAGTATGAATGTGTGTGGACTATAGAGATCTTAACAGGGCCAGCCCTAAAGACGGTTTTCCATTTCCTCACATCGACATCTTGGTCGACAACACCGCAAATCATGCCTTACTCTCTTTTATGGACGGGTATGCAGGCTACAATCAGATTCCCATGGCAGAGGAGGATATAGAGAAGATAACCTTCATCACTCAGTGGGGTACATATTGCTACACAGTCATGCCGTTAGGACAAAAGAACGCAGGGGCTACCTATCAAAGAACAGCCACAACCATCATGAGCGATATGATTCACAGGGAAATTGAGGTATATGTCGATGACATTATTGTCAAATCCAAAGAGCGACACGAGCATACCTCGGTACTTCGAAAGTTTTTCAACAGGCTCAGGCAATACAACATGAGGCTCAATCCTCAAAAGTGCGCATTCGGGGTAACGTCAGGCAAGTTGCTCGGATATGTTATCAGCTCTCGGGGCATCGAGGTTGACCCTTCGAAAATCAAAGCAATTCTAGAGATGCAACCACCAACGAATGAAAAGGAAATTCGGGGTTTTCTCGGCAGATTACAATATATCAGTAGGTTCATTTCAAGACTCACAATGATCTGTGAACCGGTATTCCGAAAGCTCCGGAAAAGCGAGCCCAAAGTGTGGGATGACGACTGTCAACGTGCGTTCGACACTATCAAGAACTACCTTTCCAACCCACCAGTGCTAAAGCCAGCCATGCCAGGGATTCCCCTCAGGCTTTACCTTACAACAACAGAATCAGCAATTGGGGCCATGCTCGCCCAAGAAATTAAAGGTAAGGAGAATGCCGTATACTACATAAGCAAAAAGCTGATCGAGTACGAGACCAAATACACTCAGCTCGAGAAACTCAGCATCGCCTTGGTTTGGGCCACAAAGAAACTACGGCACTACATGCTCTCCCATACATTACATGTAATCAGCAAAGCAGATCCTCTCAAGTATCTATTCGAAAAACCAGCTCTCAACGGACGGTTGTCCAGATGTTTGGTCATGCTAGCAGAATTCGATCTCAAATACATCCCGCAAAATTCCATCAAGGGTTCAGCAGTCTCAGACTTCCTAGCCGAATGTCCTACCGAGACAGAAGAGGACAATTACGACTTACCCGACGAGCAAATCTTAATGACAAGTGATGACAGTTGGTCAATGCATTTTGACGGTGCTTCAAATCAGATCGGATGTGGTGTTGGAGTAATTCTAGTAGCCCAAGACGGCACTCACATTCCTATATCAGCAAAACTGCAATTCAACGTCACAAACAATGCGGCAGAATATGAAGCATGCATCATGGGCTTGGAAGCCGCCTTAGCATTAGGTGTCCAAAAACTTCGAGTATACGGGGATTCCTCCCTAATCATCAATCAAATTTCAGGAAAATGGAAAGTATGGAGCGAGAGCTTGGCTCCATACCAGTCCCATCTCGAGAAGTTGTCTGAGCAAGTAGAAAAGATTCGCTATACATACCTCCCGAGAGAGGAGAACCAATTCGCCGATGCACTGGCAAAGCTGGCCTCAATGATCGACATTCCAAATGGCATGGCCGAAATGCCACTTACAATTGAAACGCGTCAAGAAGCAGCATATGTCCATGCTATTGACAACGTCGAGCAAGATAAAGACGAGCCTTGGTTTACAGACATCCAAAGGTATCTACAGTATTCAGAGTATCACCCGCATTTTTCAAGCAAGAATCAAAGGGCTCTACGACTACAATCAGCCAACTTCGTCATAGAAGGCGGCGTTCTATACAAGAGGTCCCTTAGCGGCCCTAACCTCCAATGTGTTGACAAGCACGAAGCTCAAAGAGTCATGGACAACATACATGCTGGAGTCTGTGGCACCCACATGAATGGGAAGATGTTGGCCCTCAAAATCATCAGGGCTCGATACTACTGGACTACCCTCGAACGGGATTACTACTTCTTTGTCAAGAAATGTCCTACCTGTCAAAAGTGTGCGAATCTAAAGCACATTCCCCCATCATTGCTATACTCTCAATCATCACCGTGGCCATTATCAACCTCTGGTATCGACGTCATTGGCAAAGTCACTCCAACGGGCACCGGGGGTCATGAGTTCATACTGGTTGCTATCGACTACTTCACCAAATGGGTCGAGGCCAGGTCATTCAAAGTGTTGGGTTCCAAGCAAGTGGCCCAATTCATACAAGAAAAAATCATATGCAGATACTGAGTTCCTCACGAGTTCATTAGTGACCAGGGAACCCATTTTCAAGGAGAATGTGAAGATCTATTCACCGAGTACAAAATTCAACATCATCTCTCTTCGCCTTATCGCCCACAAACCAATGGGGCAGTCGAAGCGGCCAACAAATTCGTCAAAGCCATCATCATGATAATGACAACCAATTACAAAGACTGGCCCCAAAAGCTGCACTTCGCATTGTGGGGATATCGAACTTCAATTCGCACTTCAACTGGTGCAACCCCATTCTCATTGGTCTATGGAATGGAGGCAGTACAACCTATCGAGCTGGAGATACCTTCATTAAGAATAGTCCTCGAAAGCAAAATCCCAAAAGCTGCATGGGTACAAGCAAGGTATGATGAGCTAATCATGCTTGATGAGCATCGGCTTCAAGCCGCTCACCACGTACAAGTCTATCAGCGCCGAGTGGCCAGACATTTCAACAAAAGGGTCAGAACCTGTAGACACCTACTTTTGTCCCCGTTCCCGCAAGGGAAAGGTTCGATGATGAAAGCATAAAAACTCCACTTGACAACGCATCTCCTATAAAATAAACGAATCTCGATTCCCCATTTCATTTCACCCGAAACCTGCTATTTATGGAAACCTGCTAAAAATAGTAACTGCCGTAAAAGGTAGCTTCTAAAAGTGGCAAATCATGAAAGATAGAAACCTGTCAGAATTAGGTGTTGCATTCCAACATAAATCCTAAATGAGATAGAAAACTGCGAGAATCCTATTCCTAATATGATTCAGAAATAAGAGTTACGTATTAATTAAAATCCTAACGAGCCTAGAGTTCGTAACGGGCCCAGACGCATTCCGTCATAAAATTGATACGCGCTGAAAGACTCGAATTAATCTCAAACTCTACGGATTTCAGTAATCCGAATCTGACTAAAGAAAACAGCCCAGACCCTATTTTCAACGCCTGGCTCTGGGCGCCGAAATCTTCGGCGCCCAGGCCTAGGCGCTGAAAATACCTGGGTATGTGTTTTTTCCTAATTCTTTGTGGATTAGAAATCTGCAATTCTACCTTTCCACGAACTCTTCCCTATAAATAGGCCCCTAAATTCGACGTGAAAAGACACATAACAACACACAATTATATTCTGAGTATTGACTCCAACCCTTAGCCTAAGCCTCTCGCTGCGAAATTGTTCACGCGTTCTGTCGCAATCGATCCATAAATCGAACAGAACGTATCCTGTCCCATAATTGAGATTCGTTAAATAAAAAGGAGAAATAGCAAAGTCAAAGTGGTTAGTTTTCTGAGAACCGTGACGCACCTCTCAAGGGTGCGTCGTAATGTGTCCCTTTTCGATGATTTAACTACTTTCCTCGCCCTTTTTATGAACTGTTAAACTAACCTAATCTGATTGTTCTATCACGCCTAACAAATATAATATTTTTGGGAAATCGGATTATCATGCTAGGTCCCTTAATGCTATTTAAATCAGATAATCACGATCGAATTAGTATTATATGTTGCATATTGCTAAAATCAACTCAGATTAGTTTAATAGTTAACGCATGTCCCTTCAATTATTTATGCTGAGCTAGTAAGGATATCCTGCCTCTGGAGTTATCGACGAGCAAAGTACTCCTCTCGGTAGTTACAGTCCCCCGAACCCTCAATCTCTACCTTGTGGGTGTTTATTGAGAGATCCCCACACTAGGGATCACAAGGGAACCTACGGCCGTCGTGGTCAAACATAATTGCACTCCCTTTATGTCACGATAATCGGGTTTTGTCAGTTTTTCTCATTGTCGTTAAAACCTGAATGGCGACTCCTATATTACTAGTCAATTGGGTGTATACTCACAGGAAATCCAATTACACTTGATTGAATAAAAAGAATCGTCACACCCACGAGGGACGAGGTCACGCATTACCCTCGCGCTTTTTCGACCCCCTCACAGTGGCGACTCCGCTGGGGATAGTGAAGGAAATATTCGTGCTTGTAGGTAATCAAAATAGCCGAAGGGTGAAAAGATCCTACCCCGCGTTTATTTCCCCATCAAGTTGGGACGACCTGAAAATCAGCATATTAATGTGAACGGGCAGAACATCATAACGAATCTCGGCTCCCTCGGGAGTTGGGACTAAGGATACCTTTTTTCGCCAATAGGGGGGTGCATACGCCGCGCATGTTTCCCACTCGGTACTTGTGCAGGTAGTACACCTATCCCGAACCCAATCGCTCGCTCATTAGGTCCCTCTCGCCTGCATGCCCCCTTGGCTTGCACTTGCGGGTTGGCCTCTTGAGCGAAATTCGTCTGTTGAAGACACTACCTCGACCGGGGCATGTGTTGGATCTACGATAGAAGCGGTACCAAGCCAGGCGCAAATAAACTACCCATAGAAGCCTATCATAAACTACGTGGCATATTTAATTTTCAAATCCATGTTTGTAATGTAGTTATGTGTAGCGAAATATGTGATTGTGTGTGACAAACTATCCTAGAAAACCAACGACCTTAAAAACTGCCCTAACATTCATAGACTAATTTGCCAAAGAGTTATACCGAAACACGTGTTCCGCAAACCCGAATGATCGCCACAAAATAAGCGACGCTCGGGATGGCCTGTAACGAATCCCACAAACGCTGTTACGCGTAAAGGACGTTATTAGGCAAGCACGCAAATCGAAGTCGCATAAACAGAAGACAGAAAACGAGAACCAGCTAAGGACGCATTTTCAACGCCCCTGGCTGGGCGCCGATATTTCGCACGCCCTATGCTGGGCGCTGAAGTTGCTGCCTGGCCTTTTGGTCAGGCACAACAGCCTCGGTGCCCACTCATGAAGAAAATACGTAGCAAAAAAAAACTTTTCGTAAAAATTGCTGCAAGGGCGTATGAAAAGGCACTCGATTCTAAAAGCGACTAAAAAAATAAAAATAAATAACTCTTTGTGTCGTTGTTAGGCCTCCTACAACGACAATGCTCGGCACCAAAACCGAGCATGCTAATTAAACGACCTTGAATGTCACATGGGCAAAGTATTAAAAAAATAATGTTCAAATGGAGTCTTCAAGGAAAAATAATGTTCGAATAAAAATAAATAAATCCGAGTCTAGACTAGGTTATGTCGAAGTACAATCTAAATCCTAAGTCTTAGTTGTCTTATCCATAGAATCGGTGCTAATACTTGGTGTCGTTCTGCAAGCTAAAAGGTTAAACCATATTGAGTCTCCCTTCCTAACATTTAAATCAATGAGCACCCATATGTAATTGTCATCCCTTGCTAGGAATCCACGGCCTCAATATTCTCTCTCACCAATAAAAGAATATATTATAGTATTTGCAAAATGGAAACAGTCACATTCTGAAAATCATTCCTCCATAGTCGCACAACCCCCAAAGTGAACCTAAGGTATCAATACCATTGGCAAAAAATTAATGACCTCAAGGCTTATGATCACATTGGGTCACGACTATCATAGTCCTCTCGAGTCACTCACTCCTTGAAATACTATTAAGTACGGACTAAAAGATTTTCCATGAATGCAACATGACCAACCATGAAAATACCCAAATCGGCATACCAATAGGGCTACCATTGGGGTAAAGCAATACACACTAAGAGAGAAGCCGCACTAATGATTCTAGTCTTGCAAAAATATCGATCTCCCCAATTAACTACCTTGCCAACATTAAACAAAATGGCGCATGACAAATGAACACCCAAGGGTTAAAATCTAAAGTGTCAACCAACGAAAGTTATGGTCCAATTAGCCTAAGTCTGAGAGTTGCTTGGTCAAGTATTATAGGCTTACGCCGCGTCATTATTTTGAGTCTAGGCCACCTCCTTGTATTCATACACGGGTTATAAACAGAAAATTAATGAAAGTTCGAGTCTAAATCACGACTTCCAATTAAATCCCAGAAACTGGAGTCTGAAAAGAAACAAAAATATTTTCGATGTAATTCTTTCGTTAAATTTCAATAAGGTAAAAACAACATTTTGAATCTACGCTATTTGCACCTTTTAAGAAACGACTAAATACGCTTGCAAAGTAAGACAATTTAAAAGGTCCACCCTAGGCCCACTAAAATTAAAGGTCCACTATAGGCCTATCAAACGAGGCTCACTCAGTCTCGCCTCGTGACTCAAAGACCACAACCATTTACCTTTTAGCCTAAATAAAAAAAAGGGGGGGGGGGAATCCCGAGCAAAAAAGAAAAAATAGAAAGAGAAAAGGGAAAGCGAAAGGGGAGCCATGAAATACGTAGCCCGTACCTCCCAAAGTGCGAAATTTACCCAAGTAAACGAAGGAAGAGAATTGAGTCAACCAATCCAAATCATAAAATTCTACGATGTCTACCCTTTCCAGTCCTTATGTTCTTAGACACCTTCGCTCTGGGGCCCCTGTTCAGCTCATTTAACCCATCCACGTTCTCATTGCCATAACCCAAGAAACCATTACCTCGACTCTTGTTCTTGAACTTATTGTCAACTGCAAACCACATACGGCCATTGATACGTGCGTCATACCCATTATTACACCACCGTTAGCATAATAACCATATACCTTGTTCAGACAAATCCTGTTGATATACCCTTGAACCGTCCCCATGTTATTCATTGGCCTTGGTTGATGTAATCCTCATGCTCGACTAATACCTATACAACTTATCCTATCTCATTCAACCCATCTTTCAAGCCGTCTTGAGTCACAAATAAAAAAGAGACAAATGAAAAGTACATTCTACGCTCAACGTAAAAATAAAAAATGTGAATAATAAAAAAGAAACTTTGCAAAGCGCCTCTAAAGTTAGTCTAAAAAGAAAAGAAGCATTTAGCGCACCAAAAAAGATCCGCCCAAAAATAATTTTCAGCGCCCACAGCTGGGCGCCGAAATCTTTAACGCCTCAGCCTGGGCGCTGAATCTCTCTGCTTGCATAGTTTGATGCCAAATTTTGCCCAGAAGTGCTCGTCATTTTATTCGCACATGCACGGAAAAATAACGAACACTTGGAGGGGTACAACACGTATTCAGATATACGTACCACCAAAAAATACATGTACTCAAAAAAAATATAAAACAAATTTTTTTGGCTTACGACAAGGCAACAGATTAAAATAATAATAAACTTTACTTATTCTACCGTTTCAAATAATATGTTTCCACCTCAGAACATACTTATCGAATTCGGCATTCTAAGAAACCATTTTCTGGCTAAGAACTACGCAAGACCTGATTCTAAATTAAATCTATTTAAGGCGGATACGTAGGCAATCCATGATTCGGTCCAACCAATTTGCAAAGATGTTAAAGCCTATAGAATAACGAGAATAACAGTCCCTTATTGAAGTTTAATTACTTGCAATCCAAGTCGAAAGAAAAATTTAAGTCAAAGCAAGAATCCAAGCCATCAATATGCCAAAATAAGCACACATCGAAAAATAATAAGGGCACGTACCCTTGCCAGAAAGAGCACTCACACTCCTAGGCACTTAGCCAAGACTCAAAAGATCGCTTTGCCTCAATTGAATTGGGGCTAGCGCAAGCGTCCATGACCTCTAAAGTACTCAACTTGACCCTCCCTAAAGCGAACTAACTCACTTAAAAATCTCCTTTCACCACTAGACATAGTCGTTCGCTTAAAGACCTTCTTTCACCACTAGACACAGTCATGATCGCCAACAAGTAGTAAGGGCAGTAAGCTTGCAATAAAGAGGATTGTTCTACGGCATCGCCCCATCGTTCCTTCGAACTCAGGGCACCCGTTCATGGTAATTCAAATGCTTGCGAATCCCCTTTGAAAAAAAAATCAGACATTGTCAATAGGACTTGGCACTTAACCAAGGCTCACCCTACTCAGGAATACAACACGGGCATCTAAAATCGAAATCTGAAAGCATCATTAATGGGAAGACATAACAGCAACTGGGGGCTAAAAATTGAACTGAAAGAGCTAGGGAAAGAACTAAGTATACCTTGACCTTTTGTGCAGACATACACCAAGTAAATCTAAGTAAATTTGACAACGGTTTATATTCCCGCAATTCTGGAAAAGATGGCCCTAAAAGCCTAAAGCATATGCCAAACGGGCACAAGTAATATCTTGACGCCTGCACCCTGGCTTCCAGCAAATCCTTAGACAGCATTCCAAAAATCGTAACAGTATTTTGATTCACTCATGTAATCCTGTATGAACCCTTCTATAAGTCAACCTACTTAGGACACCTCGGATTGTACACAGTAGGACTCGGATTTTAAATAATTTTCAAATGATTTTCAAAGACTTCCTCGAACATAATAAAGTGTCGTTGGTTTAAGCTAAGTATGCGTTTATCTCAATGTTGCAAGTGAGTCAAAAGATTTCTAAATACGATTATGGGTAAAGAAAGACACCTAGCTTTTGGTCAAGGCACACTTCAACATGTGACTACCTTGACCATGACAATGTCGCACAATACGACATTTACAAGAGAAGTAGCAAAATCATTACTCGAACATACCTCGCACTAAACGAGTCTGGTTCAAACTATTCATGATCCGTGTCACCATGAATGCATAAAAACGTATGCAAAACATTATAGCACCAAGCCAATCCCGTAGCTACAATTGGGGGCTTGAGAAAAACACTCTAAAAATGCTCGAAATGACGATTTTATCGCAAATTCTCGACGCGAATACTATACATACATCATAGGGGCACAACCCTAAGCTTTAATCGTGTAAAACGAACCTTAGAATGGCTACAACCCCTCCCAAATTCTAAAGCAATACTTAGAATATATAAAGTCACCCCACTAACAAGGGTAACTGAAAATCGCGAGTCACCAAAACTCCGATCAAGCTACTGCACATAACGCTCGCCCTACAAGCGCCCGTTACACAGTCTACCTCGTTCCAAAGCAAAAGCGAAAGAAAAAAAATCATCAAAATATACCCAGAATTCAATTTCAACGCCCAGAGCTGGGCGCCGATATCTTTCACGCCCCAGCCTGGGCGCTGAATGTTTCTGCTAGCCATGTTTTGCCCAGATATAAAAATAAGAAAGAAACACCTATGAATCCTCGCATCGAACGAAGTAATAAGCCATGCAAACCCACGCAGAAGGTGCTACACTTATTCGAGTACCTGAACAAGGCATGATGAAATACTCCAATGCAAATGATATCCCAACACCTAGAAGAATGTTCTAAGACACGCCGTTAGGCCACACAAGCCTACGTCGCACCATAAGTTCAACCGTCCCACGGTACAAGTCTAAAAGAAGAGTAAGGCATGTTGCACTAATGTAGGCACGACCAAGAGCACGTGTAAAAGAGGCAAAGACTACTTATCGCCCAAATTCAAAATGCAAGCCACACGACTTCTACATTAAGGATTAAAGGTAGCAAAACATTGCCTACCACGGAAGGGATAGCTCGCACCTACACGAGCGGAACCCCAAGGCATCTTTCTCGAAAGAACCTACAAAATCGTACGCCAAAAGGAAGCGTCCCAACATGCATACTTGGGGGCTCCAAGCTACGAAACGACCATAGCAAAATAAAAAAACTCGAAGCAAATATTTGAACGATCAAGAAGGGCACGATGCTTGAGCCCACTTCATAAATGGGCTTGAACCCTATCAAACTTCTAAGTAAACTATTCAAAATCAGTCATTGCTCAAAAAATTATTCAAGCAAACTGATTAATGGACCGCACACAACGGCCATTCAATGAACGCTCGTTCGCACATATATATCATCATTCTAAGTATCGAACATTCACGAACGCGTTCGAAAGGAAAAATATACAACAACAAGAGCGGTCAAAGTCTTACGCCTCAAGGTATGTTCCTCGGGCCATATAGACTCGCCCAACTATCGCAATAACCGTACGCCTTAAGAGCAAACAGTTCCTTAAAATAATCGCCCCAAAACGACAAGCACCGTAGTCCACCAATCGGCTACGGCTTCTTAAGAAAATCATCACGTTCTAAAAATAAAGAAAAAAACAAAAGAAAAGAGAACACATAGAACTTCCAAGTGAAATAAACGAATGAACAAGAGGCCAACTGTGTCATCAAAAGACCAGCCCAAACAACACTTTCAACGCCCCACCTGGGTGTGAATTATTTCGACGCCCAGGCCTGGGCGCCGAAAATGAACCCAGGCTCAAAAAAAAGACCCTAATTTCTATTGGGCCCTGCCGCATCCATTTGACTCGAAAATTGCCAATTTCCTTGCTGAAAGTTGCACCTCACGACTTTGTCAAGAGTAGCACACCACTACAAAGATCGCTCGCACTTACGAGCACAATCCCAGACACGATCAAGGACATTACAGGATGCGTATCCCCAAGGAACCTCTTTGACAAGAAATGACCGTCAAGCACGAATGCTTGGGGGGCTCGAAAGAAAATATATATTATGCAAAGTTAAAACAATATTCCCAGACTACGCTGTACGAAGTCCCGTGTTTGGATGTCTCAAAAAATAAAACTGGTTTACGACCTCAAGACAAAGGTCTCCATTGACACTTATACATAGTCCCCTAATCAAGGACCCAGGTAGTGGCAAAATTGAGCCGAAAAGACTAGCTCAAAACCATGAAAAGGTGATGACCACGAGACTATGGTCCATCTAAACACGTTGTCGACCCACATTGAGGTTCCAACTAAATCCGAGCATCCCTCGAAAGAATTCGCTCTTGCAAGAATGAATAAAAGAAATTCTCAAAAGAAATCACGACTTGCCCATCTCAAACGGGCAAGATCGCGCCACGAACCACGCAAGTTCCAAATCGAAAAGACGAATTCAGGGGCGTCCACCCTTAGCGGACAAGGCTCGCCCACCTTCAGTGGGCGGGGTCTACGTCACTAGCCGCGCAGGTCCTCAGTTTTCGACAAAAATAAAGTCTTCAAATTTAAAATAGGCTTGCCATCTTCAGCCGGCGGGGTCTACGGCGCAAACCACGTAGGTCCTTATTTTCAAAAAAGCAAAATAAATTTCAAAATAGATTCGTCCACTTCTATCGGACGGGGTGTCCACCCTTAGCGGACAGGTTCGCCATCTTCAGCCGTCGGGGTTTACGTCACAAACCGCGTAGGTCCTTATTTTCAAAACATCAAAACAGATTCGTCCACTTCTATCGGACGGGGCGTCCACCCTCAGCGGACAGGCTCGCCATCTTCAGCTGGCGGGGTCTGCGTCACTAACCGCGCAGGTCCTTAGTCGCTGCAGCGATAACTTTTGCTGGATTTTCCTTCGTTTTACGTCCTATAAAAACAAGGGTGCTGGATTTTCCTTCGTTTTACGTCCTATAAAAACAAGGGGGTTTTCTCGTTTAGCTAGCCCTGAAAATGAGAATCTTTAAAAACATTTTTTACCTCGTGATTGGGCTTGGCCAGGCCCAATTACACTTTACAGTTTTGATTTTGAAAACATCTGTAGCTACTCCCAATGACAAAGTGAGGGAGTTTCTACGCACCTTTAGATCCTTCCAATGACAAAGTGAGGAAGTTTCTATACTATCAGTTGACAAATCCCAATGATACGTGAGGGATATGTCGACACTTCAAGTGATGACCCTTAAGTCAAATGTTATCACTCGGGGGCTCGTGAGACCCTCGCAAAACAGGTCACATACACCATGGCTTGTGTGACGCACTCCGTCTAATACTTTGACCATCGTCTTACTCCAAGACTCAGTCAAAGTGGGGGCTAACTGTAGACACCTACTTTTGTCCTCGTTCCCGCAAGGGAAAGGTTCGATGATGAAAGCATAAAAACTCCACTTGACAACGCATCTCCTATAAAATAAACGAATCTCGATTCCCCATTTTATTTCACCCGAAACCTGCTATTTATGGAAACCTTCTAAAAATAGTAACTGCCGTAATAGGTAGCTTCTAAAAGTGGCAAATCATGAAAGATAGAAACCTGTCAGAATTAGGTGTTGCATTCCAACATAAATCCTAAATGAGATAGAAAACTGCGAGAATCCTATTCCTAATATGATTCAGAAATAAGAGTTACGTATTAATTAAAATCCTAACGAGCCTAGAGTTCGTAACGGGCCCAGACGCATTCCGTCATAAAATTGATACGCGCTGAAAGACTCGAATTAATCTCAAACTCTACGGATTTCAGGAATCCGAATCTGACTAAAGAAAACAGCCCAGACCCTATTTTCAACGTCTGGCTCTGGGCGCCGAAATCTTCGGCGCCCGGGCCTGGGCGCTGAAAATACCTGGGTATGTGTTTTTTCCTAATTCTTTGTGGATTAGAACTTTGCAATTCTACCTTTCCACGAACTCTTCCCTATAAATAGGCCCCTAAATTCGACGTGAAAAGACACACAACAACACATAATTATATTCTGAGTATTGACTCCAACCCTTAGCCTAAGCCTCTCGCTGCGAAATTGTTCACGCGTTCTGTCGCAATCGATCTATAAATCGAACAGAACGTATCCTGTCCCATAATTGAGATTTCTTAAATAAAAAGGAGAAATAGCAAAGTCAAAGTGGTTAGTTTTCTGAGAACCGTGACGCACCTCTCAAGGGTGCGTCGTAATGTGTCCCTTTTCGATGATTTAACTGCTTTCCTCGCCCTTTTTATGAACTGTTAAACTAACCTAATCTGATTGTTCTATCATGCCTAACAAATATAATATTTTTGGGAAATATGATTATCATGCTAGGTCCCTTAATGCTATTTAAATCAGATAATCACGATCGAATTAGTATTATATGTTGCATATTGCTAAAATCAACTCAGATTAGTATAATAGTTAACGCATGTCCCTTCAATTATTTATGCTGAGCTAGTAAGGATATCCTGCCTCTGGAGTTATCGAGGAGCGAAGTACTCCTCTCGGTAGTTACAGTCCCCCGAACCCTCAATCTCTACCTTGCGGGTGTATATTGAGAGATCCCCACACCAGGGATCACAAGGGAACCTACGGCCGTCGTGGTCAAACATAATTGCACTCCCTTTATGTCACGATAACCGGGTTTTGTCAGTTTTTCTCATTGTCGTTAAAAACTGAATGGCGACTCCTATATTACTAGTCAATTGGGTGTATACTCACAGGAAATTCAATTACACTTGATTGAATAAAAAGAATCGTCACACCCACGAGGGACGAGGTCACGCATTAGCCTCGCGCTTTTTCGACCCCCTCACAGAACCCGAAACATCAAGGAAGGCGAGCTTGTCCTGAAAGCCCTTCGCAAAAGCATCATGGACCCAAGGGGAAAATTCAAACCCAACTGGGCAGGCCCATACATTGTCAAGAAAATCCTCTCCGGGGGAGTAGTCGAACTAACAGACATCGATTGAATTCAGATCTCTAACAAACCTCGATCAACTCAAGAAGTTCTATGTCTAAGTTCCATGTTCAAACTCAAGAATTCAATTCAAAGTCCTGTAAGGTCGTTAGAACTACGTCCGGCCTGATTCCTTAACGGGACACGTAGGCAACCTCATTCCGAGGCCCGACCACTTTAATACAAAAAATTCAAAATTTCCTCAATTAAGGGCATCCTAAAAATCAAATCAAATTCAAAATTCAATTGTTGTTGTCTTTATTCCAAACATGCCAATTCAAAGCAAAGCATGTTCAAGCGGAATTAAACACAATAACCATTTATTTGGCTCTAAAGCCTTCAATTCTAATTCAAATACAAGGTCAGGATCAAGTGAAGCAAAGTTCAAAGCCTTTTTACTTCCTAAACACGTTTTTAAAACACATTTTCTAAAAACATCTTCCAAACACATTCCAAAACACAATTCCTTCTAGTACAATTCAAACAAATTCAGCATACAAAGATCTAGGGTTGGGCGACTATGCTCTTGAGCCTTGGCACCTTGAGTACTATCCCCTGGCTCCTCCCGCAATCAATCATCAATATTCCCCTTGCCCAGGCGGCGGGAGAAGGAACTTGCTAGCCTTCCAAGACGGGAGGATGACGAACCTCCTTTGGACTCCGAACGGTCAAGCACCGGACGGGCCACACTCCCGTCACCTTCCCCATGGTTAGCTGATGCAAGACGTCTAGCTCTAGAACCTCGGACTCTAGTTGGTCCGGAGAGAGAAATGTCCCTCTGGCTTAGGCCTCTCATCCATACAATGTACCCTGCAGACAGAGTATCAGGCTCGGGGGGGTATTGAACACTCAAGAATGGTTTGGCGACCCAATACCGCCTCCAAACTTCAAGTCGATTTGCATTCAGCGCAACAGGTTTCGGGTTCTCCTCAGTACAGTCCGGGATCTCCTGTCTCAAGCCATATTGTCTCATCACTCGAGCAGGCGAGTAGAAGACCAGCATTGTGAGGCTTGGCACCCTCAAAGCAGTAGAACCAGGGGCATGCCTCATGGCAGCAATTCCCCACCAAGGAACTACCCACCTTATGCAAGATCCAATTCGAGAAAGTGCGCTTCGCCACTCATCCAAAGAAAGCCGGCCATACACCATGGGCCGCACAGTGAACCCCTTTCTATTATAGCTTTCCATGATCTCTGGTGGTGCCACCAGCATGAGCCTCTCCATAAGCCAGACCTTGGGGAGTATACAAGAAAAGCAATTCAATATTCAACTTTCAAAATACAAGTACAAATTCAAAATACAAGAAAGCTCCAGATCCTTACTTGGAGTAATACCGGACTTCCCGATGGCAAAGAAGAGGGGTCCGACTTCAGCATGTCAAGGCCCATCAATGTTTCGCCAATCACGAGCGGCATTGGGTCCCGACCATTAGCAAATTGCTCTACGATCTCTATTAGGGAGGCATCACCATTGCCAAACCCCTGCTTCGAAAAGAGGAAGCGAGCAAAGATACAAAAACTCAAGGCCCACAAGCGAAAAACCTTGGGAACATCAAGCCCAACAAAGTAGGTGACAAGAAGGGACAAATCCACCCCTCTACCATATACAACAGCACTCAAAAGTGGGGGATTCAAGCCCCACTATCTTTCAAAGCCCAAGAAAAAGTGTACTTCAACACAAGGCATGCACGGCTCCGGCATAATGGGCCACCCCAATATGGCAATAAAATTCATCAGGGAGGGGACATACCTCATTATTTCCAAAGCGGGAGACATGATGATTTGGATCCCAAGCCTCCAGAGCAGCAAGAAGGAAGTGCACATCAAGCTTTACAAACTGGAAAGAAGCAAGCACCCCAAGATGCAGGGCATCAAGCTCCCTCTTCTCCAATTTGCCTAGAGAACCAAGCCATGAGTTCAAGACATTTTCAAAAGACATAGCCATATTCTCTCTTATTTTTTGTGAGGAAGTAGTATGCAAAGAATAGCAGGGAAGGATTGTTACACGAGAATGATCCGACAAGCTCTCTATTTATACAAGAGTCGGCTTGTACGACAGCACGCCGGCGCCAGGCACCGAGCCCTGCGCCAAACGCAAGGGCCTGCAGCAAAGGACGAGGCCACCGTCCTCTTTTATGACTCCGAGTACACACCCTTTAGTGTTTCGGATAGCAGAATACAACCTCCATTATTCAAGATTCCAAAGCCGCAAGCCGCGCAGTTTCAAGCAGTCCGAGTCAACGCTTCGGGCAGATTTCGGGTCAATTTATTCAAATTTCAAGCATTCTAGTCCTAGATCGGCGTCCTAAGTCGAGTCTGCATATGCATAGCAAAAGTTGAATATACTTTGACTTGCGTTTTTCCTAACCAAAAAACCTCAGTCAAAGTGGGGGCTTATAGTGGGTATATACACCCGAAAAAATGGGTAAATTTTTTCAAATTTTTTACAAATTCCTCATGCATGCATATAGCTACAAATTTCAAAGGCACACACAACACAAACAAGTTCAAATTTTCAAGCATACAAAAAACCAAACTTCAAAAATTTTAAACCAATTCAAATCACAAACCGTACAAATCCATACAAATACAAACCAATCCATACAAAATCAAACCAAGGCAAGCTGGAACTCGCTACCATGCAGGGTCAGTCTGAGTCATCATCAGTCGTGATGTCAACCACATGCTCCTTGTCCCTATTTCGGCTCCTAAAGCGCTCCAGATCTCAATCTAGCTCCGTCCCAGGGGTACCAGGATCCTGCTCCGAGATACAAAGAGTGCCAGGGGAGGGATAAACTCCATGCTGAGAGGAAGGGTACTGATAAGGCGGCGACATCGCCATGAACTGGTACGGCGCCCCAAACATTTAAGCCTGACGCATCCTCTCCATCTCCGACCAGTAAGCCCAAGCATCCGCACCCCAAGGCTGAGGACCGCTCCCTCCAAAGTAGCAACCAGGAGGAGGAACAAAAGGCCTCGAACTTCTCGCACCCCCAAAAGAATGCCTGGTAGGATCAGCATATACAAAAGGGGCAGCTCCCCTCTCGGCATCAGAATGCCTCTGAAAAGTACCAGCACTGGACCCATGTCCCAGATCCAAACTCGGTCCTTCCTGCCTCAACGAAGTCTCCGCCTGGGGCTCCCTGTCAACGGAACCTCTGCGACCTCGATGGCGTTCCAATACAAATTATAAATTTCAAGAATCAGACATCCAAGTTTGAATTTCCAGAATACAAATTTCAAAATCGAGAATAGCACCTCTCTGTCCCGGCCAGAAAGCTTCTAGGTCAGCTTGGCACAATGCCTCTTCAAGAAATCATGGCCCCCTCCGGCACATTTGTGGCAGCCGCTTCATCATCCGAAGCGTCCTCCATAGCAGCTCGAACCACCGAGCGTTCGACGAGCTTTCTTCGAGTGTGACGAGGCATACTAAGTCATGCACAATACAAAACATCAAGATTCTAAACTGGGGGTTATCCTATACTATCCCGTACAAAAGTCAAATTCAAAAAATCCCAGCGGCGGTACAGACCCGACCAGGGACCTCTACACCAACTCCTAGGGTATCCACGCCAAAGCAGGTATGCAAATTCTACACCAACGCCTAGGCTATCCACGCCAAAGCAGGTATGCAAATTCTACACCAACGCCTAGGCTATCCATGCCGAAGCAGGTATGCAAAGTTCTACACCAACGCCTAGACTATCCATGCCAAAGCAGGTATACAAGTTCTACCTCAACGCCTAGGCTACCCGTGCTGAAGCAGATACAAGTTCAAGAAAAAAAATTCAAAAATTCAAAAATTCGAGACTACAAGTTCCAAACAGTTCAAGTTGGAATGGCTATCAAACAATTTTCTACAAGATTCAAGAAGCCTACTATCATGCAATCATCATTTCAAAGCAAAAATCAAAAAAACCAAAGCTACATGCAATCCTAGAGTTTATTTCATAAGCAAAACATGAAATACTTACATGGACAAGGCAAGAACAAGACCAAGGGAAGACAATTGGACCTTTGAGAGAGAAAGAGAGCAAGAAAGAATGAAGATTTCTCCTCAAATGGCACGGCAAGGGGAGCTTATATAGCGCAGCCCCGCGTCGAACGCCGAGCTCAGTGCCCAGCTGTAGACACCTACTTTTGTCCCCGTTCCCGCAAGGGAAAGGTTCGATGATGAAAGCATAAAAACTCCACTTGACAACGCATCTCCTATAAAATAAACGAATCTCGATTCCCCATTTCATTTCACCCGAAACCTGCTATTTATGGAAACCTTCTAAAAATAGTAACTGTCGTAAAAGGTAGCTTCTAAAAGTGGCAAATCATAAAAGTATGTCAGAATTAGGTGTTGCATTCCAACATAAATCCTAAATGAGATAGAAAACTGCGAGAATCCTATTCCTAATAGGATTCGGAAATAAGAGTTACGTATTAATTAAAATCCTAACGAGCCTAGAGTTCGTAACGGGCCCAGACGCATTCCATCACAAAATTGATACGCGCTAAAAGACTCGAATTAATCTCAAACTCTACGGATTTTAGGAATCCGAATCTGACTAAACAAAACTGCCCAGACCCTATTTTCAACGCCTGGCTCTGGGCGCCGAAATCCTCGGCGCCCAGGCCTAGGCGCTGAAAATACTTGGGTACGTCTCTTTTCCTAATTCTTTATGGATTAGAACTCTGCAATTCTATCTTTCCACGAACTCTTCCCTATAAATAGGCCCCTAGTTTCGACGTGAAAGAACACAACAACACATAATATATTCTGAGTATTGACTCTAAACCCCTTAGCCTAAGCCTCTCGCTGCGAAACTATTCACGCGTTCTGTCGCAATCGATCCATAAATCGAACATAACGTATCCTGTCCCATAATCGAGATTCGTTAAATAAAAATGAGAAATAGCAAAGTCAAAGTGGTTAGTTTTCTGAGAACCGTGACGCACCTCTCAAGGGTGCGTCGTAATGTGTCCCTTTTCGATGATTTAACCGCTTTCCTCGCCCTTTTTATGAACTGTTAAACTAACCTAATTTGAATGTTCTATCACGCCTAACAAATATAATATTTTTGGGAAATCGGATTATCATGCTAGGTCCCTTAATGCTATTTAAATCAGATAATCACGATCGAATTAGTATTATATGTTGCATATTGCTAAAATCAACTCAGATTAGTTTAATAGTTAACGCATGTCCCTTCAATTATTTATGCTGAGCTAGTAAGGATATCCTGCCTCTGGAGTTATCGACGAGCGAATTACTCCTCTCGGTAGTTACATTCCCCCGAACCCTCAATCTC
The DNA here is from genome assembly GCF_020520425.1 of Spinacia oleracea. NCBI lineage: Eukaryota > Viridiplantae > Streptophyta > Magnoliopsida > Caryophyllales > Amaranthaceae > Spinacia > Spinacia oleracea. The sequence goes on along the minus strand of NC_079491.1, from coordinate 51,586,741 downwards.
TACCTTGCGGGTGTATATTGAGAGATCCCCAGACCAGGGATCACAAGGGAACCTACGGTCGTCGTGGTCAAACATAATTGCACTCCCTTTATGTCACGATAACCGGGTTTTGTCAGATTTTCTCATTGTCGTTAAAAACTGAATGGCGACTCCTATATTACTAGTCAATTAGGTGTATACTCACAGGAAATCCAATTACACTTGATTGAATAAAAATAATCGTCACACCCACGAGGGACAAGGTCACGCATTAGCCTCGCGCTTTTTCGACCCCCTCACAGTGGCGACTCTGCTGGGGATAGTGAAGGAAATACTCGTGCTTGTAGGTAATCAAAATAGCCGAAGGGTGAAACGATCCTACCCCGCGTTTATTTCCCCATCAAGTTGGGACGACCTGAAAATCAGCATATTAATGTGAACGGGCAGAACATCATAACGAATCCCGGCTCCCTCGGGAGTTGGGACTAAGGATACCTTTTTTCGCCAATAGGGGGGTGCATACGCCGCGCATGTTTCCCACTCGGTACTTGCGCAGGTAGTACACCTATCCCGAACCCAATCGCTCGCTCATTAGGTCCCTCTCGCCTGCATGCCCCCTTGGCTTGCACTTGCGGGTTGGCCTCTTGAGCGAAATTCGTCTGTTGAAGACACTACCTCGACCGGGGCATGTGTTGGATCTACGATAGAAGCGGTACCAAGCCAGGCGCAGATAAACTACCCATAGAAGCCTATCATAAACTACGTGGCATATTTAATTTTCAAATCCATGTTTGCAATGTAGTTATGTGTAGCGAAATATGTGATTGTGTGTGACAAACTATCCTAGAAAACCAACGACCTTAAAAACTGCCCGAACCTTCATAGACTAATTTGCCAAAGAGTTATACCGAAACACGTGTTCCGCAAACCCGAATGATCGCCACAAAATAAGCGACGCTCGGGATGGCCTGTAACGAATCCCACAAACGCTGTTACGCGTAAAGGATGTTATTAGGCAAGCACGAAAATCGAAGTCGCATAAACAAAAGACAGAAATCGAGCACCAGTCAGGGACGCATTTTCAACGCCCCTGGCTGGGCGCCAGAATTTCTCACGCCCCTAGCTGGGCGCTGAAGTTGCTGCTTGGCCTTCTGGTCAGGCGCAGCAGCTTCGGTGCCCACACGAAAGAAAATACGTAGCAAAAAATATTCATAAAAGAATTGCTACGAGGGCGTAAGAAAAGCACTCGATTTCAAAAGGCGACTCGCGAAAAATTAATAACTCTTTGCGTCGTTGTTAGGCCTCCTACGACGGTAATGCTCGACACTAAAAGTCGACCATGCAAAAAATCATGAATGTCACACGGGCAGAGATTTTTAAAAACGTAAAAGAGTTCAAAGTGCACACATAACAGTCCAAATATACTAGTCCGACTTAAGGGTAGTCATAGAATGCCTAAAAAAAACCGACTCACGAAACAAACTAATGTGTCTCCTACTCCACAACAATAATGCAGGGCCCCTGAGTGCTTGCCCGTGATAGCCATCAAGAAACTCGATGGAAGAAGCATATCCCGAACATCTGTACCCAGAGGTCGCACAAACCCAAGAGATCCATGCTCTGGGACACGACCCTTTACGTTCCCAAAGGCCACTCGCCCCAAAGAACCATGCTATGCCAAAAATGCTCCCCAACTCACATGCTTTCGGGCTATTGTTTGGGCTAGAAAAGAAAAGAGCGAAGAAAGAAAGAGAAATTATGGCATTAGCTCTCCAAGATGAAATGTTCGATCCTACTAAATTGATCGCTCCATCACCCTCAAAAGATGACCATATCCAACGAGGGTGGCGCAAGACTTTCAAATGGACTAATGCTCGTGGGATGAAGTTCAAGATATCTGCGGGAGAGGGTCCGATGTACGAAGAATTAGAGTCTGAATCCGAGTCTGATTCCGAGTCCAAACCTAGCAAAATTGTAACCCCTCCCAAAAATAGTTTAGACCCGGAAATCTCTACTCCTGGAGATCTTTTTGATGTAATGCTTCATGACTTTAATAAGATAAACAAAACTTTTGAGTGTGTGCCGCTTAAAAATCAGAGTAATAATGCAGAATGTCTCGCCACTAATGAGCACGAAAAAGAGCCAGAAGAGGAATATACCGAACTAATAAAAGCTGTAAATGAACAAGAACTCAAAACTCCTATAACTGAGGACACAGAATCGGTAAATATTGGAACAGAAGAAAATCCTAAAATTATTAAAGTTGGCCTCACCTTAACTCCCACTGAAAAGGCCGATCTAATCTCCACTTTGCGGGAATTCGAGGGTGTCTTTGCTTGGTCCTACAAAGACATGCCAGGAATAGATCGAGAAATCGCTGAGCATAAAATTCCGCTAGATCCCAAAATGACGCCAGTAAAACAAAAGCTACGGCGGCTCAAACCAGAGATAGCCTTGAAAATAAAAGAAGAAGTCACTAAACAATTAGACGCCGGCTTTATAAAAGTCTCCAACTACCCAGAATGGGTGGCCAATATTGTCCCTGTAGCTAAAAAAGATGGACGAGTGCGAATGTGCGTAGACTTTCGAGACCTCAACAAAGCCAGTCCTAAAGATGACTTTCCCCTACCTCACATTGACATACTAGTACACAATACCGCAGAACACGCGCTCCTCTCCTTTATGGACGGGTACGCCGGATATAACCAAATACTAATGGCAGAAGAAGACATGGAAAAAACAACTTTCATTACCCCTTGGGGAACATATTGTTACACTGTAATGCCTTTTGGTTTGAAAAACGCGGGGGCCACCTATCAAAGAACAGCCACCACGTTACTCCATGACATGATACATAAAGAAATCGAGGTCTATGTGGACGACATGATCGTCAAATCTAAAGACCGGCGCGGTCACCTCCCGGCACTTAAAAAATTCTTCACTGGAATCTTGAAATATAACATGAGACTAAATCCACAAAAATGTGTGTTCGGGGTAACCTCGGGAAAATTGCTAGGATATGTTGTTAGTACGCGAGGAATCGAGATTGACCCATCTAAGATCAAAGCCATTACCGAAATGCCCCCACCAAAAACTGAAAAACAGATAAGGGGCTTCCTAGGAAAGCTGCAATACATCAGTAGGTTCATTTCCAAGCTTACTATGACTTGTGAGCCAATATTCAAAAAATTAAGAAAAGAGGAAAAGGGCGAATGGGATGAACAATGCCAAACTACCTTCGATAAAATCAAAGAATACCTAAGCAAGCCACCCGTCCTCTCCCCACCTTTGCCTGGAATCCCTTTACGCCTATACCTAACCGTCACGGATACTGCAGCAGGAGCTATGCTCTCACAGTGTGTACATGGATCCGAGCGAGCCATTTACTACTTGAGCAAGAAGTTCATACCGTACGAGACGAGATACACAGAACTTGAGAAAACCTGTCTCGCCCTCGTCTGGGCATCCAAAAAACTCAAACATTACCTATTGGCCCACACTGTTCATATAGTGTCACAACTAGATCCCTTAAAATACGTGTTCGAAAAGCCCGCCCTGAGTGGTCGCCTGTCCAGGTGGCTAGTCATGCTCTCAGAATTCGACCTAAAATTCATGGCGGAAAAAAACAATCAAAGGAAGAGCGGTAGCCGAATTCCTGGCCGAGCATGCCACGAATGAGGAAACCTCGGAAGCTTATCTCCTCCCCGACGAGGAACTTCTGATGATACAAGACGACTATTGGACACTATACTTCGATGGCGCGTCCAACCAAAAAGGATGCGGCGTCGGAGTTCTCCTAGTCAGTCCCGAAGGAGCCCATATACCAATTTCCGTCAAACTTGACTTCGAGGCCACAAACAATGCTGCCGAATACGAGGCCTGCATAGTCGGGCTAGAGGCTGCAGTTAGCCTCGGAGTCAAATACCTACAAGTCTTCGGGGATTCTTCCCTAATAATCAACCATATATCCAAAAGATGGAAGGTCCGAAACACTAGTCTCTCAAAATATCAAGCTCACTTGGACCAAATAGTCGAGCAATTTGAAAAAATCGAGTATACGTACTTGCCAAGAGACGACAACCAATTCGCGGATGCACTAGCGAAGCTAGCTTCAATGCTCAACATCCCGAATGAATGGGACGGAATGACCCTTCGGGTCGAGCGAAGGAAAGAGCCGGCTTATTGTTGTGCCATAGACTCCGAACCTGAAAACACCGAAGAAGAGCCATGGTACATGGACATCCTTCGTTACAAAACAAGTGGGGAATTCCCCCCCAAACACTTCCCCGCGAGCACAAAAGGCCCTACGCCTCCTCGCTTCACAATATAGCATAATTCTGGGAGAACTGTACAAATACACGCCGAATAAAATCAAGTTACTTTGTGTCCATCAAAACCAAGCCTAAAGACTAATGGAAGAATACCATAACGGCGTGTGCGGACCCCATATGAACGGAAAAATGCTATCCCGAAAAATATCCCGCTCAGGGTACTATTGGACCACTATGGAAACCGATTGCCATCACTTTGTAAAAACTTGCCCAAAATGCCAAATCTTCAGTAACCTTAACCATTTGCCTCCCTCCGAACTATACACCTTCACTTCTCCATGGCCCTTTTCCACCTGGGGTATAGATATAATCGGCAAGGTAACACCAACAGGCGTAGGGGGACACGAGTACGTTTTAGTTGCAATTGATTACTTCACTAAATGGGTAGAGGCAGTCTCCTATGCAAAGTTAACAGCCAAACATGTCGCTCGATTCCTAGAAAAGAACATATTCTGTCGATACGGGGTTCCACATGAAATCATAAGTGACCAAGGTTCCCACTTCAGGGCCGAGGTCCAGGACCTGCTCAAAAAATATCATGTCAAACACCATAAATCCTCTCCCTGCAGGCCGCAAATGAACGGCGCGGTAGAGGCGGCCAACAAAAATATTAAAATCATAATCGAAAAAATGGCCGAAAATTATAAGGATTGGCCCAATAAATTACACTTCGCATTATGGGGCTATCGAACCTCAATCCGCACCTCCATTGGAGTAACACCCTACTCCTTGGTATACAGAATGGAAGCAGTCCAACCGGTCGAGTTGGAGATTCCCTCCCTCCGGATCGTCCTAGAAAGCAAGCTACCCGAAGCTGATTGGGTTCAAGCTAGGTACGACGAATTCGTCCTTTTAGATGAACGGAGGTTGAGAGCTCTACATCACGTGCAAGTGTATCAAAAGCGCATCGCAAGGCAATTCAACAAAAGAGTCAAACCACGAAATATCAAAGAAGGCGATTTTGTTTTAAAAGAAGTCCGCGCACCTACTACGGACCCTCGAGGAAAATTCCGACCTAACTGGACAGGACCATATTTTGTAAAGACCATCCTACCTGGCGGAGCAGTCCAACTAGCCGACATAGATGGAGCGGAATTCGCTAACCTCACGAACTTAGACCAATTGAAAAAGTACTATATTTAATAAAATTCAGTCCGGAGTTAAGGCATCTAATAAAATATATTAAGACTCATAAGCCAACATTCTGCGCATTACTCTAAACAAACGGCATAAAACTCGATAAAGTAGAAAAAGCGAAGGACAAAACTTCAACGCCCAGGACTGGGCGCTGTTATTTCTCACGCCCAGGACTGGGCGCCGATATTTCCCTCGCCCTAAATCGGGCTTCGTTCTCTCTTGCCACCTACCCTCCCGCTTCTACAAAGTGTTCGTACTCCTTTTTCTAACCCTCAAAAGAACCACGAACACTTGGGGGGGAAGCAGACGAGTAATGAACACCCTTTCAAAAAGTTTTTTTCAAAAAAGCTAGAACTACGCGCGACCTGATTCTGACAAGATACGTAGGCAATCCTTCTCAAGGATTCGGTCCAATAAAAAATTAAAAAATAATAAAGTCATGCAACGCATCAAGAAGAAAAGATATTGCAAAGGGCACTCTACCCTAACCCATGCACGGGCAAGACCAAATAAAATGAAAAAGCCACAAGAGTTTCCAGGAACAAGCCCAACAAAGGAGTATGACACGAGTCAGCAAAAAAAAAAAACAAAAATAGTGAACATGCATATGTAATACCCCAAGTAGTCGGTTAGTCTAAAAATATATGTGCACTCTTATATGAACTCATTATTTTTACGAAAGTCTTTTCCTTTTCGAAATTCGTCGTTGGTATAGGAAGCTAATATTGCTATAATATGTTAAAACAAAGCCCACGGAAGGCTCAAAACATTCTTGCACCAAGAATCGCAAAAAATATATATATACATGCGGAACACAAGAATGAATATGTATAAAACAGGAGGTAAGCCTAAGACTCGTCATCGGATCCACGTCTCCAAGCCTCGCCGGTCCATCCACTCCACTCCCCGTGGTATGAGGGACCCCAGCCAGAGTCACCCCAAAAATGAGGTTGCGACTGCAACTCGGGGCTAGGCTCTCGGGCCACCGACACGGAACGCCGCCTATGCTCCGGCTCGGACCTCTCCCCGGAAGAACTCACCCCCGCGTCAGAACGGCGATGCCGTAGGGGTGAGTGTCGTGCTCTCTCTCTCTCGCGATGACCGTGTCCCCCGCCCGAGGGACCCGCGTCGTCAGCCCCAGCACGCCCAGTAGCCGTCTGCTAAAAGGGACAAAAATGAGAGTGAATAACCGAAAGCCAAACCAAAGGTACAGATCAAAAGAAAAACAGAGAGGGCACATTACCCGAGTAGAGTGGGGGCTCCTGCAAGAAAGTGCACACCGAGCTCGAACCAACGCGGACTTCAACCGGTTGATCACCCCCACCATCGCATTGGCCGTACGGGCCGGAACCTAAAACAAGAATGTCAGTAAAAAAGAAAGAAAAAATATAAAGAAGAGTACACAAATAAAAGGTGCATACCGCCTCTACTCCCTCAGGGAGCGGAGCATGGAAAACCCGGTCTTCCGGGAAAGTCTCCACAATCTCGGATCCCCTCTCTCCGGTATACGAGATCCAAGCATCGGGAAGAACCCATCCCCCCAACAAAGGGTCAGGACCCTCCTGCACAAAACACAGGAGGCATAAACACATGGGCGCGAACATGAAAACACTAAAATCAATACAAAGAGAGGAGGCAACTTACAGCGTCAGGCTCCGGGAGACGAAGAGAATCCTGGATAAACTGGTAATAGCTAGCTCCCTCTATCACCAATTCTGTCGCCGGCACACCAGTCCTCGAGTGGACCCTCCACGACTCGCCTATCGAGCGAGTAGACAGCATGGTCGCAGGCGGAGGCCTGGGCACCGAAAAAACCCCGACCGTCTGCATACGTACCCGCTCTCCCAGGTACCAGACAGGGTCCCGGCGGCCAACGAACAAGACCCGCATCTGGCTCAGGGCATAACTCTCCCTGACCGAAGCATGGGTACCCCTAAAAGAGAGCCATGGGGTCCAAACCACCTGTTTTTGTACAAAACGCAGTCAGATCTCGCACATGAAAAGAATGACGAAATACGAGATAGAGGATAAGATTCTGTACATGCTCAGGGTTCCCGTCCCGGATAAGATCCCACACGGTATCGGGCGGTGGACGCACTGTCAGCTTCTTCTTCCAACCCCAACGGCGACCGGCAGGGAACTCCAAAGGCCTCTGCCCCTTTCGGGGAGCCAGCCAGGGTAAGTGCTCAAAGGCCCACAGCTGCAAAAGAAAAGGATAATAAAACGTTAAAAAAAAAAGAGGCCGGGTAAAAGCAAGAAAAACAAAAAAAAGTCTAGGCACATACCTCGATCAAACGCGGCACTCCCGCTAATGTAATCACAAAGTGACGTATACTCGGGTCCGAGACGCGCACCGACAAACTCATCTGGCCGACAAGCGTCGCATAGCCCAAATCGCCCCAGCGATAGTCACCCAGTGTAGACACGTCCTCCACCATGCCTATCCACCTCGGGTCAAAGGTGTCAGTCGGACCCGATAGAAAAGTGGAAGTAATAAAATGGAGGTAGAACAGCCGAGCCTGTCTCGAAGGCGACTCCTCTACCCCGTGCTCCAAAGCCCACATCAGGTCAGCGAAAGGTATCCCACGGGGCTGGTACGAAGGTAACCTACTACCCATCCACGAGCCCAGGAGCCTGGTACCCTCAGCAACAGTCGGCGATGGGCCATCCGACCTCAGACGAACGGGGTTCCCTGTAAAGGTCAAACCCGTCAAAGCTGTGTAGTCCTCAGGAGTGATCGTCATCTCGCCCCAAGGAAAATGGAAGGTGTTGGTGGTATCCCACCACCACCTCATGAACGACCGCAAAAAGGACAGGGAGATGTTGAGCCGCAGTATCTCCCAGAAGGTCTCAACCACCGGAAACAGTGAGCTCGCCCTCACCAAGGCCTGGGCGTCCGAGCTCAGATAGCTAAAACCGGTCTCACTCGTCGCGGCGCCATAGCCGCGAACCGTAGTCTCTCTCCTCGCGTGAAGGCGGGAAGTCACATGGTGCTCTAGGTCGTAGTGCAGATCACGACCATCGTAAAGCTCAGGGCCACCCATAGGGGACCCGGGCCAGTCGACTGACGCGTCATGCCACGCACCTCGTGGCCACCAGGAGGGGGTAACGACTCGTCAGACATGCTGATCAACAATACAACAAGGCATTATACCTTTGACAAAATCGGCACTCATACCGATCCCTAAAAGAGTACATTTCACTCATGAAATGGAGTCATACAATTTTTGTTCCCTAAAAACATGATACTAAGTTCATACTTAGCAAAAATAAAAATTAACTCCAGCAAAATCAAAATTCTCCCATAATTTGTCATTCATGAATTATGAGGAACGCAAGCAATATACCAAGAACACCTACATTATAAGAAAATACTAGATTCGTAGGTATACTTGGGGGCTAGCATGAAAATGCCCAAATTCAACAAAAATCAACATACTTGCAAAAATTAACATGCACAAACTAATTAAACATGTTATGTGGAACATTTCCAACCATCTAATTGAAGAAAAGGGGCACAAAATCAAAAACCCCCAAATCAATTTCATGCACGAAAATACTTGACAAAAATACTGAAATTGACAAAAAAAAAAGCTCAAAATTATTGAAAATTACTTACATTGGGAAGATTGGGAAGTAATTTGGAGTAGAATTCGTGAAGGAAAGCGAAGAAAACGAGCAAAAATCAGTAGAGAGAAGTGAAGAAGTTTGAGCGAAAATGGTGGAAATGGGAAAGGAAGTAGACGGTCCGCGAATTTAAAGACCAGCCCCCCTTCGCATTTTCAACGCCCAGCTCTGGGCGTTAGAAATTCTGGCGCCCACTGCTGGGCGCTGAAAATGCTTCCTAGACAGCGAATGTTCGCTGTCGGGCACGCGTACTCCCCTATTTTGTGTAAAATATCCGTTATCTTGATATTTCTATCCCCAAAAAAAAAGAAGAAGAAAAATATATAAACAAAAATATTGTTAAACAAAAAATACACAATGTGGACCCACTTATAGGACACATCTAATCAGGAAATATTACGGCCCACCAACAGGTTGTAATCACAAAAGCCCTTCTACATAGGCAAAATAAGAAATTCAAAATGGGCTCGCCCACCCTCAGCGGGCGGGGTCTGCGTCACTAGCCGCGCAGGTCCTCAGTTTTCGAAGAATAAAGTCTTCAAATTTAAAATAGGCTCGCCATCTTCAGCCGGCGGGGTCTACGGCGCAAACCACGTAGGTAATTATTTTCAAAAAAAAACAAAATAAAATTTCAAAACAGATTCGTCCACTTCTATCGGACGGGGGGTCCACCCTCAGCGGACAGGCTCGCCATCTTCAGCCGGCGGGGTCTACGTCACAAACTGCGTAGGTCCTTATTTTCAAAAACCATCAAAACAGATTCGTCCACTTCTATCGGAAGGGGGGTCCACCCTCAGCGGACAGGCTCGCCCACCTTCAGCGGGCGGGGTCTGCGTCACTAACAGCGCAGGTCCTTAGTCGCTGCAGCGATAACTTTTATCGGTTTTCCCTTTTTCCGAAAATCAAAGGATCGGTTTTCCCTTTTTCCGAAAATCAAAGGATCGGTTTTCCCTTTTTCCGAAAATCAAAGGATCGGTTTTCCCTTTTTCCGAAAATCAAAGGATCGGTTTTCCCTTTTTCCGAAAATCAAAGGATTGGTTTTCCCTTTTTCCAAAAATTAAAGGATTGGTTTTCCCTTTTTCCAAAAATTAAAGGATTGGTTTTTCGTTTTTCCAAAAAAGAGCGATGTGTTGGATTTTCCTTCGTTTTACAAGGGGGGTTTTCTCGTTTAGCTAGCCCTGAAAATGAGATTCTTTAAAAACGTTTTACCTCGTGATTGGGCTTGGCCAGGCCCAATTACACTTTACAGCTTTAATTTCGAAAACATCTGTAGTTACTCCCAATGACAAAGTGAGGGAGTTTCTACGCACCTTTAGATCCTTCCAATGACAAAGTGAGGAAGTTTCTATACTATCAGTTGACAAATCCCAATGACACGTGAGGGATATGTCGACACTTCAAGTGATGACCCTTAAGTCAAATGTTATCACTCGGGGGCTCGTGAGACCCTCGCAAAACAGGTCACATACACCATGACTTGTATGACGCACTCCGTCTAATACTTTGACCATCGTCTTACTCCAAGACTCAGTCAAAGTGGGGGCTAACTGTAGACACCTACCTTTGTCCCCGTTCCCGCAAGGGAAAGGGTCGATGATGAAAGCATAAAAACTCCACTTGACAACGCATCTCCTATAAAATAAACGAATCTCGATTCCCCATTTCATTTCACCCGAAACCTGCTATTTATGGAAACCTGCTAAAAATAGTAACTGCCGTAAAAGGTAGCTTCTAAAAGTGGCAAATCATAAAAGTCTGTCAGAATTAGGTGTTGCATTCCAACATAAATCCTAAATGAGATAGAAAACTGCGAGAATCATATTCCTAATAGGATTCGGAAATAAGAGTTACGTATTAATTAAAATCCTAACGAGCCTAGAGTTCGTAACGGGCCCAGACGCATTCCGTCACAAAATTGATACGCGCTAAAAGACTCGAATTAATCTCAAACTCTACGGATTTTAGGAATCCGAATCTGACTAAACAAAACTGCCCAGACCCTATTTTCAACGCCTGGCTCTGGGCGCCGAAATCTTCGGCGCCCAGGCCTGGGCGCTGAAAATACCTGGGTACGTCTCTTTTCCTAATTCTTTATGGATTAGAACTCTGCAATTCTATCTTTCCACGAACTCTTCCCTATAAATAGGCCCCTAGTTTCGACGTGAAAGAACACAACAACACATAATATATTCTGAGTATTGACTCTAAACCCCTTAGCCTAAGCCTCTCGCTGCGAAACTGTTCACGCGTTCTGTCGCAATCGATCCATAAATCGAACAGAACGTATCCTATCCCATAATCGAGATTCGTTAAATAAAAAGGAGAAATAGCAAAGTCAAAGTGGTTAGTTTTCTGAGAACCGTGACGCACCTCTCAAGGGTGCGTCGTAATGTGTCCCTTTTCGATGATTTAACCGCTTTCCTCGCCCTTTTTATGAACTGTTAAACTAACCTAATTTGAATGTTCTATCACGCCTAACAAATATAATATTTTTGGGAAATCGGATTATCATGCTAGGTCCCTTAATGTTATTTAAATCAGATAATCACGATCGAATTAGTATTATATGTTGCATATTGCTAAAATCAACTCAGATTAGTTTAATAGTTAACGCATGTCCCTTCAATTATTTATGCTGAGCTAGTAAGGATATCCTGCCTCTGGAGTTATCAACGAGCGAATTACTCCTCTCGGTAGTTACAGTCCCCCGAACCCTCAATCTCTACCTTGCGGGTGTATATTGAGAGATCCCCACACCAGGGATCACAAGGGAACCTACGGCCGTTGTGGTCAAACATAATTGCACTCCCTTTATGTCACGATAACCGGGTTTTGTCACTTTTTCTCATTGTCGTTAAAAACTGAATGGCGACTCCTATATTACTAGTCAATTGGGTGTATACTCACAGGAAATCCAATTACACTGGATTGAATAAAAATAATCGTCACACCCACGAGGGACAAGGTCACGCATTAGCCTCGCGCTTTTTCGACCCCCTCACACCAGCGCTGCGTACTGCATGCGCATGAATCTTCAGCGCGCGCGGTCTTCCGTGCTGATTGCACGTGCTTTGCTACTACGATTTTCTGCACCAGGCATCAAACATCAAATCGTGCTACTTTCAGAAAATACGGGTATATACCTGCGTCTCCAAGTACAAACAGATGAATATTTCAAGGATACAAAGTCCAAAAAATACAACAATTTAGGCGTTCGACTCCCAACAGACCCAAGCTCCAGGAAAGTCAGCCGAAATTTCAAAATCTCAAGGGCCAGTAAAAAGCTCTTGTCCCCAGTGAAGCACATCCCCAACGGATTAACTCCGGGTGTTCAAAAAATTCAAAATTCAAAATTCAAGAATTCAAAATTCAAAATTTTCGATGCCAAGCTCCGTCCTAACCACAAAGACGGAAGTGCAGTACAAGTACAAACCGGAGTCGTCACAGCCGAACGGAGGTAGACTCTATCCTTTTTTATAACGGCGTACAAAGAATGGTCTTGATTAACGGACCCAAGCTCCAGGAAAGTCAGCCGAAATTTCAAAATCTCAAGGGCCAGTAAAAAGCTCTTGTCCCCAGTGAAGCACATCCCCAACGGATTAACTCCGGGTGTTCAAAAAATTCAAAATTCAAGAATTCAAAATTCAAAATTTTCGATGCCAAGCTCCGTCCTAACCACAAAGACGGAAGTGCAGTACAAGTACAAACCGGAGTCGTCACAGCCGAACGGAGGTAGACTCTATCCTTTTTTATAACGGCGTACAAAGAATGGTCTTGATTGTAGAACATCTTGATCATTCTCCGTCCCGAGTCGAAAACTTTGACTTGCGCTTTCCTAACCGAACGCTCAGTCAAAGTGGAGGCTTCTATAGACACTTAATTTGTGTCTCCCCATTGGGATGATGACGATACCATTATCCTTGTTAGGTAGTTGGAGTAACTCCGTGTGGAAATTTCAATTGCTAAAAGCATATACAAAATCCAAGAGCCAAAGTCCAATCCCCCAGGCCGTTCCCATCCCGGAACTCGGTACAAAATGCAAATTCCAAAACCAATTTCAAAATCCAAGTACAATCTCACCCAATGGGCTATCCCATTGGTTTTGCAAGGCCTTTTCCACTCAAAATCATATAAGGAAAGTCAAATTCGGGCGCCGACACACAAAACCGAACAAGCCGGGCCTCGTCCCGTAAAACCGAAATTCAAAAACCCGAAACGGCTTGTTTTTAGACGTAAAATCAAGTCTTAAGCCCCAAGCAAACACTATACGCCAAACTTCATACAAATAGTACGAATGTACTATTAATACAAGACAAGGCAAGGACGGAGCCCGCGTCCTTGTTTTGGCAGCATCCCTGCCACGTCACCAGCGCCCAGCGCTGCCAGCTGCGTGTTGCGCTGGCAATGGCTGGCGTTTAGCAGCAAATCCCCCTATAAATACCCCTAATTCTGAGCAGTTTAGGGAGGAAAAATCTACACATAACGTCGTAATACAAAAATTGCACCTCAAAATTCAATACAAAACTCAATACAAAATCCTCCAAAAAACACCATACAATCTTCAACCTTTAAGCAATTGGGAGTTCTAATCGGAAAGCTTGCCTAAACCTAACTAGGTAATTCCGAATCCCAACCCTAATTTATTCAATGTTGTCTTGATTTTCTATTTCAAAATGATTAGTAAGTTGGCATTTTTACTCTTAAAAATGTCACTTGCAACAATCATACATCTTTTTAAAATACAAACTTTTCAAAATACAAAAATGCAAACTTTCAAGATTCAAGGATGTTTAAAGTTGTTTGTAATCACTTCTTTGAACTAGAATCATTTTCAAACATGGAGTAATCAAATATGATGCCTTTCTAACTTTTAAAGGTTTACTCTTTGAGATTCAAGACTCCATTTTTCAATATACAAGTTCAAGTTTTCAAATTTCAAGATCCAACAATGTTTAGGGTTGCTCATGACTACTTCCCTAAACTAGGATCCTTTCAAAGTAAGAGCACATCAAAGATCTAACCTTTTCAACAGTAAAAGGCCCGATATTTGAGATTCAAGTCTCTTAATTTCAATACCTCAAGTTCAAGTTCAACATTTCAAGTTCAAGTTCAAGTATTTCAAGTTCAATATTTCAAGTTTCAAGCTTTCAAGTTCAAGTTCTATATGCAAAATCTAGGATACTTTGGGGTAAGCAACTTCTCCCAAGTTGAGATTTTTGGCTTTGAATTCGTGTAGAACGCACTTATTTTTAAGTAGCCGTTTGGCGTTTGGATCTCATGTGTCCAAGTACAAATTTCAATATTGCAATTTCAATTATGCACTTTCAATTCCGCACCTTTCAATTCCACACTTTCAATAACGCATTTCAATTCCGCACTTTTAATTATGTAATTTTACTTTCCTAGTCCTTCTAGGCAATGTGGACCTACTCCCTAGTCCATTTCTAGGGGGTCTTGTATTTACTAGTTCCGCACTTATTTACTATTGTGATGTTGCTTTATTTGCTTTATTGCTTTCATCACCGTACATGTTAAATACAACAAAATGCAAGGTTACATCACGCTGTAATTTCTTGGACAAACCGATCTTAGGTTCCCTTAAATTAACTTTAAAGCAAAGCGACCACCATACAAAGTAGAAATTCTATTTATCCTAAATTCAAACCCACATAGTCTAAACTAGGGTATTTTTCGAAAATGTTGTGCCACGTACTTGAATAATTTCTAAAGCTCGCGAAATAAGCACCTCGTTCCCGTGCCCGGATCTCACCCATCCGTTTCGAAGATTCAAAGCCTTATCCTAATAGAGTCATTTGCGGTCTTTCCAAACGAGACCCTAAACAATGTTTGGTGGCGACTCCTTCAAGATCCAAAAATACAAAGGTTTCTAAAAATCGCCCCTTGTAGGGAAAGAGCAATTCAAAGCCTCTTTACAAACAACAACAACAACAAAAAAAAAAAAAAAAAACCCCTACACCAGCGCCTGGCGCCAACCCAACGCTTGGCGCAGGGCTGGTGTATATATACCCCCTCCTCCGTGAGTTAGCTTGCTCACTCTTGCTCATTTGCTTCTCAAATTTTGCTCGTGTTCTTGCTCTTTCCCGAGGTTTGTTCTTTGCTTCCCCTACCTCAACCTATGTAAGTATTTCAAGTTTTGCTTTTGAAATTACCTTAGGTGCATGTGTATGATGTTTTCTTGTATTTTGAATTTCTTTTTGCATGTATAAGGCCTAGAAAT
Organism: Spinacia oleracea; assembly: GCF_020520425.1. Taxonomy (NCBI): domain Eukaryota; kingdom Viridiplantae; phylum Streptophyta; class Magnoliopsida; order Caryophyllales; family Amaranthaceae; genus Spinacia; species Spinacia oleracea. The sequence continues at coordinate 51,571,429 of NC_079491.1, read as the reverse complement.
GTTGCTCCCTTAGACATATATGATGAAGGGCTCTTGAATTTGTATGTAGAATTGGGAAATGTTGGAATTTTGACCACTTTTGGTAGGAGACCACCCATACCTACGGGATAGGTATATTAAAAAGGGGGTTGATGGTATCTTTTATTTTTGAATGTTGGCACATTGGAGAAAGTCTTGGACTCTAACTGCAAGAGGCCTTTAAAGCTATAACCACAATAAAAAATTATTATCTTCAAAAATGGGGTAAAAACAGGGGGAAAAATTGGGAAAGCCTTATTCTCTGAGCGCCAAACAGAAAGCTAGAGAGAGAATAAAATTTTCATTTTGCGTCATCAAATAAATCTCCCAAAATTTGAGCGCCATAACCAAATCAGTGAATTTGAGCCCCCATAACCCAAAAATTACAACAAAAATCAAAACCCTCCATCGTTTTCTCTCTCCTCCATCGTTCTCCATTCAGAACCAGAAGAAACTTCTTTGATTCAACACCGACAATGGAGGGTAAGAAAAATTGACAAAATTTCCCGATAAGGTTTCCCTCTTTCTCTCTTCAGATTTTTGATTTCATGGTTTATGATGGAATGATGTTAATATGGAAATTTAATTTAAGTATAGCTAAGTGAAGTGAAATTTGAGTAGAATTTGATCATCAATTTGCTGAAATCGATCGAATTTGGAGGTTGAATTTCCGTAATTTGGGTTTGAGAGGAGAGAGAAAGAGGTTGAAGAAATCGGGGATTTTTAACATTTCTTGTTAACATTGAATTCTTGTGCCATTGAAGGTTGGTTGAAGGTTGATTAGGCGGAGAAAACATAGTTTTATGAGAACTTTTCTTACTCTTTGTCTCCTCACGATTTCGTCAAAGCTTATGCTCCTCATCTCAAGCGCTCCGGCAAGGTTTCCCTCTTTCTCTCTTTAATTAGCTTTTCGATTTCATGTTTTGTGATAATCTTTGTTGAGTTCTCCCCAACAATCATCTGTTTCAGTACATATGATGACTCCAGTAAGAGCTATTAATTTGTTTACTGGACTGTTTGAGCTTTATTGTAGTCTAAACTCTAAACAAACATTAAGCTTGTAGAAAAGGTAAAAGATGGTTCATTAATATATTCATCTATTACCTAGATTTATTAACGTCCTCCCTCAAAGAAAAACTAGATTTATTAACTTGCCACTGGTTGATGTTTTTTTTCTGGTAGTAGGGATGCATTTGTTGTAGTTACATGACATAATTTACCATTTATTGGAGTATCTTCCATATAGGTTGGTCGAGTGCTAAGGAGTAAGGGCTATCAAAAATCAAAATTGATTTTTATGTTGCAACCCTATTCAGAGCATCAAAACCTTTCCGTATACATGTCAACTACATATTGCACCTGAGCATACTGATGTGAATATACAAGAAATACAACCAACAAAACAAGAGGTAAGAAAGACATTTTAGGTAGCTTGTTTATTGTAGTCTAAACTCTAAACAAACATTAAGCTCGTGGAACAAAAACAGCAAAATAAATTTCTAAACATATAAAGAGGATTCCAGAAACTGAACAACATTAATACATATGAGACCTTGAGTTTTTGTTTAGCTTCTTTGTAAGGAAAATTTGGTAATATTAATCCAACCTTTTGCCGATTTTCTTTTATTAAGCCCACCTACGACATATTTTTTAATAATCCCACCTTTACCACCCAACGTCTTTTATTGGGCCCAACACGTCATAAACCTATTGTCGGCGGTAATATATCCCTACGTGGAAGTACTCTCTCTAGATGTATTCAGTCATCATCATCAATTCATCACCATCTCGATGATTTTTTCACCAGTTATCGGTCACTTAAGCCCAATAAAAGTCGTTGGGTAGTAAAGGTGGGATTATTAAAAAATATGTCGTAGGTGGGATTAATAAAAGAAAACCGGCCAAAGGTTGGATTAATATTACCAAATTTTCCTCTTTGTAATGGTAATTGGGTATTATTGTACAGATAATTGTTGACATTAACACAATAGACCTATACTGCCCTTAGGTATCCAATGTAGCGATCATAGTGATCCTGAAATATTTATGCGCAAGGAAATTATGTTCCCGCAATTAGAAATTATGTTTTGTACTTTTCGCAAATAGTAAATCTTAGGAGCAAGTCTTTTCCCGGTGTACAGTTAACGTTTCTATCCAGACTTGCTGTGTGATAAGGAGTAGCATGTTTTAATAACAGACTTTCAGATTGCTATGGTCTTCATGTTTTTTTTCTTTTAAAAAATACTCTTTCAAATGAATGAAAGTTTTAAACAGATGTTGCATTTTATTTAATGATCTGTGTTACTTGTTTTGCTTATCTTGTATGATTCTTTTTTATAATTTTGTGTCCAACTAGTGAGGACCCTAAATGTTATGTTTTGCTACTGCAATGTTTCAGGTTCCTTCAGGTGCCAAATGGTCTTTTAAATATGTATTTTGAGAAACTGATTCAGTGTGACGTGCGTCTTAATTTCCCGAGAGGGCGGCCAGAAATAATTCTAGATTTTTTGTTTGATAGACCTTAAGTATCCGTTAATAAGCAATCTACCATGTGTGCTTCTAGCATGAAAGGAATGGCAAACGAGAAAATCACATCAAGCGACTAACGAGATCTTGGTGTTGAGGTGTAAGAATGCTATCAGTCAATCGTTATTTGCTCTCAAATTCAAATCAAAAGTAGTCATAGAGTACCAAATTCGTTTAATAAATTGTAAAATTGTATTGAAATATTTAAAGTTGAGTACCAAATAACTTGTGATTTATTTCATTTACTATTTTGTAAAATGGTATTAAAAATTTACATTTGAGTACCAAATTCATTTAGTATCTTGTAAAATGGTATTGGAAATGGTACTGAAAATTTACAGCAGCGTACCAAATAACTTGTGATTTATTTCATTTACTATCTTGTAAAATGGTATTGGAAATGGTATTGGAAATGGTACTAAAAATTTACAGCCGAGTACCAAATAACTTGTGATTTATTTCATTTACTATCTTGTAAAATGGTATTGGAAATGGTATTGAAAATTTACAGTCGAGTACCAAATAACTTAGGACTTATAATAGTCAATTTTTTTTTTGTCAAAACATAAAAGATCATAATCATATGACTCACAAAATTCATAACGAATGAAATATTAAGTTCTAACATCTAAGATAATTATTTAGAAGCAAACAAATTATGATTTAAATCCAATAAATATGATCTTATAAGATGTTTATACAAAACACAAGATAATTTCTCATATGTTAGTAATTTTGTAATATACAAATATGGTGTTATTTCCTAATTTTCGACCAATGAAGTGTATGAGAATCATATGGATTTGTGTAGATGGTTAAGTAAGAGGTATGTCAATTTAAAAAGACGATGGAAGAGCAAGAGAGGTGGATTGTCGATCATTGTAATTAAAGAACGATTGAGCCAAAAGGGGGATGATGTTGGAAATTTGGAGTTGATTACCAAATTTATTTACTATCTTGTAAAATGGCATGGATATTTAAAGTTTTGTACCAAGTTTATTTAAAATCTTGTAAAATGGTATTGTAAATTTGAAGTTCAGTACCAAATTTATTGACTATCTTGTTAAATGGTATTGAAATTTTAGAGTAGATTACCAAATATATTTACAATTTTGTAAGACGATATTGTAAATTTGGAGTTAAGTACCAAATTCATTTACTATCTTGTAAAATGGTATTGTACATTTGGACTTGAGTATCAAACAACTTGTGACTTATAATAGTCAATTATATTAAGTCAAAAACATAAAAGATAATCGTATGACTCGTAAAAGTCATAATTGGAAGCGCGCAAATAGAATGTTCTAACGAATGAAATATGATGTTCTAAACATTTAAGCTACTTATTTATAAGCAAACAAACTATGATGTTAATCCAATAAATATGATCTTATAAGATATTTATTCAAAATATAAGCTATATTCTCATATGTTAGTTATTTTGTAACATACAAATTTGGTGTTATTTCCTATTTTTCGACCAATGAAGTGTTTGAAAAACATATAGATTTGCGCTCCGTAGATGGTTAAGTACGAGGTATGCCAATTCAAAAAGACGATGGAAGATCAAGAGGGATGCATTGTCGATTATCGTAAAGAACGATTGAGCCAAACGGGGGGAACGAATTGGAAATCTGGAGTTGAGTACTAAATTCATTTAACCTCTTGTAAATTCACAAATAATGAAATATGATGTTCTAAACATCAAGTTAATTATTTATAAGCAAAAAAACTATGATGTTACTCCAATAAATATGATCTCATATGATAGCTATTTTGCAATATACAAATTTGGTGTCATTTTCTATTTTTGATAATATAAATTTGGAGTAATCACATTTCTTAATTAAAATCGCATAAATTTACCATTCTCATTCCAATTTTAGATTGTTTTATCTTTCAATTTTATTATAAGATACCTGACCACTTCCCACGTTCAACTAGTAGTGCAGTTAGTGTTTAGACTAAATCAAGGTCTAATAGATTTTCTTAAAACGATTTTATTTATTTACCAATATATTAAAGGAGAATTTTAAGGAAACCAAAACATTTTTACTTGAACAATGATTTTAAATAAAATCTGACTTTATTAAATACGTAAAACATGTATTTATTTATATAACTAATTTTCATGAAATTTGACGCCAAATAAATTGATAAATATACTAGTTTAGAATCCTTAGTTCCTTGAGTTCCATATATATTATTTTCCATATTAATACTTTACATAAAAGCTAAGAACAGTAAGCTACATAGACTTTTCTGTCTTCCCTTTACTGAGGCTTGCAACCAGAAGCTTCAATTGTTCCAACTCAGGAACAATGGTGAGTTCATTCCTTATGACGAAGGAACTCTGAATTAGGAACTTCATCTTTATTTGCATATTTGAATGTGGACTATTTTGATTGAGTTTGATTAACCTTAGACTATTCGCCGAGAGGTATAAATCTGATGTTTTTGGTCTGTGATTACAAAATTCAATAAAATTGAACTCCGGGGAACGTTTCCATTGCAAAAATGGGAGTCGGTGTAATACCTCGTATTTTTCTATAATTATAAATATATTTTATTATATTTATAAAACATTTCGTGTATTTTTATAAATTATTTTCATTTAATGAGAATCAAATGCGCTTTTATTTTAATTAATTTAAATATTAATTATTTCGAAAACCGGAATTTATGAAATAAATTCAAGGAATTTATTTAATCGGGAATTGTTCGGTCGTATTTCAAAAACGAATTTAATAAACTTAAAGCCCGGTCGTTTTGCTTTAATTAAACCCAACAAAGCTTGCAAGGGATTTAATGAATTGAGCCCGGTAATAAGCCCAACTCAAACTACCATAACCTAGCCCACATGGGAGAGAAAAACTATAAATATACCCTCTCATTAAACCCTCACAAAAATTTCAGCACTCCCTCTCTCTCCTCTCTCTTGCGGCACCCCCTCCACACCCCTCACTCGTCCGACTTTCTTGCAGCCCAAGGCATGAGTTGTGTCGTGCGTGTGTGCCCAGCCCCGTGCGCCCAAGCCTCGTTGCCCCTCACTTCGTGCCTCGCCCCGCAGCGCAGCACCATTGTTGCTGCTGTGTCACGTGTGCCGTGTCCCGCCCCGCAGTCCCGCTGTCCCGCGCGCTGAGCCTCGTGCTCGTGTGTCGAGTGCCCCACTGTGCGATGTGCCCGCTGTGCGCTGTGCCCCTTGCTCGCCTGCGCCTTCGCGCGCGCGCGCCCTTGTGGTGCGTTGCGCTGCTGCTGTTGCTTTGTTGTTGTCGTGTGTGTTGGTCGGCACACACACACGATTAATTAATCGTTGTGTGTGTGTGTGTGTTGGTCGGCACACACACACACGATTAATTAATCGTTGTGTGTGTGTGTGTTGATCAATTGTTTAATAAAATTATGTTGTCAAAAATATTAATTTTCAGTTTTTTTAAATTGATTTAATTATTGTGATTAAGTTTAATTATTGGATTGATTAGATTAATTAAAATGGTTATGAACACCGTATTGGGTTAGTAGTATGTTTTAATTAAAGAAATTGATTTTTATGATTGTGTTTATAATTTTCAGATTTAATAAGTTCATAAAGTGTTGATTTTTGAAGTCAAAACATGTTTTCGGATTAAACCATTGTTAGGGTTTTGGTTTCAAATTGATTGAGCGATTGATTCACATAATTTAATGACAATTTAAATTATGGGAATCAACTTAAATTTTCAGAATGTTTTAAGCTTTAAAAAGTTGGTTTTTAAGGGTTTTAAAGCTAAAAAGTCAATGTTTTTATGTTAGGACTTGAGTTGACTATTTGAGACTATTAAATTACCAATTAATGAATGATTTCTAATTAAACTAAGAGTTTTAGTTTCTTAAATAGTTGCTGGAAATTTAGTAAACATGGATAATAATTTAGTTCTCTTGTTTTGTTTATAGGAGTTGATTTCTAGTGAGTCGTGATTCGCACAGTGGCCCCCGTACTTAGGTATTCCAGGTACGTGCAAGACTAGGGTGACCACCCATCCCTTGAGGACTTTGTGAAGTGTATTTAAATGCGAATCATGTGAACTTATATGATGTTACGAATTCATGTTGATGATTGGAAATGATTATGTTATTGTGAATTCATGTTTAATGTTGAGAACAAGCATGTTGTTATTATTGTTGAATCTATGTGAACGAGCATGTTATGAATTGGATTATGCTTTATAGATTCTATTGAACTATCATGTTATGGACTTTTATAATCATTGAATTATGTCAAGCACGTTGTTCCAGTTGGTTTGCATGTATGAGTATTGCGCATGCAAGTTGTTATTATTGTTATGCTATAGTACAGGATGTCTAGCATAATTATTGAGCCAATCGAATGTTGCCAGTGAGCAACATATATTCTACCAAGGAGTATAATATGTTGAAGAGTCTATGTGAATTGAATTAAGGACAATTCGTGCTAAGGGCACACCCCGCTTGTTAATAGGCAATGTCGGGTTATCTCAAACAGTGTTTTTGAGAAGGAACAATGGGAGTAATATCACTTGAGTCTATGTTTGATCACAAGTCTTAAAGAAGTAAAATATTGAAGAGTCATTGTTGAATTGTTGAATTGTTTAATTGTTTGTATGTTGTGTCTTGAGTCGCCTTGAACATAATATATTAATTAACGTAAAGTGTAACCCAAAAGAGCTTCAAAACTCTTGGAGCGTATATACCTTGAGTATGAACAATGGGAGAAGACTTGCCGAAAAACTTGTACTCCTCGAATGATATAAGACGTTGTTTCATTCTTTCTTTTTAGGCCGTTGTGCATTGGAATTCCGTCGGTAGGATCCGACTGTCGGTAGGAGTCCGACTTATTATTATGTGGTGCATGGTGGGCTCCCATCACCCTTTTCTTTCCTTTTGAGGATACTTTACTTTACCCGTTTGAAGCTACTTTTTATTAAACTGTGAGTCAAGAGTCGTGTCATGTGTCGAGTCTTGTCTCCATGTTTAAATTGTTTTGGCTTTTGCATGATTGATTATTTAAACTGTCGAGTGAAGCATGTTAGGATAGAATGTTATTCTAGCTTGTTCGTACTCAGCTTTTGCTGACTTCGTGCTTCATGTCTTCTGGTCATGGCCTTCGCCTTAATGACCCTATGATGATCCATCAATTGCATTTGCGTTGTTGGGGAGTAGATTTTCAATAAAGCAGGTTCGTAGAGATAACTTGCGGGAGAAGTTATCATGGGATTCGAGTTGAGAGTTTTATTCTTCCGTAATTTATAAACTCTTTATTTTATTTTAAAGTCATGACTACTATTTTCAGTTAATGGATTTTAAATGGTTTATTTTGGATTATGCCTCAGTGGTTCCAACTTGTTTTAATAACCATTAACTATTTATTTAATGTGTTTGAAAGTTAGTTAATTCCGCTACGTAATTTTGGTAAATAGCCTTAGCCGTTATCACGGTGGCGGTAATATCTTGGTAATTCCTGTGTTTTAAGTCGGAAAATGTTTTTATAAAAAGCAAGGAATTATTAGGGTGTTACAGTCGGCCCCTAACCCGACCAAACCCGAGCCACAATGACATCCGAGAAAAAAAAGCAAACACGAGAAATGTATCATTGTAAGTAACGATTGAGCCAAAATGGGGGGAGCAAGAGAGATGGATTGTTGACTGTAAGGAACAATTGAGACAAAAGGGGAGGAGGAAATTTGGATTTGAGTACCAATTCATTTACTATCTTGTAACAAAGGTATTGAAATTTTGGATCCCAATACCAAATTTATGTACTATCTTATGAAAATGGTATTGGCGTTGAGTACCAAATAACTCGTGACTTAGGATATGCAAATGTCTTGTAAAAACGGTATTGGAAATTTGTAGCACAGTACCAAATTTATGTACTATCTTATAAAATGGTATTGTAAAATTGACATTGAGTACCAAATAACTTGTGACTTATGATAGGAAATTATCTTGCGTAAAGCAAACATAAAAGAATTCATATGACTTAGCAAAAGTCATAATGAAGCAAACATGATTTTCTAGATGGTTGGGGCTAATCTAAATTAATTACTTATAAGAAAAAAAAAACTATGATATTAATCGAATAAAATATGATTGATCTTATAAACAAATGTTACATGTATACTCTGTATATCACTATATGGAATCTATATTTTCAGCCTCCATAATCAGTAGCCTCAAGGGAGTATCCACTTTCTTTAACAGGTAGGAGCTTAGCCTGAAACTCTCTGATGTTGTTGCTGCTTTGATTTGTAATTTTGAGGTACCAATCCCCAGCACCATCTGGCACATTCCATGGCTCTTGGTTCACCCACACCACAAACCAGCCACGCCGAACAGTGAGAATCATTCCACAGATGCTCGCTCTTGAGGACATATACCAAAAGGTAACAAAGGGCTCAACTCGATGCAACAGGTTTAAAGTAGCCTTGTTAACCTTCAAAACAAAGGGCTCAACTCGATGCAACAGGTTTAAAGTAGCTTTGTTAACCTTCAAAACACCGTTGAAATATGCAAAGATAACTAATATTAGGCACTAGGAAATAATAGAGAACTAAAGAAGCACTATAGCATTTAAACACCATAGAAGAGATGTGAACAGTCAAGCATACGTTAATTATTTTCATATGCCTCAAAGGGCAGTATATGGACTATTCTCTTCAGATGCCACAAAACTGCAAATACTTTAGAAAAGGTCTTACATAGCCAATGGGCCAATCTGCAAATAAAAACTTGAAGAGACTAGGAAACTACTATTAAGAGACTGTTGTAAATAACTAATATTTTATCGTGCACTGTCACTTGAGAACAAATAAGTGTGGGGAATGATTTGTTAACCCTTAAGGTTGACAACACTCATGAGAGAGCTACAGAAAAAGCCCTAATAAAACAATAGCATTTTTTCTCTCATCGTTGTCGATTTTATGAAGGTTTTCTCTCTATCTCTCTCATAAGGGTTGTCAACCTTAAAAGTCAACCAAACATTTTCCAAAGAATACATCGCCATAACAATTAGGTTCAACAAACTATTTTATGAGAGCACAGTCACATCACACCTACAATAAACTCATTACTTCTATCCACAAGGATACTAAGTATTAAAGCCTATAACAATGAGAGATGGGATACTACCAGGAACATTTTTTCCTACATTCAACCATTAGGTTTCTAAACTACCAGCCATTTTATCCTTTCACGTGTCCACACATCTGAATATAATGAAAAGAAACATAAGAAAAAATTGCATTTCTACTCCAACCGAAGGTCTTACAACTCACAAATCACACAACCCGTACAATACCATATTATTCCCACAAACCTCACTCGTCACTAGTTTTGTTTTCCATCAAAGAGCAATATCTGTTTCATGAGAAATCATATAACGTAACATCCAATCGACCTAACCCCATATAAACCTGTGTCTTGAACCCTTAAATATTAGAATGAAAGTCTAGGAAATATACAACTTATGCAACCATAACACTCCATAGTCATTGTAGGACTTGGGTTCAAGGTTTCCTGCCCCCGGCCCCACTGTCACCTACAAACTACTAAACTATGATATAGTTCATTCAATAAATTAGGAAATTTTTCACAATCCATCGTACCGGCTCATAACAAATCGCTGAAAGGACTAGCGTAGTAACCACCTTCAGAAAACATATGCACCAACTACAGTAAACATAAACACAAAAACTGTTGGCTCCTTAACTTTAGCCGTCTCTAAAGAATAACTTAAACAAGTTGAACATAGTAAGGAAACCAATTAAGCTCGGTTTAAATCTAAATGTTATACCTAAATTCAAACTCTCTGTCATTAGATAATTTTAACAAGTTATACACTTATACACAAGGCACACCTATACTGATCAATTAGTCAATTCGATTATGAAGATCAAAACATAAGAAAGCGGATATTTCCCATATTCCAGTAACAAAACTTATTTTCTTTACCCTATGATCAACCAGTTTTACCTCTCTTCTCTTAAGAGTTTTAATACTTGCTTCTTCTACTCCATGCAAACACGCAACCAAGCTGCTGGACAGGGTTAGCCTAAAGTCCTAAAGAAGGTAAATGCATTTTCACCACTAGCATCATAAACCTCTGAGTTTTCTACCCGAACACATAGAGATTTGGTTTTCTTAGGTTCATAACAACTCTCATTTGAAGGAATACCGTCCGCATTACCATCTCCGCACCAGAACCAGAGTAAAAAATTTCCTTGTCAAGAACAATGTACTTACAAGTCTAAGAAGAGTAAAGTTCTTAAAGTTAAAAGTCGGACGATGAGATTCAGACACATCTCCATGAGCTCTAAGCTTATCAAGAATAATCCTTCACCATTAGTCAATAGTTCTCCTCAATTATAGCGTTATACCTTACGCCAATAAATAAATCCGAATAGCAAACATAACCCACAAGAAAATTTGAATCAACCAGTAAAACCCTAAATTTAAAAACAACCAAAATTTTGGTTTTTTGTAAAATCGCATAGATCCATAATTACAACAAGCTGCAGAATCATCAACATCAACAACTGCAAACAAAACATACCTATTCAATAATATCAAAAACCCAATTCAATTCTACAAAACCCAAACCCTAATAAACTGTTATTTTCCCCAACATCGTATAGTATAGTACTTTGTCATAACATAATTATACCATGGATTTAGGAAAACTATTTTTAACAAGAAATAAAGATTTAAACCTTACCTAGATGTAAAACGGCCAATGTTTCGCCCTCTTCATTGACTCCGCATTTTGAAGCAGAAACTTGAAGCAAAGAGTTTGGAGTGAAGAACAAAAGAAAACGCCAGGTTAGAGGACAAAGAAATTTTTGTTTGGGAAGAGAGGGAGGGAGGTTGAACGGTTATGGTTTGCGATTTTGGAGGGAGAGCAGCTCAAACAACAAGCCGAAGACGAAAATGTCGAAGAAATGCAGCTCAAGAAACTTGGTAAAATTCTGGAGAGAGAAAGTGAAAATGAGTTATTTAGTTAATTTTTACAATTTTATTACAATATTGCAGTTGCAATAATTAAAATAAAAGTAAAATAAAAAGAATTTGAAAATTGAAAAGTGAAACCAGAATTTAAGAGAGAGAAGTGAAAAAATAAAGGCAAATGTTAAATTGGTGGGCCAAAGAATAAAAGGGGATTGATATTACACATTTGCCCTGGTTATAGGTTTCAAAGACTCTAGTGGTTAGAGTCTCAGAAAACCTCGGCACATTGATGGTAGTAGGTGCTAGATTTTTGTACTTGTATTGGAAATTGTTTGGTAGCCATCTTTGAACATGAACTGTTTGGAACTTATGACCTAGCATTTCGTACTTTGTGTTTGAATTTCGCATGGGGAATTTGTAGATGCCCCACTTGATATAGTCCTGTAGGAATCTTATATGTGAGCCCTGGGTGGTTGTTTTTTTTTGGACATAAACCTTGAGGAGCCTTGATGGGCTTGGATAGCCTAGGCGTTGATGTAGACTTGGAACAATTGCTTAGGCACAGATAGCCTAGGCGTTGGTGTAGACTTTGAACATTTACACGAGGATCCTTTGTTATACTTGTAAGGCCATTGGGGATATTGGTCTTTGGAACTTTGTAGGAGATAGCCCCCCCGTCCCCGCAATATTGATCGTTGACTTTGTACTTGAATATTTTATTATGCCTCTTCGTCATACTCGGAGGAAGATTGTCGAGAGCTCGCCCAGTCGAGCTGCTGAGGAGGATGCCTCCGACGTAGAAACTGGGGAGCTGGAGGATGTAGAGGTTGGTGGTTTGGTCCCACAAGAGAAGTCTACCTTTGATAATAGTGGCTGGAGGCCGGAAGATTTGGTCTTCAACCGAATTCATCACTTGTCTCATTGGCCATCAATGGGCGTGGTATGATTATTGTATTTTGCCTAGATTTGTCTTTTCCCCTTTTGATCATGCTTATTTATATTGACTTGTCCTTGTTCGTAGACCGAGTCTATGGGTATTCGAGTATTCTGGTCTTGGAGAGAGCTTGCGAGGTCTTTCAGGCATATGATACGAGGGTTCTGTAGGAGCAGTCGGGCTTTGCCCCATTTTGGGACGCCATCAGGCTGGGATTAGGGAAGCCTATATATATAATAATTGTACTTATGAATCATAACCATTAGTCATTTTAGAAATACATTTTAGAGAGAGAAAGAGGAGGGGATTTATATTCTCTCAACATAAGAGAGATTTTTTGAGAGAGAAAGAGTGAGATGGTGAGTGAAATAGTAAAAAAAATAATTCCTCCTTATTCTCTCTCTAAAAATTCCTTCTGAATGTTTCTCGTTTGTTGAAAATGAGTGAATTAAGAAAAACACTAGTTCAATTTGGTTAATTTTCGAAGCAAGAGAATCTCTGGAGAGCGTGATACTTTCCGAGGATTGAGATTTGTTTTTGAAGATTTATTAAAAGATATTGATGCTCCTAATAAATGTTGGTCAAGTGTTTAAGGTACGTTTCCTTGTTCTTTCCTCTAATGTTCTTTTCAAATTGTAATGTTCTTTTCACAACTTTACTTTTACTGTGTCACCAACGTAGTTTGTTCTTTTATATCAACATAGTTTGTTCTTTTATATCAACGTACATAGGTTGTTAAAAAAGAACATATAATGGTTTGAAAAGAACAAATAACACTTAAAAAAGAACATAGTCTGATTCGTGGTAAAAGAACAAAAATACTTTAAAAAAAATATATAGATTTAGTTTTAAGTGCATCAAAAAATCGTCGTTTCGTCTTTTTAATTAGAACATAAAATCGTTTGAATAGAACAAATAACACTTAATAAAAAACCATAGATCTGATGCGTGGGATAAGAACAAAATTACATTTAAATAAAAATATAGATCTAGTTTTAAGTGCATCAAAATATCGTCGTTTTCGTCTTTTTAATTAGAACAATAAGTGGTTTGAAAAGAACAAATACAACTAATAAAGGAACATAGATTTGTTGTTCTTTTCGTCCCTTTCATTATGTTCTTTTGTTTGATAAGGAAAAAGAAAATGTTGTTCTTTTTCATGTGTTTTGTTCTTTTTTCTTTTCTTGTTGTTTTTTTTAAAAAGTTTTAATTTTGAGTTTTAATTATTTTATTTTTCTTTTGATTTTGTTCTTTGTGTTTTGTAAAAAAACTGTGGTTCTTTTTTTAATTATTTTGTGTTCTTTTTAACTTTTTTAACTTTTTACTGATTTTTAATTTTTTATAATATTATCAATAATATGTTTTTTTTTGTTTTTCTGTTGCATTTTTCACATAATGTTCTTTTTAAAAAATAGTTGTTCTTTTTATACTTTATCAGGAGAGAGAATATGTTATTTTCATTTTATATATTTTCTTTACGTTTTTAACATTAGTGTTCTTTTCAGGTTTTGGTTAATGTTCTTTTTGTTTACTCTATTATATTCTTTCTGTTTAGTTTCTTATGTTTTTTTTTTTTGTTTTTTTGCGTTTTCTTTTAATGCTTTGCGTTTTGATCCAAGTGCACGTAGATCTACGTACAGGCCCTGCACCATCCGTGCGTTGACCGGTGACCAGATGCCTAGCCAACCTCAAGTATATAAATCGTTCTCGTTTCTTTATTCTCCCTCTCCTCCACCGAGTTCACTTTACTTTCAGTCGATTCACTCTTCCACAGGTCCGTTTCTTTCTTTTTCTCTCACTAAACTCCTGCAGAACCCTAATAATCTGCTCTTTAAATTGATAGATATTCTTGTTCTCTCGCAAATTTATCATGTAATTTAATCGCTTACATTATTTCTTTCTCGTAAACCCTAATTTGCTTCCCCTGATTTTTTAGGGTTTCTTATTGTGCAATGGATCCTCAACCTGAACCCGTGAGCTACATCTGCGGAGGTAATTTCTTTATGTTTCCCTGCAATTGCACTTCTTTCACTCTTATTTATTAATTTGAGGAGTATTTGAAAATTTCTATTATTCGCCGATTATTGAAGGATTATTTCTAGTTTGCGGAAGTATCATGCAAACAGTTTATTAAATCGTTTTTTTTTCTGCTGATTATTCATGACGTTTATTATTTGAAAATTAAAATTGTTCATAAATGTGTAGATTGTGGACAAGAGAACACTCTGAAGCCTGGAGATGTCATACAGTGTAGAGAATGCGGCTATCGTATTCTGTATAAGAAAAGAACCCGTCGGAGTAAGATTATATTGATTGTTTGCATTTTATATTTTCTCTTTAGGTGCATATATTTTCTGTAAAACATTTTATTTTGCAGAAGTTTACAACTTTAGTTTCATAGTACGAATTTGAGGGAAGTTTTTTGGATGTCACTTGTTTGCATTTGAAAATGGGATTTTGTAGTTGGGTTTCCATGCATACAACGAAGGTGCTAAATTAGTTTCGTATATCGAGCAATGAAGGCCCTTTCTATTATTGTGTATATTCACTTATGCTGTAGATTTGGATTGGGAGTAGGAAGTGAAGACTAGAATCGTTCCCAGGGATTTGCTTTTGAAAAGATAGGCAAAATCATTATTTGACTTGTAGGGATACCATAACGTATTGGATTTTGAGATCCTTTGGTAAGAGCATGCGGATTCCTTAAACATGAATTGTTTGGAAGTTTGAACAAGCATGTGAATTACTTAACATGAATTATTTTCAATTTCGAACGTGTCCGTGAGTTCCTTGACATGTGATACCAGTTTGCCATATCATATCAGGAATTTAAGATCTTTCGTCTTGTGCAATGTTCTTGTAAGCAGTGGGCAAATAACATGTTCTGGATGTGATGGATTCATTTACCAAGGGTTGTAAATTGATAATTTCTCTTCATATCAATTTTATCGATCCTTTCCTTTCCCAATACATTTTGCAGTCAGCTGTTAGAATAAATTCTGCATTGCTCCTGTGATTTATTGTTAGTTGCTATAATATAACCATTTCCATCACTCTAAAGCCTCTTCGCAATCCTTGACGCACTAGTTGTTGATACCAACCCTTTTCTGTGGCGATCCACACTGGGAGATGCAGCTGCCCTCCACCCTTCGCCTCTTGATGCGAGCTTTAAGACTTAGATTAAACCATGAGCTGAGCAGTTTAGTATGTCCAGTAAATAAATATATTGGCATCACCACCATGTATTTTCAGGATATTGTCCTAACGAAGCCTTGTTGCGATGCTAAGCTTATCTTTGATGTGAGTAAGTACTAGTTACTTTGTTCTCTTGTGCTATGAATGTTGGTTTATATAGGTTTTCTTGTCCATTTTACATCAAAACTTGGTTCATACTTCTAAATCTAAACCTTTTAGCATTTTACTCGGGGAAAACAACAGGGGGAAAGACCACAGTGTTCCATAGTACAGTGAACCTAATGCCAATATCCCAACGCAGCCTGGTTCCATAGCACAGTGTTGCGGTTGCCAATTTTCCAATCCCAGCCTGGCTCGATAGCACAGTTTTCCTAATGCCAAGACCACCAGCGTTAGAGTCACACGTCCCTTGTCACATATAAGCTCTACACAGTGCATTTAGTTTCTTCAAATTGGCTTTTGGCAACAGAAAGACTTTGACTCCAGTACACATGAACTCATTAAGATAGAGTTTACTAATTGTAGTCTCCCTGCTTCACATCCTAAATCTAGCAGTCATCTTGTCAAGAAGCTGCTCACAGTCGTACCTGAAAGGAAGACAACCGAGCTGGAAACCAGAGGCATATGTTATTCTCTTATAGTCTTATCTATGGATTCCTCCATAACACTGCAGTAGACAGCAGATTGGAGAAATTTTGATTTGTTTATTCTGCCTAGATGTAATGTAAATCTACTAGTTGGTAAATACGCTATTTGAGTTATCTATTAAATCTGATCATGAAAGATTATATGAATATTCCATTTAAAGTTGATAACTTTACTTGCTAAAGGGTTGAAGCAAAGAAGTTGTGGAAGCCGATTCTTAGGATAGTTCTTTCTGAACACAATGTCAAAAGTACCAATTATGTAAGTTCTATCCAATTTTTGCCCGTAGGCTAAATCATAGTTTCTAGGTAATTGAAAATTAAAGTGAACTAGACAACTACTACCATGAGCTTTCTGATATCTTACTTCAGTTCCTACTTGAACAGAAAAACGATAACGTATTTCCTTCACCAACAGGAGCTTTTGAAGGAGATTTGTGATAACTCATCTTTCATGGCTTGGGTGGTTTAGTTGTAATTGTGGTTTGGGGGTTTCACAGATTGTGGTTTAGACACTGTAATTTTGTATGTATTTTGAGATGTTGAATGATTTTGCTGTGTTGTTCTTTTATTGTGTCAATGCAACTAACTTTGTTGGTTTCCGCTGCAGTTGTCCAATATGAAGCACGCTAAAGTTGATGCACGGTTCAAGCAAAAGCGAATGTATATTTTGGATATGCATTAGGAGGTCAACAACGTTTTAAGTGTGCTTAAATATATGTATGTTTTGCGTAAAGGTTACAGATTGTAGGATTATGATGTGGATTAGTCCTGTATTGGTATCTCCGAGTGACTGCTCTTATCTGGGCATTTTATGGATTTAAATCTAATTTCTTACATGCTTGGGCGAGTTATGTTTAGTTGATCTCTGATTGATGTGTTTGCTGTTATTTCTGAAACTTTCATTTCTGCCATAATTCTGATAATTTTTTGCTCGGCGATGAGGCTGAGAAAGCCCCCTATTTAATACTGCATCACCACTGCTCCTCTCCCCCAACCCCCCGGCCCCCCTCCATATCCACTTTCCTGCCTGCGGTTGTTGCTGGTGTTTAGGGATGCCAATGAGCTGATACGTCCATCAACAACTCGTGAACAAGCTCCGTCAGAGTTCGGTCAATACTTGTTCGTTAATAAATAAACAAGTCCGAACAAAGTTTTGAAGCCCGTTTAATAAATAATACTCCTCCCGTCCCGAAATACTCGTAACACTTTCCTTTTTCATTCGTCCTAGATTACTTATTACACTTTTTTCCAATTCATTTTAGGATTTTTTTTATTGTATTTTAGTAGAGGTCACTTTTTCATTTAGGCCCAGCACACAAATATTTTAATTTCAATTCTCCTATCTTTCAATATAAAAATATCATACATTCTCTTTCCTCTAATATTAAAATACCCCACTAACTTCTATTACATCTACTCTTTAATATAATAATTGATAAAAACACTATTACTTATCGCATTAAACTGTGTGCCCAGAAAAGTGTAACGACTATTCTGGGACAGAGGGAGTACTAGCTCGAACAACTTGGTGTTCTGCTCGTTTAGGCTCGCGAACAGCTCATTCATGTTCGTTTATGGCCCGACTTCATCTTGAAGCTTCAACTTGAATTTCACCATGGGAGGCGCCATTTTCTTCAAATAGGATATGCTATAATTAACTAATTACAACTAATTGATGGTACGCAGACCATATTTAAATAAAAATTTTGGTGTATTAGACCATTTTTACATTCAAATTAGTGGTACGCAGACTATATTTACTATTCTATTTGGGCCATACTAGTCACTTTTCGCAACCCACAAAATAGTACCATTCATCCATTCATTTATCAACGAATGACCTACTTAGAAAGTTAGCAGAAGAAAAGAATATGCATCAAATAAACATTTACAACAACTAATCAAAGGTTCCAACAATCTACATGGCCCTAGTTTTCAATCTATCAAGAAGAGCTAACCGAGTGAACCTGTGTTTTGGGACATTATATATATTCCAAACAAACCTATGCTAGGGAACTTTTGGTTTTCGAGCACACAGACTCCCATAAGTTTCTTTGATGGAGTACTTAGGTGCAAGAAGCCATTGAGCAAAGCTAAGAACATTTGAGATACCTGTTTTAACCTTGCAAATGTACCTTATTTCCCAACTAGCAGCAAGAGTTGGTGTATACTGCTGCCAGCATTGATCTTTCACATAGAGAGTGTGCACTCACTTGATCCACAAATTATTATGTTTTTGGCTAATTGCCAAAGCCAGTTTTCCCACAGCAGCCTGATTCCAAAGAGAGATGTTCCTGAAATCCAAACCACCCTGATCTTATTTATTACAGAGATGATCCCAACCAACACTTCCAGGTCTACTATCATCATATGATCCATACCAGAGGTAAGATCTACAAATAGCAGAAATTTTATTTGTAAATTTTTTAGGAAAAAGAAAGATTTGCCCCCACTATACACAGATGCTCATGAGGACTGAGTTGACTAACTTCATCATTCCTGTAAAGGAGAGATGTCTTGTGCTCCATACCTTAATCATGGACACCAATTTTTCAATAAGCAGTTCACAATCTCCAGCCTGTAGTTTCCTAGAACTGATAGGAACCCCCAAGTATCTAAAGGGTAACTCCTCAAGTTTGGAACCAGAGATCGGCTGAATACTAGCCTTAACTGTTGGATCCATCCCAAAACAATAAACGGGAGATTTTACAGGGTTAACCTGTAAACCTGTAGCTTCATAGAAGATTTGAAAGCCCTCCAACATTAGTATGAGATATCCCCTCTGCAGAACATAAGTAGGTCATCTGCAAATCATAAGTGGTTCATTCTCATTGTCTTACATCTAGAGTGGAAGTGGAACTCAGGATGTTGACCAACCAGCTTCATTGATCTAGAAAATATTCCATAAAGATAGTGAACAAGAGAGGTGAGAGGGGATCACCCTGTCCTAACCCTCTTTTGGGGTGAATAAGGGGAGAGGGCACCCCATTAATCATGAGAGAGTATTGAGTGGTGGAAAGACAAGTCATGATCAAGCTGATAAAGTGAGCAGGGAAACCTAACTCAGTCATTGCTTCCTCAATAAATGCCCATTCCCCTGTGTCATAGGCCTTCCTCAGGTCCAACTTCATCATACAACATGGTTGGGAACTCCCCCTGCCATAGTGCTTAATAATGTCTTGGCATATCAAGACATTGTGTAGAATTGATCTTCCAGAAACAAAAGGTCCTTGTGTGTGAGTGATGATATCAGGAAGAACATCACTCAATTTGCTGCATAGAAGCTTAGATATGCATTTGTAAAGAACAGAACAACATGCAATTAGCCTGAAGTCTCCCACTGAAGCAGGCACAATGACTTTAGGTACCAAAGTAATTGAAGTTACATTAACTTCCTTAAGGATTTTACCAGCTGTGAAAAAATTTGAAATCGCAGCACAAATGTCATTGCTTACAATGGACCAGGTGGCTTTAAAAAACTGGTTGTTGAAACCATCCAAACCAGGTGCTTTGTTATTGGGAATGGAGTTCAAAACTCTCTTGATGTTAGTCTCATTGAAAGAGCATAGAAGGATTTGCTTGTGAGCATCAGTCAGTCTGCTCCCTTGATCAAAGATGATAGGACATGTCTTTTGTTGATCATAACTGACCCAAAAAGGGAGTTATAAAACTGAGTGAATGGCTGTTGAACCTCATCAGTTGTCTTCACCCATACCCCTGCATTGGTCTGAATTGAGTGGATCTGGTTAGTCTTCCTTCTCTGTTTAATGCTTTGGTGAAAGACCCGATGTTCTCATCACCCAATTCTAACTATTTAACTTTAGATGTCTGATGTAGGAAAGATAGATAACATTCATGAGCAACTTTATAAGCATGACTTGCCACGTTTTCCGCTGTGGCTAATGAACTATCACTAGGTTAACTGTGCATGTCATGCTGAATTTGTAGTAAATCCTTATGTAGTCTTAAGCTTTCAACCTCAATGGAGTTGAACCCTTCTTTGTTTAGCAGTTTTAGTTCTTGTTTGATCATTTTTAGTTTCTGAGTAACTCTGAACAAATGGCAACTAGAGACATGCTTACCCCAGGTGTTCTAAACTAGAGGCATGAACTGTGCAGATTTTAGCCACATATTATAGAACCTAAAAGGTCTCTTTTGCGAAGGAAGGTGGTAGCATTCCAACACCATAGGGAAGTGTAACACCCCGGCAATTCTCCTTTTTCTAAAATAACCCTTTTTATAAATATAACTATAGAGAATTATCAAAGTATTATCGCCCGTGTGAAAACGTAACGGCTTATTCAGAATTTTGCAGCGGAAACATAAAACTAACTTTAGGTTTATAAATAAACAATTACAGAATTAATCCCAAAAACCAATCAACGAAAATAAAGAGGTGTAAATAGTACGGCAAGTTTAAAGTCCAATTTAACAAACCCAAGTCACTTAGCAAAACAAAATAAATACAAGCTCTCTAATCCCGTACCCAATGATGCATCATCTTCAAACCTGTAGATGGGCAACGCTTATTGATCCTTAGAGATTGCTCACCAAAATGGGTCATCACAGGATCAATAAGGCATAGCCATGATCAACACACGCAAACAAAGCACGTAATCATCAAATCTGAGTACTACATACTAAATCAATAATAATCCTAACATGATTCTATTAAACGAACAATCCTAACATGATACTAATAAAACATAAGTAAGGGAAAACAAAACATATTAATTTGAAGACCATACTTGACTAGACTAGGCTAGACTGGACTAGAACTTTTATAACAATAATATTATTTTAATTGAAATAGTCAATGGACCGAGTTGTCTAACTAGAAGCTTCACTAAGGAAGACGAGGTATGGGCGCGACTCCGTAACCTCAGTGACCTGCGATATCGAGAAACTTTTGAATAAAAATAGAACACGGTGATAAATCCGGTCCCAGAAAAGGCCATGGGATACCACCATGAACCCCAACTCCTGTTTGTCCGTCACTTCAGACGTGCACAGTCTAAAGCTATTGATATTCAATTTCACTTTACATGATTTACCAATTAATATTTTGTTATGACTCATCAATCACATAAATCACGTAATCAACAAGTATTCACAATTATTTTTATCTTGGAATTAAGTAAGCGATTGTAGACACCTACTTTTGTCCCCATTCCCGAAAGGGAAAGGTTCGATGATGAAAGCATAAATCTCCACTTGACAACGCATCTCCTATAAAATAAACGAATCTCGATTCCCCTTTTCATTTCACCCGAAACATGCTATTTATAGAAACCTTCTATTTATGGAAACCTGCTAAAAATAGTAACTGCCGTAAAAGGTAGCTTCTAAAAGTGGCAAATCATAAAGGATAGAAACCTGTCAGAATTAGGTGTTGCATTCCAACATAAATCCTAAATGAGATAGAAAACTGCGAAAATCCTATTCCTAATATGATTCGGAAATAAGAGTTACGTATTAATTAAAATCCTAACGAGCCTAGAGTTCGTAACGGGCCCAGACGCATTCCGTCATAAAATTGATACGCGCTAAAAGACTCGATTAAATCTCAAACTCTTCGGATTTCAGGAATCCGAATCTGACTAAAGAAAACAGCCCAGACCCTATTTTCAACGCCTGGCTCTGGGCGCTGAAAATACCTGGGTACGTATTTTTTCCTAATTCTTTGTGGATTAGAACTCTGCAATTCTATCTTTCCACGAACTCTTCCCTATAAATAGACCACAAAAGCCGACGTGAAAACAACACAACACAATACAACACACAATTCATAATCTGAGTATTGACTCCAACCCTAAGCCTAAGCCTCACGCTGCGAAATTGATCCCGCGTTCTGTCGCAATCGACCCAAAAGTCGAAAAGAACGTATCCTGTCCCTTGTAGCTGATGAATTAAGCCTAAATACTGGAACACTGCTCAGAAACCCGAGATTTGTTAGATAAAATGAGAAATAGCAAAGCCAAGTGGTTAGTTTTCTGAGAACCGTGACGCACCTCTCAAGGGTGCGTCGTAATGTGTCCCTTCGCATGATTTAATCGCTTTCATCACCCTTTATAAAATTGTTAAACTATTAATCCGATTGATCTATCACGCCTAATAAAGATAATATCTTGGACAAACGATCTATCATGCTAGGTACCTTAAATCAATCTAAACAAGATAATCACGATCGATTTAGTATTATGTGTTGCATATTGCTAAAATCAATTCAGAATAGTTTAATAGTTAACGCATGTCCCTTCAATTATTTATGCTGAGCTAGTAAGGATAACCTGCCTCTGGAGTTATCGATGAGCACTCCTCTCGGTAGTTACAGTCCCCCGAACTCTCAATCTCTGCCCTGCGGGTGTACATTGAGCGATCCCCACACCAGGGATCACAAGGGAACCTATGGCCGTCGTGGTCGAACATAATTGCACTCCCTTTATGTCACGATAACCGGGTTTTGTCAGTTTTTCTCATTGTCGTTAAAAACTGAATGACGACTCCTATATTACTAGTCGATTGGGTGTAAACTCACAGGAAATCTAACTACACTTGATCTGACGACGTCACGCCCACGAGGGACGAGGTCATGCATTAGCCTCGTGCTTTTTCGACCCCCTCACAGTGGCGACTCCACTGGGGATAGTGAAGGAAATACTCGTGCTTGTAGGTAATCAAAATAGCCGAAGGGTGAAACGATCCTACCCCGCGTTTATTTCCCCATCAAGTTGGGACGAACTGAAAATCAGCATATTAATGTGAACGGGCAGAACCTCATAACGAATCTCGGCTCCCTCGGGAGTTGGGACTAAGGATACCTCTTTTTCGCCAATAGGGGGGTGCATACGCCGCGCACGTCGCCCACTCGGTACTTGTGCAGGTAGTACACCTATCCCGAACCCAATCGCTCGCTCATTAGGTCCCTCTCGCCTGCATGTCCCCTTGGCTTGCACTTGCGGGTTGGCCTCTTGAGCGAAATTTGTCTGTTGAAGACACTACCTCGACCGGGGCATGTGTTGGATCTACGATAGAAGCGGTACCAAGCCAGGCGCAAATAAACTACCCATAGAAGCCTATCATAAACTACGTGGCATATTTAATTTTCAAATCCATGTTTGTAATGTAGTTATGTGCAGCGAAATATGTGATTGTGTGTGACAAACTATCCCGGAAAACCAACGACCTTAAAAATTGCCCAAATGTTCATAGACTAATTTGCCAAAGAGTTATACCAAAACACGTGTTCCGCAAACCCGAATGATCGCCACAAAAATAAGCGACGCTCGGGATGGCCTGTAACGAATCCCACAAACGCTGTTACGCGTAAAGGACGTTATTAGGCAAGCCCGCAAATCGAAGTCGCATAAACAGAAGACAGAAAATGAGAACCAGCCAGGGACGCATTTTCAACGCCCCTGGCTGGGCGCCACAATTTCTCACGCCCCTCGCTGGGCCCTGAAGTTGCTGCTTGGCCTTCTGGTCAGGCGCAGCAGCCTCGGTGCCCGCGCGAAAGGAAAATACGTAGCATAAAAATGTTCGTAAAAAGAATTGCTACGAGGGCGTAAGAAAAGCACTCCATTTCAAAAGCGACTCGTGAAAAAATTAATAACTCTTTGTGTCGTTGTTAGGCCTCCTACGATGACAATACCCGGCACCAAAACCGAATGTGCTAATAACTATGAATGTCACACGGGCAAGTGTTTCGAAAATCCAAAGAATGACCAAAATAAAAAAAAACCAAAAAGTGTACCGACAAAAGAAAGAGTGAAAAACCAATTTAGAGAGTCGAAGTCTAGACTAAGTAATGCTTGAAACTTTGGGGCCTAAACTTTAGCTTATCTTATGCATAGGGCTGGTCCTGCCACTTGGTGCCGATCTGAAAATCAAAGGTTAGTGCGTCTCGAAGCTACATCACCGAAGCAAGGTTTAGTAACTCCAGGTTCCGTCCGTCATCCCTCATTTCAAGGATCTCCGCTTCCCCAACCTCGATTCACGCCCTCAAACATGTCTATAGAAGAGCTACAGAACCAAATGGCCCAAATGACCCTACTCATGAACCAACTGAAAATGGAAAACGAATACTTAGCGGCTGCGCAAGCCAAACATTTTGCATTACTGGTCATTTGGCCTCCTGAAACCGAATTAGTCCAAAAGTTCATTGACAACCTGGACCCAATTTACAAACCACATCTTAGATACTTGGGACTTGACACTTTCAAAAGAATTTATGATGTGGGAATAAAGATCGAGGACGACCTCGCCAAAACCATACAGAGCAAACCCACATATAAGACCAACACCTATAATCGGGGTAACACATCCCAAGCCCAAGAAGTCCATGTTGTAGAAGAGACTCCCGCCCGAAGAAGCCCTGGAAGATGGGTCCGAGACTGAAAGTTTGCCCCACTCGGGTCGACTTTGGTACAAGCCTTTGAAAGACTAACCAATCAAGGAAAGTTGAGACCTATAGGCCCCACCCGTGACCCTCCTGTCAAAAGCAAATATTGGGCCGAAGGTACTTACTGCAAGTTCCATCAAGGGAATGGGCATGATACTGAAAACTGCTGGAATCTAAAAAACACAATCCAGGATATGATAGAGGATGAAATAACACCTCTCCCCAACGTTGGCAAACCCAACAACAACAAGAGCCCACTCGGTTCTTGTCACATCTCTCTTGACCAACCAGAAAATATGAACTTTGACCCTACGGCGTATATTACGCCCCAAGGTGCACCACTCGCCATGGTCCCTATGGATCAAATCGAGAGAGAAGTGTGCAGTGTGTGGGATGACGATGCTGAAGATGTTTACCTGTCTCAAGTATCGGGCCAGGACCTCTTTACTGAAACTTGGCCCAGATCTGGAATTTTCCATGACTGTCATACTTTGGATGAGGAACCCCACCTCACCAAGACCAAAACAGCTGAAATATTGGACAACCAGGCTCTATGGACATTGTTCAACGAATCGAGGCCTACGGAGAACGAGACTGTGATGACTACCCTAGCTTTACAAGATGAAGGTTTCGATCCAACCCGGTTAATCTCTCCCGCGTCAACACTAGAAGAGGTCGAGAACGGATGGGTGAAGACATATCAGTGGGTCAATGCAAAAGGAATGGAATTCAAGATGAGTACCGGTGAAGGACCAAAGTTTTATGAGACTAAACCCCAGGCTTGAGCCACATAGAGCACCATTAGTGAAAAGCTCCTACTAGTTCTTTAGATTGATAGAAAAAAATAATAGAGACTTTAGATGGTCCTAAGGCCCCTTAGAATATAGGTCAATTTTATTTCAGTGTGTTTTCCTTACTTTCCGAATCAATAAAGGCGTAATATTTCTCCTAAAAATTTTATTCTAACATTAAATAAGCACCAAATGTACTTGCAAAATAACTAAAATAAAGAGGCGGCCCACTCTAGGCCCAACAAACGAGGCCCATTCGGTCTTGAAATAGTGCCATGGGAACCAGTTCCCGAAAACCCACAAAATAAACCACACTATCCCATTCATATCCCCAAAACCTAAAAAGCCAACCGGTATCATCATAAGAGTCAATCCATGCAACCCAAAGAAATCAAAGGAAATCAAATTCAAACAATACAAATGTTGCTTAAAAGAGGAATTATTAAAATATAACCCCCACCAATCCTTCAAAAACGACACGCACTTCAACCCACCTCAAAAGCCTACACAAAGATCTTCATAACTTCCGCACCCTAACCCCATTTCAAAACTGTTTCGAGTCACGAATAGAAAAAATTAATCCGGACAAAAACGCATTTCACGCTAACGGTCAAAAAAGGCCTCCAAAGTAGCCTCAAAATTGACTTTAAATACGAGCAAAATATCAAGGCACAAAAAAGAAATAAATGCAAGAACATGTGAAGCAAAGCGTCCAAAATTGACCGCCCAAGTCATTTTCAGCTCCCAGGGCTGGGCGCCAAAATTTCTGACGCCCCCGCCTAGGCGTTGAAACTCTCTGCCCGCCAAAATAAAAATTTTCTTTTCAAAAGTGCTCGTCATTTTATCCGCACACAACGGAAAAATAAGAACACTTGGGGGGTACAGTACGCATCCAAATAGGTTTACCAATCGAATTTCATTTTTTACGCGACTTACGGCAATAAAACGGCAGATGAAAATAATGGTAATACTTCACTCACTTGACCGGTTAAGTAACATGCTGCCACCTCAGGGCATATCTACCGAAATCCGGCATAATTGAACTTATTCTAAAGCTAGAACTACGCGCGACCTGATTCTGACAAGATACGTAGGCAATCCTTACCAAGCATTCGGTCCAATAAAAAAAACACATATTCTTTGTGCAAAGTGTTAGACATATAAAAACATAAAAAAGAGGAGAAACAAAAAACTAAATGAAAATGAAAAATAAAAATACGCCTTTATTGAAAAAAAATAATAAGAAGGAAAAACAAAGTGCTAAGAATAAAAACAAACACAACTGAAATAAATAGAGGGGACCTACACCCTAGCGAGAACTACACTACTCTAGTTCTTCTGGATCATCAAATAAAGTCTTGTAGAGGGCAATATTCGCACGATCCACCCCCACAGTCTTCTGCGCTGCCCCAATGTCAATCTCCATAAGAACCGACTCCTGGACACTAACTTCCAAAGATGCCAAGGCTTCAGAAACACTCTCAGTTATACCCCGCTCAGCCTCGAGGGCACAGGCAATGGTGGGAGAAGGATTATTATCATCAACTAGACTAACCACTGTTTCTACAGGCGGCTGAGCCTTCCTAACCCATACATTGTTCCGGCGACGATCTCCGCGAGAGCTTGCATTTCTTTTAACAACAGCAGGCCCCTTCATGTTAGGCATCCTTTTAGGCCTGAAACTGGAACGGGGAGGAACTTCCTTTCGCTTTCGATCAGGACGAGCTTTCACAGTCTTAATACTATAGGTACGAGGTCTGGCAGAATCAGGACCCTCATATTTAACACGAATACGAGGTATCAAAAGCTCAGCCGGCTCCCCATTTCGAGCCTCGGTCCTCACATCTTTATCATCGGAGCTCATCCACAACTTGTAGTTTTCAGAAAGACCCACAAAGCCATTTGTAGCTACGGCCCAACGCGGGAGACCATCATAATACTTAGCCCACGCTAAGACCCGTGTTTGTGAAAAGGCCGCTACCTTAGGTGGTACCGTATCAGAAAAGGGGATAGTCTGCCTTAAACCATATTGACGCATGACTCGGTAAGGGAAAATATAAATGGGACGAGATAGCCCCAACAAAGAAACATAAACCGATACATCAGAACCACCTGTCATAGTAGTCAAACCCCACCATGGTACCACCCACTTAATAGAAAAAATGCCATAAGTAAAAAAGGAGGTCCATTCGGCCTCGTCCTGGCCTTGGTGCAAGTATTTTCGGTTACCCAAGGCTATAGGGCGATAATGTTTAGGATCGGCAGGAGCTTCCAAAAGTCTAAGCCGTTCCGCAAGCCAAATCTGCAAAAACAGGTACGCTCGAATCAAAAGAATGAAAAAATGGTCCCTGGGGCGCAGTTTCAACGCCCAGGACCAGGCGCCGAAAAGTCCAGCGCCCAGCCCTGGGCGCTGAAACTCAGCCCCAGGCAGAAAAAATATATATGCAAAAGGGACGTATACGTGCGCAAGAAAAAATCGATCACCTGCAGTAATAGGGGGCTTCCCTTAAAATGTTCGGATTTGGCATCCTTCTTCAACTCGTCCGCACTCAGCAAAGTCTCGGCAACAACCAACGGCATGATAGAATAGCAACTTTCCATCTAGCTAATCAAGGGGATCAACCTTATGTCACCGAACTCACCATTGTTATTCGATAGCAGATAATGATTCAACAAGCAAAATACAAGGGCTCGAATATTCAATTTCTGTTCGGTCATATTCTTACTAGGCCTAAAGTGATGTTTTACAAGTTTTTCCAAGTTAACCTTATCATCTACAACAATTTCAACAAACATGTTATCATCTAGCCCTAGGAAAGCCCTTATGGTTGTTTTACCCTCTTCAATAGTGCCAGGGGTAACAGGAGTAGCATTAGTAGGATAACCAAGGATCGCAGCAAATTCATCGGGCAAAGGACATATTTCGTTGCCCCGAAAGGCAAAAACATGATGATCGGAGTCCCAAAAGCTTAGGGCAGCATGCAGAAAGTTATAATCAATATTAATTTGTTGTAAGCCTAAAAGTGCCTCTAAGTGGTAATCTTTTAACAAAGCTTTTTCTGTGGGAGAAAGGGACCGTAGCCAACGCCTAACAGTTCGTTGGAGTGAGAAAGTAGGGATCGACATGGCAAAAGCAATGAATAATTAAAGCACAACAAAAAGAAAAAAAAGAATTTGAGAGTAGTAGAAAATAGGGACGTGTCTAGCCCCTATATATAGCTGAACGCACCCAATGACATCCTTATCCCATTCGGAAACGTGTTAGGAAATCCGAAAGTCAAATATTACAAGGAAAAGACTTTCAGCGCCCACGGCTAGGCGCCGAAATGTTTAACGCCTGGCCTTGGGCGCTGAAAATGCAGCCCAAGGCCCAGATTTCACGAAACACGGAACAGGAAAGGACTTAAGACCGTGTTGCTAAACACGAGGCCCTATTGCAAGTAGGATCAAGCCCAAAGCACCTTTAGCTCCCAAATAAGCAAGAAAAAAATATAACATTAAAACTTGGTCGAAACTTAGACTCGTCTCAGAAAATGCTTATGTACACTTTTCAAAAAAAAAAACAAGTTAAATATCATGGTCATTCTTCGAAGCACCAAAAATATGTGTCGTCAAGTCATTGGTTTTCCAAATAAAAATGTTTGTCTGTCAAAGGATTAATCCGGGCCAAGTTAAAACCGGATGTCACCTGAAAACTAAAGTCGCACTCCACGGCTTCACTAAAGTAGCACACTACTATAAAAGATCACTCGCACATACGAGCATGACCCCAAACATGATTACAAGATGCGGAAAACGACCGACGAGCCCCAATGCTTGGGGGCTCGCGAAAAATATACTCCAACGAGGAGCGCACGATCAAAATCACATTCCCCGACTGCGCCATACACCATATCATGTTTGGATATCTCAAAAAATAGGTTCGACCTCAGGGAAAGGTCGTCATTGACACTTGTGCATAGTCCTCTGATCGAAGACCAAGTCGAGCCGTAAAGACTAGCTCAAAATCACGAAAGCAGACGGTCGCAAGACAAAGGTCCGTCTGAGCACGTTGTCAGCCCACGTTCAGGTTACAACTAAATTCGAGCATCCCTCGAAAGAATTCTCTCTTGCAAGAATGAATAAAAAGAAAATCTCGAAAGAAATCACAAAGAACCAAAGAAATAGGAACTTTCCCATCTTCAGTTGGCAAGATCGCGTCACAAACCGCGCGAGTTCCCAAAATCGAAAAAACGAATTCAGGGATGTCCACCCTTAGCGGACAGGGCTCGCCCACCTTCAGCGGGCGGGGTCTGCGTCACTAGCCGCGCAGGTCCTCAGTTTTCAAAAAATATAATCTTTAAAAATATAATCTTAAAAAATTTCCTCAAAACAACAGGCAGGTTCGCCATCTTTAGCCGGCGGGGTCTATGTAGGTCCTTATTTTCAAATTTTAAAAAAAAACAGATTCGTCCACTTCTATCGGACGGGGTGTCCGCCCTTAGCGGACAGGCTCGCCACTTTAGCCGGCGGGGTCTGCGCCATTAAACCGCGCAGGTCCTTAGGCGCTGCAGCGATAACTTTTGCTGGATTTTCCTTCGTTTTACGTCCTATAAAAACAAGGGTGCTGGATTTTCCTTCGTTTTACGTCCTATAAAAACAAGGGTGCTGGATTTTCCTTCGTTTTACGTCCTATAAATTCAAGGGTGCTGGATTTTCCTTCGTTTTACGTCCTATAAAAACAAGGGTGCTGGATTTTCCTTCGTTTTATGTCCTATAAAAACAAGGGTGCTGGATTTTCCTTCGTTTTACGTCCTATAAAAACCAGGGTGCTGGATTTTCCTTCGTTTTACGTCCTATAAAAACAAGGGGGTTTTCTCGTTTAACTAGCCTTGAAAATGAGAATTTGTTTTAAAAAAAACATTTTACCTCGTGATTGGGCTTGGCCAGGCCCAATTACACTTTATAGCTTTAATTTCGAGAACATCTGTAGCTACTCCCAATGACAAAGTGAGGGAGTTTCTACGCACCTTTAGATCCTTCCAATGACAAAGTGAGGAAGTTTCTATACTATCAGTTGACAAATCCCAATGACACGTGAGGAATATGTCGACACTTCAAGTGATGACCCTTAAGTCAAATGTTATCACTCGGGGGCTCGTGAGACCCTCGCAAAACAGGTCACATACACCATGGCTTGTGTGACGCACTCCGTCTAATACTTTGACCATCGTCTTACTCCAAGACTCAGTCAAAGTGGGGGCTAACTGTAGACACCTACTTTTGTCCCCATTCCCGAAAGGGAAAGGTTCGATGATGAAAGCATAAATCTCCACTTGACAACGCATCTCCTATAAAATAAACGAATCTCGATTCCCCTTTTCATTTCACCCGAAACCTGCTATTTATAGAAACCTGCTATTTATGGAAACCTGCTAAAAATAGTAACTACCGTAAAAGGTAGCTTCTAAAAGTGGCAAATCATAAAGGATAGAAACCTGTCAGAATTAGGTGTTGCATTCCAACATAAATCCTAAATGAGATAGAAAACTGCGAGAATCCTATTCCTAATATGATTCGGAAATAAGAGTTACGTATTAATTAAAATCCTAACGAGCCTAGAGTTCGTAACGGGCCCAGACGCATTCCGTCATAAAATTGATACGCGTTAAAAGACTCGATTAAATCTCAAACTCTTCGGATTTCAGGAATCCGAATCTGACTAAAGAAAACAGCCCAGACCCTATATTCAACGCCTGGCTCTGGGCGCCGAAATCTTCGGCGCCCAGGCCTGGGCGCTGAAAATACCTGGGTACGTGTTTTTTCCTAATTCTTTGTGGATTAGAACTCTGCAATTCTATCTTTCCACGAACTCTTCCCTATAAATAGACCACTGACAGGCTAAATCGTACTCCTATCAAAGATAAACCTAACGTTCACCAACTAAAAATATAGCAAGGAAAGCAGGGATCGTATCCACAGGGAAACAGGCGTTCTTTCTACTATTAAATTATTAATCTAGACTACTGGTAACAAGAGTTTGGATTGGGTTGTGTATTAAACTAAAGCAAATAATCAAATCGGAAAATAACAATATTAAAGGAATCTAGGGCAGCAGTTCACCATAAATGCAGACCGGGATTGGACAACGAACAATGACAATCAATTAACAATCATAACTAGGAAAACATGCATCTCTCGAATCTTATGAATTCCTTAGGATAGAACAACTAGCGGGCTCTCGCTACGTACTAGAAATAATTCCTATCTAATAGCCACAGACCAAAAACATCAGATTTATACCTCTCGGCGCATAATCCAAGGTTAATCAAACTCAAATCAAAATAGTCCGGCCGAACAGAATTGACGAGCAATAATAATAAGCTATAGAAATTATAATCAATCAATCAATAATCAAGCCCACATATAATCCCAATCATGCATTCATGGATCCCCTAAACCCTAGAAATTAAACTACTCACTCATGATAATAAATAACAAAGCAATTAGCATAATGGAAAACATGATTAAAGCAACAAAATAAATTAAGGTAGGAAATAATACCGACTTGAAGAACAATGGAATAATAAAGCTTGAATCTTTGATTAAAATTAAAACTAAGTGTTTGGAGAAAATAGAGAGAACTAAAATAGACTAAGTAATTAGAAAACTAGAAAAAAAGATATCACTAAAAATATAAGGGGCTAGTATTTATAGTTTGCCCAAAATAGAGCCCAAAATCGGAAATAAAATCTCGCGAAATACGCTGGAGGTTGGCGTGGCCCGATCGGGCGACGCTTCGCCCGATCGGGCTATGTGCTCGATAGTCGGCCCGATCGGGCGAAATTCCGCCCGATCGGGCGGTTGCAAAATGCCCAGAACAGCGCCCAGAACGACCGCCCGATCCGGATCGGGCGATGCCCGCCCGATCGGGCGCGTGTTGAAACTGCACGATCCTCTATCTTAAAAACACCATATCTCCTTCGTTATAATTCGGAATCAGGCGAGTGACCACTCGTTGGAAAGATCTTGAAGTCTAAAATCCAACCCAATTTGAATCGCTGCATTTGGAGTTGTATAACTCGAGTTATGATCAAAAGAGTGGACGACATTCAGTTTTCTACTTCTTTCACTATTCGCTTTGCATGAAAATTCTTCCAACTCAATGTTTGCGCTCTCGAAAGTATATAATCTCTTGTATTGATTCAAATGAGTAGGAAATGCACAAAAATATGCTAATTCCTACAATGATGAACCTGAAACTACAAACACACTACAAGGAGCACATTAGTACTAAAATCGCTCCGAAGAGCTCATTTGAGATCAAAAAGTACTAAGGGACGGGGGTAAAAACTCTATATAAAACGCATATATCAACCACAAAAGCCGACGTGAAAACAACACAACACAACACACAATTCATAATCTGAGTATTGACTCCAACCCTAAGCCTAAGCCTCACGCTGCGAAATTGATCCCGCGTTCTGTCGCAATCGACCCAAAAGTCGAACAGAACGTATCCTGCCCCTTGTAGCTGATGAATTAAGCCTAAATACTGGAACACTGCTCAGAAACCCGAGATTCGTTAGATAAAATGAGAAATAGCAAAGCCAAGTGGTTAGTTTTCTGAGAACCGTGACGCATCTCTCAAGGGTGCGTTGTAATGTGTCCCTTCGCATGATTTAATCGCTTTCATCACCCTTTATAAAATTGTTAAACTATTAATCCGATTGATCTATCACGCCTAATAAAGATAATATCTTGGACAAACGAACTATCATGCTAGGTACCTTAAATCAATCTAAACAAGATAATCACGATCGATTTAGTATTATGTGTTGCATATTGCTAAAATCAATTCAGAATAGTTTAATAGTTAACGCATGTCCCTTCAATTATTTATACTGAGCTAGTAAGGATAACCTGCCTCTGGAGTTATCGATGAGCACTCCTCTCGGTAGTTACAGTCCCCCGAACTCTCAATCTCTTCCCTGCGGGTGTACGTTGAGCGATCCCCACACCAGGGATCACAAGGGAACCTATGGCCGTCGTGGTCGAACATAATTGCACTCCCTTTATGTCACGATAATCGGGATTTGTCAGTTTTTCTCATTGTCGTTAAAAACTGAATGGCGAATCCTATATTACTAGTCGATTGGGTGTAAACTCACAGGAAATCTAACTACACTTGATCTGACGACGTCACGCCCACGAGGGACGAGGTCATGCATTAGCCTCGTGCTTTTTCGACCCCCTCACAGCGATCACAAAAGTACCAATCAAGAACTCACTCAATCATCCCAAGCCACATGATTTCGATCGTACTTGATCTACCAACCTGCTATATTATTCTACTCCCCAACAATGCAAGTGCAAATGATGGATCATCATAGGGTCATTAAGGCAAAGGCCATGACCGGAAACACACAAAGCACGTAGTCAACAAAAGCTGAGTACTTACGAGCATAGAGTAATGAAACTAAAGCATGCATCACTCACTAAATACTAATCGACATGCAAAAGCCATATAATAACCAATCAAACAATCATGAGATACAAGACTCGACTCTTGACTCGACTCTTGACTCACAATTTAATTAGAATAAGCTTCGAACGGGCCAAAAGAATAATCCACAAAGGGAAAAAAGGTGATGGGAGCCAACCAAACACCAAATATAATAATAATAAAATCGGGCCATACCGAGTGTCGGGCCATACCGACGGAATTCCTGCGCATAATATAAATGAAACAACGTCTTGTATCATTAGTAGGAGTACGAGCTTTTCGGCAAGACTCCCCCCATTGTTCATACTCAAGGTATATACGCTCCAAGAGTTTTGAAGCTTGTTCCGATTGCACTTTACGTTTATTAATATTTTAATAAAGGCGAACTCAAGACTCGACAACATGCATACATACACTTAATAAACGACAACCAAAACAATCTTATTTTAATGCTTTAAGACTTGTGATCAACCAAGCGAGACAATTGTGATATTACTACCATGTTTCTCCTCACCAAAGTGAGACTCCACATTATGCATATTAACATGAGGGTTGTGCCCTTGCACGACAAATCCTAATTCATTTCATACATAATATTCCCAACTGAACCCTACATGTGCGGTGGCTTACGTGAGCTAACCCTTCACATGTGGTAAAATAAATAGTACAACGAGGTACAAATAAATGGCTCAAAGTATGATAGCCATCCCGTACAATAGCATACAAATAATTAATCCATCCCTTGCATGTGAATTGAACCATACATGCATAAATATTGAACAACATGATTGACAATGAAATCCATACTCATAATAATTTCAACATGCTTGTTCAACAATTAATTCAATAAATCCAACATCACAAAACACATGCTCGTTCACCGAAATAAACATGATTTCACATAATGTAATTCACATCATCAAAACTCATGTAATGTCATTGACAAAAAGGTGTGGTCGCCCTAGACTTGTACGTACCTTGAATACCTAAGCGTAGGGGCCACTTTGCAATAACGAGCACTCAACTAGAAATCACCTCCTATCATCAAAATAATGAAACTTAAATTATTTCCATGTTCATTAAATTTCCAGCAACTTTATAAAATTCAAAACTTCCTTTAGACTTTAGAATTCAATCGTTTTTCAATAATAAAGTCGTCTCAATTTGCAAAATCAATCCCTAGTACAAAAACATACTTTTTCCGCCTTTAAAATCAATAAAAATCAACACTTTAAACCTTTATTCGAATCTGAAAATATAATTGATTATCATAATTAAAATCATCACCTAATTATGCTAATCAATTGACTCATTAGGTCTAGGTTAAAACCCTAACTTGAAAATCCCAATAACACTAGTTTAATATCATAAAAATCCATGCTTTATTAAATAAACAAATCTGAAAATTCATCCTTTAATAATTAAAACAAGCCTAATGAATCACAACACACAAATCCTCAAACCACAGTATTCATAACCGGTTCCCAGCATTTTAATTACTCAAAACAATATTAATATAATAATTTAAAATACGGAATTTAAATAGAATAGGTAAGGAAGAAGAGAATTATACCAATCCGGCCTATAGCACGGAACAATCACGAATTAGGGTGATTGGGCGAAAAGAGATTGGAAAACAAACACGAACAACAACACACACACACAATCGTGTGTGTGCGCGCAGCAGCGAAGGGACGAGGCACGGGGCGCGCGCTGTGCGCGAGGACGAGCGCAGCAGGGGCGCGCGCTGTGCGCGAGGAGAGAGCGAGAGTAGGCGAGAGTGTGGCTGGGCGCTGTGCGCGCGGGCACGAGCGAGAGAGCGAGGGAAGTGAGGGCGCTGCGCGCGAGGCACGAGCGAGAGAGTGAGGGAGGTGTGGGCGCTGCGCGCGAGGGCACAAGCGAGAGAGTGCAGCGCTGGGCGTGAGGCTGAGCAGCACGAGAGCACAGCAACACGGGCACGGGGCTGTGTGCGTGCGTGCGGTGTGCCGAGCAAAGAGAGGAGAGGAGTGAGGTGCAAGAAATCAAAAAGGGGCTTTATTAAATTTTAGGGGTTTATTTAATGATGGGGAGTCCTATTTATAGGCTCCCTAATCCCTTGATGGGCTAGGCTTAGGATATTTGAGTTGGGCTTAGAATTAAATGAATTGGGCTAGCTTAGGACTTGAATTTAATAATTTTGATTGGGCTCGTTTAATAAAACGAATTGGACTTTTTATTTAAAACCCGAAGCTTTAAAAATCATTTGCAACTCATTTAATTTCCCGACTCAAGAATTAAATTCGTTTCGTAATTAATTAAAATAATAACTATTCTAATTAATTAAAATACATTAAATACATTTAATTATTATTTAAATGCTAATAAATCGTAAAATGCTTTATAAATATAATAAAATATATTTATAAATATTATAAAAATACGAGGTATTACAGCATTGAAGTCTCCCATAATTAGCCATGGGTTGGCCATGTTATTAGCAATATCCATCAAGTGATCCCATGGGGAAACCCTCTCTTTCTTCTCATTAAAACCATAGATGAAAGAAGCACGTGCAAAATACCATCCCAGAACTCTTGCGAGTGATAGTACAATGAATCATTTGACTGCTAACAGCCAAAATATCAATATCAAAGCACACTGGGTCCCAGGCCACAACAATCCTTCCATTCCTGTGAGTGCTAACATTAGTAGTAAAACACCAGTTGGGACACACATTAAGATACAAGGCCCCCATATTAGCAGCCTTTACCCTTGTTTCTAGGAGACTAAGTAGTTTGATCTGATGAGTAAGAATCATTCTCCTCACCTCAGTCTGTTTTGCTTGCCTATTTAGTCCCCTGATATTCCAACATAAAACACTATCCATTGGATGCAGGGTAGTTCAATCCCCTATCCAATGGTTGCATCTCCACTACAGGTGAGGCATTATCCTCTAGTTCACTCTCCAACTCATCCTCAATAGGAAGGGTTTGAAACTGATTCCTAGTAACAATAGGTTACAGCTGTTGACACATATGCTTACTAAATCCATGAGCTTGTGTAAAACCATAAGTGCTATCCACATTTGTGGCCTCCAATATGGCAGTACCCCCATCCTCCCTATGGACAGTTGTAACAGTTGTGGGAGGAGGGCCAGTTTTTTTCACCCACACCCTCTTTGTTTTGATCTGTTTCTTGTTGTGACAGTTAGCCTGAGTATGACTGTAATACCTCGTATTTTTTCTATAATTATAAATATATTTTATTATATTTATAAAGTATTTCGTCGTATTTATAAAGTATTTTTATAAATTAATTTCGTTTAATGAGAATTAAATGCTTTTTTATTTTTAATTAATTTAAATATTAATTATTACGAAAATCGGATTTTATTAAGTAGATTCAACGATTTTATTTAATTGGGATTTGTTGGGTCGTATTTCGAAAATGGACTTAATTTAATTAAAGCCCAGTTGATTTTTCCATGATCAAACCCAACAAAGCTTGCAAGGAAGTTTAATGAATTGAGCCCGGAAATAAGCCCAACTCAAATTACCATAACCTAGCCCACATGAGAGAGAAAAACTATAAATAGACCCTCTCATTAAACCCTCACAAAATTTTCAGCACTCTCTCTCTCTCCTCTTTTTCTCTCTCCTTGCGGCACCCTCTCCTCTCCCCTATCGTCCGACTTTTCTTGCAGCACAAGGCACGAGTGTGCCGTGTGTGTGGTGCCCATCCCGTGCGCGTAAGCCCCTCGCTGCCCCTCTCTCTTCGTGCCTCGCCCCGCAGCGCAGCACCATCGCTGCTGCTGTGTGTCGCGTGCCCTCGCCCCTCCCCGCAGCGCTGAGCCTCGTGCTCGCTGCTGCTCGTGTGTCGAGTGCCCCGCGCCAGCGCCCTGTCCCTCATGCCCTTGTTGCGCGCTGCCGCGCTGCTTGCGTGCTGCGGTGCGTGTGTTGTTGTTGTTGCGTTGTTTGTTCGACGCACACACACACAACACAATTAATTATTGTGTGTGCGTGTGTTGTTGATTGGGATAATCAGATTTTGTTTTCAAAAATATTACTTTTCAGTTTTAAATTGATTTAATTATTGTGATTAGTTTAAATATTTGGATTGTTTAAATTAATTAAAACGGTTATGAACACCGTATTGGGTTATTATTGTGTTTTAATTAAAGAGATTGGTTTTGATGATTGAGTTTATAATTTTCAGATTTAATAAGGTTATAAAGTGTTGATTTTTGGAGTCAAAACATGTTTTCGGATTAAACTATTGTTAGGGTTTTGGTTTCAAATTGATTAAGCGATTGATTCACATAATTTAATGACAATTTAAATTATGGGAATCAAATTAAATTTTCAGATTATTTATAAGCTTTAAAAAGTTGGGTTTTAAGGGTTTTAAAGCTAAAAAGTCAATGTTTTTATGTTAGGACTTGAGTTGACTATTTGAGACTATTAAATTAATGATTGATTTCTAATTAAACTAAGAGTTTTAGAACCTTAAATAGTTGCTGGAAATTTAGTAAACATGGATAATAATTTAGTTCTCTTGTTTTGTTTATAGGAGTTGATTTCTAGTGAGTCGTGATTCGCACAGTGGCCCCCGTACTTAGGTATTCCAGGTACGCACAAGATTACGGTGACCACCCATCCCTTGAGGACTTTGTGAAGTGTATTGAATGCGAATTATGTGAACTTATATGTTGGAAATTCATGTTTCATGTTTGGGAATGAATATGCTATTGTGAATTCATGTTTGATATTGAGAACGAGCATGTTATTATTATTGTTGAATCTATGTGAACGAGCACGTTATGAATTGAATTATGCTTTATGAATTCTATTGAACTATCATGTTATGGACTTTATAATCGTTGAATTATGTCAAGCATGTTGTTCAGTTGGTTTGCATGTATGACTAGTGCGCATGCAAGTTGTTATTATTGTTATGCTATAGTACAGGATGTCTAGCATAATTATTGAGCCAGTCGAATATTGCCAGTGAGCAATATATATTCTACCAAAGGGGTAGAATATCGTGAATTGAATTAAGGACAATTCGTGCTAAGGGCATACCCCGCTTGTTAATAGGCAATGTCGGGTTATCTCAAACAGTGTTTTTGAGAAGGAACAATGGGAGTAATTGCACTTGAGTCTTGTTTGATCACAAGTCCTAAAGAAGTAAAATAATGAAGAGTTATTGTTGAATTGTTTAATTGTTTATATGTTGTGTCTTGAGTAGAGTCCTGAGTCGCCTTGAACATAATATACTAATAAACGTAAAGTGTAACCCAAAGAGCTTCAAAACTCTTGGAACGTATATACCTTGAGTATGAACAATGGGGGAAGTCTTGCCGGAAAACTTGTACTCCTAGAATGATACAAGATGTTGTTTCATTCTCTTTTATGCCGTTGTGCATTGGAATTCCTGTCGGTATGGCCCAACTGTCGGTAGTAGCCCGACTTATTTTGGTGTATGGTTGGCTCCTATCACCCTGTCTTTCCTTTTGAGGATACTTTACTTTACCCGTTCAAAGCTACTTTTTATTAATCTGTGAGTCAAGAGTCGTGTCAAGTGTCGAGTCTTGTCTCCATGTTTAATTGTTTATTATATGGCTTTTGCATGTGGATTATTTAATTCGTCGAGTGAAGCATGTTAGGATAGAATGTTATTCTAGCTTGTTCATACTCAGCTTTTGCTGACTTCGTGCTTCATGTCTTCTGGTCATGGCCTTTGCCTTAATGACCCTATGATGATCCATC
Organism: Spinacia oleracea; assembly: GCF_020520425.1. Classification (NCBI taxonomy): domain Eukaryota; kingdom Viridiplantae; phylum Streptophyta; class Magnoliopsida; order Caryophyllales; family Amaranthaceae; genus Spinacia; species Spinacia oleracea. Next base: position 51,531,724 of record NC_079491.1, on the reverse strand, counting down.
AATTGCATTTGCGTTGTTGGGGAGTAGATTTTTAATAAAGCAGGTTTGTAGAGATAACTTGCGGGAGAAGTTATCATGGGATTCGTGTTGAGAGTTTATTCTTCCGTACTTTATAAACTCTATATTTTTATTTAAAGTCATGACTACTATTTTCAGTTAATGGATTTCAAATGGTTTAATACTTTGGATTTGGGCCTCAATGGTTCCAACTTGTTTTAATGACCATTAACTATTTATTTAATGTGCTTTGAAAGTTAGTTAATTCCGCTGCGTAATTCTGGTAAATAGCCTTAACCGTTATCACGGTGGCGGTAATATCTTGGTAATTCCTGTGTTTTAAGTCGGAAAATGTTTTATAAAAAGCAAGGAACTATTAGGATGTTACAATGACCATACCCCTTGTATATGGAACAAGTGAGTGAAATCCATTCATACTCCACCTGCTGCTTCATTAGTACACCCTTCTCATTCATGAACTGAATGCAGGATGGGAATTGTTGATCAAATCAACCTCAACCAGTACTTTGGAAAACATAAGTTTGTCCCTATGCAAAGTGTCTTGATCCACCTTCAATACTTTACCAACCTGTCCGGCAATCTTGAGCACGCTCCTTTCACCCCAGTACTTGACATCAAGCCTAGGAAGTTTGATCCAAATTGGGATTTTCTTGACAGGTTCTTTGGCAATATTAACATCAAGGGCCCATGGTGTGATGATCACAGGTTTGGAATCAGAAAATAGAACATCCCCCTTAAGGACAATTGAATAATTTTCCATGGTCTTGAATCGAACCATGTAGATCCCTTTCCCCACCATCGTAACCTTATCAACTCCATGTTTTCCCCAAACCCTCCCCACAAAACCCTCCAAAACATTTTGTGTTGGGTTAGCTCCTAGCACATAACAGATTATAGCAGAATTCCAGAATGCGATTTCATCCTCAATATCCTCAACATCAATTTGTACAATTCCAACATTAATATTGGGGGAAATCATATTATCAACATGATTATCATCTATAGAAATTGAAATGTGATCTAGAATACTAGAATTTAAAGGTGGAAAACAAAATGACCCATTCTCGCCAATACTCTGGTTTGATTGAAAATGGGTTCGAACATCTTTCCCTTGTGTCCATCCATTAATCCACGCATTGAAGCTGGTTCGCACTTGAGATTGATGTTGTAAATCACGCAGTGATGATTTCGGGGTGAGAATATGTCCTTCTAAAACGAAATTTTCATCTGGGTTTGTTGGTGTTTCCTGCGTAGCAATGGCCACCACCGCCTCTTTTTCCGGCGAGATTGTGTTTTTCGAAGCAAACCGTATAACCACCTTACTCGTCTGCATCTTATTCCATTGTCCTTTTCCTTGATTTTGCTGCTTCCAAGGTCTGGCCATGGCGTCGAAGGAGGGAGGACAAGTCACCTCTTCGAAACCTCTCGAGAGAAAAATCCTTTTAGAAGCTATTTATTATGAAACCAGCTTACAAATTCCGAGCATTACCAAAAGGTAATAAAATAGTAAGAGTATGACAAAAAAATTTCTTGGTTATTCCCTAGATCCGTGTCAGGAATTTTAGGTTCGGCCGGCTACACTTTTTTCAAAAAACTTGCGTTAGTTCACTGTAGTTCGTAAATAAATTGCGTTGTTACCAAATTAGTTGCTAGTGGAGTTGTGATTCTTACCAGACGATGGTTTGGCTATTAGAAAATATGAAATGTAATGTAAACGAGTAGTCTTGTTATTATAATATAGGTTTTTATCATGATTGTTTAAATATTATAATCTGCGTAAATAGGATAAGATCAAATGATACCTCCGGTACATGCAACCAAGGATATTTTAGATTTGCGTGTTCTCGGTCACGATCGGCCACACAATTTTCGGTGTTACTTCATATTAAGTTGCACGCCGAAAAAATATTTCTTGTATATACGGTTTATTTCTAGGAACCCTATTACCCAAAAATGCGTTGGTTCATAAAATTACGTTGTTAAAAAATTAGTGACTAGTGGATTTGTGGTTCTTGCCAAACGTTGGTTTGGATGTTAGCAACATATAAGATTTCATTCACACAACTAATTTTCTTAACATTATGCGTGTTCCTATAAATGTAAAAGATTAACTTCCACCTCCAATGAACGATATTTTAGATTTGTGTGTTCTTGGTCACAACTAAGGACTATTAGGTTAGACCGTCCACACTAAATAGGAGAAGATCAAATGAAATATCCGGTACACGCAACCAAGGATATTTTCGATTTGAGCGCGTGTTCTCGATCACAAGGACTTTTAGGTTCGACAACCATTATGGATATGATCTTATACATTACTAAACTTGTGTTTCGCTATTACCTAAATGTTTTTAGAAGCTATTTTTGTAAAGAAGCCACCTTACTAATTCAGAGCATTGCCAGAAGGTAATAAAACAGTAAGAGTATGACCATACCTTTTCTTGGTTATTCCCTTAATATGTTTTTTAGATTACGTGTTCTTTAACACAAGGAATTTTAGGTTCGACCGGCTACACTATTTTCCAATCTTTTAAATATATTAAGAAGGACGCTGACAAACTATTTCTTGTATATTGCAGGAATCCAATTACCCAAAATAGCGTTGGTTCACTGTAGTTCATAAATAAATTACGTTGTTACCAAATTAGTTGCTAGCGGAGTTATGATTCTTACCAGAAGATGGTTTGGCAATTACCAAATATGAAATGTAATGTAAACGACTACTCTTGTTATTATAATATACGTTTTCATTAGGAATATCTAAATATTATAATCCGCGTAAATAGGATAAGATTAAATGACACCTCCGGTACGTGAAACCAAGGATATTTTTTGCGTATTCTTGATCAAGACCGGCCACGCTATTTTCCAGTGTTACTTCGTATTAAGTTGCACGCCGACAAACGATCTCTTATATATAGGGTTTATTTTAAGGAATCCAATTATTTTCAAACATAAAAAAAACATAAACTATAACTTCTGTGCCAATCCCCTAAAAAGGTACCCTAGTTTTGTTAATATATCAGATTTAATGTACACAACTAGTTTTGTTAATATTAGCAACATATCAGATTTAATGTATACAACTAGTTATGTTAATATTATGTGTGTTCCTATAAATGTAAAAAGATTAACTTTGGGTGAATTTAAGGAGATTGATTATTACTTTCTTGAGTCTACAGACCTCAGCCCACTTTTCTCTTCTTTCCGGCTGTCATATGCACCTTTTGGCCCAGTACATATGGGAGGCCCAAACACTACTTCTCAAAGCAGTCAACGACCCAATCAGCCGCAACCTCTTCAAAATTCTGGAACACAAACTTGCCCCCAACCAATTTTTGGTCCTGCTGCCACCCAACCTGCAATTCAGGCTCACACCCAATCCCCTCCTTCTCACTTGGCCGGGAAAAATACCCCTGCCCCAATTCCTTTTAATATTAATCATTACTCTCCTTCCTCGGCCCAGCTGAGATATAACCCGCCTCCCCTCCGCGACATTCAACCCATTCGACCAACCCGACCCGTCCCTCCTTCACCTTGCATAACTCGTAGCCAACATGGTATTTTTAAACCAAATATCAAATACGGCCTCACCATTCAACCCGTAGGACCCACCCTAACTCACTTACCCATTCCTAAAATCATAAACTAGCCTTGACTGGCCGTCATTGGAATGTGGCGATGCAAGATGAATATGGTGCTTTAATTAATACTGGGACATGAGATTTGGTGCCTAAGCCTACTAGGTTGAATTAAGTTAATTGCATGTGGATTTTTTCTCATAAAAAAATGATAAAGGTGACCTTCTACGAAACAAAGCTAGACTTGTTTGTGATGGCAGGTCACAGGAAAAGGGAGTTGATTGTGATGAAACTTTTAGCCTAGTTGTCAAACTGGCGACTATTCGCACCATTTTGGGACTTGCTATGGCAAGACGTTGGTCTATTCACCAACTTCGTGTTAAAAATGCTTTGTTATATTGTGATATTTAGGAGACAATTTATATGCATCAACCACCAGGTTTTATTGATACACGAGCTCCCAACTATGTCTGCTTGCATAAATAAGAGACTTTATGGCCAAATTAGTTGCGACCGGAGTTGTGAATCTTACTGAATAATGGTTTGGCTATTAGCAACATACGAAATGCAATGTAAACGACAAGTTTTTTTATTAAAAATGTTTAAATATTATAACAAACTATTTTTTCGAATATATATATAGTTTATTATCGGGAATATAATTACCAAAAACTTGTGTTGGTTCACTTTAGTTCACGGATAAATTGCGTTGTTACCAAATTAGTTGTTAGCGGAGTTGTTATTCTTACAAGGCGATGGTTTGGCTATTAGCAAATATGAAATTTAATGTTAACAACTAGTCTTGTTATTATAATATAGGTTACTATCAGGAAAATAGCGAATAAATGGATAGGATGAGATCAACAGACATCTCTAATTAACGATAATCAAACTATTTTTTAAAATGTATATAGTTTATTATCGGGAATATAATTACCAAAAACTTGTGTTGGTTCACTTTAATTCACGAATAAATTGCGTTGTTACCAGATTAGTTGCTAGCGGATTTGTTATTTTTACCAGGCGATGGTTTGGCTATTAGAAAATATGAAATGTAATGTAAACAACTAGTCTTGTTATTATAATATAGGTTGCTATCAGAATTTTTTAAATATTATAATCCGCGTGAATAAGATAAGATCGAATGACACCTCTGGTACATGCAACCAAAGATATTTTAGATTTGCGTGTTTTTTTATTAGGACCGGCCTCGCTATTTTCCAGTGTTGCTTCATGTGAGGGGGTCGAAAAAGCACGAGGCTAATGCGTGACCTCGTCCCTCGTGGGTGTGACGCTTCTTTTTGTCAAATCAAGTGTAATTGGATTTCCTATGAGTTTACACCCAATTGACTAGTAATATAGGAGTCGCCATTCAGTTTTTTACGACAATGAGAAAAACTGACAAAACCCGGTTATCGTGACATAAAGGGAGTGCAATTATGTTTGACCACGACGACCATAGGTTCTCTTGTGATCCCTGGTGTGGGGATCTCTCAACATACACCCGCAAGGTAGAGATTGAGGGTTCGGGGGACTGTAACTACCGACAGGAGTACTCGCTCGTGGATAACTCCAGAGGCAGGATATCCTTACTAGCTCAGAATAAATAATTGAAGGGACATGCGTTAACTATTAAAATATTCTGAGTTGATTTTAACAATATGCAACACATAATACTAGATCGATCGCGATTATCTGATTTAGATTGTTTTAAGGGACCTAGCATGATAATCCAATTTCCCAAAATATTATCTTTATTAGGCGTGATAGAACAATCAGATTTAATTAGTTTAACAGTTCATAAAAGGGCGAGGAAAGCAATTAAATCATGAAAAGGGACACATTACGACGCACCCTTGAGAGGTGCGTCACGGTCTCAGAAAACTAACCCCTTTGACTTTTCTATTTCTCCTTTTATTTAACGAATCTCAAGATACGGGACAGGATACGTTCTGTTCGATTTTTGGATCAATTGCGACAGAACGCGTAATCAATTTCGCAGTGTGAGGCTTAGGCTTAGGGGTTGGAGTCAATACTCAGAATAATAATTGTGTGTGTGTCTCTTTCACGTCGAACTTGGGGCTATATTTATAGAAAAGAGTTCGTGGAAAGATAGAATTGTAGAACTCTAATCCACGAGGAATTACGAAAGAACACGTCCCAGGTAATTTCAGCGCCCAGGACTGGGCGCCGAAGATTTCGGCGCCCAGAGCCAGGCGTTGAAAATAGGTTCTGGGCCGTTTCTTTGTCAGATTCGGACTCTTAGAATCCGGAGTGTATGAGACTTAATCGAGTCTTTTAGTGCGTATTAATTTTATGACGGAATGCGTCTGGGCCCGTTACGAACTCTAGGCTCGTTAGGATTTTAATTAATACGTAACTCTTATTTTCGAATCGTATTAGGAATAGGATTCTTTCGCAATTTCTATCTCATTTAGGATTTATGTTGGAGTGCAACACCTAATTCCGGCAGGTTTCTATTTTTTATGACTTGCCACTTTTAACAACTACCCATTACGGCTGTTACTATTTTTAGCAGGTTTCCATAAATAGCAGGTTTCTATAAATAGCAGGTTTTGGGTGAAATGAAAAGGGGGATTAAGATTCGTTATTTTATAGGAGATGCGTTGCCAAGTGGAGATTTATTTTCTCATCATCGAACCTTCCCTTTCGGGAATGGGGACAAAAGTAGGTGTCTACAGTTAGCCCCCACTTTGACTGAGTCTTGGAGTAAGACGATGGTCAAAGTACTAGACGGAGTGCGTCACACAAGTCATGGTGACCTATTTTTGCGAGGGTCTCACGAGCCCCCGAGTGATAACATTTGACTTAAGGGTCATCACTTGAAGTGTCGACATATCCTTCACGTGTCATTGGGATTTGTCAACGGATAGTATAGAAACTCCCTCACTTTGTCATTGGAAGTATCTAAAGAGGCGTAGAAACTCCCTCATTTTGACATTGGGAGTAGCTACAAATGTTTTCGAAATCAAAGCTATAAAGTGTAATTGGGCCTGGCCAAGCCCAATCACGAGGTAAAAATATTTTTAAAGATTCTCATTTTCAGGGTTAGCTAAACGAGAAAACCCCCTTGTTTTTATGGGACGTAAAACGAAGGAAAATCCAGCACATCGTTCTTTTTTGGAAAAACAGAAAACCAATCCTGTTTTTTTTTTTAAAAAAAGGAAAACTACTCACATCGTTCTTTTTTGGAAAAACGGAAAACCAGAAAAAGTTATCGCTGCAGCGACTAAGGACCTGCGCGGTTAGTGACGCAGACCCCGCCGGCTAAAGATGGCGAGCCTGTCTGCTAAGGGTGGACACCCCGTCCGATAGAAGTGGACAAATCTGTTTTTGAAATTTGAAAATAAGGACCTACACGGTTTGTGACGTAGACCCCGCCGGCTAAAGATGGCGAACCTGTCCGCTAAGGGTGGACACCCCGTCCGATAGAAGTGGACGAATCTATTTTGAAATTTGTTTGTGCCTTTTGAAAATAAGGACCTACGTGGTTTGTGACGTAGACCCCGCCGGCTGAAGATGGCGAGCCTGTTTCATTTTGTTTTTTTTGAAGATTCTTTTTTCGAAAACTGAGGACCTGCCCGGCTAGTGACGCAGATCCCGCCCGCTGAGGGTGGGCGAGCCCTGTCCGCTGAGGATGGACGTCCCTGAATTCTTTTTTTCGATTTGGGAACTCGCGTGGTTCGTGACGCGATCTTGCCAACTGAAGATGGGCAAGTTCCTTTTTTTTGTTCATCGTGATTTCTTTTGAGAATTTCTTTTATTCATTCTTGCAAGAGAGAATTCTTTTGAGGGATGCTCGGACTTAGTTGTAACCTGAATGTGGGTTGACAACGGGTTTAGACGGACCTTTGTTTTGTAATCGTCTTCTTTTGTGGTTTTGAGCTAGTCTTTACGGCTCGATTTTTGCCACCACTTGGTCTTTGATCAGAGGACCATGTACAAGTGTCAACGACGACCTTTCTCTGAGGTCGAAATCCGTTCTTTTGAGATTATCCAAACATGGGACTGCGTGCAACGTAGTCCGGGAATATGATTTTGACTCCGCACGCTCTTTGTTGGAGTATATATTTTTTCGCGAGCCCCCAAGCACTTGGGCTTGTCGGTCATTTTTCGCCAAGAGAGGTACGTATTTTATAACGTCTTTTAATCATGTTTGGGGTTGTGCTCGTATGTGCGAGTGACCTTTATAGTGGTGTGCTATTTTGGCGAAGTCGTGGAGTGCGACTTCAGTTTTCGGGCGACAAAGTTTATTTTCCAATAATATCCGGTTTAGCTTGGCCCAGATTAATCTTTTGACAAACAAACATTTTTCATTTCGAGAAACCAACGACTTAACAATATTTTTTGGTGTTTCGAAGAATGACCTTGATATTTATTTTGCTCATATTTGTTTTAAAAAAAGTGTACACATATATTCCTTGAGACGAGTCTAAGTTTTGACCAAGTTTTAACATTCATTTTTGCTATTTGGGTGCTAAAGGTGCTTTTGGGCTTGATCTTGATTGCAATAGGGCCTCGTGTCTAGCAATACGGTTTTAAGTCCTTTAATGTTCCGCGTTTTGTGAGATCCGGGCCTTGGGCTGCATTTTCAGCGCCCAAGGCTAGGCGTTAATTATTTCGGCGCCCAACCGTGGGCGCTGAAGGTCTTTCCCTGGCGATTTTTGGTTTTCGGATTTCTTAACGCGTTTCCGAATGGGATCAGGATGTCACTTGATGTCTTCAGCTATATATAGGGGCTAGATATGTCCCTATTTTCTTGCACTCTCAATTTTCTTCTCTCTTATAGTTGCTTAGCTTTAATTCCTCCTTGCTTTTTTCATGTCGATTCCTCCCTTCTCACTCCAACGAGCTGTTAGGCGTTGGCTACGAGCCCTTACTCCTACAGAAAAGGCTTTGTTGAAAGAATACTAGTTAGAGGCACTTTTAGGCTTACAACAAATTAACATTGATTATAACTTTCTGCATGCAACCCTAAGCTTTTGGGATTCTGATCATCATGTCTTTGTCTTTCGGGGCAACGAAATATGTCCTTTGCCAGATGAATTTGATGCGATCCTTGGTTATCCTACTAATGCTACTCCTGCCACCCCTGGCACCATTGAAGAGGGTAAAACAACCATAGGGGCTTTCCTAGGACTAGATGCTAACATGCTTGCTGAGATTGTTGTAGGTGATGAGGTTAATTTGGCAAAGCTTGTAAAACATCACTTTAGACCTAGTAAAAATATGACCGAACAGAAATTGAACATTAGAGCCCTTGTATTTTGCTTGTTGAATCATTATTTGCTTTCGAATAACAATGGTGAGTTCGGTGACATAAGGTTGATCCCCTTGATTAGCCAGATGAAAAGTTGCTATTCTATTATGCCGTTGGTTGTTGCCGAGACTTTGCTGAGTGCGGATGAGCTGAAGAAGGATGCCAAATCTGAATATTTTAAGGGGAGCCCCCTATTGCTGCAGGTAATCGATCTTTTCCTTGCGCACATGTATGTTTTTTGTGCATACTGCCTGGATCTGAGTTTCAGCGCCCGGGGCTGGGCGTTAGAATTTTCGGCGCCTGGTCCTGGGCGTTGAAACTGCGCCCCAGGTTTCGTTTTTTTTTTATTGATTGATCTGATCGTACCCGATTTTTGCAGATTTTGCTCATGGAACGACTTAGGCTCTTAGAAATTCCTGCCGATCCTAAACATTATCGCCCTATAGCCTTCGGTAACCGGAAGTATTTGCACCGAGGCCAGGACGAGGCCGAGTGGGCCTCCTTTTTTACTCATGGTATCTGTTCTATTAAGTGGGTGGTACCGTGGTGGGGTTTGACTACTATGACGGGGGGGTCCGATGTATCGGTTTATGTTTCTTTGTTGGGGCTATTCCGGCTCATTTATATCTTTCCTTACCGAGTCATGCGTCAATACGGCTTAAGGCAGACTATCCCCTTTTCTGATACGGTACCACCTAAAGTAGCGGCCTTTTCACAAGCACGGGTTCAAGCATGGGCTAAGTATTATGATGGTCTCCCGCGTTGGGCCGTAGCTACAAATGGGTTTGTGGGTCTTTCTGAAAACTACAAGTTGTGGATGAGCTCCGATGATAAAGCTGTGAGGACCGAGGCTCGAAATGGGGAGCCGGCTGAGCTTTTGATACCTCGTATTCGGGTTAGATATGAGGGCCGTGATTCTGCCAATCCTCACACCCATGGTATTAAGACTGTGAAAGCTCGTCCTGATCGAAAGCGAAAGGGAGTTCCTCCTCGTTCCAGTTCTAGGCCTAAGAAGTTGCCTAACATGAAGGGGCCTGCCGTTGCTAAAAGAAATGCAAGCTCTCGCGGAGATCGTCGCCGGAACAATGTATGGGTTAGGAAGGCTCAACCGCCAGTAGAAACGGTGACTAATTCAGTTGATGTTGATAATCCTTCCCCCACCATTGTCTGTGCCCTTGAGGCTGAGCGGGCTGTAACTGTTCAAACTGAGAATGTTTCTAAAGCCTTGGCATCTTTGGAAGTTAGTGTCCACGAGCCGGTTCTTATGGAGATTGATATAGGGGCAGCGCAGAAGACTGTGGGGGTGGATCCTGCGAACATTGCCCTCTACAAGACTTTATTTGATGATCCGGAAGAACTAGAATAGTGTAGTTCTTGCTAGGGTGTAGGTGCCCTTTATTTATTTCAGTTGTGTTTGTTTTTTCATTCTTAGCACTTTTGTTTTCCTTCTTATTATTTTTTAATAAAGGCGTATTTTATTTTTTACTTTCGTTTTTGCTTCTCTTTTTTTTTATATTTTATATATGTCTAACACTTTTGCACAATGTATATATATTTTTTATTTAATTGGACCGAATCCATAAATAGGATTGCCTACGTATCTTTGTTAGAATCAGGTCGCGCGTAGTTCTAGCTAGAATAAATTCTAGGATGCCGAATTTTAATAGATATGCCCTGAGGTGGAAACATATTATTTAATCGGTAAAATGAGTGAAGTATTATCATTATTTTAGTGTGCTGTTTTTGCCGTAAGCCGCGTATAAAAATAAAATTCCATGTGTTTTTTGTACGGCTATTTTTTTGGTACGCATATCTGAATACATGTTGTACCCCCCAAGTGTTCGTTATTTTTCCGTTATGTGCGGATAAAATGACGAGCACTTCTGGAAAACAATTTAGGCAGGCAGAGAGTTTCAACGCCCAGGCTAGGGCGTCAAAGATTCCGACGCCCAGCCCTGGGCGCTGAAAATGATTTCTGAGCGGTCGTTTTTGACGCTTTGCTTCACATGTTCTTGCATTTATTTCTTTTCTCTTTGTTTTGTGCTTTGCTTTTTTACTCGTATTAAAATCAATTTTGAGGCTATTTCGGAGGCTTTTTGATTGTTAACGTGAGACGCATTTTTGTCCGGATTAATTTTTCCTATTCGTGACTCGAAACGGGATTGAGAATTGGGATTGTGTGTGGAAGATATGAAGATCTTTTGAGTGGGCTGAGGTGCGTGTTGATGCCGGGGGCGGCGTTTATTTTTATGAGTTTTTTTCTTGAGCAACATTTGCATGGTTTCTTTTGCTTTCTTTGGGTTGCATGGGTTAGACCCTTATGTTTTGGTAATATGATAATGTGGTTCTTTTTTGGGGTTTGATGAATTTCGATGTCACGATTCAAGACCGAGTGGGCCTTGTTTATTGGGCCTAGAGTGGGCTTCCTCTTTGCAAGTACGTTTGGTGCTCATTTAGTGTTAGAATAAAAGTTTTTAGGAGAAATATTACGCCTTTATTAATTTGGAAAGTAAGGAAAACACACTGCAATAAAATTAACCTATATTCTAAGGGGTCTTAGGACCATCTAAAGCCTTTATTATTATTTTTTCTACCAATCTAAAGAACTACTAGGCGCTTTATACTAAGGTTCTCTATATGGCTCAAGCCTTGGGTTTAGTCTCGTAAAACTTTGGTCCTTCACCGGTACTCATCTTGAATTCTATTCCTTTTGCGTTGACCCACTGATATGTCTTCACCCATCCGTTCTCGATCTCTTCTAGTGTTGATGCAGGAGCGATTAACCGGGTTGGGTCGAAACCTTCATCTTGTAAAGCTAGGGTAGTCATCACAGTCTCGTCCTCCATAGGCCTCGATTCGTTAAACAGTGTCCATAGAGCCTGGTTGTCCAATATTTCAGCTGTTTTGGTCTTGGTGAGGTGGGGTGCCTCATCCAAGGTGTGGCAGTCATGGAAAATTTCCAATCCGGGTTTTAGCAAGCCATCCTGAATGAAGGGTTCAGGGAAATCACAGCATGGGTGTTCTTCTCCTTCCCGAATGAACATCCCGTTAAGGGTTTTTGATGCGGGGGAAGGAGGGTGGTTTGTTTGGCCTTGTTAAGGCGTAGCGCAGACAGGCGGTCAGCAATATCTTCCTCCGTTGGTTCATAGCCTAAGCCAAAGGGAGTAGATTTGTTGGGTAAAGGATGGAATGTGCATTCCTTCTTCCTTATGCCCAATTGGGTTCCTGGGAAATAACCTTGAGCTAACAGCATTCTAGGGATAACTCGGGATACGCGCGGTTCTAGGAATGCTGGATCATAGTCTTCGATGAACTGGATTGCTTCATCCATTTGAAACCCATAAAGGTCTTCTGTAGTTTCGGCCGTTCCAAGCATAGTACAACTGATGTCGAGAGGAGGGGCGCGGATTTCCAGTATTACCCCGTTATGGTTAAGTTTAACCATTTGGTGCAAGGTAGAAGCCACACCTCCTAAGTCATGGAGCCAAGGTCGCCCCAAGAGGAGGTTGAAAGTGGGCTTGATGTCGATTATTTGAAACTCCGTGGTGCGTGCCACATGCCCGGTTTGTATGGTAAGGTTGATTTTTCCCAACACAGGCCTTCGAGAGTTATCATAGGCTCGTACCCCTTGCGTGGAGGTTTGGAAGTCATCGTTTCCTAGCCCCAAGAAATGGGCGGTTCGCAATGGGCAAACGTTAACTGCCGAACCGTTATCTACGAGCGCTAGGGGGATGTTTTGTCCTTTGCATCCAACCACTAGATAGAGGGCTTTATTGTGAGCACCCCCCTCTTTGGGCAAGTCTTTGTCAGTGAAAACTATGGCCTTTTCTCCAGCATCTCTCGTGACGTGGTTAACCAATGAGTCAGGTGTGATATCCGTAGGCACTGAGATGAGGTCAAGTGAGCGAATAAGCTTTTCGAGATGTTCCTTTGAAGTACACATGAGATCCCAGATGGTAATCTCGACCTTAGTCCTTTTTAGTTGCTTCAAGAGAGGATTTTCAATGACTTCTGCGACGGTGGTGTGCCGTCCATTCTCAGGAGTTTGTCTGGCTGGGATATCGTCCATAGGAGGTGGGCGAATATCCGGTTGATATATCCTTCCGAATCGGGTGAGATTGTCGACTTCGGGTTCCTGAGGGGTGGTGTCAATGAGAGCATACCCGGGCCAAGTTTCAGTAAAGAGGTCCTGGCCCGATACATGAGATAGGTAGATATCTTCAGCATCATCATCCCACACACCGCACACTTCTCTCTCGATTCGATCCATAGGGACCACAGCGAGTGGTGCACCTTGAGGTGTAATATACACCGTAGGGTCGAAGTTCTCATTTTCTGGTTGGTTGAGAGAGATGTGACAAGAGCCGAGTTGGCTTTTGTTGTTGTTGGGTTTGCCAACGTTAGGGAGAGGTATCACTTCATCCTCTATCATGTCCTGGATCGTATTTTTTAGATTCCAGCAGTTTTCATCGTCATGCCCATTTCCTTGATGGAATTTGCAGTAAGTACCTTCGACCCAATATTTGCTCTTGACAGGAGGGTCACGGCTGGGGCCTATAGGCCTCAACTTTCCTTGATTGGTTAGTCTTTCAAAGGCTTGTACCAAAGTCGACCCGAGTGGGGCAAACTTTCGGTCTCGGACCCATCTTCCAGGGCTTCTTCGGGCGGGAGTCTCCTCTACGGCATGGACTTCTTGGGCTTGGGATGTGTTGCCCCTGTTGTACGTGTTGCTTTTGTATGCGGGCTTCCTTTGTATTGTTTTTGCGAGGTCATCCTCGATCTTTATTCCCACATCATAAACTCTTTTGAAAGTGTCAAGTCCCAGGTACCTAAGGTGTTGTCTGTAAGCCGGGTCCAGGTTGTCAATGAATTTTTGGACCAATTCTGTTTCGGGAGGCCTATTGATTAGTTGGGCCGCCTGGTCCCTCCATCTAGCAAAGTAGGTTGTGAAACCCCCATTTTTCTTTTGGAAGAGAACTTCCAGCTCGCGCATGGTGACTTGAAAATCCATGTTCGACGAGTATTGCTTGATGAAGACATTGACAAAGTCTTCCCAAGTGGGGAAGAGCTTAGGGTCCTGGTGGTAGTACCATTTGAGCGGCACAGGTTCCAAGGACAAAGGAAAGGCAGGTTAATACATGGACTTGTCCACGCCCTTCAAGTTCATGGCATTCACAAAGCTCAATAGATGATCACGGGGATTGTCCGTGGCTTTAAACTTTGGTAAGTCAGATGAACTAAATTTTTCTGGTAGTTTGCCAGGAAGAGGTTCAGGATCGAGGGAGAAGTACTTGCTCCCATGGTTTGCTGTAGGACCATTTTTTCAATCCTCTTCTCGTTATCGAGGTCATTTTTGGCTTGTGCAGCTGCAAAGGCTTCGTTTTCCATTTTCAGTTGGCCCATAGGTTGGGTCATTTGGACCATCTGGTCTCGCAATTCTTCGATGGACATGTTTGAGGGTGCGAATCGAGGTTGGGGAAGCTGAGATCCTTGAAATGAGGGATGACGGACGGAGCTTGGAGTCACTAAACCTGGTGTTGGCGATGTATCTTCGACACGCACTAACCTTTGATTTCCCGATCGGCACCAAGTGGTAGGACCAGTCCTATGCATAAGATAAGCTAAAGTTTAGGCCCCACAGTTTCAAGCATTACTTAGTCTAGACTTTGACTCTCTCTATTGGTTTTTTCGCTCTTTCTTTTGTTGGTACACTTTTTGGTTTTTCTTTTGGTCATTCTTTGGATTTTCGAAACACTTTCCCGTTGTGGCATTCATAGCTATTAGCATGTTCGATTTTGGTGCCGAGCGTTGTCGTCGTAGGAGGCCTAACAACGACACAAAGAGTTATTTATTTTTTATAAGTCGCTTTTAGAATCGAGTGCTTTTTCTTACGCCCTCGTAGCAATTTTTACGAATGGCTTTTTTTCTGCTACGTATTTTTTGCGCGGGCACCGAGGCTACTGCGCCTGACCAGAAGGCCAGGCAGCAACTTCAGCGCCCAGCGTAGGGCGTGAGAAGTTTTGGCGCCCAGCCAGGGGCGATGAAAATGCGTCCCTGGCTGGTTCTCGTTTTCTGTTTACGTCTACTTTTTGTTTATGCGACTTTGATTTAGCGTGCTTGCCTAATAACGTCCTTTACGCGTTGTGCAGCGTTTGTGGGATTCGTTACGGGCCATCCCGGGCATCACTTATTTTTGTGGCGATCGTTCGGGTTTGCGGAACACGTATTTTGGAATAACTCTTTGGCCAATTGGTTTATGAATGTTTGGGCAATTTTTTAAGGTCGTTGGTTTTCTAGGATGGTTTGTCACACACAATCATATATTTCGCTACACATAATTAACATTACATCATGAGGCAATAATAACATGTCATGTAGTTTTATGATAGGCTTCTATGGGTAGTATTTGCGCCTGGCTTGGTACCGCTTCTATCGCAGATCCAACACATGCCCCGGTCGAGGTAGTGCCTTCAACAGACGAATTTCGCCCAAGAGGCCAATCACGATGTAAGCCAAGGGGGCATGCACCAATGAGAGGGACCTAATGGGCGAGCGATTGGGTTGGGGACGGGTGTACTACTAGCGAAAGTGCCGAGTGGACAACATTCGAAGCGTATGCACCCCCCGGTTGGCGATGGGTATCCTTAGTCCAAACTCCCTGAGGGAGCCAAGATTCGTTATGCGGTTCTGCCCGTTCACATTAATATGCTGATTTTCAGGTCGTCCCAACTTGATGGGGAAATAAACGCGGGGTAGGATCGTTTCACCCTTCGTCTATTTTGATTACCTACAAGCACGAGTATTTCCTTCACTATCCCCAGTGGAGTCGCCACTGTGAGGGGGTCGAAAAAGCACGAGGCTAATGCGTGACCTCGTCCCTCGTGGGTGTGACGCTTCTTTTTGTCAAATCAAGTGTAATTGGATTTCCTATGAGTTTACACCCAATTGACTAGTAATATAGGAGTCGCCATTCAGTTTTTAACGACAATGAGAAAAACTGACAAAACCCGGTTATCGTGACATAAAGGGAGTGACATAAAGGGAGTGATTTCTGTTCGATCGCGATTATCTGATTTAGATTATTTTAAGGGACCTAGCATGATAATCTAATTTCCCAAAATATTATTTTTATTAGGCGTGATAGAACAATCAGATTTAATTAGTTTAACAGTTCATAAAAGGGCGAGGAAAGCAATTAAATCATGAAAAGGGACACGTTACGACGCACCCTTGAGAGGTACGTCAAAGTTCTCAGAAAACTAACCACTTTGACTTTGCTATTTCTCCTTTTATTTAACGAATCTCAAGATACAGGACAGGATACGTTCTGTTCGATTTTTGGATCGATTGCGACAGAACGCGTGATCAATTTCGCAGCGTGAGGCTTAGGCTTAGGGGTTGGAGTCAATACTCAGAATAATAATTGTGTGTGTCTCTTTCACGTTGAACTTGGGGCTATATTTATAGAAAAGAGTTCGTGGAAAGATAGAATTGTAGAACTCTAATCCACGAGGAATTAGGAAAGAACACGTCCCAGGTAATTTCAGCGCCCAGGACTGGGCGCCAAAGATTTCGGCGCCCAGAGCCAGGGGTTGAAAATAGGGTCTGGGCCGTTTCTTTGTCAGATTCGGACTCTTAGAATCCGGAGTGTATGAGACTTAATCGAGTCTTTTAGTGCATATTAATTTAATGACGGAATGCGTCTGGGCCCGTTACGAACTCTAGGCTCGTTAGGATTTTAATTAATACGTAACTCTTATTTTCGAATCGTATTAGGAATAGGATTCTTTCGCAATTTCTATCTCATTTAGGATTTATGTTGGAGTGCAACACCTAATTCTGACAGGTTTCTATCTTTTATGACTTGCCACTTTTAACAACTACCCATTACGGCAGTTACTATTTTTAGCAGGTTTCCATAAATAGCAGGTTTCTATAAATAGAAGGTTTCGGGTGAAATGAAAAGGGGGATTGAGATTCGTTATTTTATAGGAGATGCGTTTCCAAGTGGAGATTTATGTTCTCATCATCGAACCTTTCCTTTCGGGAATGGGGACAAAAGTAGGTGTCTCTCAAAAATTACGCTGTTAGCGAGCGCACGCACACTCAAAAAAATTATTTTTTAAACTACATTATAGGGAATGTAATTACCAATATTAACAAAACTAGTTGTGGTAGCTTGGGCTATGGGGTTGGTATTAAAGGTACTCAAAATGGATCTTATCCTATATTATATGATATCCAATTGGAATACAGATCAAACTAAATATTTCCTGAAAAATAAATATCCATAGAATTCGTGTTCTTTCAATACTAGGTATAATTCAAAATAAATGTTGGATAATACCACTACGTCTTTTATAGCAAAACCGTATCTGGTTACATCTATAACGTATTTGGGTGATTACCTAAGGTTATCTATATATCGACGCGAATTTTCCGCCTGCGTGTCTGTTGTTCATCTTCTTCCTCTGACCTCTTTTCTTGAAACCATGGATGACCTGCAAATATGAATCAACCCCAAATCGATTTTTTCCATATTTTGAGATGGATTTTCTTATATTAATTATTATTAAAAGTTAAGTTTCATTTTTCAGATCGAGTTTATAGTCTACTTTTATTTTCTCTGGCGAACTAACTAATTTCAATAGTATGTTCTATGACATGGTGTAGCTGGTGGAGAGGATGAAACTGGGGAGAGGATGAAACTGGGGAGATGCGACAATTTTTTTTTCCTGTGTCGGCACTGGTGTTAGTCGGTGACGGGAAAGGAAGAGTAGAGGAGTATAGATGTACTGCACCGGCTCCGATGAGGAGTATAGGTGTTAGACGGTGTCGGAAAGGCGAAAAGGGGAAGTGCGCTGGCTTCGGTGATGGCGCCAGCGATAGGCTGGCAGGATTAGGGATGGGTAAACTAATTAATTAACTTAATTAGGGTTTAATATTTTTTGAGAAAATAATTTTCAGGTTTATATTAGAATTTACAAAATAATTTTCAAATATTTCAAATAAAAAAAATGAATTTTTTGAAAAAAGGATAAAATAAAAAAACACTATAGTGATACTTAATAGGAGTATCACCCTAGACACATCCCCCAATTTCTCACAAAGGCCCGGAAAAGCCACCTCCATGATCACAAGTTTGGGTGTCAGTCCAAACCCGTAATTCGCTAACCAATCGGCTGCACGATTGACCTCTCGGTAGCAATTCCAAACTATAAATCCAACTAATTTTATACGTACAAGAAAAGGGACCAAACAAACAAACACTTTAATTCGGCAATGCAGGAAATCTCGAGCTTTTCCGACTTAATCTCGTTGATTGGGAAAATTGTCCCAATCAAATGGCATTTTCGTAAATCAATGAACATTTTATTACAAAAATGCCATTAAAAGTGGGTCTAACTACAGTCACGTGCTATTTGATGTGGGCCCATATACAGTCAACATTATGTTTTTGGAATACATCAACAATCTTGTAATATACCGTCAACGACTAGCAATATATACAATAAACATCCATTAATATGCCATCAACAACTATAAAAATATAGTCAATCACTTGCAATGAACAATATTGAATTTTAGAAATACCTAATCACTCATAGAATATACTGTCAACAACTAATATTAAACAATCAACACCAATTAATATACAATCAAGAACCACTAATATACAGTCAACAGATAAAATTATAATGCCTATACTTTCCCAGCAAAATATTTACGAATTTGCCATTTAATTGGAAAGTTTTCCCAATCACTGAGATTACTCTCGGAATTTCTCGGAAATCTCCCATGTTTTATTGAAACCATTATTGAATCGTGTAACAATTCAACGAAAGCTCGAGGTAGATTAGCTGTTCTCGCAACGCACCTTTTGAAGGAAATAATGCCCTTGGTCCAAGTATGCATTTAATGCTAAGTCTAATAAATGCATGCGGTTCAGTATTAATTATACAAGTTAATAATTCAGTTAGATCAAGTGAACTGTATGCCTAGCTAGAGGCCGCTTCAGTTCAAGTGGAATTAATAATATTAATCCACAACTTAGTCTTGACTGAACCCATAGGGTCACACAAATAGTACGTGAACGGATCAAGTATTTAAAGGAATTAAATACTCCATCTATGGATATTCGGAATCGACAGATCTCGGTTCCAGTGGGAGCTGAAATCGTCAAAGGCAAATTATAAATACTCCGGAAACGATGATATTGCCGAAAACGGAAATATGGATCGTATAGAAAATATAAATATTATCCAAGTCGTAGATGTTTCCGGAAACGGAAACATGGTACGCATCGGAAAATATTATCGGGTAGAAATATTGCCGGAATCTGAAATATTGCCGGAAACGGGAATATTGTCGGAATCGGAAATATTATCGGAATCGGAAAATAATTTCGGAAACGGAAACATTAAATATTTGTTCGAAACGGAAATTTATTCCGGAATCGGAAATATTAAATATTGTTCGAATCGGAAATGAATTCCGGAATCGGAAAATTAATCGGAAGCGCGACGTACGAAATAAACATCGGACGAGCTAGCTAGACGCAAGGCCCAGCACGAAGCTAGGCCCGCGCCTAGCGAAGCCCGCGCGCACGAGCAAACACATAGGCGCAACCCGCTGCGCTAAGCAAGCAGGCCCATCCAAGCACGAAGCAAGGCCAGGCCCAACGAGCGAGGCCAGCAAGCTGGCGCACCCTTCGTGGTCTGCGAGAAGCTGCTGGGCCGAGCTCAGCGCGCGCGCCCACAACGCCCTTCGTGGGCTGTGCGTGTGTGTTTGTGTTTGTGTATGAAGCCTTGATCGATTAGGATTCGTTTAGATTAATTTCCTAAAGCTTCTAGAAATTAGATGATTGAATTTAAGTCTAATTCAGATTAGCTAATTTGAATCCTAGTAGGTTTCTAAAATCCGATTTCCCTACCCTATAAATAGGTGATCATATTCACAATTTATAACAATCTAATTCAAGTATTCATATATGTTTTAGGCTTAAAACTAAGATTATTATTTGCCATAATATCCGAAAATATTACATAGAACCTTAGGTGCAATTCTAGTTAATTAAATCTAAGGCGGATCCGAGCGTGCTGTGGACTATCTATGGATGGACGACATTTGGAGTCCTAGACTTGTTCTTGTTCGGTTTGGGCGCAGCTAGGGAGGGCACGCTACATAGAGTATGCATCCTAAATTATGCTAATTGTTATGTGGCAATTAATTTGGATTTATGGCTTTATGGTTTTTCCGCATGATTTATATTCAATTATATGAATCATAACCTAACAGTCGTATCACAAGCCTCTAATTAATTCCATAATAATTTCTTAACATGGTTAAATTTTATAAATTTGTAATGAATTAAAGGGGTGATTAATGTACGAAATTTTTGATTTTTTTTAATTAATTGCAAATTCGTGCGATTATTTAATTATATGTTCGCAGAATTTTCGGCAGTTTAGTCAATAATGGTCGGAATCGTATAATTTTGTAGTGAATTTCGAATGTAAACGGCGTTTTAAAATTTTGACTAAAATCAAAGATTTGATGCCGAACCCAGAATTCCCAAATTCGAAACCTAACTATGACTTTTCGGAGGATTTAGTTTTTCGAACGAAAAATATTTAATTTTTAAGATGTTAAATTAAATATTTGCGCTTCTTGTTGTTAAATCTTGAATTTTTGATTGACCTACAGTATATGTTTAACAAATTTATATGCCTAAGCTTGTTAATTATACAACCTAATTTGTAATTGTAATTAATTTGTTGAAATTCGAATAATTTAGAATTTGATTTGATTTTCATAATTAATTGACGATTTAATTAGGTATCCATGATTAAAAACCACCATAAAATTGTTAATTTTTGATAAATATTAAAATTTTATGACCTAGATTTGAATCCATGATAATCGAAAATTAATTGATTAATAAATTTTCGATTTTTCACCCTAAATTTATGAAATTAATATAATTTATTAATGGGAAATTCTGTTTGGTAACATTATATTTTTGCAAATTCTCATTGGTAACAAAACTTTTGACACTTTCTCTAAAATAGAATTAGTAATTTAAAATCTCTCTAATCTAATATTATTTTAATAACTTCGACCTAACTGATTAATCTACCATTAAATATAGGTCTATAGCCCATAGGAATTATGAACGCCGCCTTTATACGGGATATAGAGGACATGCTAACTTCTCTAATTGATTGGAACATATGTCAATATATAACTTGACAAGGTTGCCATAACTTTTGCTTAATATACAACTACTGTAGCCGGTAACATATGATTTAGAATTAACAAATTTAACGCCATATAATTAATTCGATGAAACAACCACGAGGTAATTACGGATTAAGGTTGGAAAAGTGTCAGAATTAATTAAGGGAGGTGGGAATTAATTTGATTGAATTTAGTATTGTCATAAATTATTAAGGGTAAGAATTATGAATTATGGGTTAAAGAAAGAGTCGAATTATTTAAGGGGAGTGGGTATTCTGATTGTTTGTGTGTTATGTCTGTTACTGAATTATGCTAGTTGAATCGACATACTCATTTTATTTGAACTCTAATTAAGTATTTTGGTCAAAATGATTTATTTTTGGTCGAATTATTAAAATAATGTTAGATTAGAGAGATTTTAAATTACTAATGTTATTTTACAGAAAGTGGCAAAAATTTTGTTATCAATGAGAATTTGCAAAAGTATAATGCTACCATAGAGAATTTCCCTTTATTAATTTGTCAATAAATTTGAATTAAAAAGTTTTAATTTTTATATAATCCGCTCATTAATTTTGCACGCACAAAGCAATGGACGCAACGTGTTACCCTAAAGGGGTGTTGTATAGTGCGTGTATGCGACGACGAGCAAGGGAGCTCGTCGCCCGTGCGGTACGAATGCAGCGAGCAACGAGCGTGGCGCGCGCGCAAAGAAGAGGTGCCAAGGCGTGTGTGCTGCGCGCATGGGCGATGGGCGATGCGGCAAGGCACAAGCCGAGTGAGCAGGCACGCGTGGGTAGCGAGGGATGCTGCGCCACAGCGCGCGCTGCCTCGCCCAGCGAGCAAAGCTGAACGCGTCGAGCAAGCGGGCTGCGTGCATGCGTGGCTGGGCTGGCTGCGTATGCGTGTGGCCTGCTCGTGCCTTGCTGTGCGATCAGTCGTTGGGGCGCTGCTGCCTCGTGACTCGACGGGGCATGGGCGCAAGCCCATGGGCCTCGTCTTGATCCGATTGATGCGCTTTGAATTTAATTTTGAATTTTCAGTCGGAAAACGATTTTAATTAATTTTAAAATTTGTAATTTTAATTTTTCTTGGAATTTAATTTTGAATAATTTAATTATTATAAATTTCATTTATACTAATTATGTTACTAAAATTAAAACCTTGATTAAATTTTAATTAATTAATTTAATAAACTGAAAATAAATTAAAGGATTCAATTAATAATTTATATGAGCTTTAAATTTTAATTGAATTTGTATGTTTCCGATTAGACTAGGAAATACAATTTTATGTTTAAAATTAGTAAATCATGTATATTTATTGGTTTAAGTGGGAGCGTTTTAGTCATAAACTCTTGATTAGGTCTACATTCGTTTAAGGTTAAAACAACTTGATTAGAATTAATAAGGATTGAATAATTGGTAGATTATTGGAAGCCATGATTAATTGCTGCAAATATTTATGTGATGCATAATATGTTATACTAACCAGCTATGTGGGCCATTTATTGATAAATGAATGGGTGAATGGTATATATTATATATGTATTGTTTTGCAGGTTATTGAAAGTGACTAGTATGGCCCCAATAGGATAGTAAATATGGTCTGCGTACCATTAATTTGAATGTAAAATTGGTCTAGTGCACCAAAGTTTTTTAATTTAAATATGGTCTGCGTACCATCAAATAGTTGTAATTAGTATAAATTATAGCTTATCCTATTTGAAGAAAATGGTGCCTCCCATGGTGAAATTCAAGACGGAGTTTCCAATCCATTTTCAAGACGGAGTTTGAAGTTGAAGCTTCAAGATGAAGTCGGGCCATACTAGATCACATTTATATCTTATGCATGTTTTAAGTTATTTATTGCTTTAAATATGTCTTAATTATGCATGAGATTATGGATTGATTATGTTGCATGATTAAGGATTTTAGTTCACTTAAAATCTAACCAACATAGTAAGAGCCTTAAGTTCCAAAACTTTAAAATTGAGTTAAAAGGTGCCATGCCAAAATAACACTTACTTGGATAAACCTTTACACCAATCTTAGTAATAGTTTTCCGCCTAAGAGAGGTGTTACTTATTGATCCTAAAGGGGTAAGGTACACAAATAATTGTGAGTACATGTTAGTTTTGGTGAAACTCAACGATATAAGTAAGGAGTCCTTTTATGTCGTGGAAAATGAGATAGGCTTACCTAATAAGTTCTTAGACGTACCTATCAACCAAGAGTAGTTTCTAGACTATTAGCAAAGACTTTGCTTACCTAAAATATTTTAGAATTGAGTCTAAATACATAATGTGCTTATTCTTCAATGATTTAAGGGTCTTGGAATCATTTTATTCACACCTGCCGGAACACATAACTTGAATAAAATGCTTAATAAATGATAAATTATGCATGTATGCTAGAATTTAAGTTTATTAAGAAAACTGTGAATGGTTATTTAATTGTTTATTCTTTTTCAATTGTAGTTTTACTATGGCAAACAACAATCAAAACATCATCAAGGGTTCTGAGCTTATGGTCAAGCTGACCTAACAAATTTTCTTGAATGGGAAGCTAAGCTAGTTGAAGTAGCCAGACTCAATGGATTTGAGTATATACTGTTCCATCCCATGCCAAGCTACTGTGCCAGAGACATGACCCCTGAAAGATATGCCGCCTGGGATGCGGATCTCAAAAAGGTTATGAGTCTCATGCTGAACAATATCCCTGATGAATGGGCTAGGAGGTTTGAAGTTTACGAACCTTTTACGCTCATCAAGAATCTGAGGGATATCTGTCGTGGAAACACGGAGGACAGGGACCTTAATGTCCATGAGTTGATTGAATCAATGTCTGGTCTAACGGTTAGTTCTTATAACAGGTGTTTTAAGATGGCGGTCCAAGAAACACATGTCCAGCTCCTTCGCACTAAACAAAGGGTAGGCGTCCCACTAAGGTTCCATGTGGAGCTTATGCTTTCATATTTTGATCGCCTAAGTCTGCTAGGAACACCAATAAGTGAAAGGATGGCAGTCTCTATCTTACTCAATTCACTGCACAGTGAGTTTGGTCGCTTTAACCAACTTTACCTAAGTGAACCAAGAGAAGAAACAGTTGCAGAGTTTGTTCACCTTGTCAGAAAGGCTGAGATAGTACTCGACTGTGAAACCAAAGATTTACTCAAGGCTAAAGGGAGACCCTTCAAGAAAGGTGGTAAGTCCAAGGGCAATGCTGAGTAAAGAAAGAAGACAAAGAAGGACAGGTGTAACACCCTAATAATTCCTTGCTTTTATAAAACCATTTTCCAACTTAAAATAAAGGAATTACTAAAGTATTACTGCCACCGTGATAACGGTTAAGGCTAGTACCAGAATTACGCAGCGGAATTTAATGTCAACTAACTTTTAAAAACATAATTAATAAAAATATCGAGGCCTCCTACAAATTGGAACCATGACGGCCCAAAAACCAAAGTATAAAAAGTTCAACGAATTCAAACATAATTAAAGTATAAATAAATAGTTCAAAATACGAAAGCATGCAACTCTCTCAATCATCCCAAGCCACATGATTTCGATCTACCAACCTGCTATATTATTCTACTCCCCATCAATGCAAGTGCAAATGATAGATCATCATAGGGTCATTAAGGCAAAGGCCATGACCAAAAACACAAAGCACGTAATCAGCAAAAGCCGAGTACTTACAAGAATAGAGTGAATAAAAAATATAAACATTCATCACTCACTAAGTACTAATCAACATGCAAAAGCCATTTAATAATTAACAAGCAAATCATGAATACAAGACTCGACTCTTGACTCGACTCTTGACTCACAATTTAATTAGAATAAGCTTCGAACGGGCCAAAAGAATGTTCCATAAAGGAAAGGTGATGGGAGCCAACCATACACCAAATAATAAATAATAAAATCGGGCCATACCGACGGAATTCCTGCGCATAATATAAATGAAACAACGTCTTGTATCATTAGTAGGATATCAAGCTTTCCGGCAAGTCTCCCCCCATTGTTCATACTCAAGGTATATACGTTCCAAGAGTTTTGAAGCTTGTTCTGGTTGCACTTTACGTTTATTAATATTTTATTAAAGGCGAACTCAAGACTCAACCACATACGCACATACAATTAATAAACAACAACCAAAACAATCTTATTTTAATGCTTTAGGACTTGTGATCAACAAAGCAAGACACTTGTGAAATTACTACCATGTTCCTCCTCACCAAAGTGAGATTCCACATCATGCCCATTAACATGAGGGTTGTGCCCTTGCACGACAAAATCCTAATTCATTTCATACAAAATATTCCCAACTGAACCCTATATGTGTGGTGGCTTACGTGAGCTAACCCTTCACATGTTGTAAAATAAATAGTACAACGAGGTACGAATAATTGGCTCAAAGTATGCTAGACATCCCGTACAATAGCATAATAATAAATAATCCATCCCTTGCATGTGAAACAAACCATACATGCATAAATATTGAACAACATGATTGGCAATGAAATCCATACTCATAGTAATCTCAACATGCTTGTTCATCAATTAATCCAATAAATCCAACATCATAATTCACATGATCGTTCACCAAAATAAACATGATTCCACATAATATAATTCACATCAACAACAATCATGTAATTCTCTTTGACAATTGGTGTGGTGGCCCTAGACTTGTACGTACCTTGAATACCTAAGCGTAGGGGCCACTTTGAAATATGAGCACTCACTTAGAAATCACCTCCTATCATCAAAATAATGAAACTTAAATTATTTCCATGTTCATTAAATTTCCAGCAACTTTATAAAATCTAAAACCTCATTTAAACTTTAGAATTCTATCTCTTTTCAATAATATAATTTTCTCAATTTGCAAAACCAATCCCCAGTACGAAAACATACTTTTTTCGCCTTTAAAATCAATAAAAATCGACACTTTAAGCCTTTATTCAAATCTGAAAATATAATTGATTATCATAATTAAAATCATCACCTAACTATGCTAATCAATTGACTCATTAGGTCTAGGTTAAAACCCTAACTTTAGAATCCCAATAAAACCAATTTAACATCATAAAAATCAATTCTTTATTAAATAAACGAATCTGAAAATTCATAATTTAATAATTAAAACATGCCTAATGAATCACAACACGTAAATCCTCAAAGCACGGTGTTCACAACCGATTCCCAGCATTTTAATCATTCAAAACAATAATAATATTATAATTTAAAATACGGAATTTAAATAGAATAGGTAAGGAAGAAGAGAATTATACCAATCCGGCCTATAACACGGAACAACCACGAATTAATGTGATTGGGCGAAAAAGATTGAACAACGGACAAAAACAACACACACACACACTCGGTGTGTGCGCGCGGCAGGGGTCGGGACACAGCAGCGCTGGCGCGCGCGGGACAAGGCAGCACACCACGCTGGGCGTGGTGCGCGAGGAAGGGGCGAGAGAGCAGGGCGTTGCGCGCGAGCGATGGGGCGAGAGAGCAGGGCAGCGCGCGAGCAAAGGGGGCGAGAGAGAGCAGGGCGCGCGCTGGGGCGTGAGGTCGAGCAGCAGCGACAGCCACACAACACACAACAACGATGCAACAAGAAGGGAAGGCACGAGCACGAGGGCACGAGCACGATGCTTGTGTGGGCGTGCGGGCGTGCGGACGAGAGAGGAGAGGGAGAGGAGTGGGGTGCAAGAAAGCAAAAAGAGGGTTTATGAAATTAAGGGGGATCATTTAATGAGGGGAGTCCTATTTATAGGCTCCCTATTTTCAATGGGCTAGGCTTAGAAAATTAGAATTGGGCTTAGGGAATTAAATGATTGGGCTAGCTTAGGACTTGGATTAAATTCTTTTGATTGGGCTCGTTTAATAAAACGAATTGGACTTTTCATTTAAAATCCAAACCTTTTAAAATTACTTGCGACCCATTAAATTTCCTGACTCGCAAATTAAATTCGTTTCGTAATTAATTAAAATAATATATGTTCTAATTATTTAAAATACATTTAAATAATATTTAAATGCGAAAGAAATTCCAAAAACCGTAAAATGCTTTATAAATATAATAAAATATATTTATAAATATTACAAAAATACGAGGTATTACAACAGGTCCACATCAAGCTGTCTTTATTGTAATGGAATTAGCCATTACAAGAGAGAATGTCCAAAGTTTAAGGAAGATCAAAAGAACGGAACAGTCGTTCCATCTTCAAGTATTTTTGTTATAGAGTGTATACTTGCTAATTCAACTTCTTGGGTATTAGATACAGGTTGTGGCTCACACTTATGTTCCAATTCGCAGGGACTAAGAAGAAGTAGAAGGTTAAGAAAGGGTGAAGTCGACCTACGAGTGGGAAATGGAGCACTGATTGCTGCATTTGAAGGAAATTTGTCCTTCACCCAAGGTGCATTAAGTCTAATACCAAGGTTCAGATTAATTGCGAACAATTAATTCAGTGAGATCAAGTGATCGGAACAGCTAGCTGGAGCAATGCTTCCGATCAGTGAGTTCTAATGAATATTAAGCTCACAGCTTACTCTTGACTGAACCTACACGGTCACACCAATGACACGTAACAGATCACCGGATTAAATGAATCGGAAATTCATTTAATAGCTTTTCGGGAATTAGTTTTGGAAAACGTATTATACGATACGACCTTGCGTCGGAATCGTATATCGTATCGCGAATATTCGTAAGCTGGGCGAAACGAATAAATCGTATCGTACGATGGTGATTCATCGTATACGAAACAATAAATAATATCCGGAACAATATTAAGTCGCGACTACGCAGAGCAGCCCACGAGCCGAATGCGCGAGGCACTCAAGGCCCATGGGCGCTCGGCACGCAAGCAAGGAAAACAACACGGCAGCGCTGGCCCATGGCCGAGCAGCTGCACGTGTGTGCGCGCGGGCCAAGGCAACAACACAGCAGCAGCTGCGCGCGGCCCACGGCCCAACAAGCTGCGTGCTTGTGTGTGTTGCGCATGGGCTTGCTGGCCGGTCGTGGCCCTTGTGGCTTGGCCGGTTAGCAAGGTTATTTTAATAACCTTCTAACCCAAGTTTTCCCATAACACAATTCATCAATACTCAAACCCTAGAGACTCAGAGAACCCTAATTCTCTCTGTGCCTCCATAGTGAGTTCTTCCCAAAAGCAAACTATCTTGATCGATTGTCTTAGCTACGATTATCAAGACGGATCTGATCGTGTCGGTGAACCAAGTAGAGGAACGACAAGTGGAGTTCTAAGTTGTGTTCGTTGACAGATTATTGTGGAAAACACGCTTCAAACGTAAGTATGCTTAATCTGTGCTTTATACATGCTTCCTGGCTTTGGGGATTGTTTTTCGCACATGTTATTATGTTTAACTTTATTCCCCTACAGTGGTATCATGAGCCTTATGTATTGAAATCATATTTTAGCATGTTTTATTTGTTTTTGCGTTGTCGAAATTTTGGGAATTTTTGTTGAATTATCGGATTTATTATGAATTATTGGATGAATTGCGTAATAAGGTCTGGTTTCAAAAAGATTCTGTTTTTTGAATTTTCAAACCCTAATCTGATTGAAAAGGATTTTCTAAGTATCAACTCATGAGAGCGGAATTGCAAAAACAGGCCTCGAAGTGTCGTTTTTTTGGGCGTTTTTGTGAATTTTTTAATAAAAATTAAAAGTGTCGGAAAGTAATTCAATTAAAAGGTCGACCTAAACAACTCAGATTTTCCCGATAAGTATAAACCCTAAGTTTGCTTTTCCCCAATTCGTAAAATTTAGATCCTTAATTGATTTTTTAAATAATTTAGATCTAATAATTCGGTTAATTGGGAAAGGAAATATAATTTCATGGGTCAGTGGCTAATTTTAAAAATTATTGGATTAAAATTTTGAATGGTTTCGTTAATTTTAATCGCACTTAAACCTAATTATTAAAATATGAAATTTAAATGTTTAAAGAACGATTTAAAGTTTTAGATTTTATTATTTAAAAAGTTCAAATTTTTCAGTTGATTCGTTCGTTCTTAAAAATTTGAATAATGTTAGCCTTGATTTAATATTTTACGAAATTGGATTGTCGTTAAATTTTATTAAATCGTTAAAAATCGTTGTTTTTCGAAAATAAAAAATCGTAACTTTTTATGAAAAATAACATTAATGCAAGTTCGTGAAATTAATTATTTTTTTTAATTAAGTTGGTCCGTAGGCACGAACCAAAGGCACGAACACAAGGGTGTGGTGGACGTGTGGCTCGACGAGCCATGCGGGCTGCCATACGAGTGCCGAGCCGCAGCGACGCGGGCAACAGCAAGCGAGCTGCGTGTCGCGCGCGCGCTGGGCGAGGAAAGGGGCAAGCAAGGCACGCCTTGGCTTGCGAGTGCTGCGACGAAGAAGGCACGTAGCCTGCGACGTCCAGCGCTGCGATGAGCACGACGAGCGCGCAGGACAACGACGAGCTTAAGGCACGCGCGCGCGCGCCAGGCTGCGGGGTGTTAGGTTATGATACATGTGAACAACATAAATCATGCGGAAAAACCTATATGTCAGGAATCAAATTAATTGCACATAATCAAATAATTAGTCTAGGATGCATACACTTTGTAGCGTACCCTCCCTAGCTGCGCCCGAACCGAACAAGAACAAGTCTTTAGGACTCCAAGTGTCGTCCCTCCGTAGAAAGTCCATAGCACGTCCGGATCCGCCTTAAGATTGACCAACTAGAATCGCCCTTAAGGTACTAGGAATTTTCGGCTAATATGGGCAACAATATGACTGAATTTTGTTCTCAAAATGTGACTCTGAATACTTGAAACTCGTCCTTAAATGTGAACCTAGGCCACATATTTATAGGGGTATGGAAAGGGAATTGGAATCATATTAGGATACTAATTAGCTTAATTAGAATTTTATTAAAACTCTTTTTAACTATTTCTATCCATTAGGATTAGGAATTAATCATTGAGTGAATCCCATTAGATTTAGGATTTGTATCGAACACAATCGCACACGAGCCACGCCCTTGTGAGTGCTCAGCCCACGAAGGCCTTGTGGCCCACGCTGCATCACAGCTCACGCTAGCGCAGCTCGCTGCCCCATTCCGCGGGCGCCTTGGCCTACTGGGCCTGGCCTTGCGCTGGGCCTGGCGTGGCCTTGGCTACGTTCTGCTGGCGCGCTTGGCTTGCTGGACGCGGGCCTGGCTTCGTGCTGGGCCTTCGTCTAGCAAGTCTCGTCCGATGCTAATTCGTACGACGCGCTTCCGATTAATTTCCCGATTCCGGAATTCATTTCCGATACAAACAATATTTAACATTTCCGATTCCGGAATTAATTTCCATTTCGAACAAATATTTAATATTTCCGTTTCCGGAATTATTTTCCGATTCCAATAATGTTTCTGATTCCGACAATATTTCCGTTTCCGGCAATATTTCAGATTCCGGCAATATTTCCATTTCCGATAATATTTTCCGATACGTACCATGTTTCCGTTTCCGGCAACATCTACGACTTGGATAATATTTATATTTCCGATACGATCCATATTTCCGTTTCCGGCAATATCATCGTTTCCGGAGTATTCATTGTTTGCCTTTGACGATCTCAGCTCCCACTGGAACCAAGATCCGTCGATTCCGAATATCCATAGATGGAGTATTTAATGCCATTAAATACTTGATCCGTTTACGTACTATTTGTGTGACCCTACGGGTTCAGTCAAGAGTAAGCTGTGGATTAATATCATTAATTCCACTTGAACTGAAGCGGCCTCTAGCTAGGCATTCAGCTCACTTGATCTCACTGAATTATTAACTTGTTAATTAATACTGAACCGCATTTATTAGATTTAACATTAAATGCATACTTGGACCAAGGGCATTATTTCCTTCAATCTCCCACTTGTCCTTAGGGACAAGTGTGCATTTCCTAATTCCTTTGTCACTCGATGCTTGCTCTTGAACATAAGGTAAGAGCTGTCATCCTTATTATGTCCAGAGGTGTTTTTCGGTTTCAGAGTTCAACTGATCAAATAAACAGATAATCATAGCCTATGATTCATCTGAGCACGGCCATGCATTTTACAGTTTCTAGTTCTCCGAGTGGCCTTGTACAACTTTTCAGCATCTCATCCCGATTTAGGGGAGGACAATCCCAATCTTTTGGTCTTGAGATTAGACTTCGTTTGATAGGTGATTACCTGAGCGTTGCCTTTATAGCCTCCTTTTACGGTGCGACGGTTGACAACGTCAAAGTAAGCAGTTCTCAAACAAGCAATCTCAAATCACTCAGGTATTGAGGATTAATGTCTAATAATTTTAATGAAATTTACTTATGACAGATTTTCATCTCTTATAGTAAAGTTTCATAGGTTTTTCCGATACTAGTCTTCCCAAAGTAAGTATCTATGCAACTGATTGCGACATTGCCATGTCCACGTAGTTTAAGAAACAGAACTACTAGTCATCTTGCATTCTAGTCGTCTAACGTTTTCTATGCGTCCATCTTTATAGAAAACTCCGACCAGGGACCATTTTCAACTTTTGACATTCAAGTTTACTTGATAGACATTTCTTAGTCACAGGACTGGTCCTGACAGTCTATCTTGAATATATTGTCAAATTGAAGGGACTCATCATTTAATACTAAACCAAGATTAAATGGAATATGAAAATACATTTCATATATGATAAATGTTCAACCCCAATGTTTTACAACCATGGGCCTCAAACCCATCTTTAAAACAGTTCATGGAATTCAAAGCTATGCTTGATTTCCAGTGCGACAATGTGAGTGTTGCTTCTCACTTGTTGCATAGGTTTAGTTATCATGCTTTGCCAATCTTAATATCCTTTTCATAGAATGTTCTTCGAGATAGGATGGTAAGATCTTTTGAGTATGTTTATTTTTTGATCTAGTCTTTCTTGCTACAATAGTGGTTCTACGCATTTTACAATGAAGAACCATTAAGCCAGCAGACATGTGATCCACCCAAGTTCAGAGAAGAACTGTTTAACATAAACAACCCTGTTTTACTGCTTTTTAGGCAATAAGTACTTTTACTTCAACTGTATAGGTTGCTAGTGATGCTTTGTTTGGATTTACTTATCCAAGTAGTCCATAGATATGTGAAAGACTTTCCATCTGTATCTTAGAACATAGAAATTATTATTTTAATTTCCCGCGCAATAACTCATGGTCTCCAATCCATGTTGCCATTTCAAAACACGATGCTCTTTAGCTCGTCCTTGCCAATGGTTAACTCCAAAGGAATCTTGCTTGATCCTTTGCCAGTGTTTATGCGTGTAGCATCAATATTTAGCATATCTTTATTTCCTTGACTCAAGAACTACTCTTATGTACCTTTTCAAGTACCATAAGTTTTTCTTGATCTCAATTAATCTAGTTGATCGTCACTTAGATCAATAGAGATTGGTATGTGTTCGTCATGCCTATAGCGTGCCATACGATACATTTTTGGCGATCCTCGTATTATATCATACATGATAAATTCTTTTGCAGAATAATTCCCAATTGAATTCTATTCATGTAACTTTAGTTCATTCAATTTCAGTAAATACTGAATCCAGCTAAATTCTTTGACATATGATATAGGTTAAGAATCTCATTTAGATCCTTTGATGTTTAACTTAGTAAATGCTTATACATAGTTCAAACATTCTTTACTTAGATTTATTCATATGGGTCGAATATCTCCAATGGAGTCTTCGTGTTTGATTTAGTAAATTGCCATTACTTAATCCAAAACAATATTCTAAGATCTTTGTAAATAGATCTTAATACCCAGTATGCACTAAGTTTCGCCTTGGTCCGTCATTGATAAATAATTTCAAATCTAAGGCCCTGTTCTTTAGATCTGAACTGAACTGAACTAAACTGAAGTGAATTGAACTGAACTGAACTGAACTGAACTGAACTGAACTGAACTTAACAGAACATATTACCGAAAAAAATAATAAATAATAAATAATAAATAATAAATAAAAAAATTAATAATAAATAATAAATAATAATAAATAATAAATAATAATAAATAATAATAAATAATAAATAATAATAAATAATAATAAATAATAATAAATAATAATAAATAATAATAAATAATAATAAATAATAATAAATAATAATAATAATAAATAATAATAAATAATAATAAATAATAATAAATAATAATAAATAATAATAAATAATAATAAATAATAATAAATAATAATAAATAATAATTAATAATTAATAATTATAAATAACAATTAATAATTAATAAATAAAAAATAAATAATAATAATTAATAAATAATAATAAAAAAATTTAACTAATAAATAAAGAATAATTATTAATTAATAACTAAATACCTATATAATAAATAACAATAATAATAATCAGTAATTGATTACTCAATAATTACAATAAATGATAAATGATAAATAATAATATTAATTCATATTTAATAATAATTCATATTTAAAAACTAATAACTAAATAATTAATAACTAATAATCCGTAACTAATTAATAAATAATAATAAATTATATTAATTACTAATAAATAATAAATAATTAGTTATAAATAATAAGTAATATAAAAATATAAATATAAATAATAAGTAATATTAATAATAGAAATAATAATATAACAATAATAATAATAATTATTATAATTATTATTAAACTAAATTCAATTGAATTAAACTGAATTAAACTGAATTAAACTGAACTGAACTTAATGCTCCTGAACTGAACTGAACTGAACTGAACCGAATGCTCCTAAACTGAACTGAACTGAACTGAATTGAATGCTCCTGAACTGAACTAAACTGAACTGAACTGCCAAATAAGTCCTGAAACTGAAATTAAGCCAAAAAGAACAGGGCCTAAGTCATTAGCATTTGAATGTTATTTCACAATAGAGAGATATGTGTGTGATACACATAGGACCAATCAAATTTTATGTACTCCCACTAAACTTCTTATATATCTATAAGAATTATGTGCATTTTATGAAACTAAAATACTTATTAGCTTCACTAAAATACAATTCCAATTCCCAATTGCTTGCTTAAATCTGTACTTAGATTGCATAAGCTAGCTTTCCTTTTCAAGTATTTATTTGGATCCACAAATCCTATGACATACCATGTACATAGTTTCTTCCAACATTTGATTGAGGAATACATTTTGTCATCCAATTGCCATATGTACCAATATGCAATCATTGCTTGAATTATAGACTTGAGCATTACAATTATGCATGAGGTTTCAACACAATCCACGCCGTGAATTTGCTTGTAACCTTTAGCAACTAATCTAGCTTTGTGTGTGAACACAATTCCATGTTTGATGGTTTTCATCCTTAAAACAAACCTGCAACCAATAGGTGTGAAACTATTCTTGAAAAACAACAAAATGTCAATTTTGTCATCAAAACATTGATCATGTTTTATGGCCTTTAACCATCTAAAACATTTGAGTCTATATATGGCCTTTAACCATTATAGGGAATCCAGGTTTCATCATAGCTTTCTTACAAGTCACAAACTCATTAATCTACATGATAATAGTTTGACTGTAAGTTGTAGGTTTCTTAACTATCTAATAGAAGAATCTCATAGTTTCAGTGACTTGAACTCTATGACTACTTGGGTATAGAACATCAAACAATAGAATATCAATAGCCACTTGAAAGTGCTTTGAATATTCCGTTCTCCTTGAAGCACTTGTAAAGTCTTATAAGAGATGTCTATTCTTTAAAGCCACTTCTAAAGTCCTTAAAGAATAAGTGTTCGGATTTTCTGAAGAACTTCTAAAAGCCTCTGGAATGTCCGTTTATGTTTGTTGTTCGCCTCGAAGACCTTCGAGGTCTATTTTCTCCCACTTGTCATTTTGGGAACGAATCTCCAAAAGGACATTATTTCGAGCAAACAAACATTATGTTCTCAAAAATTCGTGGTAGAAACAATACCTTTGTGTCTCATTTGAATAAATCACAATGAAACATATATCTAGACATGGGCCTTAGTT
This sequence comes from Spinacia oleracea, assembly GCF_020520425.1. Classification (NCBI taxonomy): domain Eukaryota; kingdom Viridiplantae; phylum Streptophyta; class Magnoliopsida; order Caryophyllales; family Amaranthaceae; genus Spinacia; species Spinacia oleracea. The sequence goes on along the minus strand of NC_079491.1, from coordinate 51,496,538 downwards.
TGTCGAAACACTAAGCTCCCACTGAGTTTAGCAACTCTTTAGATATATATTTATGAAAAGATATTCTGAAATTACTTTTCAATAGCTTTGACGAATTTGGTTTAGTTTGGTGGTAGTTGAGCATTTTGTTTTAGAAATTATAGGAAAAGTTTTTATGATTCATCATTGATCGAATCAAGTACTAATTGACTTCGATCATTCCAATGTAGATATGCCATATCTTATGGAGCTCGATCGTGAAATTACAACGCACAATCATTGATGATCATTTTGGTCTCAAGTAATCATTAACATGATCTATCCTAGATCTTTATGATTTCTTGCCATGTGGATTTTATATTTCTGAATCTTTGAACTAGCCAAACAGATTCAAACTTATATCACTTTTAGTAAATAAATCCATATTTACTCAAAACCATGTGAAATAATAAAGTCATAAAATCTGTCTTTAGCTTTGAACTCTTTTGTCTAGGTGTTCTAACAATAGTTCATATCTTTTGTTACTTTCAACAAGTAAGACTTTCTTGCCTTGAATTGATCTAGAAATCAAATCAACTTTCAAAATTTCATTAAAATAGAGCTTTTGAATGTTAACTTGTTGATATGGTCTAAGCAACAGTGCTAAAGGTTATTGGAACTCAAATCAAGGGATTGATTTGAACCTAGTAAAGTTATTATTGTTAAAGAGTTGTTTGTTTTAATCAAGCATATTGACTCAACCCGTAAATGACCATTTCATTCAAATAAACAAACAAACATTGTTTTTGTTCTTCTTGAATGTGAGTCTTTTTGTGTTTGAAAACAGAAATTTAGGTATGCTGATTATGGAACATAATAGCCATTAAGTTCCAGCCTTTGCATGAAAGGACTTAAAACAAACCAGATGACCCTACAACTAATGTTGCATTTCCATGCTTCATTTCCCACTTGTAGGTCATCAGTGTAGCCTAGCTTCCATTTTTTGAGTTATTACCGAAGTAAGAACCTCAAGCGGTATATGATACCAAGGAAGTTTGATTGCTAGGTCACTTCTCTTTGAACATAAACTTGTAGGTAGAAACGGAATTGTAAGTTCCTTTCATTTGTTCCTTGTTTTCCTATTTCTTGTACCCTTTCTTATAGCCTTAAGAATTGCATTTTCTAGTGTTGACTTTTATACTTTGTTTAGACATTTCCAATGTCACTCCAACAAAGTTCTTACCATTTCAATTTATGTTGAATATTTTGTTCAACTAGATGATCTTACCAGAAGCTTCTAAAGTTCTCTAAGCATCGATCTATTTCGAATGTCTAGGGACTAGAATCATTCGAGAATTAAATGGAAAAATATATTAGGTTGTTAACCATTGGTAAAGATGAGTGTTTAAACTCAATGCTTTATGATCTCAAAACTACATTGTATTTTGAATTCACAAGCACCAATCGGTTTGCCATTCGACTTTGATACTCGAAAACAACATAAAAGTCGCTATAAGAAACGTACATTTAAATTGCTCACTTTCTCTCATTTCCGTGAATCATTCTTGGATTCACTACCAATCGAGGAAATTTATTGTTACCTTTCTAAAAGGATTTACTGCAGTGCAAGATATTTAATTATAAACAATACTTAAAACATACATTGAAGCATGCAAAGTCTAAACATTTATCATGAGTAATAACTTGAAAATTAAAGCAATCATGCAATTTAAAACATGTTATTAGCATTTTATTCGAATTTATTGTTCCGGCAGGTGTGAATAAAATGATTCCAAGATCCTTAAATCATTGAAGAATTAAGCACATTATGTATTTTAACTCAATTCTAAAATATTTTAGGTAAGCAAAGCCTTTGCTAATAGTCTAGAAACTACTCTTGGTTGATAGGTACGTCTAAGAACTTATTAGGTAAACCTATCGCATTTGCCACGACATAAAAGGACTCCTTACTTATATCGTTGAGTTTCACCAAAACTAACATGTACTCACAATTATTTGTGTACCTTACCCCTTTAGAATCAATAAGTAACACCTCGCTATGGCGGAAAATTATTACCAAGATTGATGTAAAGGTTATCCAAGTAAGTGTTATTTTGGCATGACACCTTTTAACTCAATTTTTAAGTTTGGAACTTAAGGCTCTTACTATGTTGGTTAGATTTTAAGTGAACTAAAATCCTTAATCGTTATGCAACATAATCAAGCCATAATCTCATGCATAATTAAGACATATTTAAAAGCAATAAATAACTTAAACATGCATAAGATATAAATGTGATCTAGTATGGCCCGACTTCATCTTGAAGCTTCAACTTCAAAGTCCGTCTTGAAAATGGATTGGAAACTCCGTCTTGAATTTCACCATGGGAGGCGCCATTTTCTTCAAATAGGATCAGCTATAATTAAACTAATTACAACTATTTGATGGTACGCAGACCATATTTAAAAGCAATAAAATTTGGTACTTTAGACCAATATTACATTCAAATTAATGGTACGCAGACCATATTTTCTATCCTATTTGGGCCATACTAGTCACTTTCTTTAACCTGCAAAACAGTACATATACAATATATATCATTCACCCATTCATTATCATGAATGGCCCACATAGCTGGTTAGTTAAAACACATTTTATGCATCACATAAATATTTGCAGCAATTAATCAAGGGCACCAATAATCTACCAATTATTCAGTCCTTATTAATTCTAATCAAGTTGTTTTAACCTTAAAGGATTGAAGACCTAATCAAGAGTTTATGACTAAAGGCTTCCACTTAAACCAATAACTTTATATGCTTTACTAATTTTAAACATAAAAATGTATTTCTAGTCTAACCGGAAACATACAAGTTTAATTAAAATTTAAAGCTCATATAAAATTATAATCGAATCCATTTAATTTATTTTCAGTTGAATTAAATGAATTTAAATTAATTCAAGGTTTTAATTTTAGTAAAATAATTAATATAAATTAAAATTTATAATAATTATAATAATCAAAATTAAATTCCGAGAAAGCAATTTAAATTATTAATTTTAAAGTTAATTAAAATTATTTCCGAACTGAAAATCTAAAATTAAAATCAAAACGTATCAATCATCGCAAGACGAGGCACTTGGGCTTGCGCCCAAGCCCCATCGAGCCACAAGGCTGCTGCGCCCCGCTCGACTGATCGCTGCACAAGGCACGAGCAGCAATGCCACACGCACACACAACCATCGCAGGCCACGCTGCGCGCAGCCCCAATGCTTCGTCGCGTCTACTTGCTGCGCAAGGCAGCGCACGCTGGGCGAGGGATCGCTCCCTGCTCGCGCGTTCTGTCTTGCTTTCTTGGGCGAGCCAGGCGCGTTGTGGCGCAGCACCATCGCTGCCCACACGCGTCTCGCTCGTCGCTTGTGCCTTGCCCCATCGCCCTCGCCCTCGCCCACCGCACAGCACACACGCCCAGGCCTGGGCCTTGCGCGCGCGCCTAGCTTATTGCTCGCTGCATTCATACCGCACGGGCGACGAGCTCCCTTGCTCGTCATCGCGTGCCCGCACTATACAACACCCCTTAAGGGTAACACGTAGCGTCCATTGCTTTGTGCGTGCAACATTTATGAGCGTTTTTCATAAAAATTTAAAATTTTTAATTTAAAATTAACGACAAAGTAATAAATCATATTAATTTCATAATTTTAGGGCGAAAAATCGAAAATTTATTAATCAATTAATTTCCGATTATCATGGATTCAAATCTAGGTCATAAAAATTTAAAATTTATCATAAATTAACAATTTTTATGGTGGTTTTTAATCATGGATACCTAATTAAATCGTCAATTAATTATGAAAATCAAATTCTAAATTATTCGAATTTCAACAAATTAATTACAATTACAAATTAGGTTGTATAATTAACAAGCTTAGGCATTCAAATTTGTTAAACATATACAGTAGGTCAATCAAAATTCAAGATTTAACAACAAGAATCGCAAATATTCAATTTCACAACAAGAATCGCAAATATGCGGGCTGCCATACGAGTGCCGAGCCGCAGCGACGCTGGCAACAACAAGCGAGCTGCGTGTCGCGCGCGCGCTGGGCGAGGAAAGGGGCAAGCAAGGCACGCCTTGGCTTGCGAGTGCTGCGACGAAGCAAGGCACGTAGCCTGCGACGTCCAGCGCTGCGATGAGCACGACGAGCGCGCAGGGCAGCGATGAGCTTTGGGCACGCGCGCGCGCCAGGCTGCAGGGTGTTAGGTTATGATACATATGAACAACATAAATCATGCGGAAAAACCTATATGCCAGGAATCAAATTAATTGCACATAATCAAATAATTAGTCTAGGATGCATACACTTTGTAGCGTGCCCTCCCTAGCTGCGCCCGAACCGAACAAGAACAAGTCTTTAGGACTCCAAGTGTCGTCCCTCCGTAGAAAGTCCACAGCACGTCCGGATCCGCCTTAAGATTGACCAACTAGAATCGCCCTTAAGGTACTAGGAATTTTCGGCTAATATGGGCAACAATATGGCAGAATTTTGCTCTCAAAATGTCACTCTGAATACTTGAAACTCGTCCTTAAATTGTGAACCTAGGCCACATATTTATAGGGGTATGGAAAGGGAATTGGAATCCTATTAGGATACTCATTAGCTTAATTAGAATTTTATTAAAACTCTTTTTAACTAATTCTATCCATTAGGTTTAGGAATTAATCATTGAGTGAATCCCATTAGATTTAGGATTTGTATCGAACACATTCGCACACGAGCCACGCCCTTGCGGGTGCTCAGCCCACGCAGGCCTTGCGGCCCACGCTGCCTCATAGCCCAAGCGAGCGCAGCTCGCTGCCCCATTGCGCGCGCGCCTTGGCCTGCTGGACGTGGCGTGGCCTTGGCTGCATTGTGTTGGCGCGCTTGGCTTGCTGGACGCGGGCTGGTTTCGTGCTGGGCCTTCGTCTAGCAAGTCTCGTCCGATGCTAATTCGTACGACGCGCTTCCGATTAATTTCCCGATTCCGGAATTCATTTCCGATACGAACAATATTTAACATTTCCGATTCCTGAATTAATTTCCGTTTCGAACAAATATTTAATATTTCCGTTTCTGGAATTATTTTCCGATTCCAATAATATTTCCGATTCCGACAATATTTATGTTTCCGGCAATATTTCAGATTCCGGCAATATTTCCATTTTCGATAATATTTTCCGATACGTAACCATGTTTCCGTTTCCGGCAACATCTACGACTTGGATAATATTTATATTTCCGATACGATCCATATTTCCGATACGATCCATATTTCCGTTTCCGGCAATATCATCGTTTCCGGAGTATTCATTGTTTGCCTTTGACGATCTCAGCTCCCACTGAAACCAAGATCCGTCGATTCCGAATATCCATAGATGGAGTATTTAATGCCATTAAATACTTGATCCGTTTACGTACTATTTGTGTGACCCTACGAGTTCAGTCAAGAGTAAGCTGTGGATTAATATCATTAATTCCACTTGAACTGAAGCGGCCTCTAGCTAGGCATTCAACTCACTTGATCTCACTGAAATATTAACTTGTTAGTTAATACTGAACCGCATTTATTAGACTTAACATTAAATGCATACTTGGACCAAGGGAATTATTTCCTTCACAGGGTGTGCGAGCTTGCTCGTGCGCCTCGTAGGCCACACACAAGCGCAATGGGCTGGGCGCAAGCCTAGCCCAACTATGCACTTGGACTTTTTCATTGAAATTGTTTATTTCGTTGGGCTTCGCATGTTTGCATTAATTTGGGCTAACGGGATATTTAATTTAATATTTTATTTGCTTGGGCCGGGCCGCGAGTTTTAATTTAATATTTTATAATTAATTATCCGGAATAATTATTGGTTTGAGTGGGAGCCACTAAATGAAATTAAAATGAAATAATTAATTTAAATTATTTTCGTAGGTCACATTATTTTAATTAAATTCAATTTTAGTTAGAATAAAGTCTAAGGATTAATAATTTGGAAATTGATTAATCTTTTAGGACGCGTTTATGTGAACGTGAATTTCAATTAATTCACGTAAATACTTGCATAATGATATGGGCCATTTGTTTTAGCATACGAATGTGTGAATGCATAGAATGTATATTTTATGTAATGTAGGTACTCCAAGTGACTAGTATGGCCATTTAGGATAGCTAAATATGGTCTGCGAACCGTTCTATCTTTGAATGTAAAGTTTTAAATATGGTCTGCGTACCATGGAAATTTTGATGTAATTTTATTATTTTCAAGTATTTCTAAGTTTAGAACTTTAAGTTAGCAATTGAACGAAGATTCATGACGATGCCAAGCTAACAAGGTGGTGATGAAGATTGGATGCTTCAAGACAAGATGTTTTGGGCCATACTAATTCACCATTTATTTATGCATTTTGATATATATTATGCTTGGATGTATGTATGTATGCTTTGCATGAATAGGATGTTTTGTATGACTCGATTAGATAAAGTTCACTAAATAATCGAACCAACATAGAAACATGCAACTAGGTCCAAAGTAATATTGAGTTTAAAAATTGCCTTCCAAATCAAGCACTTACAAAAATCTAAGGATCTAAGGTAGTAGGTTTACGCCAAAGCGAAGTGCTATTTTAGTTGACTTAGGTGGTAAGGCATCCCAAAGGAGCACGTTGATTGTGGTTTCAACTCAAACAACAATGGCATTATGTTGTGGCAATGGGATAAATTATGGTATTAATTTATTAACCAAGAGTAATTTGGAGATTACTAGCAATAGGTTTTGCTTACCTTGAATCTTAAACTACTTAAGACATGCCAAAGCTGCTTAAGGATTTAGGACTTTTAGGGTCTTGGAATCGTTTCATTCATTTTGGACCATGTTTTATTTTTGCATGAATGAAATGTTTAATAGCTTTAATGATTGCGTGAATGCTTTTATTTCAAGTTATTAAAGTATGATAAATGTTTTCTTTGCTAGTTCATTTTGTAGAATAGTAAATCTTCAACCTTATTGCGTTCGGACAATAGAACTGCGATATTTCCTCGATCGATTGGTAACTAATTTTGAGAGCAATTCTCAAAGAAAAGGAGAGTGAGAGCGTATCTTGAATGCTATTTTCTTATAGTGATCTTTATGGTTGTTTTCAAACTAAAATTTTAATGGTAGACCAATTGGACCTCATATATTCAGAATACTGGGTAATTTTGAAATAATGAAGTATTGAGTTAAAGACTCATGTATAACCAATGGTTAAAAACCAATTTTCTTTTGATTCGATAATGAACTAGACTCATTGGATGCGGTCATTCAAAGTCAATGAAAGAAAGGGACTTTGTAAGCATAACAAAGTAAGAAGATCGAGCAAAGAGTAAAATCTTTAGGACTATAAGAAAACGTGCTAGAAAGGATAGGAAAGGGGAACAAAAGAAATGAATTCAAGTTTCAATTTCTACCTTTAAGTTTACGTTAAAGAGAAACGACTTAGCAAATAAACTCCCATGGTATTAGATTACCGCTTGAGGTTCTAACTCTTGTTAAGAACTCAAATTCCGGGAGCTAAGTCTGGTTATTGACCTACAAGTGGGAAATGAAGCAAAGTTGTGCTACATTTATTGTAGGGTTATCATGTTTGTTTTAAAGTCCTTCTAAAGGCTGGAATTTAATGGTATTATGTTCCATTAATCATCATAATCAATTTCTGTTTGGACAACGGAAAGACTCACATTCAAAGTAAACAAAAACATTCGTTGAATGTTTATTTGAATGAAATGGTGATTTAAGGGTTGAGTCATATGATTGATTAATAAACAAACGAATCTCTTCACACTCAAACTTCAGAAGGTTCAAATCAAACATTTTGATTTGGGTTCCACATATCTTTGGCAATGTCATACGACCATATCAACAAGACCAACATTCTAAGATTCCATGCATGGATTTCTGAAATTGGTTAATTTAAGACACGTGGGTCTTTCTTGTTGAACATGACATAGAAATGGACTATTGTTAGAAGTTTATAGACAATAAAGTTCATGGGCCAAAGATGGATTTTATGACTTACCTATTTCACAAGAATTTGAGAAAATATGGCTATATTTACTCAACGTGAAATATGTGAAATGCTTCAATGCGATTCACAAAAGGGTATAAAATTAACTTGGCAAGAATTTTGGGACATCTAGGCTGGGTTAAAGTGATGTTTGCATGAGCCAAGAAAGATTATCTAGATTGTTTATATGGCATTATGACAATCGAAGCTCCATAAGAATATGGTATGTCCAAATGGAGAAATTGAAATCTATTCGATTAACGATAATCACGACTATTTTCCTATATAATTTCTAAATGATACTCTCAAATGACTATCACGCTAAACAAAGTTGTCAAAGCTAAAAAGAAGATGTCATAAGGATTGAACTTCGGTTCAGTACATCTTTTCAGTACAAATATATCTAGGGTTGTCAAACCCAGTGGGAGTTAGTGTTTACATCAAACAAACTCGAGTATAGATATATGTTTCTTTATGAGCGACTCATAGAAACAAAAGGTTTGATTCTACCACAAATCTGAGAACATATGGTTGTTGCGTAAGATAATGTCTTTTAGGAAACCATCATATTTCCAAAATGGCAAGTGGGAGAAAAATGACCTCGAATGGACTTCGAGTCAAGCGACAAACAAATGTAGGATACTTAGGAGCCTTTAGAAAAGCTCCGTACTTAGAAGCCTTTGGAAGAGCTTCAGGAAGACTTTAGAAGTGCTTCAAGAGAATCCTAATACTCAAAGGACTTGAGTAATGTCTTTATAGACATAAACGCTTGATGTTCAATACCTAGGTAAATCGTATAAGGAATAGAATTCAACCAAGATAGATTCATAGATATCTTGAGGAATGAAAACTATGAAGACTTTGGAAAGTGCTTCAAAAACATACGACTTACAGGTTAGCTACGACGAATTAAATTCCCAAGTATGGTTTGAGGCCATCAAAAACATAAGTATGGTTCGAGGCCATACAAAATGGTTTGAGGCCATTTCATCCAAAGTACCTTCATCTTAAAGAATCAAATCTATGATTTGGTTGATTTGCATAAAGGGTTTACTCCCATTAGTTGCAAACATGTTTTCTAAACATAGAATGTTGATTTGCACAAAGGGTTCACTCCCATTGGTTGCAAACATGTTTTCTAAACATACAAAGTTGATTTGCATAAAGGGTTTACTCCCATTGGTTGCAAATATGTTTTCAAAACATACAGAGATGATATTGTATGCACATACAAAAGAGAAGCTAGATTGGTGGTTAAAGATTGTAAACAACTTCACGACGTTGATAATGTTGAAATCTTTTTCACCAAGTCGGAATGCTTGAACTATTTTGGATAAATTTAGCAATCATTGCATATGGAAATATGGCAATTGGAAAACGAAACACCTTACTCAATTGGACTTGTAGAAAGAAATTGTGTACATCACACAATGTAAAAGTTTTGGATGCTAGATAAAAGAGCAAGCTTAAGAAATCTATTCGTAGATTAAAGCATGCAAGTGGGAATTGAACCATATTTGTCTAAAAGGTTATTGAGCAATCATAGCTTTATGAAAATATGGATCATATTATAGATGAGGAGTTTAGTGGGAGCTAAGTCAAGTTTATTGGTTCTATACATGAGATTCATATCTCTCTATTGAAAATGACATTCAAATTCTAAATGGTTAGATTTGAAAGTATTTGTCAATATTAGAACCATAGCGAAACTTAGAACATACTGGGTTAAAGATCTATTGGATAGGATCTAAAGCGTTGTTTGGATTATGTAAAGTAATTACTAAATCAAACACAATGGAGAGACTCAAAAGAGACTCTTAACCCATATGAGTAAGTCTAAGTAATGAATGCTTAACTAAGTATAAAGCTAGGTTGTAATCACTGAAGTTAAGCATGAAGGACCTTGAAGAGGTGCCTTCACCTTATATCACATGGCAATGCCAAGATTTTAGCAAGATTCAGTATCTCTTGAAACAGAATAAAGCTAAAAGCTACATGGATAGATTTTAAAATGCGAATGGTTTTTTGCATTACAATCAATCATGTATGATATGATATATAGATCGCCAAGATAACTCATGAACATTGGATCGTGACGAGTTTATACCAATCTATATTGATCTAGATCAAAGATCATTAGAACAATATCAAGAACATCCAACACATTTGGATATGTAGGATGAGCACTTGATAAGAGGAAGTGAAAATGAACTAAAGTTTTGATGCTACATGCATTTGCCTAAGCAAAAGTTGAATCTTGTTGTTAGGCAAACCACAAACATACACGGGCAATTAGGGGTCGTGATTAAAAGGTGGTAACATAGGTTCTAAACCACATGTTATGCATGCGAAACTGAATCAATGATTAGTTTCCAAGTTCTCAGTTGAAAGATGTATCTCCCACATCTATGTGAACTAGTTGGAGCATTCCAAAAGGGAAGCATCATTTGAAATTCTACATAATTGAAATGAATTCATTATTGCCTAAGAAGCAATAAAAGGGAATTTTTTTTAGTGGGAGTTCTTCAATGAACTCAGGATTGGTCACAAGTCTGCTATCTAGATGATTTTCTATTGTAAATATGATTATCATCCTAAACAACAATGAAAGACTAGATCATTTTATAAACATATTCAAAGATCTTTTCATCTTACATCGAAAGGCTTTCGATAGAAAAGATGCTAAGGATAGAAAAGTATGATAAACTAAACCTCTGCATTAAATAAGACACAACATTCATATGCAGAAATGGAATCAAGTTTGAGTTCCATGAATGTTTTAAATATTGGGTGAAAGGCCTATATGTGTAAAACATTAAATGCTTGATTTTGGGTTTGAGGCCCACAAATTGGTAAGCATTTGGTTTAAACATTTATCATTTATGAAATCATATTTCATAGATCATTCAATCTTGGTTTAGTATTAAATGATAAGTCCATGTGATTCAAAACATTCAAATGGGATGTCAAGATGGATTCTTCGACAAAGAAACACCCATAAGTGAACTTGAATATTGAAATCACAAAAGGATCCCTAATCCAGGTCATTGAAAGGTTGGACGACCAATGACTAATGAAGATTAGATTGCAAGTTGATTTATAGTTTTGTTTCTTGAACTAGATGGACTGGATGTCAGAAATTATTTTCATAGATACTTATTGGATCTTGTATCGGGTTGACCATGAGAACACTTTAAGAGATTAAAGTCATGTCATATGTAGTTCTCATTAATGGTGATTAGAAACCGTTCCTCGGAACATGAGAGATTATGTCTGCTCGTTTGAGAATTAGTTCGCTTTGATAATAGCTAAACGCCGCACCGTAAAAGGAGGCTATAAAAGCAGTTATTGGGCGTACTATGAATAAAAGTGAGTGTTCATAGATTGCAAGAATGGATTGTCCTCCTATCTTTCATAGGATACGATATTGTTGTGTAACAAGGCCTCTCGGAGAGTTAGATACTGTAAAATGCATGGCCGTGCTCAGAATGGTTAAGGCTTAACCTTCTGCAAAAGTTTAACATTTGAGCTCTTTAATCCGAGAAACACTTCTGGACCTAATAAGGATGGCTTGGATCGTACCTTATGTTCAGTAAGTAACACTAAGTGACAAAGGAATGTGAATGAACACTTATCTGAATGAAAAGTGGGAGATTGAAGTAAATATGTCCTTCACCCAAGGTGCATTAAGTCTAATACCAAGGTTCAGATTAATTGCGAACAATTAATTCAGTGAGATCAAGTGATCGGAACAGCTAGCTGGAGCAATGCTTCCGATCAGTGAGTTCTAATGAATATTAAGCTCACAGCTTACTCTTGACTGAACCTACAAGGTCACACCAATGACATGTAACAGATCACCGGATTAAATGAATCGGAAATTCCTTTAATAGCTTTTCAGGAATTAGTTTTGGAAAACGTATTATACGATACGACCTTGCGTCGGAATCGTATATCGTATCGCAAATATTCGTAAGCTGGGCGAAACGAATAAATCGTATCGTACGACGGTGATTCGTCGTGTACGAAACGATAAATAATATCCGGAACGATATTAAGTCGCGACTACGAAGAGCAGCCCACAAGCCGATTGCGCGAGGCACTCAAGGCCCATGGGCGCTAGGCACGCAAGCAAGGCAAACAACACGGCAGCGCTGGCCCATGGCCGAGCAGCTGCGCGTGTGTGCGCGCGGGCCAAGGCAACAACACAGCAGCTGCTACGCGCGGCCCACGGCCCAGCAGGCTGCGTGCTTGTGTGTGTTGCGCATGGGCTTGCTGGCCGGTCGTGGCCCTTGTGGCTTGGCCGGTTAGCAAGGTATTTCTAATAACCTTCTAACCCAAGTTTTCCCATAACACAATTCATCAATACTCAAACCCTAGATACTCAGAGAACCCTAATTCTCTCTGTGCCTCCAAAGTGAGTTCTTCCCAAAAGCAAACTATCTTGATCGATTGTCTAAGCTACAATTATCAAGACGGATCTGATCGTGTCGGTGAACCAAGTAGAGGAACGACAATTGGAGTTCTAAGTTCGTGTTCGTTGACAGATTATTGTGGAAAACACGCTTCAAACGTAAGTATGCTTAATTTGTGCTTTATACATGCTTCCTGGCTTTGGGGATTGTTTCCGCACATGTTATTATGTTTAACTGTATTCCCCTACAGCATTAGCTGTAGGAACTTATTATTTTTCGTTGCCCTCTGGGCTAGTTTTGGAAATGGAAGATTGTTTCCATGTTCCAAGTCTTACTAAAAACATCATTTCTATTTCTTTCTTAGATGCTAATGTAGACACCTACTTTTGTCCCCATTCCCGAAAGGGAAAGGTTCGATGATGAAAGCAAAAATCTCCACTTGACAACGCATCTCCTATAAAATAAACGAATCTCAATTCCCGTTTTCATTTCACCCGAAACCTGATATTTATAGAAAACTGCTATTTATGGAAACCTGCTAAAAATAGTAACTGCCATAAAAGGTAGCTTCTAAAAGTGGCAAATCATAAAGGATAGAAACCTGTCAGAATTAGGTGTTGCATTCCAACATAAATCCTAAATGAGATAGAAAACTGCGAGAATCCTATTCCTAATATGATTCGGAAATAAGAGTTGCGTATTAATTAAAATCCTAACGAGCCTAGAGTTCGTAACGGGCCCAGACGCATTCCGTCATGAAAGTGATACGCACTAAAAGACTCGATTAAGTCTCAAACACTACGGATTTCAGGAATCCGAATCTGACTAAGAAAACAGCCCAGACCCTATTTTCAACGCCTGGCTCTGGGCGCTGAAAATACCTGGGTACGTGTTTTTTCCTTATTCTTTGTGGATTAGAACTCTGCGATTCTATCTTTCCACGAACTCTTCCCTATAAATACAGCCCCAAATTCGACGTGAAAGGAACACACACAACACACAATTCATATTCTGAGTATTGACTCCAACCCTTAGCCTAAGCCTCACGCTGCGAAATTGTTCACGCGTTCTGTCGCAATCGACCCATAAATCGAACAGAACGTATCCTGTCCCATAATTGAGATTCGTTAAATAAAAAGGAGAAATAGCAAAGTCAAAGTGGTTAGTTTTCTGAGAACCGTGACGCACCTCTCAAGGGTGCGTCGTAATGTGTCCCTTTTCGATGATTTAATTGCTTTCCTCGCCCTTTTTATGAACTGTTAAACTAACTAAATCTGATTGTTCTATCACGCCTAACAAATATAATATTTTTGGGAAATTGGATTATCATGCTAGGTCCCTTAATGCAATCTAAATCAGATAATCGCGATCGATCTAGTATTATATGTTGCATATTGCTAAAATCAACTCAGATTAGTTTAATAGCTAACGCATGTCCCTTCAATTATTTATGCTGAGCTAGTAAGGATATCCTGCCTCTGGAGTTATCGACGAGCGAAGTACTCATCTCGGTAGTTACAGTCCCCCGAACCCTCAATCTCTACCTTGCGGGTGTATGTTGAGAGATCCCCACACCAGGGATCACAAGGGAACCTACGGACGTCGTGGTCAAACATAATTGCACTCCCTTTATGTCATGATAACAGGGTTTTGTCAATTTTTCTAATTGTTGTTAAAAACTGAATGGCGACTCCTATACTACTAGTCAATTGGGTGTAAACTCACAGGAAATCCAATTACACTTGATTGAATAAAAAGAATCGTCACACCCACGAGGGACGAGGTCACGCATTACCCTCGCGCTTTTTCGACCCCCTCACAGTGGCGACTCCACTGGAGATAGTGAAGGAAATACTCGTGCTTGTAGGTAATCAAAATAGCCGAAGGGTGAAACGATCCTACCCCGCGTTTATTTCCCCATCAAGTTGGGACGACCTGAAAATCAGCATATTAATGTGAACGGGCAGAACCGCATAACGAATCTCGGCTCCCTCGGGAGTTGGGACTAAGGATACCTTTTTCCGCCAATAGGGGGGTGCATACGCCGCGCATGTTGCCCACTCGGTACTTGTGCAGGTAGTACACCTATCCCGAACCCAATCGCTCGCTCATTAGGTCCCTCTCGCCTGCATGCCCCCTTGGCTTGTACTTGCGGGTTGGCCTCTTGGGCGAAATTCGTCTGTTGAAGACACTACCTCGACCGGGGCATGTGTTGGATCTACGATAGAAGCGGTACCAAGCCAGGCGCAAATAAACTACCCATAGAAGCCTATCATAAACTACGTGACATATTTAATTTTCAAATCCATGTTTGTAATGTAGTTATGTGTAGCGAAATATGTGATTGTGTGTGACAAATTATCCTAGAAAACCAACGACCTTAAAAATTGCCCAAACATTAATAGACTAATTTGCCAAAGAGTTATACCGAAACACGTGTTCCGCAAACCCGAATGATCACCACAAAAATAAGCGACGCTCGGGATAGCCTGTAAGAATCCCACAAACGCTGCTACGCGTAAAGGACGTTATTAGGCAAGCACGCAAATCAAAGTCGCATAAACAGAAGACAGAAAACGAGAACCAGCCAGGGACGCATTTTCAACGCCCCTGGCTGGGCGCCAGAATTTCTCACGCCCCTCGCTGGGCGCTGAAGTTGCTGCTTGGCCTTCTGGTCAGGCGCAGGAGCCTCGGTGCCCGCGCGAAAGGAAAATACGTAGCGCAAAAAAATGTTCATAAAAAGAATTGCTACGAGGGCGTAAGAAAAGCACTCGATTTCAAAAGCGACTCGTGAAAAAATTAATAACTCTTTGTGTCGTTGTTAGGCCTCCTACGACGACAATGCTCGGCACCAAAACCGAACATGCTAATAACTATGAATGTCACACGGGCAAGTGTTTCGAAAATCCAAAGAATGACCAAAAGAAAAAAAAAACCAAAAAGTGTACCAACAAAAGAAAGAGTGAAAAACCAATTTAGAGAGTCGAAGTCTAGACTAAGTAATGCTTGAAACTTTGGGAACCTAAACTTTAGCTTATATTATGCCTAGGACTGGTCCTGCCACTTGGTGCCGATCAGGGAATCTACGGTTAGTGCGTCTTGAAGATACATCGCCAACATCAGGTTTAGTGACTCCAAGCTCCGTCCGTCATCCCTCATTTCAAGGATCTCCGCTTCCCCAACCTCGATTCGCACCTTCAAACATGTCCATCGAAGATTTGCAAGAGCAGATGGCTCAAATGACCCGACTCATGGGCCAACTGAAAATGGAAAATGAAGCTTTAGCGGCTGCGCAAGCCAAAAATGACCTCGATAACGAGAAGAGGATTGAAAAAATGGTCCTACAGCAAACCATGGGGAGCAAATACTTCTCCCTCGATCCTGAACCTTTTCCTGGCAAACTACCAGAAAAGTTCAGTTCATCTGACTTACCAAAGTTCAAGGCCACGGACAACCCCCGTGATCATCTACTGAGCTTTGTGAATGCCATGAACTTGAAAGGCGTGGACAAATCCATGTATTTACCTGACTTTCCTTTGTCCTTGGAACATGTGCCGCTCAAATGGTACCATCACCAGGACCCTAATCTCTTCCCCACTTGGGAAGACTTCGTCAATGTCTTCATCAAGCAATACTCGTGGAACATGGATTTCCAAGTCACCATGCGCGAGCTGGAAGTTCTCTTCCAAAAGAAAAATGAGGGTTTCACGACCTACTTTGCTAGATGGAGGGACCAGGCGGCCCAGCTAATCAATAGGCCTCCCGAAACAGAATTGGTCCAAAAATTCAATGACAACCTGGACCCGGCTTACAGACAACACCTTAGGTACCTGGGACTTGACACTTTCAAAAGAGTTTATGATGTGGGAATCAAGATGGAGGACGACCTCGCCAAAACCATACAAAGCAAACCCACATATAAAAACAACACCTATAATCGGGGTAACACATCCCAAGCCCAAGAAGTCCATGCTGTAGAAGAGACTCCCGCCCGAAGAAGCCCTGGAAGATGGGTCCGAGACCGAAAGTTTGCCCCACTCGGGTCGACTTTGGTACAAGCCTTTGAAAGACTAACCAATCAAGGAAAGTTGAGACCTATAGGCCCCACCCGTGACCCTCCTGTCAAAAGCAAATATTGGGTCGAAGGTACTTACTGCAAATTCCATCAAGGAAATGGGCATGACACTGAAAACTGCTGGAATCTAAAACATACGATCCAGGGCATGATAGAGGATGAAGTGATACCCCTCCCTAACGTTGGCAAACCCAACAACAACAAGAGCCCACTCGGCTCTTGTCACATCTCTCTCGACCAACCAGAGAATTTCGACCCCACGGTGTATATTACACCTCAAGGTGCACCACTCGCTGTGGTCCCTATGGATCGAATCGAGAGAGAAGTGTGCGGTGTGTGGAATGATGATGCTGAAGATATTTACCTATCTCAAGTGTCGGGCCAGGACCTCTTCACTGAAACTTGGCCCGGGTATGCTCTCATTGACACCACCCCTCAGGAGCCCGAGGTCGACAACCTCACCCGATCCGAAAGAATATACCAACCGGATATTCACCCACCTCCTATGGACGACATCCCGGTTAGGAAAACTCCTGAGAATGGACGACACGCCACCGTCGCAGAAGTCATTGAAAATCCTCTCCAGAAACAACTAAAAAGAACCAAGGCCGAGATTACCATCTGGGATCTCATGTGTACTTCAAAGGAACATCGCGAAAAGCTTATTCGCTCACTTGACCTCATCTCAGTACCTACAGATATCACACCTGACTCATTAGTTAGCCATGTCACGAGAGATGCCGGAGAAAAGGCCATAGTTTTCACTGATAAAGACTTACCCAAAGAGGGGGGTGCTCACAATAAAGCCCTTTACCTAGTGTTTGGATGCAAAGGACAAAACATCCCCCTAGCGCTCGTAGATAATGGTTCGGCGGTTAATGTCTGCCCATTGCGAACCGCCCATTGCTTGGGGCTAGGAAATGATGACTTCCAAACCTCCACGCAAGGGGTACGAGCTTATGATAACTCCCGAAGGCCTGTATTGGGAAAAATCAACCTTACCATACAAACCGGGCATATGGCACGCACCACGGAGTTTCAAATAATCGACATCAAGCCCACTTTCAACCTCCTCTTGGGGCGACCTTGGCTCCATGACTTAGGAGGTGTGGCTTCTACCTTGCACCAAATGGTTAAACTTAACCATAACAGGGTAATACTAGAAATCCGCGCCCCTCCTCTCGATGTCAGTTGCACTATGGTTGGAACGGCGAAACTGCAGACGACCTTTACGGGTTTCAAATAGAAGAAACAATCCAGTTCATCGAAGATTATGATCCAGCATTCCTAGACCCGCATGCATCCCGAGTCATCCCTAAAATGCTGTTAGCTCAAGGTTATTTCCCAGGAACCCCATTGGGCATAAGGAAGAAGGAATACACATTCCATCCTTTTCCCGACAAATCTACTCCCTTTGGCTTAGGCTATGAACCAACGGAGGAAGATATTGTTGGCCGCCTGTCTAGGCTACGCCTTAACAAAGCCAAACAAACCACCCTCCTTCCCCCGTATCAAAGGAACCTTAACGGGACGTTCGTTCATTTGAAATTTTCCATGACTGCCACACCTTGGATGAGGCACCCCACCTCACCAAGACTAAAACAGCTGAAATATTGGACAACCAGGTGTGAGGGGGTCGAAAAAGCGCGAGGCTAATGCGTGACCTTGTCCCTCGTGGGTGTGACGATTATTTTTATTCAATCAAGTGTAATTGGATTTCCTGTGAGTATACACCCAATTGACTAGTAATATAGGAGTCGCCATTCAGTTTTTAACGACAATGAGAAAAACTGACAAAACCCGGTTATCGTGACATAAAGGGAGTGCAATTATGTTTGACCACGATGGCCGTAGGTTCCCTTGTGATCCCTGGTGTGGGGATCTCTCAATATACACCCGCAAGGTAGAGATTGAGGGTTCGGGGGACTGTAACTACCGAGAGGAGTAATTCGCTCGTCGATAACTCCAGAGGCAGGATATCCTTACTAGCTCAGCATAAATAATTGAAGGGACATGCGTTAACTATTAAACTAATCTGAATTGATTTTAGCAATATGCAACATATAATACTAATTCGATCGTGATTATCTGATTTAAATAGCATTAAGGGACCTAGCATGATAATCCGATTTCCCAAAAATATTATATTTGTTAGGCGTGATAGAACAATCATATTAGGTTAGTTTAACAGTTCATAAAAAGGGCGAGGAAAGCAGTTAAATCATCGAAAAGGGACACATTACGACGCACCCTTGAGAGGTGCGTCACGGTTCTCAGAAAACTAACCACTTTGACTTTGCTATTTCTCCTTTTTATTTAACGAATCTCAATTATGGGACAGGATACGTTCTGTTCGATTTATGGATCGATTGCGACAGAACGCGTGAAAAGTTTTGCAGCGAGAGGCTTAGGCTAAGGGGTTTAGAGTCAATACTCAGAATATATTATGTGTTGTTGTGTTTTCACGTCGAAACTAGGGGCCTATTTATAGGGAAGAGTTCGTGGAAAGATAGAATTACAGAGTTCTAATCCATAAAGAATTAGGAAAAAACACGTCCCAGGTAATTTCGGCGCCCAGCTCTAGGCGTCAAAGATTTCGGCGCCCAGGGCTGGGCGTTAAAAATAGAGATCCATGTAATTTCAGGGCCCAGGGCTGGGCGTCAAAGATTTCGGCGCCCAGCTCTGGGCGTTGAAAGTGATGCCTGGGCCGAATTCTTTGTCAGATTCGGATTCCTGAAATCCGTAGAGTTTGAGATTAATTCGAGTATTTTAGCGCGTATCAATTTTATGACGGAATGCTTCTGGGCCCGTTACGAACTCTAGGCTCGTTAGGATTTTAATTAATACGTAACTCTTATTTCTGAATCATATTAGGAATAGGATTCTTACAGTTTTCTATCTCATTTAGGATTTATGTTGGAATGCAACACCTAATTCTGACAGGTTTCTATCTTTTATGATTTGCCACTTTTAGAAGCTACCTTTTACGGCAATTACTATTTTTAGCAGGTTTCTATAAATAGCAGGTTTCGGGTGAAATGAAAAGGGGGATTGAGATTCGTTTATTTTATAGGAGATGCGTTGTCAAGTGAAGTTTTTATGCTTTCATCATCGAACCTTTCCCTTGCGGGAACGGGGACAAAAGTAGGTGTCTACAGTTAGCCCCCACTTTGACTTAGTCTTGGAGTAAGACGATGGTCAAAGTATTAGACGGAGTGCGTCACACAAGCCATGGTGTATGTGACCTGTTTTGCGAGGGTCTCACGAGCCCCCGAGTGATAACATTTGACTTAAGGGTCATCACTTGAAGTGTCGACATATCCCTCACGTGTCATTGGGATTTGGCTACTGATAGTATAGAAACTTCCTCACTTTGTCGTTGGAAGGATCTAAAGATGCGTAGAAACTCCCTCACTTTGTCATTGGGAGTAGCTACATAGTTTTTCGAAATCAAAGCTATAAAGTGTAATTGGGCCTGGCCAAGCCCAATCACGAAGTAAAACGTTTTTAAAGATTCTCATTTTCAGGGCTAGCTAAACGAGAAAACACCCTTGTTTTTATAGGACGTAAAACGACGGAAAATCCAGCACATCGTTCTTTTTTGGAAAAACGGAAAACCAATCCTTTAATTTTTGGAAAAAGGGAAAACCAATCCTTTAATTTCGGAAAAAGGGAAAACCGATCCTTTAATTTTCGGAAAAAGGGAAAACCGATCCTTTAATTTTCGGAAAAAGGGAAACCCGATCCTTTAATTTTCGGAAAAAGGGAAAACCGATCCTTTAATTTTCGGAAATAGGGAAAACCGATCCTTTAATTTTCGGAAAAAGGGAAAACCGATAAAAGTTATCGCTGCAGCGACTAAGGACCTGCGCTGTTAGTGACGCAGACCCCGCCCGCTGAAGGTGGGCGAGCCTGTCCGCTGAGGGTGGACCCCCCGTCCGATAGAAGTGGACGAATCTGTTTTGATGTTTTTGAAAATAAGGACCTACGCGGTTTGTGACGTAGACCCCGCCGGCTGAAGATGGCGAGCCTGTCCGCGCAGGCCCGTCCGATAGAAGTGGACGAATCTGTTTTGAAATTTTTTTTTGTTTTTTTTTTTGAAAATAAGGACCTACGTGGTTTGCGCCGTAGACCCCGCCGGCTGAAGATGGCGAGCCTATTTTAAATTTGAAGACTTTATTTTTTATCGAAAACTGAGGACCTGCGCGGCTTAGAGACGCAGACCCCGCCCGCTGAGGGTGGGCGAGCCCATTTTGAATTTCTTATTTTGTCTATGTAGAAGGGCTTTTATGATTACAACCTGTTGGTGGGTCGTAATATTTTTAGATGTGTCCTATAAGTGGGTCCACACTGTGTATATTTTTGTTTAACAATATATTTTTTGAGATATCCAAACATGACATGGTGCATGGCGCAGTCCGGGAATGTGATTTTGATCGCGCGCTCCTCGTTGGAGTCTATAAGCACTGGGGCTCGTCGGTTGTTTTTCGCATCTTGTAATCATGTTTGGGGTCATGCTCGTATGTGCGAGCGACCTTTGTAGTGGTGTGCTACTCTTAACAAAGTCGTGAGGTGCGACTTTCAGCAATTTTCAAGTCGAATGAGTATGGCAGGGCCCACTAGAAGTTAGGGCCTTTTTGAGCATGGGTACATTTATGGCGCCCGGGCCTGGGCGTTGAAATAATTCACGCCCAGGTGGGGCGTTGAAAGTGTTGTTCGGGCTGGTCTTTTGATGACACAGTTGGCCTCTTGTTCATTCGTTTATTTCACTTGGAAGTTCTATGTATTCTCTTTTCTTTTGTTTTTTTCTTTGTTTTTAGAACGTGATGATTTTCTTGAGAAGCCGTAGCCGATTGGTGGACTACGGTGCTTGTCGTCTTGGGGCGATTATTTTAAGGAATTGTTGCTCTTAAGGTGTACAGTTATTGCAATAGTCGGGCGAGTCTATATGGCCCGAGGGACATACCTTGAGGTGTAAGACTTTGATCGCTCCTATATTTTTTTGAACGTGTTCGTGAATGATGATATGTATGTACGAACGAGCGTTCATAGAATGGCCGTTGTGTGCGTTCCATTAATCAGTTTGCTTGAATCATTTTTTTTAGCAATGACTGATTTTGAATAGTTTGCTTAGAAGCTTGATAGGGGTCAGGTCCATTCATGAAGTGGGCTCAAACATCGTGCCCTTTCGATTGTTCAAACATTTGCTTCGAGATTTTTTTTTATTTTGCTATGGTTGTTTCGTAGCTTGGAGCTCCCAAGTATGCATGTTGGGATGCTTCCTTTTGGCGTACGATTTTTGTAGGTTCTTTCGAGAAAGATGCCTTGGGATTCCGCTCGTGTAGGTGCGAGCTATCCCTTCCGTGGTAGGTAATATTTTGTTACCTTTAATCCTTAATGTAGAAGTCGTGTGGCTTGCATTTTGAATTTGGGCGATCAGTAGTCTTTGCCTCTTTTACACGTGCTCTTGGTCATGCCTACATTAGTGCAATATGTCTTACTCTTCTTTTAGACTTGTACCGTGGGATGGTTGAACTTATGGTGCGACGTAAGCTTGTGTGGCCTAACAACCTGTATTAGAACATTTCTCCAGGTGCTGGGATATCATTATTTTTTGCATTGGAGTACTTTCATCACGCCTCGTTCAGGTGCTCGAACAAGTGTAGCACCTTCTGCGTGGGTTTGCACGGCTTATTACTTCGTTCGATGCGAGGATTCATAGGTGTTTCTTTCTTGTTTTTATGTCAGGGCAAGATTTAGCAAGCAGAGATATTCAGCGCCCAGGCTGGGGCGTTAAAGATATCGGCGCCCAGCTCTGGGCGTTGAAAATGATTTCTGGGCAGAACTTTGACAGTTTTTTTTAATTTTTTTTTTGCTTTTGCTTTGGAACGATGTAGACTGTGTAACGGGCGCTTTATAGGGCGAGCGTTATGTGCAGTGGTTTGATCGGAGTTTTGGTGACTCGCGATTTTCAGTTACCCTTGTTAGTGGGGTGACTTTATATATTCTAAGTAGTGCTTTAGAATTTGGGAGGGGTTGTAGCCATTCTAAGGTTCGTTTTGCATGATTAAAGCTTAGGATTGAGCCCCTATGACATATGTATAGCATTAGCGTCGAGAATTTGCGATAAAATCGTCATTTCGAGCATTTTTAAAGTGTTTTTCTCAAGCCCCCAATTGTAGCTACGGGATTGGCTTGGTGCTATAATGCTTTGCATACGTTTTTATGCATTCATGGTGACACGGATCATGAATAGTTTGAACCAGACTCGTTTAGTGCGAGGTACGTTCGAGTAGTGATTTTGCTACTTCTCTTGTAAATGTCGTATTATGCGACATCGCCATGGTCAAGGTAGTAACATGTGGAAGTGTGCCTTGACCAAAAGTTAGGTGCCTTTCTTTACCCATAATCATATTTAGAAATCTTTTGACTCACTTTGTAACATCGAGATAAACACATACTTAGCTTAAACCAACGACACTTTATTATGTTCGAAGAAGTCTTTGAAAACCATTTGAAAATTATTTAAAATCCGAGTCCTACTGTGTACAATCCGAGGTGTCCTAAGTAGGTTGACTTATAGAAGGGTTCGTACAGGATTACATTAGTGAATCAGAATACTGTTACGATTTTTGGAATGTTGTCTAAGGATTTGCTGGAAGCCAGGGTGCAGGCGTCAAGATATACTTGTGCCCGTTTGGCATGTGCTTTAGGCTTTTAGGGCCATCTTTTCTAGAATTGCGGGAATATAAACCGTTTTCAAATTGACTTAGATTTACTTGGTGTATGTCTGCACAAAAGGTCAAGGTATACTTAGTTCTTTCCCTAGCTCTTTCATTTCAATTTTTTTTAGCCCCCAGTTGCTATTATGTCTTCCCTTTAATGATACTTTTAGATGCCCGTTTCATATGTCTGAGTAGGGTGAGCCTTGGTTAAGTGCCAAGTCCTATTGACAATGTCTGATTTTTTTTTCAAAGGGGATTAGCAAGCATTTGAATTACCATGAACGGGTGCCCTGGGTTCGAAGGAATGATGGGGCGATGCCGTAGAACAATCTTTTTCATTGCAAGCTTACTTCCTTTACTACTTGTTGGCGGTCATGACTGTGTCTAGTGGTGAAAGAAGGTCTTTAAGCGAACGACTATGTCTAGTGGTGAAAGGAAGTCTTTAAGTGAGTTAGTTCGCTTTAGGGAGGGTTAAGTCGAGTACTTTAGAGGTCATGGACGTTTGCGCTAGCCCCCTTTTAATTGAGGCAAAGCGATCTTTTGAGTCTTGGCTAAGTGCCTTGGAGTGTGAGTGCTCCTTCTGGAAAGGGTATGTGCCCTTATTATTTTTCGATGTGTGCTCATTAATTTTGGCATCTTGATGACTTGAATTCTTCCTTTGACTTAAATTTTTCTTTCGACTTGGATTGCAAGTAATTAAATTTCAATAAGGGACTTCTATTTTTTTATTCTTGTTTTTCTATAGGCTTTAATATTTTGCGAATTGGTTGGACCGAATCATGGATTGCCTACGTATCCGCCTTAAAAGATTTAATTTGGAATCAGGTCTTGCGTAGTTCTTAGCCTAGAAAATGGTTTCTTAGAATGCCGAATTTGATAAGTATGTTCTGAGGTGGAAACATATTATTTGAAACGGTAGAATAAGTGAAGTTTATTATTATTTTAATCTGCTGCCTTGCCGTAAGCCAAAAATTTGTTTTATATATATTTTTTTTGAGTACATGTATTTTTTGTTTTTTTTGGTGGTACGTATATCGGAATACGTGTTGTACCCCTCCAAGTGTTCGTTATTTTTCCGTGCATGTGCGGATAAAATGACGAGCACTTCTGGACAAAATTTGGCAAGTGGGGAGAATCAGCGCCCAGGCAGGGGCGTTAAAGATTTCGGCGCCCAGCTGTGGGCGCTGAAAATGATTTCTGGGCGGATTTTTTTTTTTGGTGCGCTAAATGCTTCTTATTCTTTTTAGACTAACTTTTAAAGGCGCTTTGCAAAGTTTGCTTTTTTATTATTTATTATTTTTTGTACTTTTCATTCGTTTTCCTTTTTATTCGTGACTCAAGACGGTTTGAAAGATGGGTTGAATGAGTTGTATAGGTATTGGTCAAGCATAAGGATTACATCTTCTAGGACTCGCAATTTGCAGCCTCAAGCTAGCGTCATGAGTTTAAGTCAATCAAGGCCAATAAGTAGCATAGGGTCGGCTCAAGGGTATATCAACATGACGTATCCAAACAAGTTATATGGTCATTATGCTAATGGTGGTGTAAGAGCAGGTTTGGACTTTGGAAATGATGGGCATGACGCACGTGTCAATGGCCGTGCGGGGTTTGCGGTTGATAACAAGTTCAAAAACAAGAGTTGAGGTAATGGTTTCTTGGGTTATGGCAATGAGAACATGGACGGGTTAAATGAGCTGCACAGGGACCCGAGAGCAAAGGCGTCTAAGAGCATAAGGATTGGAAAGGGTAGACATCGTAGAACTTTATGATTTGGATTGGTTGACTCAATTCTTTTCTTCTTTTACTTAGGTAAATTTCGCACTTTGGGAGGTACGGGCTAAGTATTTCATGGCTCGCTCTTTTCGCTCTCCCTTTTCTCTTTCTATTTTTTCTTTTCGCTCGGGATTTCTCCCCAACATAAATCCTTCAATCAATTTGGGCTAAAAGGTAGATGGTTGTGGTCTTTGAGTCACGAGGTGAGACTGAGTGAGCCTCAATTGGTAGGCCTATAGTGGACCTCTAATTTTAGTAGGCCTAGGGTGGACCTTTAAACTGTCTTACTTTGCAAGCGTGTTTAGTCGTTTCTTAAAATGTGCAAATAGCGTAGATTCAAAATGTTGTTTTTACCTTATTGAATTTTAACGAAAGAATTACATCGAAAATAAGTTTTGCTTCTTTTCAGATTCCAGTTTCTGGGATTTAATTGGAAGTTGTGATTTAGACTCAAACTTTCATTAATCTTTCTGATTATAACCCGTGTATGAATACAAGGGGGTGGCCTAGACTCAAAATGGCGTCAGCCTATAACACTTGACCAAGCGACTCTCAGATTTAGGCTAATTGGACCATAACTTTCGTTGGTTGACACTTTAGATTTTAACCCTTGGGTGTTCATTTGTCATGCGCCATTTTGCTTAATGTTGGCAAGGTAGTTAGTTGGGGAGATCGAATTTTTATTTTTGCAAGACTAGAATCATTAGTGCAGCTTCTCTCTTAGTGTGTATTTCTTTTCCCCAATGGTAGCCTTATGGTATGCCGATTTGGGTCTTTTCATGGTTGGTCATGTTGCATTCATGGAAAATCTTTTAGTCCGTACTTAGTAGTATTTCAAGGAGCGAGTGACTCGAGAGGACCATGATAAGCCTTGGGGCCATTAATTTTTTTCTTTGCCAATGGTATTAACACCTTAGGTTCACTTTGGGGTTGTGCGACTATGGGGGTTGATTTCCAGAATGTGACTGTTTCCATTTTTCAAACACTATAATATATTCTTTTTATTGGTGAGAGAGAGTATTAAGGCCGTGGATTCTTAGCAAGGGATGACAATTACATATGGCTTCTCATTGATTTAAATGTTAGGAAGGGAGACTCAATATGGTTTAACCTTTTAACTTGCAGAACGACACCAAGCATTAGGATCGATTCTATGGATAAGACAACTAAGACTTAGGATTTGGATTGTATTTTGGCATAGCCTAGTCTAAACTCGGATTTATTTGAACATTTTTTTTTTTTGAAGACTTTATTCGAACATTTTTTTTTTGAATACTTCGCCCATGTGACGTTCAAGGTTTAATTAGCATGCTCGGCTTTGGTGCTGAACATCGTCGTCGTAGGAGGCCTAACGACGACACAAAGAGTTATTTATTTTTTACAAGTCGCTTTTAGAATCGAGTGCTTTTTCATACGCCCTTGTAGCAATTGTTTTTACGAAAAGTTGTTTTTTTTTTGCTACGTATTTTCTTCATGCCTGGGCACCGAGGCTGCTGTGCCTGACCAAAAGGCCAGGCAGCAACTTCAGCGCCCAGCAGTGGGCGTGAGAAATATTGGCGCCCAGCCAGGGGCGCGGGAAATGCGTCCCTGACTGGTACTCGTTTTCTGTCTTCTGCTTATGCGACTTCGACTTGCGTGCTTGCCTAATAACGTCCTTTACGCGTAACAGCGTTTGTGGGATTCGTTACAGACCATCCCGAGCGTCGCTTATTTTTGCGGCGATCGTTCGAGTTTGCGGAACACGTATTGTGGTATAACTCTTTGGCCAATTGGTTAATGAATGTTTGGGCAGTTTTTAAGGTCGTTGGTTTTCTAGGATAGTTTATCACACACAATCACATATTTCGCAACACATAACTACATTACAAACATGGATTTGAATATTAAATATGCCACGTAGTTTATGATAGGCTTCTATGGGTAGTTTATTTGCGCCTGGCTTGGTACCGCTTCTATCGTAGATCCAACACATGCCCCGGTCGAGGTAGTGTCTTCAACAGACGAATTTCGCTCAAGAGGCCAACCCGCAAGTGCAAGCCAAGGGGGCATGCAGGCGAGAGGGACCTAATGGGCGAGCGATTGGGTTCGGGATAGGTGTACTACCTGCACAAGTACCGAGTGGGAAACATGCGTGGCGTATGCACCCCCCTATTGGCGAAAAAAGGTATCCTTAGTCCCAACTCCCGAGGGAGGCGAGATTCGTTATGATGTTCTGTCCGTTCACATTAATATGCTGATTTTCAGGTTGTCCCAACTTGATGGGGAAATAAACGCGGGGTAGGATCGTTTCACCCTTCGGCTATTTTGATTACCTACAAGCACGAGTATTTCCTTCACTATCCCCAGCAGAGTCGCCACTGTGAGGGGGTCGAAAATACGCGAGGCTAATGCGTGACCTTGTCCCTCGTGGGTGTGGCGATTATTTTTATTCAATCAAGTGTAATTGGATTTCCTGTGAGTATACACCCAATTGACTAGTAATATAGGAGTCGCCAATCAGTTTTTAACGACAATGAGAAAAACTGACAAAACCCGGTTATCGTGACGTAAAGGGAGTGCAATTATGTTTGACCACGATGGCCGTAGGTTCCCTTGTGATCCCTGGTGTGGGGATCTCTCAATATACACCCGCAAGGTAGAGATTGAGGGTTCGGGGGACTGTAACTACCGAGAGGAGTAATTCGCTCGTCGATAACTCCAGAGGCAGGATATCCTTACTAGCTCAGCATAAATAATTGAAGGGACATGCGTTAACTATTAAACTAATCTGAATTGATTTTAGCAATATGCAACATATAATACTAATTCGATCGTGATTATCTGATTTAAATAGCATTAAGGGACCTAGCATGATAATCCGATTTCCCAAAAATATTATATTTGTTAAGCGTGATAGAACAATCATATTAGGTTAGTTTAACAGTTCATAAAAAGGGCGAGGAAAGCAGTTAAATCATCGAAAAGGGACACGTTACGACGCACCCTTGAGAGGTGCGTCACGGTTCTCAGAAAACTAACCACTTTGACTTTGCTATTTCTCCTTTTTATTTAACGAATCTCAATTATGGGACAGGATACGTTCTGTTCGATTTATGGATCGATTGCGACAGAACGCGTGAACAGTTTCGCAGCGAGAGGCTTAGGCTAAGGGGTTTAGAGTCAATACTCAGAATATATTATGTGTTGTTGTGTTTTCACGTCAAAACTAGGGGCCTATTTATAGGGAAGAGTTCGTGGAAAGATAGAATTGCAGAGTTCTAATCCATAAAGAATTAGGAAAAAACACGTCCCAAGTAATTTCGGCGCCCAGCTCTGGCGTCAAAGATTTCGGCGCCCAGTGCTGGGCGTTGAAAATAGAGATCCATGTAATTTCAGCGCCCAGGGCTGGGCGTCAAAGATTTCGGCGCCCAGCTCTGGGCGTTGAAAGTGATGCCTGGGCCGAATTCTTTGTCAGATTCAGATTCCTGAAATCCGTAGAGTTTGAGATTAATTCGAGTCTTTTAGCGCGTATCAATTTTATGACGGAATGCGTCTGGGCCCGTTACGAACTCTAGGCTCGTTAGGATTTTAATTAATACGTAACTCTTATTTCTGAATCATATTAGGAATAGGATTCTTGCAGTTTTCTATCTCATTTAGGATTTATGTTGGAATGCAACACCTAATTCTGACAGGTTTCTATCTTTTATGATTTGCCACTTTTAGAAGCTACCTTTTACGGCAGTTACTATTTTTAGCAGGTTTCCATAAATAGAAGGTTTCGGGTGAAATGAAAGGGGGATTGAGATTCGTTTATTTTATAGGAGATGCGTTGTCAAGTGGAGTTTATGCTTTCATCATCGAACCTTTCCCTTGCGAGAACGGGGACAAAAGTAGGTGTCTACACCAGGCTCTATGGACATTGTTTAACGAATCGAGACCTATGGAGAACGAGACTGTGATGACTACCCTAGCTTTACAAGATGAAGGTTTTTATCCAACCCGGTTAATCTCTCCTGCATCAACACTAGAAGAGGTCGAGAACGGATGGGTGAAGACATATCAGTGGGTCAATGCAAAAGGAATGGAATTCAAGATGAGTACCGGTGAAGGACCGAAGTTTTATGAGACTAAACCCCAGGCTTGAGCCACATAGAGCACCATTAGTAAAAGCGCCTAGTAGTTCTTTAAATTGATAGAAAAAATAATAATAGAGACTTTAGATGGTCCTAAGGCCCCTTATAGAATATGGGTCAGTTTTATTTCAGTGTGTTTTCCTTACTTTCCGAATTAATAAGGCGTAATATTTCTCCTAAAAATTTTATTCTAACACAAAATAAACACCAAATGTACTTGCAAAATACAAAAATAAAGAGGCAGCCCACTCCAGGCCCAACAAACAAAGCCCACTCGGTTTTGAAATAGTGCCATGGGAACCAATTCCCGAAACCCACAAAATAAACCGCACTATCCCATTCATATCCCCAAAACCTAAAAAGCCCAACCAGTGTCATCATAAGAGTCAATCCATGCAACCCAGAATCAAAGGAAATCAAAATCCAAAACAATGCAAATGTTACCAAAAAAAACAGATTCATAAAACATAGATTCCATCATACCCTTCATTAACAACACGCACCTCAAAAGCCTACACAAAGATCTTCATAACTTCCGCACCCTAACCCCATTTTCAAAACTGTTTCGAGTCACGAATAGAAAGAATTAATCCGGACAAAAACGCATTTCACGCTAACAGTCAAAAAAGCCTCCAAAATAGCCTTAAAATTGGCTTTAAATACGAGCAAAATATCAAGGCAAAAAAAAAGAGAGAAATAAATGCAAGAACATGTGAAGCAAAGCGTCAAAAATTGACCTCCCAAGTCATTTTCAGCGCCCAGGGCTGGGCGCCGAAATTTCTGACGCCCCAGCCTGGGCGTTGAAACTCTCTGCCTGACAAAAATTTTCTTTTCAGAAAGTGCTCGTCATTTTATCCGCACAAAACGGAAAAATAACGAACACTTGGGGGGTACAGTACGTATCCAAGTATCCAAATAGGCTTACCAACCAAGAATATAGCCATACAAATTAGTCGAATTTCGAATTTCATATTTTACGCCACTGTAGACACCTACTTTTGTCCCCATTCCCGAAAGGGAAAGGTTCGATGATGAAAGCATAAAAACTCCACTTGACAACGCATCTCCTATAAAATAAACGAATCTCGATTCCCCATTTCATTTCACCCGAAACCTGCTATTTATGGAAACCTGCTAAAAATAGTAACTGCCGTTAAAAGTAGCTTCTAAAAGTGGCAAATCATAAAAGATAGAAACCTGTCAGAATTAGGTGTTGCATTCCAACATAAATCCTAAATGAGATAGAAAACAGCGAGAATCCTATTCCTAATAGGATTCGGAAATAAGAGTTACGTATTAATTAAAATCCTAACGAACCTAGAGTTCGTAACGGGCCCAGACGCATTCCGTCACAAAATTGATACGCGCTAAAAGACTCGAATTAATCTCAAACTCTACGGATTTTAGGAATCCGAATCTGAATAAACAAAACTGCCCAGACCCTATTTTCAACGCCTGGCTCTGGGCGCCGAAATCTTCGGCGCCTAGGCCTGGGCGCTGAAAATACCTGGGTACGTCTCTTTTCCTAATTCTTTGTGGATTAGAACTTTGCAATTCTATCTTTCCGCGAACTCTTCCCTATAAATAGGCCCCTAGTTTCGACGTGAAACAACACACAACAACACATAATATATTCTGAGTATTGACTCTAAACCCCTTAGCCTAAGCCTCTCGCTGCGAAACTGTTCACGCGTTCTGTCGCAATCGATCCATAAATCGAACAGAACGTATCCTGTCCCATAATCGAGATTCGTTAAATAAAAAGGAGAAATAGCAAAGTCAAAGTGGTTAGTTTTCTGAGAACCGTGACACACCTCTCAAGGGTGCGTCGTAATGTGTCCCTTTTCGATGATTTAACCGCTTTCCTCGCCCTTTTTATGAACTGTTAAACTAAGCTAATATGATTGTTCTATCACGCCTAACAAATATAATATTTTTGGGAAATCGGATTATCATGCTAGGTCCCTTAATGTTATTTAAATCAGATAATCACGATCGAATTAGTATTATATGTTGCATATTGCTAAAATCAACTCAGATTAGTTTAATAGTTAACGCATGTCCCTTCAATTATTTATGCTGAGGTAGTAAGGATATCCTGCCTCTGGAGTTATCGACGAGCGAATTACTCCTCTCGGTAGTTACAGTCCCCCGAACCCTCAATCTCTACCTTGCGGGATCACAAGGGAACCTACGGCCGTCGTGGTCAAACATAATTGCACTCCCTTTATGTCATGATAACCGGGTTTTGTCAGTTTTTCTCATTGTTGTTAAAAACTGAATGGCGACTCCTATATTACTAGTCAATTGGGTGTATACTCACAGGAAATCCAATTACACTTGATTGAATAAAAATAATCGTCACACCCACGAGGGACAAGGTCACGCATTAGGCTCGCGCTTTTTCGACCCCCTCACAGTGGCGACTCCACTGGGGATAGTGAAGGAAATACTCGTGCTTGTAGGTAATCAAAATAGCCGAAGGGCGAAACGATCCTACCCCGCGTTTATTTCCCCATCAAGTTGGGACGACCTGAAAATCAGCATATTAATGTGAACGGGCATAACATCATAACGAATCTCGGCTCCCTCGGGAGTTGGGACTAAGGATACCTTTTTCCGCCAATAGGGGGGTGCATACGCCGCGCATGTTTCCCACTCGGTACTTGTGCAGGTAGTACACCTATCCCGAACCCAATCGCTCGCCCATTAGGTTCACCTTGCCTGCATGCCCCCTTGGCTTGCACTTGCGGGTTGGCCTCTTGAGCGAAATTCGTCTGTTGAAGACACTACCTCGACCAGGGCATGTGTTAGATCTACGATAGAAGCGGTACCAAGCCAAGCGCAAATAATACTACCCGTAGAAGCCTATCATAAACTACGTGGCATATTTAATTTTCAAATCCATGTTTCTAATGTAGTTATGTGTAGCGAAATATGTGATTGTGTGTGACAAACTATCCTAGAAAACCAATGACCTAAAAAATTTCCCAAACATTCATAGACTAATTTGCCAAAGAGTTATACCGAAACATGTGTTCCGCAAACCCGAATGATCGCCACAAAATAAGCGACACTCGGGATGGCCTGTAACGAATCCCACAAACGCTGTTACGCGTAAAGGACGTTATTAGGCAAGCACGTAAATCGAAGTCGCATAAACAGAAAACAGAAAACGAGAACCAGCCAGGGACGCATTTTCAACGCCCCTGGCTGGGCGCCAAAATTTCTCACGCCCACCGCTGGGCGCTGAAGTTGCTGCTTGGCTTTCTGGTCAGGCGCAGCAGCCTCGGTGCCCAAGCAAAAAGAAAGTACGTAGCACAAAAAATTCTCATCAAAAGAATTGCTACGGGGGCGTAAGAAAAGCACTCGATTTCAAAAGGCCACTCGTGAAAAATTAATAACTCTTTGTGTCGTTGTTAGGCCTCCTACGACGGTAATGCTCGACACTAAAAGTCGACCATGCAAATAATCATGAATGTCACACGGGCAGAGATTTTCGAAAACATAAAGAGTTCAAAGTGCACACATAACAGTCCAAATATACTAGTCCGACTTAAGGGTAGTCTTAGAATGTCTAAAAAAAACCGACTCACGAAACAAACTAATATGTCTCCTACTCCACAACAATAATGCAGGGCCCCTGAGTACTTGCCCGTGATAGCCATCAAGAAACGCGATGGAAGAAGCATATCCCGAACATCTGTACCTAGAGGTCGCGCAAACCCAAGAGATGCATGCTCTGGGACACGACCCTTTACGTTCTCAAAGGCCACTTGCCCCAAAGAACCATGCTATGCCAAAAACGCTCTCCAACTCACATGCTTTCGGGCTATTGTTTGGGTTAGAAAAGAAAAGAGCGAAGAAAGAAACAGAAATTATTGCATTAGCTCTCCAAGATGAAGTGTTCGATCCTACTAAATTGATCGCTCCATCACCCTCAAAAGATGACCAAATCCAACGAGGGTGGCGCAAGACTTTCAAATGGACTAATGCTCGTGGGATGAAGTTCAAAATATCTGCGGGAGAGGGTCTGATTTACGAGGAATTAGAGTCTGAATCCGAGTCTGACTCCGAGTCCGAACCTAGCAAAATTGTAACCCCTCCCAAAAATAGTTTAGACCCGGAAATCTCTACTCCTGGAGATCTTTTTGATGTAATGCTTCATGACTTTAATAAGATAAACAAAACTTTTGAGTATGTGCCGCTTAAAAATCAGAGTAATAATGCAGAATGTCTCGCCACTAATGAGCACGAAAAAGAGCCAGAAGAGGAATATACCGAACTAATAAAAGCTGTAAATGAACAAGAACTCAAAACTCCTATAATTGAGGACACAGAATCGGTAAATATTGGAACAGAAGAAAATCCTAAAATTATTAAAGTTGGCCTCACCTTAACTCCCACTGAAAAGGCCGATCTAATCTCCACTTTGCGGGAATTCGAGGGTGTCTTTGCTTGGTCCTACAAAGACATGCCAGGAATAGATCGAGAAATCGCTGAGCATAAAATTCCGCTAGATCCCAAAATGACGCCAGTAAAACAAAAGCTACGGCGGCTCAAACCAGAGATAGCCTTGAAAATAAAAGAAGAAGTCACTAAACAATTAGACGCCGGCTTTATAAAAGTCTCCAACTACCCAGAATGGGTGGCCAATATTGTCCCCGTAGCTAAAAAAGATGGACGAGTGCGAATGTGCGTAGACTTTCGAGACCTCAACAAAGCCAGTCCTAAAGATGACTTCCCCCTACCTCACATAGACATACTAGTAGACAACACCGCAGAACACGCGCTCCTCTCCTTTATGGACGGGTACGCCGGATATAACCAAATACTTATGGCAGAAGAAGACATGGAAAAAACAACTTTCATTACCCCTTGAGGAACATATTGTTACACTGTAATGCCTTTTGGTTTGAAAAACGCGGGGGCCACCTATCAAAGAACAGCCACCACGTTACTCCATGACATGATACATAAAGAAATCGAGGTCTATGTGGACGACATGATCGTCAAATCTAAAGACCGGCGCGGTCACCTCCCGACACTTAAAAAATTCTTCACTCGAATCTTGAAATATAACATGAGACTAAATCCACAAAAATGTGTGTTCGGGGTAACCTCGGGAAAATTGCTAGGATATGTTGTTAGTACGCGAGGAATCGAGATTGACCCATCCAAGATCAAAGCCATTACCGAAATGCCCCCACCCAAAACTGAAAAACAGATAAGGGGCTTCCTAGGAAAGTTACAATACATTAGTAGGTTCATTTCCAAGCTTACTATGACTTGTGAGCCAATATTCAAAAAATTAAGAAAAGAGGAAAAAGCCGAATGGGATGAACAATGCCAAACTGCCTTCGATAAAATGAAAGAATACCTAAGCAAGCCACCCGTCCTTTCCCCACCTTTGCCTGGAATCCCTTTACGCCTATACCTAACCGTCACGGATACTGCAGCAGGAGCTATGCTCTCACAGTGTGTACATGGATCCGAGCGAGCCATTTACTACTTGAGCAAGAAGTTCATACAGTACGAGACGAGATACACAGAACTTGAGAAAACCTGTCTCGCCCTCTTCTAAGCATCCAAAAAACTCAGACATTACCTATTGGCCCACACTGTTCATATAGTGTCACAACTAGATCCCTTAAAATACGTGTTCGAAAAGCCCGCCCTGAGTGGTCGCTTGTCCAGGTGGCTAGTCATGCTCTCAGAATTCGACCTAAAATTCATGCCGGAAAAAACAATCAAAGGAAGAGCTGTAGCCGAATTCCTGGCCGAGCATGCCACGAATGAGGAAACCCCGGAAGCTTACCTCCTCCCCGACGAGGAACTTCTGATGATACAAGACGACTATTGGACACTATACTTCGATGGCGCGTCCAACCAAAAAGGATGCGGTGTCGGAGTTCTCCTAGTCAGTCCCGAAGGAGCCCATATACCAATTTCCGTCAAACTTGACTTCGAGGCCACAAACAATGCCGCCGAATACGAGGCCTGCATAGTCGGGCTAGAGGCCGCAGTTAGCCTCAGAGTCAAATACCTACAAGTCTTCGGGGATTCTTCCCTAATAATCAACCATATATTCGAAAGATGGAAGGTCCGAAGCACTAGTCTCTCAAAATATCAAGCTCACTTGGACCAAATAGTCGAGCAATTTGAAAAAATCGAGTATACGTACTTGCCAAGAGACGACAACCAATTCGCAGATGCACTAGCGAAGCTAGCTTCAATGCTCAACATCCCGAATGAATGGGACGGAATGACCCTTCGGGTCGAGCGAAGGAAGGAGCCGGCTTATTGTTGTGCCATAGACTCCGAACCTGAAAACACCGAAGAAGAACCATGGTACACGGACATCCTTCGTTACAAAACAAGTGGGGAATTCCCCCAAAACACTTCCCCGCGAGCACAAAAGGCCTTACGCCTGCTCGCTTCACAATATAGCATAATTCTGGGAGAACTGTACAAATACACGCCGAATAAAATCAAGTTACTTTGTGTCCATCAAAACCAAGCCCAAAGACTAATGGAAGAATACTTTAACGGCGTGTGCGGACCCCATATGAACGGAAAAATGCTATCCCGAAAAATATCCCGCTCAGGGTACTATTGGACCACTATGGAAACCGATTGCCATCACTTTGTAAAAACTTTCCCAAAATGCCAAATCTTCAGTAACCTTAACCATTTGCCTCCCTCAGAACTATACACCTTCACTTCTCCATGGCCCTTTTCCACCTGGGGTATAGATATAATCGGCAAGGTAACACCAACAGGCGTGGGGGGACACGAGTACGTTTTAGTTGCAATTGATTACTTCACTAAATGGGTAGAGGCAGTCTCCTATACAAAGTTAACAGCCAAACATGTCGCTCGATTCCTAGAAAAGAACATATTCTGTCGATACGGGGTTCCACATGAAATCATAAGTGACCAAGGTTCCCACTTCAGGGCCGAAGTCCAAGACCTGCTCAAAAAATATCATGTCAAACACCATAAATCCTCTCCCTACAGGCCGCAAATGAACGGCGCGGTAGAGGCGGCCAACAAAAATATTAAAGTCATAATCGAAAAAATGGCCTAAAATTATAAGGATTGGCCCAATAAATTACACTTCGCACTATGGGGCTATCGAACCTCAATCCGCACCTCCATTGGAGTAACACCCTACTCCTTGGTATACGGAATGGAAGCAGTCCAACCGGTCGAGTTGGAGATTCCCTCCCTCCGGATCGTCCTAGAAAGCAAGCTACCCGAAGCTGATTGGGTTCAAGCTAGGTACGACGAACTCGTCCTTTTAGACGAACGGAGGTTGAGAGCTCTACATCACGTGCAAGTGTATCAAAAGCGCATCGCAAGGCAATTCAACAAAAGAGTCAAACCTCGAAACATCAAAGAAGGCGATTTTGTTTTAAAAGAAGTCCGCGCACCTACTACGGACCCTCGAGGAAAATTCCGGCCTAACTGGACAGGACCATATTTTGTAAAGACCATCCTACCTGGCGGAGCAGTCCAAGTAGCCGACATAGATGGAGCGGAATTCGCTAACCTCACGAACTTAGATCAATTGAAAAAGTACTACATTTAATAAAATTCAGTCCGGAGTTAAGGCATCTAATAAAACATATTAAGACTCATAAGCAAACATTCTGCGCATTACTCTAAACAAACGGCATAAAACTCGATAAAATAGAAAAAGCGAAGGGCAAAACTACAACGCCCAGGACTGGGCGCTGTTATTTCTCACGCCCAGGCCTGGGCGCCGATATTTCCTTCGCCCTAAATCGGGCGTCGTTCTCTCTTGCCACCTACCCTCCCGCTTCCACAAAGTGTTCGTACTCCTTTTTTCTAACCCTCAAAAGAACCACGAACACTTGGGGGGGAAGCAGACGAGTAATGAATACCCTTTCAAAAAGTTTTTTCAAAAAAGCTAGAACTACGCGCGACCTGATTCTGACAAGATACGTAGGCAATCCTTCTCAAGGATTCGGTCCAATAAAAAATTAAAAAATAATAAAGTCATGCAACGCATCAAGAAGAAAAGATATTGCAAAGGGCACTCTACCCTAACCCATGCACGGGCAAGACCAAATAAAATGAAAAAGCCACAAGAGTTTCCAGGAACAAGCCCAACAAAGGAGTATGACACGAGTCGGCAGAAAAAATAGTGAACATGCATATGTAATACCCCAAGTAGTCGGTTAGTCTAAAATAATTGTGCACTCTTATATGAACTCATTATTTTTACGAAAGTCTTTTCCTTTTCGAAATTCGTCGTTGGTTTAGGAAGCTAATATTGCTATAATATGTTAAAACAAAGCCCACGGAAGGCTCAAAACATTCTTGCACCAAAAATCGCAAAAAATATATATATACATGCGGAACACAAGAATGAATATGTATAAAACAGGAGGTAAGCCTAAGACTCGTCATCGGCTCCATACCTTTAAGCCTCGCCGGTCCATCCACTCCACTCCCCGTGGTATGAGGGACCCCAGCCAGAGTCACCCCAAAAATGAGGGCCACCGACACGAAACGCCGCCTACGCTCCGGCTCGGACCTCTCCCCGGAAGAACTCACCCCGCGTCAGAACGGCGATGCCGTAGGGGCGAGTGCCGTGCTCTCTCTCTCTCGCGACGACCGTGTCCCCCGCCCGAGGGACCCGCGTCGTCGGCCCCAGCACGCCCATTAGCCGTCTGCAAAAAGGGACAAAAAAGAGAGTGAATAACCGAAAGCCAAACCAAAGGTACGGATCAAAAGAAAAAAGAGAGGGCACATTACGCGAGTAGAGTGGGGGCTCCTGCAAGAAAGTGCAGACCGAGCTCGAACCAACGCGGACTTCAACCGGTTGATCACCCCCACCATCGCATTGGCCGTACGGGCCGGAACCTAAAACAAGAATGTCAGTAAAAAAGAAAGAAAAAATATAAAGAAGAGTACACAAATAAAAGGTGCATACCGCCTCTACTCCCTCAGGGAGCGAAGCATGGAAAACCCGGTCTTCCGGGAAAGTCTCCACAATCTCGGATCCACTCTCTCCGGTATACGAGATCCGAGCATCGGGAAGCACCCATCCCCCCAACAAAGGGTCAGGACCCTCCTGCACAAAACACAGTAGGCATAAACACATGGGCACGAACATGAAAACACTAAAATCAATACAAAGAGAGGAGGCAACTTACAGCGCCAGGCTCCGGGAGACGAAGAGAATCCTGGATAAACTGGTAATAGCTAGCTCCCTCTATCACCAATTCTGTCGCCAGCACGCCAGTCCTCGAGTGGACCCTCCACGACTCGCCTATCGAGCGAGTAGACAGCATGATCGCAGGCGGAGGCCTGGGCACCGAAAAAACCCCGACCGTCTGCATACGTACCCGCTCTCCCAGGTACCAGACAGGGTCCCGGCGGCCAACGAACAAGACCCGCATCTGGCTCAGGGCATAACTCTCCCTGACCGAAGCATGGGTACCCCTAAAAGAGAGCCATGGGGTCCAAACCACCTGTTTTCATACAAAACGCAGTCAGATCTCGCACATGAAAAGAATGACGAAATACGAGATAGAGGATAAGATTCTGTACATGCTCAAGGTTCCCGTCCCGGATAAGATCCCACACGGTATCGGGCGGTGGACGCACTATCAGCTTCTTCTTCCAACCCCAACGGCGACCGGCAGGGAACTCCAAAGGCCTCTGCCCCTTTCGGGGAGCCAGTCAGGGTAAGTGCTCAAAGGCCCACAGCTGCAAAAAGAAAAGGATAATAAAACGTTAAAAAAAAAAGAGAGAGGCCGGGTAAAAGCGAGAAAAACAAAAGTCTAGGCACATACCTCGATCAAACGCGGCACTCCCGCTAATGTAATCACGAAGTGACGTATACTCGGGTCCGAGACGCACACCGACAAACTCATCTGGCCGACAAGCGTCGCATAGCCCAAATCGCCCCAGCGATAGTCACCCAGTGTAGACACGTCCTCCACCATGCCTATCCACCTCGGGTCAAAGGTGTCAGTCGGACTAGATAGAAAAGTGGAAGTAATAAAATGGAGGTAGAACAGCCGAGCCTGTCTCGAAGGCGACTCCTCTACCCCGTGCTCCAAAGCCCACATCAGGTCAGCGAAAGGTATCCCACGGGGCTGGTACGAAGGTAACCTACTACCCATCCACGAGTCCAGGAGCCTGGTACCCTCAGCAACAGTCGGCGATGGGCCGTCCGACCTCAGACGAACGGGGTTCCCTGTAAAGGTAAAACCCGTCAAAGCTGTGTAGTCCTCAGGAGTGATCGTCATCTCGCCCCAAGGAAAATGGAAGGTGTTGGTGGTATCCCACCACCACCTCATGAACGACCACAGAAAGGACAGGGAGATGTTGAGCAGCAGTATCTCCCAGAAGGTCTCAACCACCGGAAAGTGAGCTCGCCCTCACCAAGGCCTGGGCGTCCGAGCTCAGATAGCTAAAAACGGTCTCACTCGTCGCGGCGCCATAGCCGCGAACCGTAGTCTCTCTCCTCGCGTGAAGGCGGGAAGTCACATGGTGCTCTAGGTCGTAGTGCAGATCACGACCATCGTAAAGCTCAGGGCCCACCCATAGGGGACCCGGGCCAGTCGACTGACGCGTCATGCCACGCACCTCGTGGCCACCAGGAGGGGGTAACGACTCGTCAGACATGCTGATCAACAATACAACAAGGCATTATACCTTTGACAAAATCGGCACTCATACCGATCCCTAAAAAGAGTGCATTTCACTCATGAAATGGAGTCATACAATTTTTGTTCCCTAAAAACATGATACTAAGTTCATACTTAGCAAAATTCCCTAAGTAAAAATTAACTCCAGCAAAATCAAAATTCTCCCATAATTTGTCATTCATGAATTATGAGGAACGCAAGCAATATACCAAGAACACCTACATTATAAGAAAATACTAGATTCGTAGGTATACTTGGGGGCTAGCATGAAAATGCCCAAATTCAACAAAAATCAACATACTTGCAAAAATTAACATGCACAAACTAATTAACATGTTATGTGGAACATTTCCGACTATCTAATTGAAGAAAAGGGGCACAAAATCAAAAACCCCCAAATCAATTTCATGCACGAAAATACTTGACAAAAATACTGAAATTGACAAAAAAGCTCAAAATTATTGAAAATTACTTACATTGGGAAGATTGGGATGTAATTTGGAGTAGAATTCGTGAAGGAAAGTGAAGAAAACGAGCAAAAATCAGTAGAGAGAAGTGAAGAAGTTTGAGCGAAATGGTGGAAATGGGAAAGGAAGGAGACGGTCCGCGAATTTAAAGACCAGCCCCCCCTTCGCATTTTCAACGCCCAGCTCTGGGCGTTAGAAATTCTCGCGCCCACTGCTGGGCGCTGAAAATGCTTCCTAGACAGCAAATATTCGCTGTCGGGCACGCGTACTCCCCTATTTTGTGTAAGATATCCGTTATCTTGATATTTCTATCCCAAAAAAAAAAAAGAAAAATATATAAACAAAAATATTGTTAAACAAAAAAATACACAATGTGGACCCACTTATAGGACACATCTAATCAGGAAATATTACGGCCCACCAACAGGTTGTAATCACAAAAGCCCTTCTACATAGGCAAAATAAGGAATTCAAAAATGGGCCCGCCCACCCTCAGCAGGCGGGGTCTGCGTCATTAGCCGCGCAGGTCCTTATTTTCCAAAAAAAAAAAAAACAAAAAAAAAAAACAAAATAAAATTTCAAAACAGATTCGTCCACTTCTATCGGACGGGGCGTCCACCCTCAGCGGACAGGTTCGCCATCTTCAGCCGGCGGGGTCTACGTCACCAACCGCGTAGGTCCTTATTTTCAAAAAAACATCAAAACAGATTCGTTCACTTCTATCGGACGGGGGGTCCACCCTCAGCGGATAGGCTCGCCCACCTTCAGCGGGCGGGTCTGCGTCACTAACAGCGCAGGTCCTTAGTCGCTGCAGCGATAACTTTTATCGGTTTTCCCTTTTTCCGAAAATCAAAGGATCGGTTTTCCCTTTTTCCGAAAATCAAAGGATCGGTTTTCCCATTTTCCGAAAATCAAAGGATCGGTTTTCCCTTTTTTCCGAAAATTAAAGGATTGGTTTTCCCTTTTTCCAAAAATTAAAGGATTGGTTTTTCGTTTTTCCAAAAAAGAGCGATGTGTTGGATTTTCCTTCGTTTTACGTCCTATAAAAACAAGGGGGTTTTCTCGTTTAGCTAGCCCTGAAAATGAGAATCTTTAAAAACGTTTTACCTCGTGATTGGGCTTGGCCAGGCCCAATTACACTTTACAGCTTTAATTTCGAAAACATCTGTAGTTACTCCCAATGACAAAGTGAGGGAGTTTCTACGCATCTTTAGATCCTTCCAATGACAAAGTGAGGAAGTTTCTATACTATCAGTTGACAAATCCCAATGACACGTGAGGGATATGTCGACACTTCAAGTGATGACCCTTAAGTCAAATGTTATCACTCGGGGGCTCGTGAGACCCTCACAAAACAGGTCACATACACTATGGCAAGTGTGACGCACTCCGTCTAATACTTTGACCATCGTCTTACTCCAAGACTCAGTCAAAGTGGGGGCTAACTGTAGACACCTACTTTTGTCCCCATTCCCGAAAGGGAAAGGTTCGATGATGAAAGCATAAAAACTCCACTTGACAACGCATCTCCTATAAAATAAACGAATCACAATTCCCCATTTCATTTCACCCGAAACCTGCTATTTATGGAAACCTGCTATTTATGGAAACCTGCTAAAAATAGTAACTGCCGTAAAAAGTAGCATCTAAAAGTGGCAAATCATAAAAGATAGAAACCTGTCAGAATTAGGTGTTGCATTCCAACATAAATCCTAAATGAGATAGAAAACTGCGAGAATCCTATTCCTAATAGGATTCGGAAATAAGAGTTACGTATTAATTAAAATCCTAACGAACCTAGAGTTCGTAACGGGCCCAGACGCATTCCGTCACAAAATTGATACGCGCTAAAAGATTCGAATTAATCTCAAACTCTACGGATTTTAGGAATCCGAATCTGAATAAACAAAACTGCCCATACCCTATTTTCAACGCCTGGCTCTGGGTGCCGAAATCTTTGGCGCCCAGGCCTGGGCGCTGAAAATACCTGGGTACGTCTCTTTTCCTAATTCTTTGTGGATTAGAACTCTGCAATTCTATCTTTTCGCGAACTCTTCCCTATAAATAGGCCCCTAGTTTCGACGTGAAACAACACACAACAACACATAATATATTCTGAGTATTGACTCTAAACCCCTTAGCCTAAGCCTCTCGCTGCGAAACTGTTCACGCGTTCTGTTGCAATCGATCCATAAATCGAACAGAACGTATCCTGTCCCATAATCGAGATTCGTTAAATAAAAAGGAGAAATAGCAAAGTCAAAGTGGTTAGTTTTCTGAGAACCGTGACGCACCTCTCAAGGGTGCGTCGTAATGTGTCCCTTTTCGATGATTTAACCGCTTTCCTCGCCCTTTTTATGAACTGTTAAACTAACCTAATATGATTGTTCTATCACGCCTAACAAATATAATATTTTTGGGAAATTGGATTATCATGCTAGGTCCCTTAATGTTATTTAAATCAGATAATCACGATCGAATTAGTATTATATGTTGCATATTGCTAAAATCAACTCAGATTAGTTTAATAGTTAACGCATGTCCCTTCAATTATTTATGCTGAGCTAGTAAGGATATTCTGCCTCTGGAGTTATCGACGAGCGAATTACTCCTCTCGGTAGTTACAGTCCCCCGAACCCTCAATCTCTACCTTGCGGGTGTATATTGAGAGATCCCCACACCAGGGATCACAAGGGAACCTACGGCCGTCGTGGTCAAACATAATTGCACTCCCTTTATGTCACGATAACCGGGTTTTGTCAGTTTTTCTCATTGTTGTTAAAAACTGAATGGCGACTCCTATATTACTAGTCAATTGGGTGTATACTCACAGGAAATCCAATTACACTTGATTGAATAAAAATAATCGTCACACCCACGAGGGACAAGGTCACGCATTAGCCTCGCGCTTTTTCGACCCCCTCACAGCGACTTATGGAAAAAAAAAACGGCAGATGAAAATAATGATAATACTTCACTCATTTGACCGATTAAGTAATATGTTTCCACCTCAGGGCGTATCTACCGAAATCTGGCATACTAGAACTTATTCTAAAGCTAGAACTACGCGCGACCTGATTCTGACAAGATACGTAGGCAATCCTTACCAAGGATTCGGTCCAATAAAAAAACGAATATTCTTTGTGCAAAAGTGTTAGACATATAAAAACATAAAAAGAGGAGAAACGAAAATAAATAAAAATGAAAAATAAAAATACGCCTTTATTGAAAAAATAATAAGAAGGAAAACAAAAGTGCTAAGAATAAAAACAAACACAACTGAAATAAATAAAGGGCACCTACACCCTAGCAAGAACTACACTACTCTAGTTCGTCCGGATCATCAAATAAAGTCTTGTAGAGGGCAATGTTCGCAGGATCCACCCCCACAGTCTTCTGCGCTGCCCCAATATCAATCTCCATAAGAACCGGCTCCTGGACACTAACTTCCAAAGATGCCAAGGCTTCAGAAATATTCTCAGTTATGGCCCGCTCAGCCTCAAGGGCACAGATAATGGTGGGAGAAAGATTATTGTCAACTAGACTAGCCGCTGTTTCTACAGGCAGCTGAGCCTTCCTAACCCATACATTGTTCCGGCGACGATCTCCGCGAGAGCCTGCATTTCTTTTAACAACAGCAGGCCCCTTCATGTTAGGCATCTTTTTAGGCCTGAAACTGGAACGGGGAGGAACTTCCTTTCGCTTTCGATCAGGACGAGCTTTCACAGTCTTAATACTATAGGTACGAGGTCTGGCAGAATCAGGACCCTCATACTTAACACGAATACGAGGTATCAAAAGCTCAGCCGGCTCCCCATTACGAGCCTCGGCCCTCACATCTTTATTATCGGAGCTCATCCACAACTTGTAGTTTTCAGAAAGACCCACAAAGCCATTTGTAGCTACGGCCC
Organism: Spinacia oleracea; assembly: GCF_020520425.1. Classification (NCBI taxonomy): domain Eukaryota; kingdom Viridiplantae; phylum Streptophyta; class Magnoliopsida; order Caryophyllales; family Amaranthaceae; genus Spinacia; species Spinacia oleracea. The sequence goes on along the minus strand of NC_079491.1, from coordinate 51,452,337 downwards.
AACGCGGGAGACCATCATAATACTTAGCCCATGCTAGAACCCGTGTTTGTGAAAAGGCCGCTACCTTAGGTGGTACCGTATCAGAAAAGGGGATAGTCTGCCTTAAACCATATTGACGCATGACTCGGTAAGGGAAAATATAAATGGGACGAGATAGCCCCAACAAAGAAACATAAACCGATACATCAGAACCCCCTGTCATAGTAGTCAAACCCCACCATGGTACCACCCACTTAATAGAACAAATGCCATAAGTAAAAAAAGAGGTCCATTCGGCCTCGTCCTGGCCTTGGTGCAAGTATTTTCGGTTACCCAAGGCTATAGGGCGATAATGTTTAGGATCGGCAGGAGCTTCCAAAAGTCTAAGCCGTTCCGCGAGCCAAATCTGCAAAAACGGGTACGATCAATAAAAAATAATAAATAAAAGAAAACGGTTCCTGGGGCGCAGTTTCAACGCCCAGGACCAGGCGCCGAAAATTCCAGCGCCCAGCCCTGGGCGCTGAAACTCAGCCCCTGGCAAAAAGAAATATATGCAAAAGGGACGTATACGTGCGCAAGGAAAAATCGATTACCTGCAGTAATAGGGGGCTTCCCTTAAAATGGTAAGATTTGGCATCCTTCTTCAGCTCATCCGCACTCAGCAAAGTCTCGGCAACAACCAACGGCATAATAGAATAGCAACTTTCCATCTGGCTAATCAAGGGGATCAACCTTATGTCACCGAATTCACCATTGTTATTCGACAGCAAATAATGATTCAACAAGCAAAATACAAGGGCTCGGATATTCAATTTCTGTTCGGTCATATTCTTACTAGGCCTAAAATGATGTTTTACAAGTTTTGCCAAGTTAACCTTGTCATCTACAACAATTTCAGCAAACATGTTATCATCTAGTCCTAGGAAAGCCCTTATGGTTGTTTTACCCTCTTCAATAGTGCCAGGAGTAACAGGAGTAGCATTAGTAGGATAACCAAGGATCGCAGCATATTCATCGGGCAAAGGACATATTTCGTTGCCCCGAAAGGCAAAAACATGATGATCGGAGTTACAAAAGCTTAGGGCAGCATGCAGAAAGTTATAATCAATATTAATTTGTTGTAAGTCTAAAAGTGCCTCTAAGTGGTATTCTTTTAACAAAGCCTTTTCTGTGGGAGTAAGGGCCCGTAGCCAACGCCTAACAGTCCGTTGGAGTGAGAAAGTAGGGATCGACATGGCAAAAGCAATGAGTAATTAAAACACAGCAAAAAAGAGAGAAAAAATTTGAGAGTGGTGGAAAATAGGGACGAATCTAGCCCCTATATATAGCTGGACGCACCCAGTGACATCCTGATCCCATTCGGAAACGTGTTAGGAAATCCGAAAGTCAAATATCATCCAGGAAAAGACTTTCAGCGCCCACGGCTGGGCGCCGAAATGTTTAACGCCTGGCCTTGGGCGCTGAAAATGCAGCCCAAGGCCCAGATTTCACAAAACGCGGAACCGGAAAGGACTTAAGACCGTGTTGCTAAACATGAGGCCCTATTGTAAGTAGGATCAAGCCCAAAGCACCTTTAGCTCCCGAGTAAGCAAATATAAACATTAAAACTTGGTCGAAATTTAGACTCGTCTCAGAAAATACTTATGTACACCTTTCAAATCAAAATAAATATCATGGTCATTCTTCGAAACACCAAAAAATGTATGTCGTTAAGTCGTTGGTTTTCCAAATAAAAAATGTTTGTCTGTCTAAAGATTAATCCGGGCCAAGCTAAAACCGGATGTCGCCTGAAAACTAAAGTCGCACTCCACGGCTTCGCTAAAGTGGCACACTACTATAAAAGGTCACTCGCACGTACGAGCATGACCCTAAACATGGTTACAAGATGCGAAAAACGACCGACGAGCCCCAGTGCTTGGGGGCTCGCGAAAAAATATACTCCAACAAGGAGCGCACGATCAAAATCACATTCCCGGACTGCGCCATACACCATATCATGTTTGGATATCTAAAAAAGAACAGTAGGTTCGACCTCAGGGAAAGGTCGTCATTGACACTTGTGCACGGTCCTCTGATCAAAGACCAAGTCGAGCCGTAAAGACTAGCTCAAATCACGAAAGCAGACGGTCGCAAGACAAAGGTCCGTCTGAACACGTTGTCAGCCCACGTTCAGGTTACAACTAAATTCGAGCATCCCTCGAAAGAATTCGCTCTTGCAAGAATGAATAAAAAGAAATTCTCAAAAGAAATCACAAAAAACCAAAGAAATAGGAACTTGCCCATCTTCAGTTGGCAAGACCGCGGCACGCGAATCCCAAATCAAAAAGACGAATTCAGGTTCGCTCACCTCCAGCGAGCGGGGCGTCCACCCTTAGCGGACAGGGCTCGTCCACCTTTAGCGGGCGGGGTCTGCATCACTAGCCGCGCAGGTCCTCAGTTTTCGAAAAAAGAATCTTCCAAAAACAAAATGAAATAGGCTTTGATTTCGAAAACATCTGTAGCTACTCCCAATGACAAAGTGAGGGAGTTTCTATGCACCTTTAGATCCTTCCAATGACAAAGTGAGGAAGTTTCTATACTATCAGTTGACTAATCCCAATATCACGTGAGGGATATGTCGACATTTCAAGTGATGACCCTTAAGTCAAATGTTATCACTCGGGGGCTCGTGAGACCCTCGCAAAACAGGTCACATACACCATGGCTTGTGTGACACACTCCGTCTAATACTTTGACCATCGTCTTACTCCAAGACTCAATCAAAGTGGGGGCTAACTGTAGACACCTACTTTTGTCCCCATTCCCGAAAGGGAAAGGTTCGATGATGAAAGCATAAATCTCCATTTGACAACGCATCTCCTATAAAATAAACGAATCTCAATTCCCCTTTTCATTTCACCCGAAACCTGATATTTATAGAAAACTGCTATTTATGGAAACCTGCTAAAAATAGTAACTGCCGTAAAAGGTAGCTTCTAAAAGTGGCAAATCATAAAGGATAGAAACCTGTCAGAATTAGGTGTTGCATTCCAACATAAATCCTAAATGAGATAGAAAACTGCGAGAATCCTATTCCAAATATGATTCGGAAATAAGAGTTACGTATTAATTAAAATCCTAACGAGCCTAGAGTTCGTAACGGGCCCAGACGCATTCCGTCATGAAATTGATACGCACTAAAAGACTCGATTAAGTCTCAAACACTACGGATTTCATGAATCCGAATCTGACTAAGAAAACAGCCCATACCCTATTTTGAACGCCTGGCTCTGGGCGCCGAAATCTTCGGCGCCCAGGCCTTGGCGCTGAAAATACCTGGGTACGTATTTTTTCCTAATTCTTTGTGGATTAGAACTCTGCGATTCTATCTTTCCACGAACTCTTCCCTATAAATACAACCCCAAATTCGACGTGAAAGGAACACACACAACACATAATTCATATTCTGAGTATTGACTCAAACCCTTAGCCTAAGCCTTACGCTGCGAAATTGTTCACGCGTTCTGTCGCAATCGATCCATAAATCGAACAGAACGTATCCTGTCCCATAAATGAGATTCGTTAAATAAAAAGGAGAAATAGCAAAGTCAAAGTGGTTAGTTTTTTGAGAACCGTGACGCACCTCTCAAGGGTGCGTCATAATGTGTCCCTTTTCTATGATTTAATTGCTTTCCTCGCCCTTTTTATGAACTGTTAAACTAACTAAATCTGATTGTTCTATCACGCCTAACAAATATAATATTTTGGAGAAATTGGATTATCATGCTAGGTCCCTTAATGCAATCTAAATCAAATAATCCCGATCGATCTAGTATTATATGTTGCATATTGCTAAAATCAACTCAGATTAGTTTAATAGCTAACGCATGTCCCTTCAATTATTTATGCTGAGCTAGTAAGGATATCCTGCCGCTGGAGTTATCGACGAGCAAAGTACTCCTCTCGGTAGTTACAGTCCCCCGAACCCTCAATCTCTACCTTGCGGGTGTATGTTGAGAGATCCCCACACCAGGGATCACAAGGGAACCTACGGCCGTCGTGGTCAAACATAATTGCACTCCCTTTATGTCACGATAACCGGGTTTTGTCAGTTTTTCTCATTGTCGTTAAAAACTGAATGGCGACTCCTATACTACTAGTCAATTGGGTGTAAACTCACAGGAAATCCAATTACACTTGATTGAATAAAAAGAATCGTCACACCCACGAGGGACGAGGTCACGCATTAGCCTCGCGCTTTTTCGACCCCCTCACATCAAAGGGATTTTAAAGAGATGTTTTATGGATCTGCTAGATTAGTCAATGGACTTTATTTATTAGATCACGACAAACAAGTTTATAACATAAATACCAAAAAGGCCAAAAAGAATGATTCAGATCTCACCTATCTGTGGCATTGTCGATTAGGCCATATAAACATAAAGCGCATAGAAAGACTTCAAAAGGAAGGAATTCTAGAACCATTTGACTTAGAGGATTATGGTAAGTGCGAATCATGTTTACTTGGCAAAATAACAAAGCAACCTTTCTCTAAAGTTGGAGAAAGAGCAAATGAACTATCGGGTTTAATCCATACAGATGTATGTGGACCAATGAGTACAAATGCTAGAGGTGGTTTCAGCTACTTTATCACTTTCACTGATGACTTCAGTAGATATGGTTATGTCTACCTAATTAAGCATAAGTCTGAATCCTTTGAAAAATTCAAGGAATTTCGGAGTGAAGTATAGAATCAATTAGGCAAGAAGATTAAGGCACTGCGGTCTGATAGAGGCGGTGAATATCTGAGCTATGAATTTGATGACCATCTGAAAGAATGTGGAATTCTATCAGAATTGACTCCTCCTGGAACACCTCAATGGAACGGTGTGTCAGAACAAAGGAATAGAACCTTGCTAGACATGGTTAGATCAATGATGGGTCAGGCCGAACTTCCAATAGAATTTTGGGGACATGCACTAAACACATCTACACTCACTATAAATAGAGCTCCGTCTAAAGCTGTTGAAAAGAATCCATATGAGTTATAGTTTGGAAAGCCTCCAAAAGTGTCTTTTCTTAAGATTTGGGGTTGTGAAGTATACGTCAAACGGTTAATTTCAGACAAACTTCACCCAAAATTTGACAAATGTATCCTTGTGGGCTATCCAAAGGAAACAAAGGGGTATTACTTCTACAATACATCTGAGAACAAGGTGTTTGTTGCTCAAGATGGTATCTTTATTGAAAGAGATCACATTTCCAAAATGACAAGTGGGAGAAAAGTAGACCTCGAATAAATTCGAGTCAAACAACAAACTCTAGAGGATGCTCAAGATGACATTCAGGATGAAACTCAGAGATCATTAGAAGTATCCGGTGAGAATCAAGGACCATCTAGAAATGTAACCCCGCATAGATCGCAGAAATATAGGTCTCAACCGGAAAGGTACTTAGGTATTTTGACGAACGAGAGCTATGAAGTTCTATTACTTGAAAGTGATGAACCTGCGACTTACAAACAAGCTATGACGAGCCCTAGCTCCAAGAAATGGCAAGAAGCCATGCAATCTGAATTAGACTCCATGTCTGAAAACCAAGTTTGGGATTTGGTCGATTTGCCAGATGGCTACCAAGCCATAGGAAGCAAATGGATTTTCAAACTTAAAAAGGACAAGGATGGGAAACTTGAAGTTTTCAAAGCTAGATTGGTTGCAAAAGGTTACAGGCAAGTCCACGGTGTGGATTACGATGAAACCTTTTCACCAGTTGCAATGCTAAAGTCTATTCGAATAATGTTAGCAATCGCTGCATATTACGATTACGAAATATGGCAGATGGATGTCAAAACCTCTTTCTTAAACGGTGTTTAACAGAAACTGTGTTTATGACACATCCTGAGGGTTTTGAGGATCCAAAGAATGCTAAAAAGATATGCAAGCTTCAAAAATCAATCTACGGATTGAAGCAAGCATCAAGGAGCTGGAATATACAGTTTGATGAAGCAGTCAGTGACTTTGGTTTAATCAAGAACACAGATGAATCTTGTGTATACAAGAAGGTCAGTGGGAGAAAACTTGCTTTTCTAGTATTATATGGTGACGACATATTACTTATCGAAAATGACATTCCTATGTTGAAATCTGTCAAGATTTGGCTTGGGAAATGTTTTTCGATGAAGGATCTAGGAGAAGCACAATACATATTGGGCACCAAGATTTACAGAGATAAATCTAAGAAAATGATTGGACTCAGTCAAAGCACTTATATCAATAAGGTGCTTGAAAGATTCAATATGGCAGACTCCAAGCGAGGCTACCTACCCATGTCTCATGGAATGACTCTAAGCAAGACTCAGTGCCCAAAAACACTAGATGAGCGTAGACGAATGAGTGGGATTCCATATGCATCATTGATTGGTTCAATAATGTATGCTATGATATTTACACGCCCGGATGTTGCGTACGCACTAAGTGCTACGAGCAGATACCAGTCAGACCAAGAATATTCTGAAGTACTTGAAAAGGCACAAAGATGATTTCCTGGTCTATGGTGGAGATGATGAATTAATTGTTAAAGGCTATACGGACGCAAGTTTCCAAACCGACAAGGATGATTTCAGATCACAGTCTGGGTTTGTCTTCTGTCTCAACGGAGGTGCAGTAAGCTGGAAAATTTCTAAGCAAAGCACCATTGCGAATTCTACAACTGAAGCGGAGTACATTGCTGCACATGAAGCAGCAAAGGAAGCTATTTGGCTAAGGAAGTTCATAGGTGAACTTGGTGTAGTCCCCTCCATTAAAGGACCAATAGCTCTAAATTGTGATAATAACGGAGCTATTGCACAGGCAAAGGAGCCTAGACACCACCAGAGAGTCAAGCATGTACTTCGAAGATTTCACCTTATACGAGAGTTCGTTGAAAGAAAAGAAGTCGAGATAAGCAAGATTGGAACTGACGACAACATCTCAGATCCATTAACTAAACCTCCGCCGCAAGCGAAGCACAACTCGCACACTGCAGCTATGGGAATCAAGCATGTTGGAGAATGGCTTTGATGTCCTTATTTAATGTTTTAAAGTTTTAGAGTTTAATACTTTGTAAAACGTTATTGGTTAACCATTCATATTAATGAATAGAATTCATTTTTTCCATTTAATTTGTGGTTTATTAAATGATGAATCCCTTCAATTTGACGATATATTCAAGATAGAATGTCAGGACCAGTCCTGTGACTAAGAAATGTCTATCAAGTGAACTTGAATGTCAAAACTTGAAAATGGTTCCTGGTCGGAGTTTTCTATAAAGATGGACACATAGAAAACGTTAGACGACTAGAATGCAAGATGACTAGTAGTTCTGTTTCTTGAACTATGTGGACATTGCAATGTCGTAATCATTTGCATAGATACTTACTTTGGGAAGACTAGTATCGGACAAACCTATGAAACTTTACTGTAAGAGATGAAAATCTGTCATAAGTAAACTTCATTCAAATTATTAGACATTAATCCTCAATACCTGAGTGATTTGAGATTACTTGTTTGAGAACTTCTTACTTTGACGTTGTCAACCATCGCACCGTAAAAGGAGGCTATAAAGGCAACGCTCGGGTAATCACCTATCAGACAAAGTCTAATCTCAAGATCGCAAGATTGGGATTGTCCTCCCATAAATCGGGATGAGATGCTGAAAGTTGTACAAGGCCACCCGGAGAGCTAGAAACTATAAAATGCATGGCCGTGCTCAGATGAATCATAGGCTATGATTATCTGTTTATTTGATCAGTTGAACTCTGAAACCGAGAAACACCCGTGGACATAATAAGGATGACAACTCTTACCTTATGTTCATGAGCAAGCATCAAGCGACAAAGGAATTAGGAAATGCACACTTGTCCCTAAGGACAAGTGGGAGACTGAAGGAAATAATGCCCTTGGTCCAAGTATGCATAAATGCGGTTCAGTATTAATTATACAAGTTAATAATTCAGTGAGATCAAGTGAACTGTATGCCTAGCTAGAGGCCGCTTCAGTTCAAGTGGAATTAATAATATTAATCCACAGCTTACTCTTGACTGAACCCGTAGGGTCACACAAATATTACGTGAACGGATCAAGTATTTAAAGGAATTAAATACTGCATCTATGGATATTCGGAATCGACGGATCTCGGTTCCTGTGGGAGCTGAAATCGTCAAAGGAAAATTATGAATACTCCAGAAACGATGATATTGCCGGAAACGGAAATATGGATCGTATCGGAAATATAAATATTATCCAAGTCGTAGATGTTGCCGGAAACGGAAACATGGTACGTATCGAAAAATATTATCGGGAATGGAAATATTGCCGGAATCTGAAATATTGCCGGAAACGGAAATATTGTCGGAATCGGAAATATTATCGGGATCGGAAAATAATTCCGGAAACGGAAATATTAAATATTTGTTCGAAACGGAAATTTATTATGGAATCGGAAATATTAAATATTGTTCGAATCGGAAATGAATTCCGGAATCGGAAAATTAATCAGAAGCGCGACGTACGAAATAAACATCGGACGAGCTAGCTAGACGCAAGGCCCAGCACGAAGCTAGGCCCGTGCCTAGCGAAGCCCGCGTGCACGAGCAAACACATAGGCGCAGCCCGCTGCGCCAAGCAAGCAGTCCCAGCCAAGCACGAAGCAAGGCCAGACCCAGCGAGCGAGGCCAGCAAGCTGGCGCGCCCTTCGTGGGCTGCGAGTAGCTGCTGGGCCGAGCTCAGCGCGCGCGCGCATAGCGCCCTTCGTGGGCTGTGCGTAGGGGTGTGCACAATTTGACTGGGACCTGAATCCGGTCCGGAACCGGACCTGAATTGTCCGGACTGGTCCGGGCCGGTGGATTCAGGACCGGACACCGGTCCAAAGAAATCACCAATTCCGGATTTAGGACAGAACCGGACAAAAATCGGATAAATCCGGTAATGTCCGGAAACCCGTTAAATGAAGTATATGGATACTGTTTTATTTTCTGTCAAAACAAAATCCCCTTCTTTCAAACCCTAAATCCCCATGTTCTGTCTCCCTACCTCTTTCCTCTCACCTTCCATTGGCGGCTACTAACTCTAGGCTCTCTAACTATGGCCTCTCAACCATGAATTTTTTTATTCTAAACGTGTTCATCTTCTAACCGTGAATTGTATATCCAGTTATCCAGTTCCCTCTGTTTAGTGTTGATTTCAAACTGAATTCTATCTCCTTGATCCAATTGTTGGCCGCATACGACTTGATAGGCCACAATATTAAGGAATTGAGGAATGCAATAGTACATACGAAGTATATGAGTAGCTTCATACAATACATAAATGGTTGTCAAGTAAAGGTTGAAGCAAATGAAAGGCGGCGATACCGAGATGCGGGATACTTGGTTGATTATTCATCTCCTTGAAAAATAAGTCTGTAGTTTTTCTCATCTCTCAACTCTAAATTATTAATATTCTTTCCTTCTTTATCCGTTTTCATTGTACTAGATTCTCTAATATGGCAAAAGTATCAAATCGAATCAAAGTTTTATCTAATTGTAATTATCTTTCAATTTTGTTTTTATTATCTTCCTGAATTGATCTGAGTATGTGTTTTTTGTAGAAAAATCTTTTATTTTGTTTTTAGTATTTTTTTTAAAAAATAAGAAAATCGCCAAAACCAATAAATCAGGTCCAACCGGTCTAAATCCGGTCCGATCCGGAAATTTCAGGTCTGACCCACAAAATTAAGAATTCCGGATCCGGTCAATTCCGAATCCGGTCCGGACCGGGCCGGATTTGGACAGGTGCACAGTCCTAGTTGTGCGTGTGTTTGTATTTGTGTACAAAGCCTTGATCGATTAGGATTCGTTTAGATTAATTTCCGCGCTTCTAGAAATTAGATGATTCAATTTAGGTCTAATTCAGATTAGCTAATTTGAATCCTAGTAGGTTTCTAAAATCCGATTTCCCTACCTTATAAATAGGTGATTATTTTCACAATTTATAACAATCTAACTCAAGTATTCATATATTTTTTAGGCTTAAAACTAAGATTATTATTTGCCATAATATCCGAAAATATTACATAGAACCTTAGGTGCGATTCTAGTTAATTAAATCTAAAGCGGATCCGAGCGTGCTGTGGACTATCTACGGCGGGACGACATTTGGAGTCCTAGACTTTATTCGGTTCGGGCGCCGCTAGGGAGGGCACGCTACAAAGAGTATGCATCCTAAATTATGCTAATTGTTATGTGGCAATTAATTTGGATTCCTGGCTTTATGGTTTTTCCGCATGATTTATATTCAATTATATGTATCATAACCTAACGCCTTTTTACATCAGCTGATCCACCGCTTACTTTCTCGAATGTTCTTGACAAATCGTGTGTTTAATCTCAATCCATTGTACCCCCACCTCCCAATTTGAAAGGATCTATTACAAATATTGATGACAGAACTGGTAAAAAGTACCAATTTCCTGTTTCCGAGGATGACACTGTCTATGCTCCGGATTTAAAGAAGGTAATTTCAGATAGGTTTCCTTTGTTTAGCTAATTTTTGTTATTTATCCTTTATTTTCTTGAAATTTATGATGTTAATATCTATGATAGGTTTGTTTGTGTTTGTAACTTTGTATTCACTTGTAATTACCCCGGGAAAATGATATGATGCTTGTTGGATTATTATCAAGTTGTTTTTATGACTTATTTTGGGGTAAAAAGTTGGATAATTTACATGTTTGGTAGTGTGGAATTTTGTTTTGGTTGGATATTATGTTAATAGTTTGTTTCATGATCACGTGGAGTTGGAGGTCATATTGATTCATGTCAAACCCTGTTTGGTTTTATGATTTTGGTTTCAAAATAGATGGCATTGAATCGTTGATGCGAGGTAAGTAGAGTTTGAGGATTATTCGACGGATATAAACATTGAATCAATTATAATGTTTCATGTTCAACTAGTACAAAAATGGGTGAGTTTTGGGGCAGCCATTGATGCAAGGGAAATACAGGTTTGCTACCGATTTGGGAGGAATTTGTGTTTTTTATGGAAAACTGTATTGGAGATTATTTTCAACCTCTGGACAGTCCTCTAACCACAATCTCTACCTCATTAAATAAGAAATATTCCATCCATTTCAAAATAATGGTTACACTTTGACTTTTAACACTGTTCACAAATTTCTTTTTGGCTATCATTTGTGATTTATTCGTAAGAAAAAAAATAGTCGTGTGAGATCTTATTTGATTTGTTTCGATATGTACTTTCGGAATATCAATTTTGTATCATTTTTACGAATACAAAATTAGATATATTTGTAGACACCTACTTTTGTCCCCATTCCCGAAAGGGAAAGGTTCGATGATGAAAACATAAATCTCCACTTGACAACGCATCTCCTATAAAATAACGAATCTCAATCACCCTTCTCGTTTCACCCAAAACCTGCTATTTATGGAAACCTGCTAAAAATAGTAACTGCCGTAAAGGTAGCTTCTAAAAGTGGTAAGTCATAAAAGATAGAAACCTGTCAGAATTAGGTGTTGTACTCCAACATAAATCCTAAATGAGATAGAAAACTGCGAGAATCCTATTCCTAATATGATTCGGAAATAAGAGTTACCTATTAATTAAAATCCTAACGAGCCTAGAGTTCGTAACGGGCCCAGACGCATTCCGTCATGAAATTGACACGCACTAAAAGACTCGATTAAGTCTCAAACACTACGGATTTCAGGAATCCGAATCTGAATAAGAAAACAGCCCAAACATCAATTTCAACGCCCAGCCCTGGGCGCTGAGATTGCATGGGTCCTATTTTCAACGCCCAGAGCTGGGCACCGAAATCTTTGACGCCCAGAGCTTGGCGCTGAAAATACCTGGGACGTGTTTTTTCCTAATTCCTCGAGGATTAGAGTTCTGCAATTCTATCTTTCCACAAAATATTTTCTATAAATATAGCCCAAGTTCGACGTGAAATCACAACACACAATTCATATTCTGAGTATTGACTCCAACCCTTAGCCTAAGCCTCACGCTGCGAAATTGTTCACGCGTTCTGTCGCTATCGATCCATAAATCGAACAGAAAGTATCCTGTCCCATAATTTGAGATTCGTTAAATAAAAAGGAGAAATAGCAAAGTCAAAGTGGTTAGTTTTCTGAGAACCGTGACGCACCTCTCAAGGGTGCGTCGTAATGTGTCCCTTTTCTATGATTTAATTGCTTTCCTCACCCTTTTTATGAACTGTTAAATTAACTAAATCTGATTGTTCTATCACGCTTAATAAATATAATATTCTTGGGAAATTGGATTATCATGCTAGGTCCCTTAATGCTATTTAAATCAGATAATCACGATCGATCTAGTATTATATGTTGCATATTGCTAAAATCAACTCAGATTAGTTTAATAGTTAACGCATGTCCGTTCAATTATTTATGCTGAGCTAGTAAGGATATCCTGCCTCTGGAGTTATCGACGAGCGAGTACTCCTCTCGGTAGTTACAGTCCCCCGAACCCTCAATCTCTACCCTGCGGGTGTATGTTGAGAGATCCCCACACCAGGGATCACAAGGGAACCTATGGCCGTCGTGGTCAAACATAATTGCACTCCCTTTATGTCACGATAACCGGGTTTTGTCAGTTTTTCTCATTGTCGTTAAAAACTGAATGGCGACTCCTATATTACTAGTCAATTGGGTGTAAACTCACAGGAAATCCAATTACACTTGATTGAATAAAAAGAATCGTCACACCCATGAGGGACGAGGTCACGCATTAGACTCGTGCTTTTTCGACCCCCTCACAGTGGCGACTCCGCTGGGGATAGTGAAGGAAATACGCGTGCTTGTAGGTAATCAAAATAGCCGAGGGGTGAAACGATCCTACCCCGCGTTTATTTCCCCATCAAGTTGGGACGACCTGAAAATCATCATTTTAATGTGAACGGGCAGAACCGCATAATGAATCTTGGCTCCCTCAGGGGGTTTGGACTAAGGATACCCATTGCCAATCGGGGGGTGGATACGCTTCGAATGTTGTCCACTCGGCACTTTCGCTAGTAGTACACTCGTCCAAAAAAAATCGCTCGCCCACTAGGTCCCTCTCGCCTGCATGCCCCCTTGGCTTGCACTTGCGGGTTGGCCTATTGGGCGAAATTCGTCTGTTGAAGACACTACCTCGACCGGGGCATGTGTTGGATCTACGATAGAAGCGGTACCAAACCAGACGCAAATAACTACCCATAGAAGCCTATCATAAACTACATGACATGTTATTATCGCCTCATGATGAATGTTAGTTATGTGTAGCGAAATATGTGATTGTGTGTGACAAACTATCCTAGAAAACCAACGACCTTAAAAATTGCCCAAACATTCATAGACTAATTTGCCAAAGAATTATACCGAAATACGTGTTCCGCAAACCCGAACGATCGCCACAAAAATAAGCGACGCTCGGGATGGCCTGTAACGAATCCCACAAACGCTGCACAACGCGTAAAGGACGTTATTAGGCAAGCACGCAAAATCGAAGTCGCGTAAACAAAAGTAGACGCAAACGGAAAACGAGAACCAGCCAGGGACGCATTTTGAACGCCCCTGGCTGGGCGCCAGAATTTCTCACGCCCCTCGCTGGGCGCTGAAGTTGCTGCTTGGCCTTTTGGTCAGGCACAGCAGCCTCGGTGCCCGCGCATAGAGAAAATACGTAGCAAAAAAAACTTTTCGAAAAAAAAAATTGCTACGAGGGCGTATGAAAAAGCACTCGATTCTAAAAGCGACTAAAAAATAAAAAAAAATAACTCTTTGTGTCGTTGTTAGGCCTCCTACGACGACAACGCTCGGCACCAAAACCGAGCATGCTAATTAAACGACCTTGAATGTCACATGGGCAAAGTATTCAAAAAAATAATGTTCAAATGAAGTTTTCAAGAAAAATGAATTCTTGAATAAAAAATAAATCCGAGTCTAGACTAGGCTATGCCAAAGTTCAATCTAAATCCTAAGTCTCAGTTGTCTTATCCATAGAATCGGTCCTAATGCTTGGTGTCGTTCTGCAAGTTAAAAGGTTAAACCATATTGAGTCTCCCCTCCTAACATTTAAATCAACAAGCACCCATATGTAATTGTCATCCCTTGCTAAGAGTCTACGGCCTCAATACTCTCTCTCACCAATAAAAAGAATATATTATAGTATTTGCAAAATGGAAACAGTCACATTCTGAAAATCATTCCCCCATAGTCGCACAACCCCCAAAGTGAACCTAAGGTATCAATACCATTGGCAACAAAAATTAATGGCCTCAAGGCTTATAATCACATTGGGTCACGACTATCATAGTCCTCTCAAGCCACGTACTCGCCCCTTGAAGTATTCCTAAGTACGGACTAAAAGATTTTCCATGAATGCAACATGACCAACCATGAAAATACCCAAATCGGCATGCCATAAGGCTACCATTGGGGTAAAGCAATACACACTAAGAGAGAAGCCGCACTAATGATTCTAGTCTTGCAAAAAAAAATTCGATCTCCCCAATTAACTACCTTGCCAACATTAAGCAAAATGGCGCAAGACAAACGAACACCCAAGGGTTAAAATATGAATTGTCAACCAACGAAAGTTATGGTCCAATTAGCCTAAGTCTGAGAGTTGCTTGGTCAAGTATTATAGGCTTACGCCACGTCATTATTTTGAGTCTAGGCCACCTCCTTGTATTCATACACGGGTTATAATCAGAAAAGTTAATGAAAGTTCGAGTCTAAATCACAACTTCCAATTAAATCCCGAAAACTGGAATCTGAAAAGAAGCAAAAAAAAATTATTTTCGATGTAATTCTTTCGTTAAATTTCAATAAGGTAAAAATAACATTTTGAATCTACGCCATTTGCACATTTTAAGAAACGACTAAATACGCTTGCAAAGTAAGACAATTTAAAAGGTCCACCCTAGGCCTACTAAAATTAAAGGTCCATCCTAGGCCCACTAAAATTAAAGTTCCACTATAGGCCTACCAAACGAGGCTCACTCAGTCTCGCCTCGTGACTCAAAGACCACAACCATCTACCTTTTAGCCCAAATAAAAAAAAATTGAAGGACTTATGTTGGGGAGAAATCCCAAGCAAAAAAGAAAAAATAGAAAGAGAAAGGGAGAGCGAAAAGAGCGAGCCATGAAATACTTAGCCCGTACCTCCCAAAGTGCGAAATTTACCCAAGTAAATGAAGGAAAAGAATTGAGTCAACCAATCCAAATCATAAAATTCTACGATTTGTACCCTTTCCAATCCTTATGCTCTTAGACGCATTCGCTCATGGGTCCCTGTTCAGCTCATTTAACCCATCCATGTTGTCATTGCCATAACCCAAGAAACCATTACTTCAACTCTTGTTTCTGAACTTGTTATCAACTGCAAACCACGTACGGCCATTAACACGTGCGTCATACCTATTATTTCCAAAACCTGCTCTTACACCACCATTAGAATAATGACCATATAACTTGTGTGGATACATCCTGTTGGTATACCCTTGAGCCGTCCCCATGCTACTCATTGGCCTTGGTTGATGTAAACTCATGACACTAGCTTGAGGCTGCAAATTGTGAGTCCTAGCAGATATAATCCTCGTGCTTACCTATACAAATTATCCTATCTCATTCAACCCATCTTTCAAACCGTCTTGAGTCACGAATAAAAAAGAAAACAAATGAAAAGTACAAAATAATAATAAATAATAAAACAGCAAACTTTGCAAAAGCGCCTCTAAAGTTGGTCTAAAAAGAAAAAGAAGCATTTAGCGCACCAAAAAAGATCCGTCTAGAAATAATTTTCAGCGCCCACAGCTGGGCGCCGAAATCTTTAGCGCCCCAGCCTGGGCGCTGAATCTCTCTGCTTGCCAAATTTTGTCCAGAAGTGCTCGTCATTTTATCCGCACATGCACGGAAAAATAACGAACACTTGGAGGGGTACAACACGTATTCAGGTATACGTACCAAAAAACACATGAAAAGAAAATACATGTACTTAAAAAATAAAACAAAATTTTGGCTTACGGCAAGGCAGCAGATTAAAAAAGGTAATAAACTTCACTTATTCTACCGTTTCAAATAATATGTTTCCACCTCAGAACATACTTGTTTCAAATCGGCATTCTATGAAACCATTTTCTAGGCTAAGAACTACGCAAGACCTGATTCCAAATTAAATCTATTTAAGGCGGATACGTAGGCAATCCATGATTCGGTCCAACTAATTTGCACAAATATTAAAGCCTATAGAAAAACAAGAATAAAGAATAGAAGTCCCTTATTGAAATTCAATTACTTGCAACTCAAGTCGAAAGAAAAGTCAAAGAAAGAATCCAAGTCATCAAGATGCCAAAATTATTGAGCACACATCGAAAAATAATAAGGGCACGTACCCTTGCCAGAAGGAGCACTCACACTCCTAGGCACTTAGCCAAGACTCAAAAGATCGCTTTGCCTCAATTGAATGGGGGCTAGTGCAAGCGTCCATGACCTCTAAAGTACTCAACTTGACCCTCCCTAAAAGCGAACTAACTCATTTAAAGACTTTCTTTCACCACTAGACATAGTCGTTCGCTTAAAGACCTTCTTTCACCGCTAGACACAGTCATAATCGCCAACAAGTAGTAAAGGCAGTAAGCTTGCAATAAAGAGGATTGTTCTACGGCATTGCCCCATCGTTCCTTCGAACTCAGGGTATCCGTTCGTGATAATTCAAACGCTTGCGAATCCCCTTTGAAAAAAAAAACAGACATTGTCAATAGGACTTGGCACTTAACCAAGACTCACCCTACTCAAACATATGACACGGGCATCTAAAATCGAAATCTGAAAGCATTATTAATGGGAAGACATGACAGCAACTGGGGGCTAAAAATTTAAATGAAAGAGCTAGGGAAAGAACTAAGTATACCTTGGCCTTTTGTGCAGACATACACCAAGTAAATCAAAGTCAATTTGACAACGGTTTATATTCCCGCGATTCTGGAAAAGATGGCCCTAAAAGCCTAAAGCATATGCCAAACGGGCACAAATAATATCTTGACGCCTGCACCCTGGCTTCCAGCAAATCCTTAGACAGTGTTCCAAAAATCGTAACAGTATTTTGATTCACTCATGTAATCCTGTACGAACCCCTCTATAAGTCAACCTACTTAGGACACCTCGGATTGTACACAGTAGGACTCGGATTTTAAATAATTTTCAAATGATTTTTAAAGACTTCTTCGAACATAATAAAGTGTCGTTGGTTTAAGCTTAGTATGCGTCTATCTCAACGTTGCAAGTGAGTCAAAAAGATTTTTAAATATGATTATGGGTAAAGAAAGGCACCTAGCTTTTGGTCAAGGCACACTTCGACATGTGACTACCTAGACCATGGCAATGTCGCATAATACGACATTTACAAGAGAAGTAGCAGGTCACTACTCAAACGTACCTCGCACTAAACGAGTCTGGTTCAAACTATTCATGATCCATGTCACCATGAAAGCATAAAAACGTATGCAAAGCATTATAGCACCAAGCCAATCCCGTAGCTACAATTGGGGGCTTGAGAAAAACACTCTAAAAATGCTCGAAATGACGATTTTATCGCAAATTCTCGACGCTAATGCTATACACATGTCATAAGGGCACAATCCTAAGGTTTGATCATATAAAACGAACCTTAGAATGGCCACAACCCCTCCCAAATTCTAAACACTACTTAGAATACATAAAGTCACCCCCACTAACAAGGGTAACTGAAAATCGCGAGTCACCAAAACTCCGATCAAACTACTGCACATAACGCTCGCCCTACAAGCGCCCGTTACACAGTCTACCTCGTTCCAAAGCAAAAACGAAAGAAAAAAAATCAAGGATAAGAACTGTCAAAATATACTCAGAAATCATTTTCAACGCCCAGAGCTGGGCGCCGATATCTTTAACGCCCCAGCCTGGGCGCTGAATCTTTCTGCTAGCCAAGTTTTGCCCCAAAAAAAAAAGGGGAAGAAACACTTATGAATCCTCGCATCGAACGAAGTAATAAATCCGTGCAAACCAACGCAGAAGATGCTACCCTTGTTCGAACACCTGAACGAGGCATGATGAAGTACTCCAATGCAAAAAATAATAACATCCCAACACCTGGAGGAATGTTCTAAGACACGCCGTTAGGCCACACAAGCCTACGTCGCACCATAATTTCAACCATCCCATGGTACAAGTCTAAAAAAGGAGAGTAAGTCATATTGCACTAATGTAGGCACGACCAAGAGCATGTGTAAAAGAGGCAAAAAACTACTTATCGCCCAAATTCAAAATGCAAGCCACACTACTTCTACATTAAGGATTAAAGGTAGCAAAACATTACCTACCACAGAAGGGATAGCTCGCACCTACACGAGCGGAACCCCAAGGCATCTTTCTCGAAAGAACCTACAAAAATCGTACGCCAAAAGGAAGCATCCCAACATGCATACTTGGGGGCTCCAAGCTACGAAACAACCATAGCAAAATAAAAAAATCTCGAAGCGAATGTTTGAACAATCGAAAGGGTACGATGTTTGAGCCCACTTCATGAATGGGCCTGAACCCTATCAAGCTTCTAAGCAAACTATTCAAAATCAGTCATTGCTCAAAAAAAAAAAATGATTCAAGCAAACTGATTAATGGATCGCACACAACGGCCATTCCATGAACGCTCGTTCGCACATACATATCATCATTCTAAGTATCGAACATTCACGAACGCGTTCAAAAGGAAAAATATACAACAACAAGAGCGGTCAAAGTCTTACGCCTCAAGGTATGTTCCTCGGGCCATATAGACTCGCCCAACTATCGCAATAACTGTACGCCTTAAGAGCAACAGTTCCTTAAAATAATCGCCCCAAAGCGACAAGCACCGTAGTCCACCAATCGACTACGGCTTCTCAAGAAAATCATCACGTTCTAAAAACAAAGAAAAAAACAAAAGAAAAGAGAATACATAGAACTTCCAAGTGAAATAAACGAATGAACAAGAGGCCAACTGTGTCATCAAAAGAGCAGCCCAAACAACACTTTCAACGCCCCACTTGGGCGTTAATTATTTCAACGCCCAGGCCTGGGCGCCGAAAATGAACCTAGGCTCAAAAAAGGCCCTAACTTCTATTGGGCCCTGCCGCATCCATTCGACTCAAAAATTGCCGATTTCCTTACTGAAAGTCGCACCTCACGACTTTGTCAAGAGTAGCACACCACTACAAAGATCGCTCGCACTTACGAGCACGATCCCAAAACACGATCAAAGACATTACAAAATGCGTATCCCCAAGGAACCTCTTTGACAAGAAATGACCGTCAAGCACGAATGCTTGGGGGCTCGAAAGAAAATATATATTTCAAAAAAAAGTATGCAAAGTTAAAACAATATTCCCAGACTACGCTGTATAAAGTCCCGTGTTTGGATAATCTCAAAAGAAAAAGAACCGGTTTACGACCTCAAGACAAAGGTCGCCGTTGATACTTATACATGGTCCCCCAATCAAGGACCCAGGTAGTGGCAAAATTGAGCCGAAAGGACTAGCTCAAAACCACGAAAGAAGATGACTACAAAACAATGGTCTGTCTAAGCACGTTGTCAACCCACATTCAGGTTACAACTAAACCCGAGCATCCCTCGAAAGAATTCGCTCCTGCGAGAATGAATAAGAAAAGAAATTCTCAAAAGAAATCACGATGAACAAAAGCAATTGGAACTTGCCCATCTTCAGCGGGCAAGACCGCGTCACCAACCACGCGAGTTCCAAGTCGAAAAAAAAAAAAACGAATTCAGGGACGTCCACCCTTAGCGGACAGGTTCGCCATCTTTAGCCGGCGGGGTCTGCGTCACTAACCGCGCAGGTCCTTAGTCGATGCAGCGATAAATTTTTTTGGTTTTCCGTTTTTCCCAAAAACGATGTGAGTAGCCTTTGGTTTTCCGTTTTTTCCAAAAACGATGTGAGTAGCCTTTGGTTTTCCGTTTTTCCCAAAAACGATGTGAGTAGCCTTTGGTTTTCCGTTTTTCCCAAAAAAACGATGTGAGTAGCCTTTGGTTTTCCGTTTTTTCCAAAAACGATGTGAGTAGCTTTTGGTTTTCCGTTTTTTCCAAAAAAGAGCGATGTGAGTAGTTATTGGTTTTCCGTTTTTCCAAAAAAAGAGCGATGTGAGTAGTTTTTCCTTTTTTTCCAAAAATTAAAGTATTGGTTTTCCGTTTTTTCCAAAAAGAACGATGTGCTGGATTTTCCTTCGTTTTACGTCCCATAAAAACAAGGGGGTTTTCTCGTTTAGCTAACCCTGAAAATGAGAATCTTTAAAAACATTTTTACCTCGTGATTGGGCTTGGCCAGGCCCAATTACACTTTACAGCTTTGATTTCGAAAACATCTGTAGCTACTCCCAATGATAAAGTGAGGGAGTTTCTACGCACCTTTAGATCCTTCCAATGACAAAGTGAGGAAGTTTTTATACTATCCGTTGACAAATCCCAATGACACGTGAGGGATATGTCGACACTTCAAGTGATGACCCTTAAGTCAAATGTTATCACTCGGGGGCTCGTGAGACCCTCGCAAAACAGGTCACCATGACTTGTGTGGCGCACTCCGTCTAATACTTTGACCATCGTCTTACTCCAAGACTCAGTCAAAGTGGGGGCTAACTGTAGACACCTACTTTTGTCCCCATTCCCGAAAGGGAAAGGTTCGATGATGAAAACATAAATCTCCACTTGACAACGCATCTCCTATAAAATAACGAATCTCAATCACCCTTCTCGTTTCACCCGAAACCTGCTATTTATGGAAACCTGCTAAAAATAGTAACTGCCGTAAAGGTTAGCTTCTAAAAGTGGCAAGTCATAAAAGATAGAAACCTGTCAGAATTAGGTGTTGCACTCCAACATAAATCCTAAATGAGATAGAAAACTGCGAGAATCCTATTCCTAATATGATTCGGAAATAAGAGTTACGTATTAATTAAAATCCTAACGAGCCTAGAGTTCGTAACGGGCCCAGACGCATTCTGTCATGAAATTGATACGCACTAAAAGACTCGATTAAGTCTCAAACACTACGGATTTCAGGAATCCGAATCTGACTAAGAAAACAGCCCAAACATCAATTTCAACGCCCAGCCCTGGGCGCTGAAATTGCATGGGTCCTATTTTCAACGCCCAGAACTGGGCGCCGAAATCTTTGACGCCCAGAGCTGGGCGCTGAAAATACCTGGGACGTGTTTTTTCCTAATTCCTCGAGGATTAGAGTTCTGCAATTCTATCTTTCCACAAACTCTTTTCTATAAATATAGCCCAAGTTCGACGTGAAATCACAACACACAATTCATATTCTGAGTATTGACTCCAACCCTTAGCCTAAGCCTCACGCTGCGAAATTGTTCACGCGTTCTGTCGCAATCGATCCATAAATCGAACAGAACGTATCCTGTCCCATAATTTGAGATTCGTTAAATAAAAAGGAGAAATAGCAAAGTCAAAGTGGTTAGTTTTCTGAGAACCGTGACGCACCTCTCAAGGGTGCGTCGTAATGTGTCCCTTTTCTATGATTTAATTGCTTTCCTCGCCCTTTTTATGAACGGTTAAACTAACTAAATCTGATTGTTCTATCACGCTTAATAAATATAATATTCTTGGGAAATTAAATTATCATACTAGGTCCCTTAATGCTATTTAAATCAGATAATCACGATCGATCTAGTATTATATGTTGCATATTGCTAAAATCAACTCAGATTAGTTTAATAGTTAACGCATGTCCGTTCAATTATTTATGCTGAGCTAGTAAGGATATCCTGCCTCTGGAGTTATCGACGAGCGAGTACTCCTCTCGGTAGTTACAGTCCCCCGAACCCTCAATCTCTACCCTGCGGGTGTATGTTGAGAGATCCCCACACCAGGGATCACAAGGGAACCTACGGCCGTCGTGGTCAAACATAATTGCACTCCCTTTATGTCACGATAACCGGGTTTTGTCAGTTTTTCTCATTGTCGTTAAAACCTGAATGACGACTCCTATATTACTAGTCAATTGGGTGTAAACTCACAGGAAATCCAATTACACTTGATTGAATAAAAAGAATCGTCACACCCACGAGGGACGAGGTCACGCATTAGACTCGTGCTTTTTCGACCCCCTCACAATATTAACATTCAAACATTTACATTCTCAAACGTGAAAAAGGAAAGTGTAACCATTAAATCGGAATGGAGGGAATATAACTTAGCCGATAAGTAAGCTACTTTGTTTCCGTTTCTACGGTGAAACATATAGGAGGAACAACTTCTTGTTATTAGTCCATTTCTCTCCTCATTAATAAGAATATGAGAATGGGTAAGCTGTATTGATGAAGAGTGAAATGAGATAAAGACCATGACAGAAGAGCAGACATCAGCGAGTTGTAAAGGACGTGGAAGTGACTTTAAAGAAGGACTCCATTGGTTTGGGAGCATATGAAGAAACCATGATTGCAAATTGCCTTCTCCAAATTGAACCCTTTGTCTACCTCTATTTGCAATAACTTCTTCATCATGATTATATTATCTTAAATTATTTGACATCGTATTTAATTAAGTAGCTAACCAAAGTTAGCTATATGCCTATATTTCACTCACTTGGAAACTAAATATAGTAACGAGTTAAGCTAATACGGGGTACTCCATATGACAAGTGGACTATATATGAAAATTTTACGCGTACCTTTTTTATTTTTCATATGTATATAGCCTTAAGGAATAAATATTTTTTGATTAATCACGGATAACGGTATTTCCTCGGTGTTTTTCCACTGTAGGAATAGTAAAAAAGGTTTCTTGGAAGTTAAAACATACGCAACTACTCATTCTTACCGAGCCGGTGAAATCATGGTAGTTGCGTATGTTTTAACTTCCAAGAAACGTTCTTTACTACTCCTATCCTGCCATGTTTTTCTAAAAAATGAGATTCGTTACCGTGATTAATCATAAAACCCTTATCCTTTAAGGCTATATACGTATGGAAAACGAATAAAATTTTCATATATAGTCCACTTGTCATATGGAGTATTCCGCATTAGCTTATCTCGCCACTTATATATTATTAAGTGAGATATAGCTAAATTCGATCAACTACTTAATTAAATATGATAGAAAATAATTTAAGATAATATAATAATGATGAAAAACTTAATGCAAATAGGGGTAGACAAAGAGATCAATTTGGAGAAGGCAGTTTGCAATCATGGTTTCTTCATGATACTCCTAAACCAATGGAGTTCTTCTTTAAAGTCATTTCGTTGCCTTTACGCTCGTTGATGGATGATCTTCTGTCATGGTCTCTATCTCATTTCACTCTTCATCAACACAGTTTAACCATTCACATAGTCTTATTAGCGCGGCTCTTATGTCATGGCCTGCAGCTTTTTAATTAATTCCAAGCTATGCATCGTAGGCATACTTGATTCCAAACTTCATTGCAAGGGGGATTAGCTCCCAGAACCATACCCGCTGTCAGGAGGTTAGGATGTCTCCTTTACCATCTCGAACTACGACACCAAACCTATTAGTTGTAGTCTTCATTTGAAGTATGTGGGAGTATTCTCCCACATGGAAGAAATGTGATATGTTGAATATCCTTAAATATACCTTTGTGCTACATATATTGAATATGATATGAGCTTAAGTTATTGGGCCAAGTGGGGCATTGGGCTTGGTGTGTTAGTATTGGGTTGATCATATGGCTATATAATATTAATCAAGACTAACCCTTAGCACGGTTTAATTAAGGATATAATTAGCTTTAATCTTTTGTGGTTATTAATAATTAATATTTAAATTAATTATTATGTTTAATAGGATATTATCAAAAGGAAGTGTAGTTTGGGGGAGTTTGATGAGCCTTTATTTTCTTATCATTTTTATCTAGTTTATGTTCTTATTTCGTCTTTTATTTTGTGATTTTAATTATATTTTTTAGTTTTAGTTTAATTCATAATAATTCTTAGTTTAGATGTTTTTTCTTAGTCTTACTTCTTTTTTTATTCTAATGCAGAAGATTAAGCAGATACGTTTTTCATATTTCTCACAAAAACCAATCTCCAAAGACATGTTCATGAGAATGGATGAATTTGCTGTATTTTATTCATATGATTAGGAAATGTTGGGGGTAGATTAGCTTTGAATCCCATCAGCAAAATAGTGGTGGCTAATATTAACCTAAGTACAGATTAACTCGTCCTAATCTAGTTTCTGTTTTTTTTTTGTTATTGTTATTTTGAAGCATAGTTTCTAACAAAACCGACACATTCTTGGTTGTTTTATTGCTGCATCAATATTTATTCATATACTTTCCTGTGGAGGGGGTTTTCCATTAGTCGTTAAAGGTTTCTTGCTGTATACTTTCAGATCTATAGAATTTACCAACACATATTCTACAACCATTTGGTTGATCTTATCATACATGAAGGCATGGTCTGGATTCCTCTTTTCGCAGATTTTGAGCGCACCACCTTTGTCATGTTACCATCATCACCACCTCCCATGATATGTCTAGGCTACAAGTATCCATAATGTTTTTTCTATTGTTTCAGGATCGTCACTGCATTGTGGACAGGAAATGTCCAGGTCAATCTCACACCTCCCAGCTCCAAAAACATCGATAAGCCACCTTTTACAGCTCTCCAAAATAGTATTTGACATTTGAGGGTACAGTTGATGATACCCATATAGGCCATATTCTCTTCCAAAGTTTCTTTTGCTCAGGCCATCTGATAACGTTCCAGCTTCACTTTATTTTCTTGCCTGTCTTGATGGCATTCACTCCTCACAGAGAAGCGCTCATTCTTAGTCTAATGCCAGGCAATTATTTTTGGAACCTAAAGCAACCGGGAAAACTGGAATCTTGAACCATGGAAGCCCTGGAACCAGGAGTCACACCAAAATTTACCCACTCCCAGTTATCCATCTAATTCCTCTTTTTAGGAGATCCCTTCCTGATGTCGCCGTGTATAATTCTCTTGCGAATACAAGCTTCCCAGAAGGATGCTCTAGGGAAATATTTCCCTTCAAAACTCGAGCTTCCAAAGTCAGGATTTGTAACCAAACTTCATCTTTGTTTGGCGAGTAGGGCTCTGTTGAACGCACTAAGGTCCCTCATACCATGTCCACCTTCTGATATGAACCACCACATTTAGTTCCAACATATCAACACCCCCTGCTGCCCCCACAAAAAATTGCAGCACATAAGTTCATTCTATTCAAAGTCTCTTCCAGGGGCCGGAAGCACTGAATAACTTATGTGGCGATAGCTTGTGCAACAGGTCTGGATAAGGTTTCCCTTCTGGCACGTGAAATATACACCTCTTCCCATCCTTTTAGTCTCGTCCATTTCCGGTGTTCAAGCACCTAGAACACAATATTTTTTTACCTCCCAATATAAGTTGGAAGACCAAGATATTTACTTTTCTCCTCCATGGTCTTAACAGACAACTTCTCTTGACGCGTATACTTTGCATATTTATGCACACATTTCAGCTAAAGGATACTTATGAGTTATGCTGGTTTATTTCTTGACCCGATGTGGCATCATAATCTGAAAGGGTGTCTAGAGTGGTTTATGCTTCACCAGAAGAGGCCCTGGTTAATAGGAGGTTGTCATTTACGAAGAATAAATGTGAAGTTTTGGGTGCCTGTATCCATATCTTGATCCCATGAATGAGCTTCCTCCTCTTCACATTTCTTTCATTCCCAAGAATCCTTTTACACAATAAATAATGAATCGGGTGAAGGTGGATCTCCTTGATGGAGACCCCTGCTAGGCATAAAGATAGTTTTAGGAAATCTACTAAGCAAGATGAGTACTTTCAATCGGTGAAGTTTCACGAGAAACAACTTTTTCATCATCTTCCGTATGAAATTGCACTCCACTCGTTCATACACCTTGATCATATCTAGTTTCAGAGCCTGCATCCTTTCACCCCTTTTTTCGTTCTGATCTTCAAGTCACATTAATACGAGAGAGAGGTAAATCATCTTCATGTTACATTAATCGAGGGACAATTTCTAGAACTGTAACTTTCGTAGGAAGTTGGCGTCGTATTTGTATTTTCATCACGAGTTAAGAGAATATGATAAAAGGTTCTTTTAAAAAAGTTTAAGATAAGGATGAGAATTTTCGGTAGAGATTCTTCACCTGATATAAAGAGGAACAAATTCTTCCATGCAAAATAGAGATTGTTTAGGCAACAAAAGAAAAAGGAAATTGGTATGGACTAATCATTTATATCTTTTAGTAGTTACTATGAGGATTAGAGACTTTATTTTCAAGATAGTGAAAGATAATGATGGTTCTATTCAGTTTAGGAGAGCAATGGAACCACATTTTATAAGTTGTGTAGAAAAGTAATCGGGATGAGTGATGTGAATTAGTGGTTCCTTATAAGTAGAAGACAATTACCCAAAAATAAAGGGTGCTTCAAACTAGTGCGGAGTTTCCTTTCCTTTTCTTGAAATATTGCATTGTGTACCACTGAACATCAGTTAAGCAAATATCTCTTGTTATTTTTTTCCACATAAATGTTAATAAATATGGGAGTTTTTGCTTGGTTATTCCAATATGCTTTACATGCTAAGTTATGTATGAGGTTCTTTCTCATGCCTGACAGATAACAACGGGAAAGAATGACAAGGGACTCAAACTATATGATCCTGGTTATCTCAATACTGCTCCCGTCCGGTCACCGATTTGCTATATTGATGGTGATAAAGGGATCCTTAGGTATAGAGGTTACCTTATTGAGGAGCTGGCTGAGGGTAGTTCGTTCATAGAAGTGGCGTACCTTCTGAGTAAGTATTCTCGAGGTTTTTGTGCATGTCTATGTTACCTATAAAGACTTGTGGTAGGCATGTCTTTGTTTTATAGAAATACCACGAAGTGAAGGCTTTAGGATTTACTGATAAAAAGAATTAATGTTGCCAAGGACTGGTCTGACTTATAATTGTTAGGTTATGATACATATGAATAAACATAAATCATGCGGAAAAACCATAAAGCCAGGAAACATATTATTTACACATAATCATTTAGCATAATTCAGATGCATACACTTTGTAGCGTTCCCTCCCTAGCTGCGCCCGAACCGAACAAGAACAAGTCTTTAGGACTCCAAGTGTCGTCCCTCCGTAGATAGTCCACAGCACGTCCGGATCCGCCTTAAGCTTGACCAACTAGAATCGCCCTTAAGGTACTTAGAATTTTCGGCTATTGTAGGCAATGATGTGACTGAATTTTTGCTCTCAAAAATCACTTTGAATACTTGAATTTTCTCTCTAAATTATGAGCCCTTAACTCATATTTATAGGCCATGGAATAAGTAACCGAATCCTACTAGGATACGAATTAATTAAATTAGAATCCTAGTAGAACTCTTATTTAATTAATTTATCTTTTAGGATTAGGAATTTAATCATTAAACAAATCCTATACTCTTTAGGTTTCGTATGCGAACACAAACTCTACACGAGCATGACTCGCAAGCGTGCAGGCCATGCCCGCGCACAGCCCACAGGGCCGCTCGGCCCACGCGAGCTACAAGCCCACGCAAGCAGCAACAATGCTCGCAGCCCACTGCTCGCAGCTGCGCGCGCTGCCACGGCCTGTTGGGCCTGGCCTTGCGCTGGGCCTGGCGTGGCCTTGGCTGTTCGTGTGGCGCGCTGGCTTGCTGGGCGATGGCCCGGCTTCGTGCTGGGCCTTCGTCTGGAAGGCCTCGTCCGATGCTAATTCGTACGATACGCTTTCGATTAAATTCCCGATTCCGGAATTTATTTCCGATACGAACAATATTTAATATTTTCGATTCCGGAATTAATTTCCGTTTCGAACAAATATTTAATATTTCCGTTTCCGGAATTATTTTCCGATTCCGATAATATTTCCGATTCTTACAATATTTCCGTTTCCGGCAATATTTCCGATTCCGGCAATATTTCCATTTCCGATAATATTTTCCGGTACGTACCATGTTTCCGTTTCCGGCAACATCTACGACTTGGATAATATTTATATTTCCGATACGATCCATATTTCCGTTTCCGGCAATATCATCGTTTCCGGAGTATTCATTTCTTGCCTTTGACGATCTCAGCTCCCATTGGAACCAAGATCCGTCGATTCCGAATATCCATAGATGGAGTATTTAATGCCATTAAATACTTGATCCGTTGACGTACTATTTGTGTGACCCTACGGGTTCAGTCAAGAGTAAGCTGTGCATTAATATAATTAATTCCACTTGAACTGAAGCGGCCTCTAGCTAGGCATTCAGCTCACTTGATCTCACTGAATTTATTAACTTGTTGATTAATACTGAACCGCATTTATTAGACTGATCAAATAAACAGATAATCATAACCTATGATTCATCTGAGCACGACCATGCATTTTATAGTTTCTAGCTCTTCGAGTGGCCTTGTACAACTTTTAAGCATCTCATCCCGATTTATGGGAGGACAATCCAGTCTTGCGATCTTGAGATTAGACTTTGTTTGATAGGTGATTACCTGAGCGTTGCCTTTATAGCCTCCTTTTACGGTGCGGCGATTGGTCAACGTCAAAGTAACCAATTCTCAAACAAGTAATCTCAAATCACTCAGGTATTGAGGATTTAGTGTCTAATAACTTTAATGAAATTTACTTATGACAAATTTTCATCTCTTACAGTAAAGTTTCATAGGTTTGTCCGATACTACTCTTCCCAAAGTAAGTATCTATGCCAATGATTACGACATTGCCATGTCCACACAGTTCAAGAAACAAAACTAATAGTCATCTTGCATTCTATTCGTCTAACGTTTTCTATGCGTCCATCTTTATAGAAAACTCCGACCAGGGACCATTTTCAACTTTTGACATTCAAGTTCACTTGATAGACATTTCTTAGTCACAGGACTGGTCCTGACAGTCTATCTTGAATATATCGTCAAATTGAAGGGACTCATCATTTAATAAACCACAAATTAAATGGAAAATGAATTCTATTCATTTATTGTGAATGATTAACCAATAATGTTTTACAAAGTATTAAACTCTAAAACTTTAAAACATTAAACAAGGACATCAAAGCCATTCTCCAATATGCTTGATTCCCATAGCTGCAATGTGCGAGTTGTGCTTCGCCTGCGGCAGAGGTTTAGTCAATGGATCTGATATGTTGTCATCAGTTCCAATCTTGCTTATCTCGACTTCTTTTCTTTCAACGAACTCTCGTAGAAGGTGAAATCTACGAAGTACATGCTTGACTCTCTGGTGGTGTCTAGGCTCCTTTGCCTGTGCAATAGCTCCGTTATTATCACAATACAGGGCTATTGGTCCTTTAATGGAGGGGACTACACCAAGTTCACCTATGAACTTCCTTAGCCATATAGCTTCCTTTGCTGCTTCATGTGCAGCAATGTACTCAGCTTCAGTTGTAGAATCCACAATGGTGCTTTGCTTAGCACTTTTCCAGCTTACTGCTCCTCCGTTGAGGCAGAAGACAAACCCAGACTGTGATCTGAAATCATCTTTGTCGGTTTGGAAACTTGCGTCCGTATAGCCTTTAACAATTAATTCATCATCTCCACCATAGACCAGGAAGTCATCTTTGTGCCTTTTCAGGTACTTCAGAATATTCTTGGCAGCAGTCCAATGTGCCTCTCCTGGGTCTGACTGGTATCTGCTCGTAGCACTGAGTGCGTACGCAACATCCGGGCGTGTACATATCATAGCAAACATTATTGAACCAATCAATGATGCATATGGAATCTCATTCATTCGTCTACGCTCATCAAGTGTTTTTGGGCACTTAGGTTTGCTTAGAGTCATTCCATGAGACATGGGTAGGTAGCCTCGCTTGGAGTCTGCCATCTTGAACCTTTCAAGCACCTTATTGATATAAGTACTTTGACTGAGTCCAATCATCTTCTTAGATCTATCTCTGTAAATCTTGATGCCCAGTATGTACTGTGCTTCTCCTAGATCCTTCATCGAAAAACATTTCCCAAGCCAAATCTTGACAGAGTTCAACATAGGAATGTCATTTCCGATAAGTAATATGTCATCGACATATAATACTAGAAAAGGAATTTTGCTCCCACTGACCTTCTTGTATACACAAGATTCGTCTGCGTTCTTGATGAAACCAAAGTCACTGACTGCTTCATCAAAACGTATATTCCAGCTCCTTGATGCTTGCTTCAATCCGTAGATTGATTTCTTAAGCTTGCATACCTTTTTAGCATTCTTTGGATCCTCAAAAACCTCAGGCTGTGTCATAAGCACAGTTTCTGTTAAAACGTCGTTTAAGAAAGCGGTTTTGACATCCATCTACCATATTTTGTAATCGTAATATGCAGCGATTGCTAACATTATCCGAATAGACTTTAGCATTGCAACTGGTGAAAAGGTTTCATCGTAATCCACACCGTGGACTTGCCTGTAACCTTTTGCAACCAATCTAGCTTTGAAAGTTTCCCATCCTTGTCCTTTTTCAGTTTGAAAACCCATTTGCTTCCTATGGCTTGGTAGCCATCTGGAAAATTGACCAAATCCCAAACTTGGTTTTCAGACATGGAGTCTAATTCAGATTGCATGGCTTCTTGCCATTGCTTGGAGCTAGGGCTCGTCATAGCTTGTTTGTAAGTCGCAGGTTCATCACTTTCAAGTAATAAAACGTCATAGCTCTCGTTCGTCAAAATACCTAAGTACCTTTCCGGTTGAGATCTATATCTATGCGATCTACGCGGGGTTACATTTCTAGATGGTCCTTGATTCTCACCAGATACTTCTAAATATCTCTGAGTTTCATCCTGAATGTCATCTTGAGCATTCTCTAGAGTTTGTTGTTCGACTCGAATTTCTTCGAGGTCTACTTTTCTCCCACTTGTCATTTTGGAAATGTGATTCTTTTCCAAAAAGATACCATCTCGAGCAACAAACACCTTGTTCTCAGATGTATTGTAGAAGTAATACCTCTTTGTTTCCTTTGGATAGCCCACAAAGATACATTTGTCAGATTTTGGATGAAGTTTGTCTGAAATTAATCGTTTGACGTATACTTCACATCCCCAAATCTTAAGAAAAGACACTTTTGGAGGCTTTCCAAACCATAACTCATATGGAGTCTTTTCAACAGCTTTAGACGGAGCTCTATTTATAGTGAGTGCGGCTGTATTTAGTGCATGTCCCCGAAATTCTATTGGAAGTTCGGCCTGACCCATCATTGATCTAACCATGTCTAGCAAGGTTCTGTTCCTCCGTTCCGACACACCATTCCATTGTGGTGTTCCAGGAGGAGTCAATTCTGATAGAATTCCACATTCTTTCAGATGGTCATCAAATTCATAGCTCAGATATTCACCGCCTCTATCAGACCGCAGTGCCTTAATCTTCTTGCCTAATTGATTCTCTACTTCACTCTGAAATTCCTTGAATTTGTCAAAGGATTCAGACTTATGCTTCATTAGGTAGACATAACCATATCTACTGAAGTCATCAGTGAAAGTGATAAAGTAGCTGAAACCACCCCTAGCATTTGTACTCATTGGTCCACATACATCTGTATGGATTAAACCCAATAGTTCAGTTGCTCTTTCTCCAACTTTAGAGAAAGGTTGCTTTGTCATTTTGCCAAGTAAACATGATTCTCACTTACCATAATCCTCTAAGTCAAATGGTTCTAGAATTCCTTCCTTTTGAAGTCTTTCCATGCGTTTCAAGTTAATATGGCCTAATCGACAATGCCACAGATAGGTGAGATCTGAATCATCCTTTTTGGCCTTTTTGGTATTTATGTTATAAACTTGTTTGTCGTGATCTAATAAATAAAGTCCATTGACTAATCTAGCAGATCCATAAAACATCTTTTTAAAATAAAACGAACAACTATTGTCTTTTATTAAAAAGGAAAATCCCTTAGCATCTAAGCAAGAAACAGAAATGATGTTTTTAGTAAGACTTGGAACATGGAAACACTCTTCCAGTTCCAAAACTAGCCCAAAGGGCAACGACAAATAATAAGTTCCTACAGCTAATGCAGCAATCCGTGCTCCATTTCCCACTCGTAGGTCGACTTCACCCTTGCTTAACTTTCTACTTCTTCTTAGTCCCTGTGAATTGGAACATAAGTGTGAGCCACAACCAGTATCTAATACCCAAGAAGTTGAATTAACAAGTGTACAGTCTATAACGAAAATACCTGAAGATGGAACGACTGTTCCGTTCTTCTGATCTTCCTTTAGCTTCAAGCAATCTCTCTTCTAATGCCCCTTCTTCTTGCAATAGAAGCATTCGGATTCAGAAGTGGGTTGACTGACCTTCCTCTTTTCAGACTTGGCGCCAGTTTTCTTAGTTGGGCTGGCCTTCTTGCCACCTTTCTTAGCATTCCTCTTCTTTCCAGATTTCTTGAACTTGCCCCCACGCACCATAAGCACATCTTGCTTATCAATTTTGAGCGTCTTTTCAGCGGTCTTCAGCATACCGTGAAGCTCAGTGAGCGTTTTTTCCAGACTATTCATACTGTAGTTTAGCTTGAACTGATCATACCCGTTATGAAGAGAATGGAGGATGGTGTCTACAGCCATTGCCTGAGAGAACTGCTGATCCAGCCGACTCATATTCTCAATGAGTCCAATCATTTTGAGAACATGTGGACTTACGGGCTCGCCTTTCTTAAGCTTGGTCTCAAGAATTTTCCTATGAGTCTCGAATCTTTCGACCCGAGCCAGATCTTGGAACATGTTCTTTAACTCACTGATGATCGTGAAAGCATCTCAGTTGATCAACGTTTTCTGTAGATCTGCACTCATGGTTGCAAGCATTAGACATTTCACATCCTTGTTGGCATCAATCCAACGATTGAGGGTGTAATCCCCCGTAAATTTATAAATTTTGTTAATATATTTTAACGTATATATTTATATTTAAATAGAATTTATGAATTTTAGTAATAAATATATAATTAACGCATATTTATTTTATTTTATTTACGTTTTAAATAAATATTATAACGATTTATGAAATTAAAAATAATTTTAGAATTTTATGTTGAAAAGAATCTGAATTACGAAAACACATTGGAATTTGGAAAATAAGCCTAATCGATTTTGGATTCAAACGTAAAAGTTCAATCCTAATTCTAGCCCAATTGGCAAAGACCCAAAATACTTTACTCTTTTCCTTCTCTTTCAATTCACGTAAAAGAAAAAAAAAAGAAAAAAAAAAAGAAGAAGAAACACCCAAACCTTTCTCTCTCATCATTCACGTGAACCAGAAAACCCTCATACCCTCCTCCTCACGCTTCTTCCCCTTGCTGCAACCACCGTACCTCTCAGCCGCCACCACCGCCGGCAGCTTTCTCCCTCCGTCGTCTGCAGCCTTACCGCCGGTAATTCCTCTTCTCCTTCTCTCTCTTTCGTTCTCCTAAACTCTTTGATTTCAGTTTCTTGCACACCAATTAATCGGTGTTGCTTTATTTTTGTTTTCGATCAGCCGCCGCACCACCGCAGCGTCGCCGCCCAGCCTCCATCGCTGCACCGCCGCGTTCTTCACCACACCAACGCCCTCCTTGTTCTCCTTCCTTCTCGCCGGAACTCCCCTTCGATCTTCCTATCCTGCATGCACGAGTCAGTCGCAGCCACCACCGTTGCGCCACCAGCTTTGCCGTGCCTGTCAGCCGCCGATTGCCGCTGCCGTCGTCTCTGACCGCCGGCCAGCCACCCCTTTTGTCTCTCTTTTTGGTTATTTATTAAACCCTAAACTAATTAATGAATTTAATTAAGTATTAATAATTTAAATCATGTTCTTGGATTTAAATTATATGTTTTTATGATCTAACTAGAATTTTCTGGTTTACATATTATGTTTAAATAATGAATTTAATAACGTTTTAATAATTTGAATTACGTTTCTTGAATTTAAATTATAAGATTTATGATTTAATTGTGAATTTCAGAATTTTAGGTTTTGCATAATTAAATTATTAATTTCCAGATTATGTAATTGAAATGAAATAATGATTTTAATTATTAAAGTATGAAATTTAAAGGTTTATAATGATTTAAATCATGATAGGATGATTATGAATTATAAAAGTTATGATTTTTATGATTTTAAGCATATTAATTATGGTTTGGTGAAGTTTTAAACTATTTTATATTGCTGGAATTTTAAAAGGGGATGCTTTATTGAAGTTTATGACAATTGGTGATCATTAGTGTTGTAATCACTGTGCTAGGAGGTTTAGTAACTAAGTGTTGTCATTGGGGAATGTTCTAATTATGTTTAGGAAGCGTTTGAAGCACCCTAATGTTGCCAAAAATTCAGTGTGAGTTGATATGAATCTATATTGGTTGTTTTTAGGTGGAGAATTCTTTGTAGGCGACCCTTGAGATTGTTAGTAGCCTATCAATTTGTTTACACAAGGTACGTACATACCTGTGTGCTTGGAATGTGTGCTAATTGTTGAAACCATGTTGAAATTGTTGATGAACTTGGTTATGTTGGGATTGTTGATGAACTTGGTTATGTTGATATTGTTGATGAACTTGGTCAGGTTGAAATTGCATGTTTAATATTGTTGGATGGACATATTGAACCTATATTGCATTATGAGAATTATAACATGTTATTATGGATGATTGATGCAAACATGTTTGATTGGGAACACTAGATTACTTTGTATATATTGATTCAGATTGGTTGATTGTTGTTCCCTTTTAGCTTTTCACTACTTTATGAGGGTCGAGGACCTTGTTAAGTAAGTTGAAACCTTATACCCATATAGAGGGGTTGATCAGTATTAAAGGAAAGGTTGGATTTAATTGGAATGAGTCTTGTTTGATACCTTTGTGATCACTTACTTAATTCCAAGATAAAAACAGTTGTGAATAAATGTGGATTGTATGCGTTATGTGATTGTTGAGTCATAAGAGGGTTTCAATTTGTAAATCATGTAAAGTGAAACTGAGTAGCAATAGCTTTAGACTGTGCACGTCTAAAGTGACGGACAAACAGGAGTTGGGGTTCATGGTGGTAGCCCATGGCCTTTATCTCGGACTGGATTGATCACCGTGTCCTATTTTTATTCAAACTTTCCTCGATATCGCAGGTCACTGAGGTTACGGAGTCGCGCCCGTACCTCGTCTTCCTTAGTGAAGCCTCTAGCTAGAAAACTCGGTCCATTGCCTATTCCAATTAAAATAATATGATTGTTATAAAAGTCTAGTCCAGTCTAGCCTAGTCTAGTTAAGTATGGTCGTGAAATTATCATGTTTTGTCTGCCCTTATTTATGTTTATTAGTATCATGATAGGATGGTTCGTCGGACATTGTCATGTTAGGATCATTATTGCTTTTAGTATGTAGTACTCAGCTTTGCTGATTACGTGCTTTGTTTGTGTGTGTTTATCATGGCTATGCCTTATTGATCATGTGATGACCCATCTTTGGTGAGCAGTCTTTAAGGATCAATAAGCGTTGCCCATCTACAGGTTTGAAGATGATGCATCATTGGGATCGGGATTAGAGAGATTGTAGTTAGATTTTCTCTGTTAAGTGATTTGGTTTGTTAATTTGGATTTGAAATTTTCGTACTATTCGTATTTCCTTATTTCTGTTAATTGGCTTTTGGACTTATTATGTAATCGATTATTTATAAACCTAAAAGTCAGTTTTCTGTTTTCCGCTGCAAAATTCTGAATAAGCCGTTACGTTTTTACACGGGCGATAATACTTTGATAATTCTCTTAGTTATATTTATAAAAGGTTATTTTAGAAAAAGGGAATTGTCGGGGTGTTACAAAGTGGTATTTTAGAGCTATAGGTTTTATTGATTTTTCGTGTCTACTTTTTAAATTTTTAGGCGCCTAAACTAGCTATTTTTCTAAAACGAATTTCCTAGAATTGAACTTCTACTTATTATATCATTCAAAAATGCGTACTTTTTTTTGGGGGACCAAAATCATTTTATTTTGTTTGAAAGTATATTAATATTTCTTATTTAAGTTCGAAATTAACTTACTTATTCGAAACTTTTCGTTTATGTGAATTAAGTACGTTTTTCTTTATTTTCGAAATTAAATTAAATATATTCGAAAAAAATAAAATAAAAATCTTATTCCTTAAGTATATTTATTCGTTTAATATTTATTCGTTTAATAAATATTTATTCGTTTATTATTTATTCGTTTAATAAAAATTTCTTATTAATTATTCGTTTAAAAAAAATAATAATAAAATTTCTTTATTTTATTTATTCGTTTATTATTAATTCGTTTAATAAACTTTTTTCTTACTAATCGTTCTTGTTTTATTCTTTAAATTCTTCAATGTTTGACCTATTATAATTTATTATGAGAGATGGGTAATATAGGAAAGGGCATATAGGATAGAATTATATGTGCATTAGTAGTTAATTGCTAGCATAAGAAGTTAATTGCTATGTGCATGTGTTAAATGTTTAAGTGTTGCATGTAAATGTGCATAGAAATTGTTTGATTCCACCAAACTTATTGTTTTATTGAATTCTGATTATGCTTTGGTTGGGAAATCGTTAGTAAGATCTTAAGTTGTTTGTTTCATGAATAAAACGCTTCTTTCCAAGTACACCAACATAGGATCCGTTGAGAAGATCGACGATTACTGAGGATCTAGATTTCACTTCACAAATTTCCAAGGAAAGAACAGATAGACAAGATGCCTTAAACATTTGAAGTTGTAATAGTTAGTTTGTTCTTAAATGTTTTGGAAGTAGCAAAGCTACAACAGTTTAAAGTTAAAGCAGTAGGAGTTTGAGTTATTCTTTATTCTTTTCAAGGATGTATTAAACCTTTATAGAATTAGCAATAAAAGTTAAAGTATTCGTTTCCAATGTGAGAATTCCATAATTCGCCCAACAATAGTTTATGTTTATGTCATAGAACCTTTATTTTATTTTAGGACAAATATAGTGTTATGGTTTAGGAAGTGTTATCAACATTTTTTCTTTCGAGGAGTAAAAGTTAGATTATGGATTTTTTGGTATTTACTACCTTCAAAATACACCACTTTTGTATTTACTACCTTATGAAAATTTTATTTTAAATTACTACCTTAAAGTTTCATTTTTTTTGTATTCACTACCATTTTACAGTTTTCTCATTTTAAAATTGAGATATCTCTTTCGTTTCTTAATCATTTTAAGTGATTCAAAACCCATTCTTCTTATTTATGTGTAAGGATTCCATAGGGATCTTTCATTTAACATTTTGTAAAAGGTAAAATAAATTAATATTATTTGTAAAATATTAAACTACTTATGAATTATGAAATAATTTTTTTTTGAAATGACGTTCTCAATGAATTCCCTATAGAAAAAGGAAAATAATGAACTTTGAATCACTTTAAACGATTAAGAAATGAAAGAGATATCTTAATTTTAAAATGAGAAAACTATAAAGTGGTAGTAAATAAATAAAAATTGGAAGTTTAAGGTAGTAATTTAAAATAAAAATTTCATAAGGTAGTAAATACAAAAGTGGTGTATTTTAAAGGTAGTAAATACCAAAATTTCCTTAGATTATTGATAATCCAAATGATCCAGAGTTTATTTTGGGCACGCGAATGGGAATATTATTACTTATTTGTTGTGATTGAATTTCCATTAATTGATTTTCAAATTGTGTGTCTTTGATGGAGATATTTTTTTCATGAATGAGTGACGAGGATTAATCTAATATTGTTGTACTTTCTTGAATAAGTGTTTGTTGAGGTGATCTCTATGATCAAATCAAATATTTCCTCCGTAGGGAATGAACTATAAGTCATGTACCGAACCTAAGGTAGAGTCATAAATTTCAGGCCGCGTACTGGAATGGAAAACAACCACAGTGAGTTAGCTGCTGCTTTTCGCAAAAACTGAAGCAGGAAAGAACTGAGTGTCCTGATTCTGCTAGGGACATGTTTGAAAGGTTAGTCAAAGTTAAGCTATCATACTTTAAGGGGCAAGCTGACCCTACCTTCCTAGGGAACTGAGTTTGTGAGTTTGAGAAATTTTTTGGGGCTGTGAACTGTCTTGAGAACATGAGAGTGGGTCAAGTTGTACTGTAGTTGAAAGATGAAGCTGATTTATGGTGGAAAAGAAAATAGAGCTAGGCTTAGCGATGTTGAGGGATTCAATTAGAATTCAATTGTTACTGCCTTAAGGGGAAAGTTTTACCCTACCTTTTACGAAAAAGCAAAAAGCTTAGGAATTCATAAACCTTAGTATGGGAAGCATGACCATCGCTGAATATTATAGCAAATTTATAGCGCTATCGAGGTTTGCACCTGAGGTTGTAGCCACTAAGGAACTAAAGGCTCAGAGGTTTGAGCAAGGTTTGACTGATGAGATTCAATTAGTATTAGATGGGGAAACCTTTACATCTTTGGATATTGTGGATGGGAAAGCTGCTCATATTTATGGTTTGCAGTCTAGAAGGGACAAGAAAAATATTGTTGTTGGGGAGAAAAGAAAAGAGTTTAATGCCAGGAAACCAAAGGAATTTCAAGAGGAATATGAATGAGAATAGGAATGGAAATGGAAGTGGAAATTTTCGTGGAGGAAACAGTCAGGGGCACAACAATAGGAGTCAATCCGAGAGAGTGTATCACTGCAAGAGGTGCAACAATAACCACCCTGATATGACTGTAAAGGAAAATTGGTGAATTGCCACTACTGTCAGAAAAGGGGCATAGAGAGTTTGAGTGCTTCACTAAGCACAGGAGGGAGCAGAATGGTAGTGAGAGTGGTAACCAAGGGAAACCAGGGTTTAACCAATCCGGAAATCGGAGTTCGAAGCCTATAGGGTCGCAGAATAACCTAGGGAACCACAGTAAGTCTGCTAATTAGAATAACAACCATAACAAGGCCCCGGGTAAACTGTTTGTGATAAGTCGAATTGAAGCTGAACGACCCGCTGACTTAGTTTCTGTTACTTTTCCTATTAACTTTGTGCTAGTTGAAACGTTGTTTGATTTGGAAGTAACTTATTATTTTGTTTCATCATCTGTTGTTAAGAGTCTGAATTTAGTAGATTTTGAGGTGATTGATTTACCTTTTAGTACCTACTGGTGTAACCTTAAGGTGTACCAAGTTGTTTAAGAACTTGCCTTTGAAGATAAAAGATTGCGTTTTCCTTCTGATTTGATAAAAGTTTAATCCTAGATGTAATTCTGGGGATGGATTGGCTAAGTTTGTACAAGGCTAAGATAGACTGTGAAATACAGAAAGTAAGTTTAAGGAACCATATTGGAAGGTTGACCTCATGTGGATGTTTTGAGAAGTCCAAGAATCTTTAGTGATTTCTGTAATGCAAGTGAGGAAATTGATGAATAGGGAGTGTGAATTACTTTTCGGTAGTGTGTTAGAGGTGAGTAAAGAAGTTGGAGTGAAAATCGAGGATGTTGCCATTGTGAGTGGATTCATTATTGTGTTTCCGAGTGAAATTGCAAGTATGTTACCTGTTAGAGCCTTCGAGTTTACTATAGACTAAGTTCCTGGAATGACACCTATATCCAAAGCACCATATAGAATGACACCTCATAAAATGAGCGAATTAAGACACAATTGCAAGAGTTGTTTCGTTAAGGGGTATATTAGGCCTAGTGCATCACCGTGGGGAGCTCCTGTGTTGTTTATTAAGGAGAAAAATAAGAGTATGGAATTATGCATCGATTTTAGGGAACTAAACACCATCAAGAACAAGTATCCTTTGCCTAGGATAGATGACATATTAGATCAATTGAATTGGGCAAGTGTGTTCTCGAAGACTGATTTGTGTTTGAAGTATCACCAATTCAGGATGGCTGATTAGGGCCTAAGACCTCATTAGGATTCGTTATTGAAATTATGGGTTTAGAGTAATGTCTCTTGAGTTAACCGATGCACCTGCCATAATTATGGATTTGATGAATAAGATTTTCCACGAATTCCGAATTAAGTTCTTATTATGTTATTGATGATATCCTGATTTATTCAAGGAATGAGAAAGAGCATGACAAACACTTGGGAATTATATTGGAGACGCTTAGAAAGAATATATTTTATGTGAATGAAGTATATGAATCTTGAAGTCATGTGTGTATAAGTAACATCGACGGAAAAGTGAGGGACTAAATTGATTGAAAACTATGTTACGTGAGGGAATAAATTTAAGAGAAGATTCGAGTGGTCCAGGATCGTTAGATATCATTGGGCGTCTTGAAAAGATGAAAAGAAATATATGAATTGGTGAAAGAGCTAGGAGTTGTGCCCAAAAGTTATACATCCATTAAAGGCATAATGAGGTTTGGTAAAAAGAAAAGGTTGACCAGAAGGAGTCTCTGTAGATCCTGCTAAGATTAGAGAGGTGAGTGAGTGACCTATTCCAAGAACGTGTCCGGTATCTAAAGTTTTCTAGGCCTAGATGACTATTATAGGAGGTTGTGAAAGACTTTTCGAAGAGAGCAAAACCATTGACCAACTTGTTGAAAGAGGAATCGAAATTCGAGTGGAGTGAGAAATGTGAGAAAGCTTTCTAGATTTTAAAAGAGCGTTTGACCTCTGCACCTGTTGTCGCGTCAATTGAACTTTATGAAACCAATTACCCTACCCATGACATAGAGCTAGCTGGTATTGTGTTCGCTTTGAAGATTTGGAAACATTACCTTTATATGAAAACATGTTAGATCCTTATCGACCATAAAAGTTTGAAATTTTAGCAAAAAGGGTCCAGTTGAATCTTGGGGACAACATTGAAAATGATACTGCTTTCCACTCTGCAACTGATTGTCAGCCTGAGAACACTAACCAAACCATGGGAGATATGTTAAGAGCATGTACTATTGACTTTAAAGAGAAGTTGGGAGATCAGTTAGATTTGATTGAATTTTCATTCATCAATAGTTACCATGCGAGCATTACGATGTCACATTTTGAGGAAATGCATGGAAAGAAGTGTAGAAGTCCACTTGTTGGAATGATTTTCGTGAAAATGTTGTATTGGGAACATAATTAGTTGAAGGAAAATTATCCAAAGTTATTCCCTGAGATGAGTTACGAGGGCGTAACTCGTTTTCTTTAAGGGGGGTAGAATGCTATAGAAATTCACATTTTTTACCTGTTTTTATGGTGATTTTATGCAATTTATGCCCATTTTTATAACTTATACATGTTGATGTAAAGAAAATAGATTCTCCGCATAAGAAAAGGGTGTTCATAAGTAACACAAACAACTTTGAGTTGGAAAAAGAGTGCACATAGGTGGCACAAGCACTCCTCTAGTGAAAATAAGTTAGAATCTTTTGGGAAATTGTGGGAATTTTCGTGTCAAGTTTCGGGATGAAACTTCTTTTAAGAGGGGTAGATTGTAATCCCCCGTAAATTTATAAATTTTGTTAATATATTTTAATTAAGTATTAATAATTTAAATCGGTGTTGATCGGTGTTGATTTCAGTTTCTTGCACACCGCAGCGTCGCCGCCCAGCCTCCATCGCTGCGCCGCCGCGTTCTTCACCACACCAACGCCCTCCTTGTTCTCCTTCCTGCTCGCCGGAACTCCCCTTCGATCTTCCTATCCCGCATGCACGAGTCATTCGCAACCACCACCGCTGCGCCACCAGCTTTGTCGTGCCTGTCAGCCGCCGACTGCCGCTGCCGTCGTCTCTGACCGCCGGCCAGCCACCCCTTTTGTCTCTCTTTTGGTTATTTCTTAAACCCTAAACTAATTAATGAATTTAATTAAGTATTAATAATTTAAATCTTGTTCTTGGATTTAAATTATATGTTTTTATGATCTAACTAGAATTTTCAGGTTTACATATTATGTTTAAATAATGAATTTAATAACGTTTTAATAATTTGAATTACGTTTCTTGAATTTAAATTATAAGCTTTATGATTTAATTGTGAATTTCAGAATTTTAGGTTTTGCATAATTAAATTATTAATTTCCAGATTATGTAATTGAAATGAAATAATGATTTTAATTATTAAAGTATGAAATTTATAGGTTTTTAATGATTTAAATCATGATAGGATGATTATGAATTATAAAAGTTATGATTTTTATGACTTTAAGCATATTAATTATGGTTTGGTGAAGTTTTAAACTATTTAATATTGCTGGAATTTTAAAAGGGGATGCTTTATTGAAGTTTATGACAATTGGTGATCATTAGTGTTGTAATCACTGTGCTAGGAGGTTTAGTAACTAAGTGTTGTCATTGGGGAATGTTCTAATTATGTTTAGGAAGCGTTTGAAGCACCCTAATGTTGCCAAAAATTCAGTGTGAGTTGATATGAATCTATATTGGTTGTTTTTAGGTGGAGAATTCTTTGTAGGCGACCCTTAAGATTGTTAGTAGCCTATCAATTTGTTTACACAAGGTACGTACATACCTGTGTGCTTGGAATGTGTGCTAATTGTTGAAACCATGTTGAAATTGTTGATGAACTTGGTTATGTTGGGATTGTTGATGAACTTGGTTATGTTGATATTGTTGATGAACTTGGTCAGGTTGAAAATGCATGTTTAATACTGTTGGATGGACATATTGAACCTATATTGCATTATGAGAATTATAACATGTTAGTATGGATGATTGATGCAAACATGTTTGAATGGGAACACTAGATTACTTTGT
The DNA here is from genome assembly GCF_020520425.1 of Spinacia oleracea. Classification (NCBI taxonomy): domain Eukaryota; kingdom Viridiplantae; phylum Streptophyta; class Magnoliopsida; order Caryophyllales; family Amaranthaceae; genus Spinacia; species Spinacia oleracea. Next base: position 51,409,674 of record NC_079491.1, on the reverse strand, counting down.
ATATATTGATTCAGATTGGTTGATTGTTGTTCCCTTTTAGCTTTTCACTACTTTATGAGGGCTGAGGACCTTGTTAAGTAAGTTGAAACCTTATACCCATATAGAGGGGTTGATCAGTATTAAAGGAAAGGTTGGATTTAATTGGAATGAGTCTTGTTTGATACCTTTGTGATCACTTACTTAATTCCAAGATAAAAACAGTTGTGAATAAATGTGGATTGTATGCGTTATGTGATTGTTGAGTTATAACAGGGTTTCAATTTGTAAATCATGTAAAGTGAAACTCAGTAGCAATAGCTTTAGACTGTGCACGTCTAAAGTGACGGACAAACAGGAGTTGGGGTTCATGGTGGTAGCCCATGGCCTTTATCTCGGACTGGATTGATCACTGTGTCCTATTTTTATTCAAACGTTCCTCGATATCGCGGGTCACTGAGGTTACGGAGTCGCGCCTGTTGTAGACACCTACTTTTGTCCCCATTCCCGAAAGGGAAGGTTCGATGATAAGAACATAAATCTCCACTTGACAACGCATCTCCTATAAAATAACGAATCTCAATTCCCCTTCTCATTTCACCCGAAACCTGCTATTTATGGAAACCTGCTAAAAATGGTAAACTGCCGTAAAGGGTAGTTGCTAAAAGTAGTAAGAATAAAAAGATAGAAACCTGTCAGAATTAGGTGTTGCACTCCAACATAAACCCTAAATGAGATAGAGATTACGAGAGAATCCTATTCCTAATATGATTCGAAAATAAGAGTCACGTATTAATTAAAATCCTAGCGAGCCTAGAGTTCGTAACGGGCCCAGACGCATTTCGTCACAAGGTTAATACGCACCAAATAACTCGGATTAAGTCTCTTAATGGACTCCGTACTCTAGAGTCCAATCTGACAAAGAATTCTGCCCAGACCCTATTTTCAACGCCCAGCCCTGGGCGCCGAAATCTTTGGCGCCCAGAGCTGGGCGCCGAAAATGCCTGGGACGGATTCTTTTCCTCATCCGTTTCGTATTCAAATTCCTGAAAATCTATCTTTCTACGCCACTCTTTCCTATAAATAGACCCCTAACTTCGACGTGAAAAAAGAACAACACACAATTATTATATTCTGAGTATTGACTCTAAACCGCTAAGCCTAAGCCTCACGCTGCAAAACTGATCACGCATTCTGTCGCAATCGATCCATAAATCGAACAGAACGTATCCCGTCCCATAATTTGAGATTCGTTAAATAAAAGGAGAATTAGCAAAGTCAAAGTGGTTAGTTTTCTGAGAACCGTGACGCACCTCTCAAGGGTGCGTCGTAATGTGTCCCTTTTCCATGGTTTAATTGTTTTCCTCGACCTTTTATGAACTGTTAAACTAACTAAAATCTGATTGTTCGATCACGCTTAATAAATATGATATTTTTGGGAAATTGGATTATCATGCTAGGTCCCTTAAAACAATCTAAATCAGATAATCGCGTTCGATCTAGTACTATATGTTGCATATTGATAAAATCAACTCAGATTAGTTTAATAGTTAACGCATGTCCCTTCAATTATTTATGCTGAGCTAGTAAGGATATCCTGCCTCTGTAGTTATCGAAGAGCGAGTACTCCTCTCGGTAGTTACAGTCCCCCGAACCCTCAATCTCTACCCTGCGGGTGTACGTTGAGCGATCCCCACAACCAGGGATCACAAGGGAACCTACGGCCGTCGTGGTCAAACATAATTGCACTCCCTTTATGTCACGATAACCGGGTTTTGTCAGTTTTTCTCATTGTCGTTAAAAACTGAATGGCGACTCCTATATTACTAGTCAATTGGGTGTAAACTCACAGGAAATCCAATTACACTTGATTTGACAAAAAGAAGCGTCACACCCACGATGGACGAGGTCACGCATTAGCCTCGTGCTTTTTCGACCCCCTCACAGTGGTGACTCCACTGGGGATAGTGAAGGAAATACTCGTGCTTGTAGGTAATCAAAATAGCTGAAGGGAGAAACGATCCTACCCCGCGTTTATTTCCCAATCAAGTTGGGACGACCTGAAAATCAGCATATTAATGTGAACGGACAGAACCGCATAACGAATCTTGGCTCCCTTGGTGTTTCATCTTGGGAGTTGGGACTAAGGATACCCATCGCCAACCGGGGGGTGCATACGCTTCGAATGTTGTCCACTCGGCACTTTCGCTAGTAGTACACCCGTCCCAAACCCAATCGCTCGCTCATTAGGTCCCTCTCGCCTGCATGCCCCCTTGGCTTGCACTTGCGGGTTGGCCTCTTGAGCGAAATTCGTTTGCTGAAGACACTACCTCGACCGGGGCATGTGTTGGATCTATGATAGAAGCGGTACCAAGCCAGGCGCAAATAACTACCCATAGAAGCCTATCATAAACTACATGACATATTATTATTGCCTCACGATGGAATGGTAGTTATGTGTAGCGAAATATATGATTGTGTGTGACAAACTATCCTAGAAAAACCAACAACCCTAAAAACTGCCCAAACATTCATAAATCAATTCGCCAAAGAGTTATACCGAAATACGTGTTCCGCAAACCCGAACGATCGCCACAAAAATAAGCAACGCTCGGGATGGCCTGTAACGAATCCCACAAAGGCAAGACAACGCGTAAAGGACGTTATTAGGCAAGCACGCAAAATCGAAGTCGCATAGACAAAATTAGACGCAAACAGAAAACGAGAACCTGCCAGGGACGCATTTTCAACGCCCCTGGCTGGGCGCCGAAATTTCTCACGCCCTCCCCTGGGCGCTGAAGTTGCTGCCTGGCCTTTTGGTCAGGCACAGCAGCCTCGGTGCCCACGCATGAAGAAAATACGTAGGAAAAAAAAAAACTTTTCGTGAAATTTTTTTTTTGCTACGAGGGCGTAAGAAAAAGCACTCGATTTCAAAAGCGACTCATAAAAACAAATAACTCTTTGTGTCGTTCTTAGGCCTCCTACGACGACGATGTTCGGCACCAAAACCGAGCATGCTAATTAAAATAACCTTGAATGTCACATGGGCAAAGTATTAAAAAAAAATGATGTTCGAATAAAGTTTTCAAAGTAAAAATAATGTTAAAATAAAAAAAAATCCGAGTCTAGACTAGGTTATGCCAAAGTACAATCTAAATCCTAAGTCTTAGTTGTCTTATCCATAGAATCGGTCCTAATGCTTGGTGTCGTTCTGCAAGTTAAAAGGTTAAACCATATTGAGTCTCCCTTTCTAACATTTAAATCAATAAGCACCCATATGTAATTGTCATCCCTTGCTAAGAATCCACGGCCTCAATATATTGTAGTATTTGCAAAATGGAAACAGTCACATTCTGAAAATCATTCCCTCATAGTCGCACAACCCCCAAAGTGAACCTAAGGTGTCAATACCATTAGCAAAAAATTAATGGCCTCAAGGCTTATGATCACATTGGGTCACGACTTTCGTAGTCCTCTCGAGCCACTCGCTCCTTTAAATACTCCTAAGTACGGACTAAAAGATTTTCCATGAATACAACATGACCAACCATGAAAATACCCAAATCGGCATACCATAAGGCTACCATTGGGGTAAGGCAATACACACTAAGAAGGAAGCCGCACTAATGATTCTAGTCTTGCAAAAATAAAAATTCGATCTCCCCAACTAACTACCTTGCCAACATTAAGCAAAATGGCGCATGACAAATGAACACCCAAGGGTTAAAATCTAAAGTGTCAACCAACAAAAGTTATGGTCCAATTAGCCTAAGTCTGAGAGTCGCTTGGTCAAGTATTATAGGCTTACGCCACGTCATCATTTTGAGTCTAGGCCACCTCCTTGTATTCATACACGGGTTATAATCAGAAAGATTAATGAAAGTTCGAGTCTAAATCACAACTTCCAATTAAATCCCAGAAACTGAAGTCTGAAAATAAACAAAAAAAAAATATTTTCGATGTAATTCTTTCGTTAAATTTCAATAAGGTAAAAACAACATTTTGAATCTACGCTATTTGCATATTTTAAGAAACGACTAAATACGCTTGCAAAGTAAGACAATTTAAAGGTCCACCCTAGGCCTACTAAAGCTAAAGGTCCACCCTAGGCCTACCAAAGTTAAAGGTCCACTATAGGCCTACCAAACGAGGCTCACTCAGTCTCGCCTCGTGACTCAAAGACCACAACCATCTACCTCTTAGCCCAAATAAAATTTTTTGAAGGATTTATGTTGGGGGGAAATCCCAAGCAAAAAAGCAAAAAATAGAAAGAGAAGAAAGCGAAAAGAGCGAGCCATGAAATACGTAGCCCGTACCTCCCAAAGTGCGAAATTTACCCAAGTAAACAAAGGAAAAGAATTGAGTCAACCAATCCAAATCATAAAATTCTACGATGTCTACCCTTTCCAATCCTTATGCTCTTAGACGCCTTCGCTCTAGGGTCCCTGTTCAGCTCATTTAACCCATCCATTTTCTCATTGTCATAACCCAAGAAACCATTACTTCAACTCTTGTTTCTGAACTTGTTATCAACTGCAAACCACGTACGGCCATTGACACGTGCGTCATACCCATTATTTCCAAAGCCCAAACCTGTTCTTACACCACCATTGGCATAATGACCATATAACTTGTGTGGATACATCCTGTTAATATACCCTTGAGCCGTCCCTATGCTACTCATTGGCCTTGATTGATGTAAACTCGTGACACTAGCCTGAGGCCGTAAAATATGAATCCTAGCAGATGTAATCCTTATGCTTGACCAATACCTATACAAATTACCCTATCTCATTCAACCCATCTTTCAAGCCGTCTTGAGTCACAAATAAAAAAAACAAATGAAAAATACAAAAAAGAAATAAATAATAAAAAAGGAACTTTGCAAAGCGCCTCTAAAGTTAGTCTAAAAAGAAAAAGGAGCATTTAGCGCACCAAAAAGATCCGCCCAGAAATCATTTTCAGCACCCACAGCTGGGCGCCGAAATCTTTAACGCCCCAGCCTGGGCGCTGAATCTCTCTGCTTGCCAAATTTTGTCAAGAAGTGCTCGTCATTTTATCCGCACCTACACGGAAAAATAACGAACACTTGGAGGGGTACAGCACGTATTCAGATATACGTACCACCAAAAAATACATGTACTTAAATAAAACAAAATTTTGGCTTACGGCAAAGCAGCAGATTAAAATAATAATGAACTTCACTTATTTCACCCTATTTCAAACATTACGATTCCACTCGAACGTACTTGTTTAAAATCGGCATTCTAAGAAACCATTTTCTAGGCTAAGAACTACGCAAGACCTGATTCCAAATTAAATCTATTTAAGGCGGATACGTAGGCAATCCATGATTCGGTCCAACCAATATTAAAGCCTATAGAAAAACAAGAATAAAAATAGAAGTCCCTTATCGAAATTTAATTACTTGTAATCCAAGTCGAAAGAAAAATTGAAAGCACGAAGAAGAATCCAAGTCATCAAGATGCCAAAATGAGCACACATCGAAAAATAATAAGGGCCCGTACCCTTGCCAGAAGGAGCACTCACACTCCTAGGCACTTAGCCAAGACTCAAAAAGATCGCTTTGCCTCAATTGAATGGGGGCTAGCGCAAGCGTCCATGACCTCTAAAGTACTCGACTTGACCCTCCCTAAAGAAAAGTGACTCACTTAAAGACCTTCTTTCACCACTAGACACAGTCATAATCGCCAACAAGTAGTAAAGGCAGTAAAGCTTGCAATAAAGAGGATTATTCTACGGCATCGCCCCATCGTTCCTTCGAACTCAGGGCACCCGTTCATGGTAATTCAAATGCTTGCGAATCCCCTTTGGAAAAATCAGACATTGTCAATAGGACTTGGCACTTAACCAAGGCTCACCTACCCAGACATATGACACGGGCATCTAAAATCGAAATCTGAAACATCATTGATGGGAAGACATAACAGCAACTGGGGGCTAAAAAAATTGAAATGAAAGAGCTAGGGAAAGAACTAAGTATACCTTGACCTTTTCTGCAGACATACACCAAGTAAATCTAAGTCAATTTGAAAACGGTTTATATTCCCGCAATTCTGGAAAAGATGGCCTTAAAAGCCTAAAGCATATGCCAAACGGGCACAAGTAATATCTTGACACCTGCACCCTGGCTTCCAGCAAATCCTTAGACAGCATTCCAAAAATTGTAACAGTATTTTGATTCACTCATATAATCCTGTACGAACCCTTCTATAAGTTAACTTACTTAGGACACCTCGGATTGTACACAGTAGGATTCGGATTTTAAATAATTTCCAAATAATTTTCAAAGACTTCTTCGAACATAATAAAGAGTCGTTGGTTTAATCTAAGTATGCGTTTATCCCGATGTTGCAAGTGAGTCAAAAAGATTTCTAAATATGATTATGGGTAAAGAAAGTCACCTAACTTTTGGTCAAGGCACACTTCCACATGTTACTACCTTGACCATGGCGATGTCGCATAATACGACATTTACAAGAGAAGTAGCAGGTCACTACTCGAACGTACCTCGCACTAAACGAGTCTGGTTCAAACTATTCATGATCCATGTCACCATGAATGCATAAAGACGTATGCAAAGCATTATAGCACCAAGCCAATCCCGTAGCTACAATTGGGGGCTTGAGAAAAACACTCTAAAAATGCTCGAAATAACGATTTCATCGCAAATTCTCGACGCTAATGCTATACATACGTCATAGGGGCTCAAGCCTAAACTTTAATCGTGTAAAACGAACCTTAGAATGGCTACAACCCCTCCCAAATTCTAAAGCACTACTTAGAATATATAAAGTCACCCCAATAACAAGGGTAACTGAAAATCGCGAGTCACCAAAACTCCGATCAAACTACTGCACATAACGCTCGCCCTACAAGCGCCTGTTACACAGTCTACCTCGTTCCAAAGCAAAAGCAAAAGAAAAAAAAATCAAGGATAAGAATTGTCAAAATATACCCAGAAATCAATTTCAACGGCCAGAGCTGGGCACTGATATCTTTAATGCCCCAACCTGGGCGCTGAATCTTTCTGCTAGCCAAGTTTTGCCCAAATATAAAAATAAGAAAGAAACGCCTATGAATCCTCGCATCGAACGAAGTAATAAGCCGTGCAAACCCACACAGAAGGTGCGACACTTGTTTGAGCACCTGAACGAGGCGTGATGAAGTACTCCAATGCAAAAAATAATAATAGTATCCCAACACCTGGAGGAATGTTCTAAGACACGCCGTTAGGCCACACAAGCCTACGTCGCACCATAAGTTCAACCATCCCACAGTACAAGTCCAAAAAAGAGTAAGGCATATTGCACTAATGTAGGCACGACCAAAGAGCATGTGTAAAAGAGGCAAAGACTACTTATCGCCAAAATTCAAAATGCAAGCCGCACGACTTCTACATTAAGGATTAAAGGTAGCAAAATATTACCTACCACGAAAGGGATAGCTCGCACCTACACGAGCGGAACCCCAAGGCATCTTTCTCAAAAAAAAACCTACAAAATCGTACGCCAAAAGGAAGCATCCCAACATGCATACTTGGGGGCTCCAAGCTACGAAACGACCATAGCAAAATAAAAAAAAATCTCGAAGCAAATGTTTGAACAATCGAAAGGGCACGATGTTTGAGCCCACTTCATGAATGGGCCTGAACCCTATCAAGCTTCTAAGCAAACTATTCAAAATCAGTCATTGCTCAAAAAAAAAATGAAGCAAGCAAACTGATTAATGGAACCGCACACAACGGCCATTCTATGAACGCTCGTTCGCACATACATATCATCATTCTAAGTATCGAACATTCACGAACGCGTTCAAAAGGAAAAATATACAACAACAAGAGCGGTCAAAGTCTTACGCCTCAAGGTATGTTCCTCTGGCCATATAGACTCGCCCAACTATCGCAATAACTGTACGCCTTAAGAGCCACAGTTCCTTAAAATAATCACCCCAAAGCGACAAGCACCGTAGTCCACCAATCGGCTACGGCTTCTCAAGAAAATCATCACGTTCTAAAAACAAAGAAAAAACAAAGGAGAAGAGAATACGTAGAATTTCCAAGTAAAAAAGAGGCCAACTGTGTCATCAAAAGACCAGCCCAAACAACATTTTCAACGCCCAACCTAGGGCGTGAATTATTTCAACGCCCAGGACTGGGCGCCGATAATGAACCCAGGCTCAAAAAAAGGCCCCTGACTTCTACAGGGCCCTGTCATATTCATTCGACTTGAAAATTGCCGATTTCTTTACTGAAAGTCGCACCTCACGGCTTTGTTAAGAGTAGCACACCACTACAAGAGTCGCTCGCACTTACGAGCACAATGCCAAACACGATTAAGGGCATTACAAAATGCGTATCCCCAAAGGAACCTCTTTGACAAGAAATGACCGTCAAGCATGAGTGCTTGGGGGCTCAAAAGAAAATATATATTTCAAAAGAGAGTATGCAAAGTTAAAACAATATTCCCAGACTACGCTGTACGAAGTCCCGTGTTTGGATAATCTCTAAAAATAAAACCGGATTAGGACCTCCAGACAAAGATCGTCGTTGATACTTATACATAGTCCCCTAATCAAGGACCCAGGTAATGGAAAAATTGAGCCATAAAGACTAGCTCAAAACCATGAAAGAAGATGACCACAAGACAATGGTCCGTCTAACCACGTTGTCAACCCACATTCAGGTTGCAACTAAATCCGAGCATCCCTCGAAAGAATTCGCTCTTACAAGAATGAATAAAAAGAAATTCTCAAAAGAAATCACGATGAACAAAAGAAATAGGGACTTGCCCATCTCAATCGGGCAAGATCGCGCCACTTACCTCGTGATTGGGCTTGGCCAGGCCCAATTACACTTTATAGCTTTGATTTCGAAAACATCTGTAGCTACTCCCAATGACAAAGTGAGGGACTTTTTGCGCACCATTAGATCCTTCCAATGACAAAGTGAGGAAGTTTCTATACTATCCGTTGACAAATCCCAATGACACGTGAGGGATATGTCGACACTTCAAGTGATGACCCTTAAGTCAAATGTTATCACTCGGGGGCTCGTGAGACCCTCGCCAAAACAGGTCACCATGACTTGTGTGACGCACTCCGTCTAATACTTTGACCATCTTCTTACTCCAAGACTCAGTCAAAGTGGGGGCTAACTGTAGACACCTACTTTTGTCCCCATTCCCGAAAGGGAAGGTTCGATGATGAGAACATAAATCTCCACTTGAAAACTCATCTCCTATAAAATAACGAATCTCAATTCCCCTTCTCATTTCACCCGAAACCTGCTATTTATGGAAACCTGCTAAAAATGGTAAACTGCCGTAAAGGGTAGTTGCTAAAAGTAGTAAGAATAAAAAGATAGAAACCTGTCAGAATTAGGTGTTGCACTCCAACATAAACCCTAAATGAGATAGAGATTACGAGAGAATCCTATTCCTAATATGATTCGAAAATAAGAGTCACGTATTAATTAAAATCCTAGCGAGCCTAGAGTTCATAACGGGCCCAGACGCATTCCGTCACAAGGTTAATACGCACCAAATAACTCGGATTAAGTCTCTTAATGGACTCCGTACTCTAGAGTCCAATCTGACAAAGAATTCTGCCCAGACCCTATTTTCAACGCCCAGCCCTTGGCGCCGAAATCGCTCTGGGCGCTGAAAATACCTGGGACGGATTCTTTTCCTCATCCGTTTCGTATTCAAATTCCTGAAAATCTATCTTTCTACGCCACTCTTTCCTATAAATAGACCCCTAAGTTCGACGTGAAAAAATAACAACACACAATTATTATATTCTGAGTATTGACTCTAAACCCCTAAGCCTAAGCCACACGCTGCAAAACTGATCACGCGTTCTGTCGCAATCGATCCATAAATCGAACAGAACGTATCCCGTCTCATAATTTGAGATTCGTTAAATAAAAGGAGAAATAGCAAAGTCAAAGTGGTTAGTTTTCTGAGAACCGTGACGCACCTCACAAGGGTGCGTCGTAATGTGTCCCTTTTCCATGGTTTAATTGCTTTCCTCGCCCTTTTATGAACGGTTAAACTAACTAAAATCTGATTGTTCGATCACGCTTAATAAATATGATATTTTTGGGAAATTGGATTATCAGGCTAGGTCCCTTAAAACAATCTAAATCAGATAATCGCGTTCGATCTAGTACTATATGTTGCATATTGATAAAATCAACTCAGATTAGTTTAATAGTTAACGCATGTCCCTTCAATTATTTATGCTGAGCTAGTAAGGATATCCTGCCTCTGGAGTTATCGAAGAGCGAATACTCCTCTCGGTAGTTACAGTCCCCCGAACCCTCAATCTCTACCCTGCGGGTGTACGTTGAGCGATCTCCACCACCAGGGATCACAAGGGAACCTACGGCCGTCGTGGTCAAACATAATTGCACTCCCTTTATGTCACGATAACCGGGTTTTGTCAGTTTTTCTCACTGTCGTTAAAAACTGAATGGCGACTCCTATATTACTAGTCAATTGGGTGTAAACTCACAGGAAATCCAATTACACTCCATTTGACAAAAAGAAGCGTCACACCCACGAGGGACGAGGTCACGCATTCGCCTCGTGCTTTTTCGACCCCCTCAAACCTGTACCTCGTCTTCCTTATTGAAGCCTCTAGCTAGAATACTCGGTCCATTGCCTATTCCAATTAAAATAATATTATTGTTATAAAAGTCTAGTCCAGTCTAGCCTAGTCTAGTTAAGTATGGTCGCCAAATTATCATGTTTTGTCTGCCCTTATTTATGTTTATTAGTATCATGATAGGATGGTTCGTCTGATATTGTCATGTTAGGATCATTATTGCTTTTAGTATGTAGTACTCAGCTTTGCTGATTACGTGCTTTGTTTATGTGTGTTGATCATGGCTATGCCTTATTGATCATGTGATGACCCATCTTTGGTGAGCAGTCTCTAAGGATCAATAAGCGTTGCTCATCTATAGGTTTGAAGATGATGCATCATTGGGATCGGGATTAGAGAGCTTGTAGTTAGATTTGCTTTGTTAAGTGATTTGGTTTGTTAATTTGGATTTGAAATTGTCGTACTATTAGTATTTCCTTATTTCCGTTAATTGGCTTTTGGACTTATTATGTAATCGATTATTTATAAACCTAAAAGTTAGTTTTCTGTTTTCCGCTGCAAAATTCTGAATAAGCCGTTACGTTTTTACACGGGCGATAATACTTTGATAATTCTCTATAGTTATATTTATAAAAGGTTATTTTAGAAAAAGGGAATTGTCGGGGTGTTACAGAGGGCTGCCTGAGTGACCCCTTCGCCTGCGGCTTCGGGCATCGCCTCTTCCAGGACATACTCCTTTTCTTCCTGCATAAGAACTATTTGCAAGTTCCTTTGCCAGTCAAGGAAGTTTTTCCCGCTCAACTTCTCCTTTTCGAGAATTGATCGAATGTTGAATGAGTTGTTGTTTGCCATAATTTAAACTACAATTGAAAAAGAATAAACAAATAAATAATCATTAACAGTTTCTCTTAATAAACTTAAATTCTAGCATACATGCATAATTCAATGTTTATTAAGCTTTATATTCAAGTTATGTGTTCCGGCAGGTGTGAATAAAATGATTCCAAGATCCTAAAAACCATTGAAGAATTAAGCACATTATGTATTTAGACTCAATTCTAAAATCTTTTAGGTAACCAAAAGCCTTTTGCTAATAGTCTAGAAACTACTCTTGGTTGATAGGTACGTCTAAGAACTTATTAGGTAAACCTATCGGTTTTGCCACGACATAAAAGGACTCCTTACTTATATCGTTGAGTTTCACCAAAACTGACATGTACTCACAATTATTTGTGTACCTTACCCCTTTAGTATCGATAATTAACACCTCGCTATGGCGGAAAACTATTACTAAGATCGATGAAAAAAGGATATCCAAGTAAGTGTTATTTTGGCATGGCACCTTTTAACTCAATTTTTTTAAGTTTGGAACTTAAGGCTCTTACTATGTTGGTTAGATTTTAAGTGAACTAAAATCCTTAATCATGCATATTTAAGACATATTTAAAAGCAATCTCATGCATAAGCTACAATCTCATGCATATTTAAGACATATTTAAAAGCAATAAATAACTTAAAGCATGCATAAGATAAATGTGATCTAGTATGGCCCGACTTCATCTTGAAGCTTCAACTTCAAAGTCCGTCTTGAAAATCTCCGTGGGAGGTGCCATTTTCTTCAAATGGGATAAGCTATAATTAAACTAATTACAACTATTTGATGGTACGCAGACCATATTTGAATTAAAAAAAACAAATTTGGTGCTTTAGACCAATTACATTCAAATTAATGGTACGCGGACCATATTTTCTATCCTATTTGGGCCATACTAGTCACTTCATAACCTGCAAAACAGTACATATACAATATATACCATTCATCCATTCATTATCATGAATGGCCCACATAATTGGTTAGTTAAAACACATTGTATGCATCACATAAATATTTGCAGCAATTAATTAAGGGCACCAATAATCTACCAATTATTCAGTCCTTATTAATTCTAATCAAGTTGTTTAACCTTAAAGGATTTGTAGACCTAATCAAGAGTTTATGACTACAAATGCTCCACTTAAACCAATAACTTTATATGCTTTATTAATTTTAAACATAAAAATGTATTTCTAGTCTAACCGGAAACATACAAGTTTAATTAAAATTTAAAGCTCATATAAAATTATAATCGAATCCATTAATTTAATTTATTTCAGTTGAATTAAACGAATTTAAATTAATTCAAGGTTTAATTTTAGTAAAATAATTAGTATAAATTAAAATTTATAATAATTATAATAATCAAAATTAAAATCCAAGAAAACAATTTAAATTATTAATTTTAAAATTAAGGAAATTTTGGTATTTACTACCTTTAAAATACACCACTTTTGTATTTACTACCTTATGAAATTTTTATTTTAAATTACTACCTTAAACTTTCAGATTTTTTTTATTTACTACCACTTTATAGTTTTCTCATTTTAAAATTAAGTTATCTCTTTCGTTTCTTAATCGTTTAAAGTGATTCGAAGTTCATTATTTTCCTTTTTCTATAGGGATTTCATTGAGAACGTCATTTCAAAAAAATTCGTTTGATAATTCATAAATATTTTAAACTTTTAAAAATAATATTTAATTTGTTTAAACTTTTACGAAATGTTAAAAGGTAAGATCCCTATGGAATCCTTACATATAAATGAGAAGAATGAGCTTTGAATCACTTAAAATGATTAAGAAACGAAAGAGATATCTCAATTTTAAAATGAGAAAACTGTAAAATGGTAGTGAATACAAAAACTGAAAAATTATTTCCGAACTGAAAAATTCAAATTAAAATTTAAAACGAACCAATCGGGTCAAGACAAGGCCATGGGCTTGCGCCCATACCTCGTCAAGTCCAACAAGCAACAAACCCCTTGTCACTTGATTGATCGTACACGCAAAGCCCAAGCAACAACGCACCAATGCGTCAGGCCCAGCGAGCCACGCTTGCGCGCAGCCCACTCGCCCAACGCCTTGGCGCGCTGCTGGGCAACGCTCGCTGGACAGGCCAGCCAACACTGCCCGCGTGCACGTTGTGCTGCGCTTGTCGCTGCCTTGGCTACTTCCTTGGCGTGCTGCTGAGCGAGGCCGCGCATGTGTGGCGCATCATCCATCGCTGCCCACGCGTGCTTGCCTTGCTTGCTGCACTTGCTCGCCCGTTGCCCCATCGCCCACACGTGTAGCACACACCCCTTAGGCGCATAGCCTTGTGCATGCCACACTCGTTGCTCGCTGCATTCGTACCGCACGGGCGACGAGCTCCCTTGCTCGTCGTCTCGTGCCCGCACTATACAACACCCCTTAAGGGTAACACGTAGCTTCCATTGCTTTGTGCGTGCAACATTCATGAGCGTTTTGATAAAAATTTAAAATTTTTAATTTAAAATTAATGACAAATTAATTAAACATATTAATTTCATAATTTTAGGGCGAAAATCGAAAATTTATTAATCAATTAATTTCCGATTAACATGGATTCAAATCTAGGTCATAAAAATTAAAAATTTAACATAAATTATCAATTTTTATGGTGGATTTTAATCATGGATACCTAATTAAATTATTAATTAATTATGAAAAACAAATCCATTCTAAAATATTCGAATTTCAACAAATTAATCATAATTACAAATTAGGTTGTATAATTAACAAGTCTAGGCATTCATAATTGTTAAACATATACAGAAGATCAATCAAAAACTCAAGATTTATCAACAAGAATCGCAAATACTTAATTTAACATCTTAACTTTACAAACTTTTGCGTTCGAAAAACTAAAACCTCCGAAAAGTCATACTTAGGCTTCGAATTTGGGAATTCTGGGTTCGGCCGGAAAATACTATTTTTGTCAAAATTTTAGAATGCCATTTACATGCGGAATTGACACATAAATCACTTGATTTGGATGAGTAACGAAGAAACTGCCGAAAAACTGCGTACATATAATTAAATAAACGCAATTTGCAATTAATTACGAAAATTAATCACCCCTTTAATTCTTTGCAAATTTGTAAAATTTAACCATGTTCATGCAATTTAGATTATGAAAATAATAAGAGGCTCGTGATACCACTGTTAGGTTATGATACATATGAATAAACATAAATCATGCGGAAAAACCATAAAGCCAGGAAACATGTTATTTACACATAATCATTTAGCATAATTCAGATGCATACACTTTGTAGCGTGCCCTCCCTAGCTGCGCCCGAACCGAACAAGAACAAGTCTTTAGGACTCCAAGTGTCGTCCCTCCGTAGATAGTCCACAACACGTCCGGATCCGCCTTAAGCTTGACCAACTAGAATCGCCCTTAAGGTACTTAGAATTTTCGGCTATTGTAGGCAATGATGTGACTGAATTTTTGCTCTCAAAAATCACTTTGAATACTTGAATTGTCTCTCTAAATTATGAGCCCTTAACTCATATTTATAGGCCATGGAATAAGTAATCGAATCCTACTAGGATACGAATTAATTAAATTAGAATCCTAGTAGAACTCTTATTTAATTAATTTATCTTTTAGGATTAGGAATTTAATCATTAAACAAATCCTATACTCTTTAGGTTTCGTATGTGAACACAAACTCTACACGAGCTTGACCCGCAAGCGTGCAGGCCATGCCCGCGCACAGCCCACACGGCCGCTCGGCCCACACGAGCTACAAGCCCACACGAGCAGCAACAATGCTCGCAGCTGCGCGCGCTGCCACGGCCTGCTGGGCCTGGCATGGCCTTGGCTGTTCGTGTGGCGCGCTGGCTTGCTGGGCGATGGCCCGGCCTCATGCTGGGCCTTCGTCTGGCAGGCCTCGTCCGATGCTAATTCGTACGATAAGCTTCCGATTAAATTCCCGATTCCGGAATTTATTTCCGATACGAACAATATTTAATATTTTCGATTCCGGAATTAATTTCTGTTTCGAACAAATATTTAATATTTCCGTTTCCGGAATTATTTTCCGATTCCGATAATATTTCCGATTCTGACAATATTTCCGTTTCCGGCAATATTTCTGATTCCGGCAATATTTCCATTTCCGTTAATATTTTCCGATACGTATCATGTTTCCGTTTCCGGCAACATCTACGACTTGGATAATATTTATATTTCCGATACGATCCATATTTCCGTTTCCGGCAATATCATCGTTTCCGGAGTATTCATTTCTTGCCTTTGACGATCTCAGCTCCCACTGGAACCAAGATCCGTCGATTCCGAATATCCATAGATGGAGTATTTAATGCCATTAAATACTTGATCGGTTTACGTACTATTTGTGTGACCCTACGGGTTCAGTCAAGAGTAAGCTGTGGATTAATATAATTAATTCCACTTGAACTGAAGCGGCCTCTAGCTAGGCATTCAGCTCACTTGATCTCACTGAATTTATTAACTTGTTGATTAATACTGAACCGCATTTATAAGACTTATTATATGCATACTTGGACCAAGGGCATTATTTCCTTCAATAATGACCAGGGATCTGTTTGATTCTGTTGTTGGCTGAGTCGGAAAATTTGCTAATTATAAAACAACTTGTTTTCTGAAAATGGAAGTGAGGGTTAGAGTAGGCATCATTGATTTCAACAAACCACTGAAATCAGGTACATACCTTGATCAGAAGCTTCCATCCACAGGGGAGTTGCTAGTTCATGTTTAGATTACGAAGTCAAAGAATTCAAATCATAATGGTTTTACAATCTATGAGATTCATTGTTATAACTTGATTTGAAAAATTACCTTGAGCCGAAACAGGATGAAACATACAGTAATGGGGTTGCTGGAGTGGTTATAAATAAAATGATCCATTGACTTTCATGTTCTTCATGTACTGTTTAGATTACTTTATTTCTGCTTTTCTTGTTAAATTGTTTTAAAAGATATTTCATTTCATTTTGCAGTGTATGGAAATCTACCCTCAAAAAGTCAGTTGGCCGATTGGGAATTCACTGTGTCCCAACATTCAGCTCTTCCGCAGGGCACATTGGTGGGTCTTTGAACTTCTTAGTCTACACATAAAAAAATTTCTTTGCACCCTGTCCATTTATTAGATCTTGTTGAAATTGTAACCAACTAACAAGGATAATATTATGAGTTGATGAAAGATATGGATTATATTCTGAAAGAAATTTTATGTTTTTGTTTGTAGGATATCATACAGGCAATGCCTCATGATGCACACCCAATGGGTGTTCTTGTCAGTGCAATGAGTGCTCTGTCTGTCTTTCACCCTGATGTTAATCCTGCTTTGAGAGTGAGTAAATATTTTCATGAGATACACACTATACACGCTTTATATCTTGTCCTATAAGTCTGTAACCTATTTAACAAAGAAGCATGTTACCTCAGCTCTATCATCCCAACTATGTAATGTTCCCTGGTGTTCTAATCTATGCACTTTGGCTTGTTGTTAAACGATGTAGTTCATTATGTATTGAAATTAGATATTTATTTACTGTTTGGTGTTGCCTGGGTGAAAGAGATGTGTCACATGTAACCAAATTGTCTTATTGCAAAAGAATCTAGGAAAATAGGTGCATTTAATGCAAGACAACTAGAGGCCCTTCAATTTCGACGGGAATTGGAAGTTTTGTTGTTGAATAGAGACAAGGTGAGGAGTCGTTGTTGATGGCGTGAATTCAAACTTCATAGGATTTTTAAAAAAATAGTCACCTTAAAAGCTGTGATTTGACTATGTTGGGCCTTCCCCAACCTGCACCTCCAGTATATGATCAGGCCTCAGGGCCAAGCCTGACTCTGTAATGATTTTGGGTCACTCAAAGAAGAATGCGTGTAATTTAGTGGAATAAATAGAGAAAGAATAGACGAAATAAGATAGAAGAAAGTAGAGCAAGAAGTAGATAGAAACTGTAAATAGAGGGTTAGGAATTGATGAGCATTGGAGAGGCTCACTTCTCGTCCGAGTAAAGAATTACAACACACTTTTTTCATACCGCATACATGCACCTACCCTCCCCTTTTATTGCTACGCTACTGATTACTGAACCACTTCCTAACAAATCCAGAGTTCCTGACACTTGCTGCCTGCTCATATTCCATCTAACTGTCTTGCATCATCTTTCCTGATTTTCCCTTTGCGCTCTCATAAGTCATCAACTTAGGGTTGTTAGGCTGATTCATTATAGACTCCCAACTCATTTAGCCCCCCCCCCCAACACACACACAATCATAATCATGGTTATCTGGTGCAATTATATCATCTGTATTCTTTACTTCTTTTCCAGGCCTTTTTGGTTATGATGAGGGATTCAAATCATTTAGGTTTATATGTGATAGGTGTATTTTCCGTCGTTGAATAGAAAACAATCTAATCAAACAAAATTTATAAAACACCTTAACTATCGGCTATATTGACTATAGCGGCAAGCATAGGGATCGTCCCATAGGAATGGATATGTTTGACTATTCAATCTATGCGTTCACAAGCTAGTTCGGAAGGAATTCGAGTTTTTGAATTAAACTAAGTAAAGCTAGAAAAGCAAACAAATAAAGAAGTTCTAGAGATTTCGGGAATCGGCTATGGAAATCGAATCAAAGGAAGCACAAGGTCAAGACATTCATGAATATGCAACGACATAGCAAATAGGGGAATGAAAACTAATGACGAACCCGCCACCTCTCGGATAGGGAACGCTAAGCGTCTAACCCACGGAAGAGCTTTCGCCTAATTCTAGATTAAACTAACTAGCATATAATAGGAACTATCATTCACTTGCACAAATTAGGCTCACAATGTCTTGCCAAACCTAATCATACATTCCAATCTAATCCAATCGAATAGCATTCGCGACTACTACTCAATTAGTCATGGAAATCCTATCACTAAATCACATTTAATCACAACATCAATCATAAATTTCCCCAAAACTTCTCCAAATTCAATCCCAAAGCTTCATCCCTAACCTCTAGACTAAACTACTCAATTAGCATGATTAACATCAACATTAAACTAACATCAATCCTAATCATGAATCTAATTGCAACAATGAAGCTATTTGAAACAATAAAATTCAAAAAATTCAAACCACAAAAATTGGGGAAAAATCAAGCAAATTCAAAATGTCAAACTAATTCTAGAATTTAAGCATTAAATCTAAGCAAGAACAAAATTAACTAAGCAATTAAAGAATTGAAGAACAAAATCAAAAGAGGAATTAGAATTATACCTTGAAATGAAGAAATTGCATCAAATTTTGAAGAACAAATGAAGAACAAAACTCAAAGCAAAAAGAAAAAGAAATCTGAAAATAATGATTGAATTCACTAAGAATTGAAGAATTTGAAGCAATGAATCCTAATCCTAATCACTAATCTAAGCCCTAAACTAATTCTAGAGAGAGAATTATAAGCTAAGCCTAAAATCTTAAAATTAGAAGTGAATTACGTAAAACTAACTATAATTACAAATGCTGCGATTTACATTTTTATAGTAGCAGCCCCGCAGCCGTGTTTAGTCGCACAAGGGGTATGTTTGGTCGCACAAAATATGTGCGGTCGAACAAAGAAGCACATTCGGTCGCACACCAAATTCAGGCCATTCTGTCTTGACACTCGCTCGCACAACAGCTCATGTTTGCTCGCACATCCTTGCTCGATCGCACAACAATTCATGTGCGACCGAACAGAACTGCAGAGCTGTTCTGCGCTATTTTGCGTGTCGTTCTGCTGTGCTGGTCTGCTGCGATATTCTGCTTGAGCTGTAGCTGCTGTTCTTGCCTTGATAACCCTCCTTAGTTGCTGTTGTAAAGGCATTTAAAAGCTCGAGGAATTTGGTGAGCAACAGCAAGGATTAAACAATCAACAACCAAGGGAAGAGCTGTGTGCATAGCTGCTGTTTAGCTTGTGTGCTGGCTGTGTTAGCTCGTGGCTGTGCTGTGATAGCATGCTGCAGTGATGCTTGCTACATGGCTGTTGTGAGTATTGCTGTGCCGTACTTGCTGCAAGGTAAGGATCATGGCACTCAAGGGGAGCATAAGGCTGCTGCAGTGGCAGCTCGTGCATTGTTGTGAGTGCACAGCTATGGCTGTTCAGTTCGTGCATTTGACTGCTATACTGCCTGGTCTGTGCTCTTGCTGCACTGCTTGTGACAGTGCTGAAAGGCGGGCTGTCATTCGTGCACTTGGTAGGCAGTCTAAGTAGATTGTTTCACCTAGCAAAATCAATGAAAATCGTAGAGCATTTATTAATAATCGAAAATCAAAATATTAATTCGTTTAACAATTTTACAAATCGTAAAACATATAACTCGTCGACAAGCATAATGACACGTTATTAACACGTTAATACTCAAGACGAACCTTACGCAACGAGAATGCGCACAAAAGGCATATTTAGAGCAAAAACGACTAAAATATGCGCAAGACGAGAAAATGTAACGATAAATGCAAAAATGCAACAAAACGAACTAAAAACGATAAAACTAACAAAAAATAATAATAAAATGCTAATAAAATGAACTAAAATCCTAAGCTAAGAGCGACATAAATGTCGCTCATTAAACGCCCCCAAGCTAACCCTTTGCTTGTCCTCAAGCAAAGCTAGAATGAGAAACGGGGAGGAGAATGAGCTTAATTATTAAAAAACAAAATTACGAAAATAAGAACTACAAGAATGCACACTAACTCACTTTCGTAGGAATCACGGTTGCATTTAAGCGCATGCAACAAGCTCTTTGAACCCCACAATCGCTCATGAGGGCGAGTGAGATCTCGGAAGGGTTTCCAAAGAGAAACACCCATAAATCTTCCAAAAATTTGAATCAAGGCAAGATCTAAAAATGAAAAAGATAGGAAAAGAAAATATAAGAGGAAAAGAAAAGAAAAATAGAAAATGAAACTACAAAACTCAAGATAAGGGCCTTTATTATGGAACGAGCACTAAAGAATCCTAATATTACTAACTAAATAGACGAATGCACGCTAACTAATGTCCTAGATCGAGTGAAAGATTCAAATGCCAAGCAAAGTGAACTAAGGGCAAGCACTTATCAATTCCCCTTCAACCGAGCATACCACGTCAAATCTCTAGATCCTATCCACCCTTGAGAATAGCGTCTCGAGACACCGCGAAGGCGCCGGAAAAACAAGATTAGGCTACCCGACATCTTAGCATGACAATCCCATTCCCTAAACTTGACCAAATCCTCCCTCCACCGGCAATGACTCAACTCTAAAGGGTCAAGAGGACTTTTTAGGGTGTAACGTAGGCTAGGGGTAAGGTGTGGAATAAATTTGGTAATTTGGTGCTCATACCTAAAGTGAAGCGCAATGATAGAACTCAACTCAAGCACATCGAACCAAAAACAAACTCGTACCACTTATTTGGGGTACCCCCAAGCTTATTCAACAACTACACTAAACTAAAACCTTTTTTTGTTCTTTTTCTTGCTTTGATTTTCTTTTTTTGCGTTTCAAATTAAACTTTTCTCTTGCCTTGTTTTTCTCTTTTTTTTGGCTTTTTCAAAACTTTACTTGCTCATTTTGCTTTTGCTTATTTATTCACTATATACAACATAATTCCTAAACTTTTCCATTCACACCAAACAACATTCATTCCTCAACTTTGCATAATCAATCAAAACCAACAAGCATCATAACTCTAAGCTTCACTATCACTTCTAAGGGTGAAAACAAAACAAAGGCTATTAGGCTTGTAATGTGCTCATAAGAAATGAAGGGTCAAGGCTCAAATTGCTAGCAAGGGGGATATGCAGACAAAAATATATGAAAAACAGAAAATAAAGTAAACTAAAAAAGAAAAATAGTCACCGAAAGAAATGTCTCTATCGTCCCCTAAAGTAGTTCGGTCGCGGTCTCGGGAAGGAAATAATCGAATTCGGGAAGTAAGAAAGTCAATGCCAAGGATCCATGCCACTCAAAAATATATGAATATGTGTTTGGGCTAATTTGAACATGAACCTCACAAGGGAACAAATACCACTCTCTTCGGTTTCAAATCACTAGAGAGATCGACACCATCTTACCACAAGCCAAGGGTTCAAGATGCATGCTACCCAAAGTTCAAGATGCATGCTACACCTAAATCCTAGATTCGACCCAAGACATTGAAAATCGTGCAACCATCTACCAATTAGGAATAAAAGCATTCTAGCCTACAAGTTCCAATTTTATTTGCCCAAATCAAGAATAATGCCTAAAAATATAGAAAAGCTTGCCTTGACAAAGACCGAAAAGAGAAAAGGAAGAAAGAAAAAAGAGAAAGAAAATAAGGAAACCGAAAAGAAATGAAAAAGAAAATGAAAATAAAGAAAATATTCACAAAATCAATGAAACTAATCAAGAAATCCAAAATATTCACAAAATCAAGCAATCCATCACACGGAGATCAAAGTAGCAACAATAGAATCTCCCCCCAAGCTCGAATTAGGCTATGTCCTCAAGGCCTAAAACGAAACTAGGAGGGGCACAACTACCCATCCAACCTATGCCCCGCAATAAAGATGCCCAACCCTGTGAGGGGGTCGAAAAAGCGCGAGGCTAATGCGTGACCTCGTCCCTCGTGGGTGTGACGATTCTTTTTATTCAATCAAGTGTAATTGGATTTTCTGTGAGTTTACACCCAATTGACTAGTAATATAGGAGTCGCCATTCAGTTTTTATCAACAATGAGAAAAACTGACAAAACCCGGTTATCGTGACATAAAGGGAGTGCAATTATGTATGACCACGACGGCCGTAGGTTCCCTTGTGATCCCTAGTGTGGGGATCTCTCAACATACACCCGCAAGGTAGAGATTGAGGGTTCGGGGAACTATAACTACCGAGAGGAGTACTTCGCTCGTCGATAACTCCAGAGGCAGGATATCCTTACTAGCTCAGCATAAATAATTGAAGGGACATGCGTTAACTATTAAACTAATCTGAGCTGATTTTAGCAATATGAAACATATAATACTAGATCGATCGTGATTATCCGATTTAAATAGTATTAAGGGACCTAGCATGATAACCCAATTTCCCGAAAATATTATATTTGTTAGGCGTGATAGAACAATCAGATTTAGTTAGTTTAACAGTTCATAAAAAGGGCGAGGAAAGCAATTAAATCATCGAGAAGGGGCACATTACGACGCACACTTGAGAGGTGCGTCACGGTTCTCAGAAAACTAACCACTTTGACTTTGCTAGTTCTCCTTTTTATTTAAAGAATCTCAATTATGGGACAGGATACGTTCTGTTCGATTTATGGATCGATTGCGACAGAACGCGTGAACAGTTTCGCAGCGTGAGGCTTAGGGTAAGGGTTGGAGTCAATACTTAGAATATAATTATGTGTTGTGTGTGTCCTTTTCACGTCGAATTTGGGGCTGTATTTATAGGGAAGAGTTCGTGGAAAGATAGAATTGCATAGTTCTAATCCACAAAGAATTAAGAAAAAACACGTACCCAGGTATTTTCAGCGCCCAGGCCTGGGCGCCGAAGATTTCGGCACCTAGAGCCAGGCGTTGAAAATAGGGTCTGGGCTGTTTTCTTAGTCAGATTCGGATTCCTGAAATCCGTAGTGTTTGAGACTTAATCGAGTCTTTTAGCGCGTATCAATTTCATGACGGAATGCGTCTGGGCCCGTTACGAACTCTAGGCTCGTTAGGATTTTAATTAATACGTAACTCTTATTTCCGAATCATATTAGGAATAGGATTCTCGCAGTTTTCTATCTCATTTAGGATTTATGTTGGAGTGTAACGCCTAATTCTGACAGGTTTCTATCTTTTATGACTTGCCATTTTTAACAGCTGCCCATTACGGCAGTTACTATTTTTAGCAGGTTTCCATAAATAGCAGTTTTCTATAAATATCAGGTTTCGGGTGAAATGAAAAGGGGAATTGAGATTCGTTTATTTTATAGGAGATGCGTTTTCAAGTGGAGATTTATGCTTTCATCATCGAACCTTTCCCTTTCGGGAATGGGGACAAAAGTAGGTGTCTACAGTTAGCCCCCACTTTGACTGAGTCTTGGTAATAAGACGATGGTCAAAGTATTAGACGGAGTGCGTCACACAAGCCATGGTGTATGTGACCTGTTTTGCGAGGGTCTCACGAGCCCCCGAGTGATAACATTTGACTTAAGGGTCATCACTTGAAGTGTCGACATATCCCTCACGTGTCATTGGGATTTGTCAACTGATAGCATAGATACTTCTTCACTTTGTCATATGAAGGATCTAAAGGTGCGTAGAAACTCCCTCACTTTGTCATTGGGAGTAGCTCCAGATGTTTTCTAAATCAAAGCTATAAAGTGTAATTGGGCCTGGCCAAGCCCAACCACGAGGTAAAAATGTTTTTAAAGATCCTCATTTTCAGGGCTAGCTAAACGAGAAAACCCCCTTGTTTTATGGGACGTAAAACGAAGGAAAATCCAGCACATCGCTCTTCTTTGGAAAAAACGGAAAACCAATCCTTTTAATTTTTGGAAAAGGGAAAACCAGAAAAAGTTATCGCTGCAGCGACTAAGGACCTGCACGGTTAGTGATGCAGACCCCGCCGGCTAAAGATGGCGAGCCTGTCCGCTAAGGGTGGACACCCCGTCCGATAGAAGTGGACGAATCTGTTTTGAAGTTTGTTTGCTTTTTTGAAAATAAGGACCTACGTGGTTTGTGACGTAGACCCAGCCGGCTAAAGATGGCGAACCTGTCCGCTAAGGGTGGACACCCCGTCCGATAGAAGTGGACGAATCTATTTTGAAATTTGTTTGTGTTTTTTGAAAATAAGGACCTACGTGGTTTGTGACGTAGACCCCGCCGGCTGAAGATGGCGAGCCTATTTTAAATTTGAAGACTTTATTTTTTCGAAAACTGAGGACCTGCGCGGCTAGTGAAGCAGACCCCGCCCGCTGAGGGTGGGCGAGCCCATTTTGAATTTCTTATTTTGCCTATGTAGAAGGGCTTTTGTGATTACAACCTGTTGGTGGGTCGTAATATTTCCTGATCAGGTGTGTCCTATGAGTGGGTCCACACTGTGTATATTTTTAACGATATCGCAAAATACCATTCTTGGGAAAGAAATATCAAGATATCAGATAATTTACACAAAATAGGGGAGTACGCGTGCCCGACAGCGAATATTCGCTGTCTGGGAAGCATTTTCAGCGCCCAGCTCTGGGCGCGAGAATTTCTAACGCCTAGAGTTGGGCGTTGAAAATGCGAAGGGGAGACGGGACTTTAAATTCGCGCACCGTCTCCTTCCTTTCCCATTTCCACCATTTTCGCTCAAGCTCCTCATCTCTTTCAACTGATTTCTTGCTCGTTTCTTCACTTTTCTTTACGAATTCTACTCCAAATCACTTCCTAATCTTCCCAATGTAAGTAATCTTCAGTAATTTTGAGCTATTTTTGTCAATTTCAATATTTTTGTCAAGTATTTTTATGCATGAAATTGATTTGGGGGTTTTTTATTTTGTGCCCCTTCCCTTTAGTTAGATAGTTGGAAATGTTCCTCATAACATGTTAATTAGTTTGTGCATGTTAATTTTCGCAAGTATGTTGATTCTTGTTGAATTTGGGCATTTTCATGCTAGCCCCCAAGCATACCTACGACTCTAGGGTTTTCTTACAATGTAGGTGTTCTTGGTATATTGCTTGCGTTCCTCACAATTCATGAATGACAAATTATGGAAGAATTTTCATTTTGTTGGAGTTAATTAAAAAAATTTCACTTAAGGAAGTTTTTGCTCGATATGAACTTAGTATCATGTTTTAGGGAACAAAATTGTATGACTCCATTTTATGAGCGAAATGCACTCCCTTAATGATTGGTGTGAGTGCCAGTTTTGTTAAAGGTATAATGCCTTATTGTATTATTGATCAGCATGCCTGACGAGTCGTCACCTCCTCCTGGTGGCCACGAGGAGTGTGGCATGACGCGTCAGTCTACTGGCGCGGGTCCCCTATGGGAGGGCCCTGAGCTCTACGACGGTCGTGATCTGCACTACGACCTAGAGCACCACGTGACTTCTCGCCTTCACGCGAGGAGAGAGACTACGGTTCGCGGCTATGGCGCAGCGACGAGTGAGACCGTTTTTAGCTTCCTGAGCTCGGACGCCCAGGCTTTGGTGAGGGCGAGCTCACTGTTTCCGGTGGTCGAGACCTTCTGGGAGATACTACGGCTTAACATCTCCCTGTCCTTTCTGCGGTCGTTCATGAGGTGGTGGTGGGATACCACCAACACCTTCCATTTTCCTTGGGGCGAGAGGACGATCACTCCCGAGGATTACAAGGCTTTGACGGGCTTGACCTTTACAGGGAACCCCTTCGTCTGAGGTCGGATGGCCCATCCCCGACTGTTGTTGAGGGTACCAGGATCCTGGGCTCGTGGATGGGTAGGAGATTGCCTTCGTACCAGCCTCGTGGGATACCTTTCGCTGACCTGATGTGGGCCTTAGAGCATGGGGTAGAGGAGTCGCCTTCGAGACAGGCTCGGCTGTTCTACCTCCATTTTATTACTTCCACTTTTCTATCGGGTCCGACTGACACCTTGACCCGAGGTGGATAGGCCTGGTGGAGGACGTGTCTACACTGGGTGACTATCGCTGGGGCGATTTGGGCTATGCGACGCTCGTCGGCCAGATGAGTTTGGCGGTGCGCGACTCGGACCCGAGTAGACGTCACTTTGTGGTTACATTAGCGGGAGTGCCACGTTTGATCGAGGTTTGTGCCTAGACTTTCTTTTGTTTTCTAGCTTTTACCGGGCCTTATTTTTTGATGTTTTATTGTCCTTTCTTTTTGCAGCTGTGGGCCTTTGAGGACTTACCTTGGCTGGCTCCCCGAAAGGGGCAGAGGCCTTTGGAGTTCCCCGCCGGCCGCCGTTGGGGTTGGAAGAAGAAGCTGACAGTGCGTCCACCGCCTGATACCGTGTGGGATCTTATCCGGGACGGGAACCCTGAGCATGTACAAAATCTTATCCTCTATCTCGTATTTCGTTACTCTTTTTTTTTCTATGTGCGAGATCTGACCGTGTTTGTACAAAAACAGGTAGTTTGGACCCCATGGCTCTCTTTTAGGGGTACTCATGCTTCGGTCAGGGATAGTTATGCCCTGAGCTAGATGCGGGTCTTGTTCGTTGGCCGCCGGGACCCTGTCTGGTACCTGGGAGAGCGGGTACGTATGCAGACGGTCGGGGCTTTTTCGGTGCCTAGGCCTCCGCCTGCGACTATGCTGTCTACTCGCTCGATAGGCGAGTCGTGGAGGTTCCACTCGAGGACTGGCGTGCCGGCGACGGAGTTGGTGATAGAGGGAGCTAGCTATTACCAGTTTATCCAGGATTCTCTTCGTCTCCCGGAGCCTGGCGCTGTAAGTTGTCCTCTCTTTTCGTATTGATTATAGTGTTTCCATGCTCGTGCCCATGTATTTATGTCTACTGTGTTTTGTGCAGGAGTGTCCTGATCCTTCATTGGGGGGATGGGTGCTTCCCGATGCTCGGATCTCGTATACCGGAGAGAGTGGGTCCGAGATTGTGGAGACTTTCCCGGAAGACCGGGTTTTCCATGCTCCGCTCCCTGAGGGAGTACAGGCGGTATGCACCTTTTACTTGTGCACTCTTCTTATATTTTTCTTTCTCTCTTTTTTGTTACTAACATTCCTGTTTCAGGTTCCGGCCCGTACGGCCAACGCGATGGTGGGGGTGATCAACCGGTTGAAGTCCGCGTTGGTTCGAGCCCGATCTGCACTTTCTTGCAGGAGCCCCAACTCTACTCGGGTAATGTGCCCTCTCTTTTTTTCTTTTGATCTGTACCTTTTGTTTGGCTTTCTTTTACTCACTCTCTTTTTTGTCTTTTCTTGTAGACTGGTGCTGGACGTGCCGGGGCTGACGACGCGGGTCCCTCTGGTGGGGGACACGGTCGTGAGAGGGAGAGGGCACGACACTCGCCCCTACGGAATCGCCGTTCTGACGCGAGGGTGAGTTCTTCCGGGGAGAGGTCCGAGCCGGAGCGTAGGCGACGTTCCGTGTCGGTGGCCCGAGAGCCTAGCCCTGAGTTGCAGTCACAGCCTCATTTTTGGGGTGATTCTGGCTGGGGGCCCTCATACCACGGGGAGTGGAGTGGATGGACCGGCGAGGCTTAGAGGCATGGAGACGATGACGAGTCTTAGGCTTACCTCCTGTTTTGTACATATTTATTCTTGTATTCCGCATGTATATATATTTTTTGCGATTTTTGGTGCAAGAATGTTTTGAGCCTTCCGTGGGCTTTGTTTTAACATATTATAGTAATATTAGCTTTCTAAACCAACGACGAATTTTGAAAAGGGAAAGACTTTCGTAAAAATAATGAGTTCATACAAGAGTGCACACATATTTTTAGACTAACCGACTACTTGGGGTATTACATATGCATGTTCACTATTTTTTTGTTTTTTTGCCGACTCGTGCCATACTCCTTTGTTGGGCTTGTTCCTGAAAGTTTTTGTGGCTTCTATTTGGTCTTGCCCGTGCATGGGTTAGCGTATAGTGCCCTTTGCAATATACATTTTTCTTGATGTGTTGCATGACTTTATTATTTTTTAATTTTATTGGACCGAATTCTTGATAAGCATTGCCTACGTATCTTGTCAGAATCAGGTCGCGTGTAGTTCTAGCTTTTGAAAAAAAAATTGAAGGGGTGTTCATTAAACGTCTGCTTCCCCCCCAAGTGTTCGTGGTTCTTTTGATGATTCGAAAAAGGAGTACGAACACTTGCAGAATCGGGAGGATAGGTGGCAAGAGAGAATGACGCCCGTTCAAGGGCGAAAGAAATATCGGCGCCCAGGCCTGGGCGTGAAAAATAACAGCGCCCAGACATGGGCGTTGAAGTTTTGTCCTTCGCTTTTCCTACTTTATCGAGTTTTATGCCGCTGCTTAGAGTAATGTACAGAATGCTTGCTTATGAGTCTTTACGTGTTTTATTAGATGCCTTAACTCCGGACCGGACTTTAAATATAGTACTTTTTCAATTGGTCTAAGTTCGTGAGGTTAGCGAATTCCGCTCCATCTATGTCAGCTAGTTGGACTGCTCCGCCAGGTAGGATGGTCTTTACAAAATATGGTCCTGTCTAGTTAGGTCGGAATTTTCCTCGAGGGTCCGTAGTAGGTGCGCGGACTTCTTTTAATACAAAATCTCCTTCTTTGATATTTCGAGGTTTGACTCTTCTGTTGAATTGCCTTGCGATGCGCTTTTGATACACTTGCACGTGATGTAAAGCTCTCAACCTCCGTTCGTCTAAAAGGACGAGCTCGTCGTACCTAGCTTGAACCCAATCGGCTTCGGGTAGCTTGCTTTCTAGGACGATCCGGAGGGAGGGAATTTCCAACTCGATCGGTTGAACTGCTTCTATTCCGTATACCAAGGAGTAGGGTGTTACTCCAATGGAGGTGCGGATTGAGGTTCGATAGCCCCATAATGCGAAGTGTAATTTGTTTGGCCAATCCTTATAATTTTCGGCCATTTTTTCGATTATGACTTTAATATTTTTGTTGGCCGCCTCTACCGCGCCGTTAATTTGCGGCCTGTAGGGAGAGGATTTATGGTGTTTGACATGATATCTTTCGAGCAGGTCTTGAACTTCGGCCCTAAAGTGGGAACCTTGGTCACTTATGATCTCATGTGGAACCCCATTATCGACAGAATATGTTCTTTTCTAGGAATCGAGCGACATGTTTGGCCGTTAATTTTGCATAGGAGACTGCCTCTACCCATTTAGTGAAGTAATCAATTGCGACTAAAACGTACTCGTGTCCCCCTACGCCTGTTGGTGTTACCTTGCCGATTATGTCTATACCCCAGGTGGAAAAGGGCCATGGAGAAGTGAAGGTGTATAGTTCTGAGGGAGGCAAATGGTTAAGGTCACTGAAGATTTGGCATTTTGGGCAAGTTTTTACAAAGTGATGGCAATCGGTTTCCATAGTGGTCCAATAGTACCCTGAGCGGGATATTTTTCGGGATAGCATTTTTCCGTTCATATGGGGTCCGCACACGCCGTTATGGTATTCTTCCATTAGTCTTTGGGCTTGGTTTTGGTGGACACAATGTAACTTGATTTTATTCGGCGTGTATTTGTAAAGTTCTCCCAGGATTATGCTATATTGTGAAGCGAGGAGGCATAGGGCCTTTTGTGCTCGCGGGGAGGTGTTTGGGGGGAATTCCCCACTTGTTTTGTAACGAAGGATGTCCGTGTACCTGTTAGGTTATGATTCATATGACAAAACATAAATCATGCGGAAAAACCATAAAGCCAGGAAAGCATATTATTTACACATAATCATTTAGCATAGTTTAGATGCATACACTTTGTTGCGTGCCCTCCCTAGCTACGCCCGAACCGAACAAGAACAAGTCTTTAGGACTCCAAGTGTCGTCCCTCCGTAGATAGTCCACAGCACGTCCGGATCCGCCTTAAGCTTGACCAACTAGGATCGCCCTTAAGGTACTTAGAACTTTCGGCTATTGTAGGCAATTATGTGACTGAATTTTTGCTCTCAAAAATCACTTTGAATACTTGAATACTTCAATTGTTGTCTATAAATTATGACCCTAGGCACCTATTTATAGAGGTATGGAAAAGGAACTGGAATCCTATTAGGATACGAATTAATTAAACTAGAATCCTAATAGAATTCTTATTTAATTAATTCATCCTTTTAGGTTTAGGAATTTAATCATATGTCGAAACCTGATAGCTTTAGGATTCGTATAGCACACAAACACACACACGCACGCACAGCAGCCCACGAGGGGCACCATGCGCGCGCGCGCAGCCCGCGAGCTCGCAGCCCATTGCCACGAGGCCCACACGCTGCCGCAGCCTTGGCGCGCGCTGGGCCTGCCTTGCGGTGGGCCTGGCGCAGCCTTGGCTGATGCGTTGTGGCGCGCTGGCTTGCTGGTCGATGGCCCGGCTTCGTGCTGGGCCTTCGTCTGGCAGGCCTCGTCCGATGCTAATTCGTACGATACGCTTCCGATTAATTTCCCGATTCCGGAATTCATTTCCGATACGAACAATATTTAATATTTCCGATTCCGGAATTAATTTCCGTTTCGAACAAATATTTAATATTTCCGTTTCCGGAATTATTTTCCGATTCCGATAATATTTCCGATTCTGACAATATTTCCGTTTCCGGCAATATTTCCGATTCCGGCAATATTTCCATTTCCGATAATATTTTCCGATACGTACCATGTTTCCGTTTCCGGAAACATCTACGACTTGGATAATATTTATATTTCCGATACGATCCATATTTCCGTTTCCGGCAATATCATCGTTTCCGGAGTATTCATTTCTTGCCTGTGACGATCTCAGCTCCCACTGAAACCAAGATCCGTCGATTCCGAATATCCATAGATGGAGTATTTAATTCCATTAAATACTTGATCCGTTTACGTACGGGTTCAGTCAAGAGTAAGCTGTGGATTAATATCATTAATTCCACTTGAACTGAAGCGGCCTCTAGCTAGGCATTCAGCTCACTTGATCTCACTGAATTATTAACTTGTTAATTAATACTGAACCGCACTTATTAGACTTAACATAGAATGCATACTTGGACCAAGGGCATTATTTCCTTCAGTCTCCCACTTGTCCTTAGGGACAAGTGTGCATTTCCTAATTCCTTTGTCGCTCGATGCTTGCTCTTGAACATAAGGTAAGAGTTGTCATCCTTATTATGTCCAGAGGTGTTCCTCGGTTTCAGAGTTCAACTGATCAAATAAACAGATAATCATAGCCTATGATTCATCCGAGGACGGCCATGCATTTCACAGTTTCTAGCTCTCCGAGTGGCCTTGTACAACTTTTAAGCATCTCATCCCGATTTATGGGAGGACAATCCCAATATTGCGATCTTGAGATTAGACTTCGTTTGATAGGTGATTACCTGAGCGTTGCCTTTATAGCCTCCTTTTACGGTGCGACGGTTGGTCAACGTCAAAGCAACCAGTTCTCAAACAAGTAATCTCAAATCACTCAGGTATTGAGGATTTAGTGTCTAATAATTTTAATGAAATTTACTTATGACAGATTTTCATCTCTTACAGTAAAGTTTCATAGGTCTTGTCCGATACTAGTCTTCCCAAAGTAAGTATCTATGCAAATGATTATGATATTGCCATGTCCACACAGTTCAAGAAACAGAACTACTAGTCATCTTGCATT
Source organism: Spinacia oleracea (assembly GCF_020520425.1). Taxonomy (NCBI): domain Eukaryota; kingdom Viridiplantae; phylum Streptophyta; class Magnoliopsida; order Caryophyllales; family Amaranthaceae; genus Spinacia; species Spinacia oleracea. The sequence continues at coordinate 51,377,925 of NC_079491.1, read as the reverse complement.
CTAATCGTCTAACGTTTTCTATGCGTCCAATTTTATAGAAAACTCCGACTAGGGACCATTTTCAACCTTTGACATTCAAGTTCACTTGATAGACATTTCTTAGTCACTGGACTGGTCCTGACAGTCTATCTTGAATATATCGTCAAATTGAAGGGACTCATCATTTAATAAACCACAAATTAAATGGAAAAATGAATTCTTTTCATTTATTGTGAATGATTAACCAATAATGTTTTACAAAGATTTAAACTCTAAAACTTTAAAACATTAAACAGGGATATCAAAGCCATTCTCCAATATGCTTGATTCCCATAGCTGCAGTGTGCGAGTTGTGCTTCGCCTGCGGCAGAGGTTTAGTCAATGGATCTGATATGTTGTCATCAGTTCCAATCTTGTTTATCTCGACTTCTTTTCTTTCAACGAACTCTCGTAGAAGGTGAAATCTACGAAGTACATGCTTGACTCTCTGGTGGTGTCTAGGCTCCTTTGCCTGTGCAATAGCTCCGTTATTATCACAATACAGGGCTATTGGTCCTTTAATGGAGGGGACTACACCAAATTCACCTATGAACTTCCTTAGCCATATAGCTTCCTTTTCTGCTTCATGTGCAGCAATGTACTCCGCTTCAGTTGTAGAATCCGCAATGGTGCTTTTCTTAGCACTTTTCCAGCTTACTGCACCTCTGTTGAGGCAGAAGACAAACCCAGACTGTGATCTGAAATCATCCTTGTCGGTTTGGAAACTTGCGTCCGTATAGCCTTTAACAATTAATTCATCATCTCCACCATAGACCAGGAAGTCATCTTTGTGCGTTTTTAGGTACTTCAGAATATTCTTGGCAGCAGTCCAATGCGCCTCTCCTGGGTCTGACTGGTATCTGCTCGTAGCACTGAGTGCGTACGCAACATCCGGGCGTGTACATATCATAGCATACATTATTGAACCAATCAATGATGCATATGGAATCCCATTGATTCGTCTACGCTCATCAAGTGTTTTTGGGCACTGAGTCTTGCTTAGAGTTATTCCATGAGACATGGGTAGGTAGCCTCGCTTGGAGTCTGCCATCTTGAACCTATCAAGCACCTTATTGATATAAGTGCTTTGACTAAGTCCAATCATCCTTTTAGATCTATCTCTGTAAATCTTGATGCCCAATATGTACTGTGCTTCTCCTAGATCTTTCATCGAAAAACATTTCCCAAGCCAAATCTTGACAGAGTTCAACATAGGAATGTCATTTCCGATAAGTAATATGTCGTCGACATATAATACTAGGAAAGCAATTTTGCTCCCACTGACCTTCTTGTATACACAAGATTCGTCTGCGTTCTTGATGAAACCAAAGTCACTGACTGCTTCATCAAAACGTATATTCCAGCTCCTGGATGCCTGCTTCAATCCGTAGATTGACTTCTTTAGCTTGCATACCTTTTTAGCATTCTTTGGATCCTCAAAACCTTCAGGCTGTGTCATAAACACAGTTTCTGTTAAAACACCGTTTAATAAAGCAGCTTTGACATCCATCTGCCATATTTCGTAATCGTAATATGCAGCAATTGCTAATATTATCCGAATAGACTTTAGCATTGCAACTGGTGAAAAGGTTTCATCGTAATTCACACCGTGGACTTGCCTGTAACCTTTTGCAACCAATCTAGCTTTGAAAACTTCAAGTTTCCCATCCTTGTCCTTTTTCAGTTTGAAAACCCATTTGCTTCCAATGGCTTGGTAACCATCTGGCAAATCGACCAAATCCCATACTTGGTTTTTAGACATGGAGTCTAATTCAGATTGCATGGCTTCTTGCCATTGCTTGGAGCTAGGGCTCGTCATAGCTTGTTTGTAAGTCGCAGGTTCATCACTTTCAAGTAATAGAACGTCATAGCTCTCGTTCGTCAAAATACCTAAGTACCTTTCCGGTTGAGATCTATATCTTTGCGATCTACGCGGGGTAACATTTCTAGATTGACCATGATTCTCACCAGATTCTTCTAAAGATCTCTGAGTTTCATCCTGAATGTCATCTTGAGCATTCTCTAGAGTTTGTTGTTCGACTCGAATTTCTTCGAGGTCTATTTTTTCTCCCACTTGTCATTTTGGAAATGTGATCTTTCTCCAAAAAGACACCATCTCGAGCAACAAACACCTTGTTCTCAGATGTATTGTAGAAGTAATACCCCTTTGTTTCCTTTGGATAGCCCACAAGGATACATTTGTCAGATTTTGGATGAAGTTTGTCTGAAATTAATCGTTTGACGTATACTTCACATCCCCAAATCTTAAGAAAAGACACATTTGGAGGCTTTCCAAACCATAACTCATATGGAGTCTTTTCGACAGCTTTAGACGGAGCTCTATTTATAGTGAGTGCAGCTGTATTTAGTGCATGTCCCCAAAATTCTAATGGAAGTTTGGCCTGACCCATCATTGACCTGACCATGTCTAGCAAGGTTCTGTTCCTCCGTTCCGACACACCGTTCCATTGTGGTGTTCCAGGAGGAGTCAATTCTGATAGAATTCCACATTCTTTCAGATGGTCATCAAATTCATAGCTCAGATATTCACCGCCTCTGTCAGACCGCAGTGCCTTAATCTTCTTGCCTAATTGATTCTCTACTTCACTCTGAAATTCCTTTAATTTGTCAAAGGATTCAGACTTATGCTTCATTAGGTAGACATAACCATATCTACTGAAGTCATCAGTGAAAGTGATAAAGTAGCTGAAACCACCTCTAGCATTTGTACTCATTGGTCCACATACATCTGTATGGATTAAACCCAATAGTTCATTTTCTCTTTCTCCAACTTTAGAGAAAGGTTGCTTTGTCATTTTGCCAAGTAAACATGATTCGCATTTACCATAATCCTCTAAGTCAAATGGTTCTAGAATTCCTTCCTTTTGAAGTCTTTCTAAGCGTTTCAAGTTTATATGGCCTAATCGACAATGCCACAGATAGGTGAGATCTGAATCATCCTTTTTGGCCTTTTTGGTATTTATGTTATATACTTGTTTGTCGTGATCTAATAAATAACGTCCATTGACTGATCTAGCAGATCCATAAAACATCTCTTTAAAATAAAACGAACAACTATTGTCTTTTATTAAAAAGGAAAATCCCTTAGCATCTAAGCAAGAAACTGAAATGATGTTTTTAGTAAGACTTGGAACATGGAAACACTCTTCCAGTTCCAAAACTAGCCCGGAGGGCAACGACAAATAATAAGTTCCTACAGCTAATGCAGCAATCCGTGCTCCATTTCCCACTCGTAGGTCGACTTCTCCCTTGCTTAACTTTCTACTTCTTCTTAGTCCCTGTGGATTGGAACATAAGTGTGAGCCACAACCTGTATCTAATACCCAAGAAGTTGAATTAGCAAGTATAGAGTCTATAACGAAAATACCTGAAGATGGAACGACTTCCTCTTTACAGATTTGGCGCCAGTTTGCTTAGTTGGGCTGGCCTTGTTGCCACCTTTCTTAGCATTCCTCTTCTTTCTAGATTTCTTGAACTTGCCCCCACGCACCATAAGCACATCCTGCTTATCACTTTTGAGCGTCTTTTCAGCGGTCTTCAGCATACCGTGAAGCTCAGTGAGGGTTTTGTCCAGACTATTCATACTGTAGTTCAGTTTGAACTGATCATACCCGCTATGAAGAGAATGGAGGATGGTGTCTATAGCCATTTCCTGAGAAAATTGCTGATCCAGCCGACTCATATTCTCAATGAGTCCAATCATTTTGAGAACATGTGGACTTACGGGCTCGCCTTTCTTAAGCTTGGTCTCAAGAATTTGCCTATGAGTCTCGAATCTTTCGACTCGAGCCAGATCTTGGAACATGTTCTTCAACTCACTGATGATTGTGAAAGCATCTGAGTTGATGAACGTTTTCTGCAGATCTGCACTCATGGTGGCGAGCATTAGACATTTCACATCCTTGTTGGCATCAATCCAACGATTGAGGGCTGCCTGAGTGACCCCGTCGCCTGCGGCTTCGGGCATCGCCTCTTCTAGGACATACTCCTTTTCTTCCTGCATAAGAACTATTTGCAAGTTCCTTTGCCAGTCAAGGAAGTTTTTCCCGCTCAACTTCTCCTTTTCGAGAATTGATCGAATGTTGAATGAATTGTTGTTTGCCATATTTAAAACTACAATTGAAAAGAATAAACAAATAAATAACCATTCACAGTTTCTCTTAATAAACTTAAATTCTAGCATACATGCATAATTCAATGTTCATTAAGCATTTTATTCAAGTTATGTGTTCCGGCAGGTGTGAATAAAATGATTCCAAGATCCTAAAATCATTGAAGAACTAAGCACAGTTTGTCGACTTAATCCTAAAACATCTTAGGTAAGCAAAAGCCTTTTGCTAATATTCTAGAAACTATTCTTGGTTGATAGGTACGTCTAAGAACTTATTAGGTAAACCTATCGATTTTGCCACGACATAAAAGGACTCCTTACTTATATCGTTGAGTTTCACCAAAACTAACATGTACTCACAATTATTTGTGTACCTTGCCCCTTTAGGACCAATAAGTAACACCTCGCTGAGCGAAAACTATTACTAGATTGATGTAAAGGATATCCAAGCAAGTGTATATTTTGGCATGGCACCTTTTAACTCAATTTTTTAAGTTTGGAACTTAAGGCTCTTACTATGTTGGTTAGATTTTAAGTGAACTAAAATCCTTAATCATGCAACATAATCAAGCTTTTGATCTCATGCATTTTAAGACATATTTAAAAGCAATAAATAACTTAAAACATGCATAAGATAAATGTGATCTAGTATGGCCCGACTTCATCTTGAAGCTTTAACTTCAAAGTCCGTCTTGAAAATCTCCGTGGGAGGCACCATTTTCTTCAAATAGGATAAGCTATAATTAAAACTAATTACAACTATTTGATGGTACGCATACCATATTTGAATTGAAAAACAACTTTGGTACTTTAGACCAATTACATTCAAATTAATGGTACTCAGACTATATTTTCTATCCTATTTGGGCCATACTAGTCACTTCATAACCTGCAAAATAGTACATATACAATATATACCATTCACCAATTCATTATCATGAATAGCCCACATAGCTGGTTAGTAAAACACATTATGCATCACATAAACATTTGCAGCAATTAATCAAGGGCACCAATAATCTACAAATTATTCAGTCCTTATTAATTCTAATCAAGTTGTTTTAACCTTAAGGATTTGTAGACCTAATCAAGAGTTTATGACTAAAAGGGCTCCCACTTAAACCACTAAATTCATATGCTTTACTAATTTTAAACATAAAAATGTATTTCTAGTCTAACCGGAAACATACAAATTTAATTAAAATTTAAAGCTCATATAAATTTATAATTGAATCCAAAAAGTTTAATTTAATTTCAGTCGTATTTAAATTAATTCATGATTTTAATTTTAGTAAAATAATTAGAATAAATAAAATTTATTATAATTACAATATTCAAAATTAAAATCCAAGAAAATAATTTAAATTATTAATTTTAAAATTAATTAAAATTACGTAAACTGAAAATTTCAAATTAAAATTTCAAAACAATCTAATCGCAACGCAACAATCCCACGCAACGCACGCCCATGGGCCACACGCACACAACCATCGCTGGCCATGTGCGCGCAGCCCATGCGCTGCGTCGCATCGCTGCTGCTCACCATCGCAAGGCATCACGCGAGCTGGTGCTCGCTGCGCGCCTGGTTTTCCCGCACGCGAGCTTGCGCTCATCGCACGAGGCAGCAGTATGCGAGCTGGCGCTCGCTGCGCGCGAGGCATCGACGCTGTGCGTAGCGCTCGTGGCACGCGAGCTTGCGCTCGCTGCGCGCGAGGCTCCGCATGCTTGCGCGAGGCAGTGCGCGCTGTGGCGCAGCACGCTTGCTGCCCACACGCGACTGCTCGTGCCTTGCTCTCGCCCCTGCCCACACGCGCATTGCTCACAGCCCACTACACAAGGCAGGGCTGCTGCCTTGTGCTCGTGCACCATGCCCTTGCTCGCTGCATTCGTACCGCATGGGCGACGAGCTCCCTTCCTCGTCGTCGCATGCCCGCACTATACAACACCCCTTAAGGGTAACACGTAGCGTCCATTGCTTTGTGCGTGCAAGTTATATGAGCGAGTCGCATAAAAATTAAAAATTTATATTCAAAATTAATGACAAATTAATAAATAATATTAATTTCATAATTTCAAAGCGAAAAATCGAAAATTTATTATTTAATTGATTTCCGATTAACATGGATTCAAGTCTAGGTCATAAAAATTTTAAATTTAACATAAATTTACAATTTTTATGGTGGTTTTTAATCATAGGTATCTAATTAAATTATAATTAATTATGATAATCAAATTAATTCTAAATTATTCCAATTTTCAACAAATTAATCATAATTACAAATTAGATTGCATAATTAACAAGGCTAGGCATTCAAACTTGTTAAACATATACAGTAGGTCAATCAAAAATTCAAGATTTATCAACAAGAATCGCAAATATTTAATTTAACATCTTAAATTTACGAAATTTTGCATTCGAAAAACTAAAACCTCCGAAAAGTCATAGTTAGGCTTCGAATTTGAGAATTCTGGGTTCGGCCGAAAAATTTTATTTTTGTCAAAATTTTAGAATGCCTTTTACATGTGGAATTGACACAAAAATCACTCGATTTGGATGAGTAACGAAGAAACTGCCGAAAAACTGCGTACGTATAATTAAATAAACGCAATTTGCAATTAATTAACAATTACGAAAATTAATCACCCTTTTAATTCTTGCAAATTTGTAATATTTAACCATGTTCATGCAATTTATATTATGAAAATAATAAGAGGCTCGTGATACCACTGTTAGGTTATGATTCATATGACAAAACATAAATCATGCGGAAAAACCATAAAGCCAGGAAAACATATTATTTACACATAATCATTTAGCATAGTTTAGATGCATACACTTTGTTGCGTGCCCTCCCTAGCTGCGCCCGAACCGAACAAGAACAAGTCTTTAGGACTCCAAGTGTCGTCCCTCCGTAGATAGTCCACAGCACGTCCGGATCCGCCTTAAGCTTGACCAACTAGGATCGCCCTTAAGGTACTTAGAATTTTCGGCTATTGTAGGCAATTATGTGACTGAATTTTTGCTCTCAAAAATCACTTTGAATACTTGAATACTTCAATTGTTGTCTATAAATTTTGACCCTAGGCACCTATTTATAGAGGTATGGAAAAGGAACTGGAATCCTATTAGGATACGAATTAATTAAACTAGAATCCTAATAGAATTCTTATTTAATTAATTCATCCTTTTAGGTTTAGGAATTTAACCATATGTCGAAACCTGATAGCTTTAGGATTCGTATAGCACACAAACCCACACACGCACGCACAACAGCCCACGAGGGGCGCCATGCGCGTGCGCGCAGCCCGCGAGCTCGCAGCCCATTGCCACGAGGCCCACACGCTGCCGCAGCCTTGGCGCGCGCTGGACCTGCCTTGCGGTGGGCCTGGCGCAGCCTTGGCTGATGCGTTGTGGCGCGCTGGCTTGCTGGTCGATGGCCCGGCTTCGTGCTGGGCCTTCGTCTGGCAGGCCTCGTCCGATGCTAATTCGTACGATACGCTTCCGATTAATTTCCCGATTCCGGAATTCATTTCCGATACGAACAATATTTAATATTTCCGATTCCGGAATTAATTTCCGTTTCGAACAAATATTTAATATTTCCGTTTCCGGAATTATTTTCCGATTCCGATAATATTTCCGATTCTGACAATATTTCCGTTTCCGGCAATATTTCCGATTCCGGCAATATTTCCATTTCCGATAATATTTTCCGATACGTACCATGTTTCCGTTTCCGGCAACATCTACGACTTGGATAATATTTATATTTCCGATACGATCCATATTTCCGTTTCCGGCAATATCATCGTTTCCGGAGTATTCATTTCTTGCCTGTGACGATCTCAGCTCCCACTGAAACCAAGATCTGTCGATTCCGAATATCCATAGATGGAGTATTTAACGCCATTAAATACTTGATCCGTTTATGTACTATTTGTGTGACCCTACGGGTTCAGTCAAGAGTAAGCTGTGGATTAATATCATTAATTCCACTTGAACTGAAGCGGCCTCTAGCTAGGCATTCAGCTCACTTGATCTCACTGAATTATTAACTTGTTAATTAATACTGAACCGCACTTATTAGACTTAACATAGAATGCATACTTGGACCAAGGGCATTATTTCCTTCAGTACCATGGTTCTTCTTCGGTGTTTTCAGGTTCGGAGTCTATGGCACAGCAATAAGCCGACTCTTTCCTTCGCTCGACCCGAAGGGTCATTCCTTCCCATTCATTCGGGATGTTGAGCATTGAAGCTAGCTTCGCTAGTGCATCCGCGAATTGGTTGTCGTCTCTTGGCAAGTACGTATACTCGATTTTTTCAAATTGCTCGACTATTTGGTCTAAGTGAGCTTGATATTTTGAGAGACTAATGCTTCGGACCTTCCATCTTTTGGATATATGGTTGATTATTAGGGAAGAATCCCCGAAGACTTGTAGATGTTTGACTCCGAGGCTAACTGCGGCCTCTAGCCCAACTATGCAGGCCTCGTATTCGGCGGCGTTGTTTGTGGCCTCGAAGTCAAGTTTGACGGAAATTGGTATATGGGCCCCTTCGGGACTGACTAGGAGAACTCCGACGCCGCATCCTTTCTGGTTGGACGCGCCATCGAAGTATAGTGTCCAATAGTCGTCTCGTATCATCAGAAGTTCCTCGTCGGGGAGGAGGTAAGCTTCCGTGGTTTCCTCATTCGTGGCATGCTCGGCCAGGAATTCGGCTACCGCTCTTCCTTTGATTGTTTTTTCTGGCATGAATTTTAGGTCGAATTCTGAGAGCATGACTAGCCACCTGGACAGGCGACCATTTAGGGCGGGCTTTTCGAACATGTATTTTAAGGGGTCTAGTTGTGACACTATATGAACAGTGTGGGCCAATAGGTAATGTCTGAGTTTTTTGGATGCCCAGACGAGGGCGAGGCAGGTTTTCTCAAGTTCTGTGTATCTCGTCTCGTACTGTATGAACTTCTTGCTCAAGTAGTAAATGGCTCGCTCGGATCCATGTACATACTGTGAGAGCATAGCTCCCGCTGCAGTATCCGTGACGGTTAGGTATAGGCGTAAAGGGATTCCAGGCAAAGGCGGGGAGAGGACGGGTGGTTTGCTTAGGTATTCTTTGATTTTATTGAAGGAAGTTTGGCATTGTTCATCCTATTCGACCTTTTCTTCTTTTCTTAATTTTTTGAATATTGGCTCACAAGTCATAGTAAGCTTGGAAATGAACCTACTAATGTATTGCAGCTTTCCTAGGAAGCCCCTTATCTGTTTTTCAGTTTTTGGTGGGGGCATTTCGGTAATGGCTTTGATCTTAGATGGGTCAATCTCGATTCCTCGCGTACTAACAACATATCCTAGCAATTTTCCCGAGGTTACCCCGAACACACATTTTTGTGGATTTAGTCTCATGTTATATTTCAAGATTCGGGCGAAGAACTTGTTAAGTGCCGGGAGGTGACCGTGCCGGTCTTTAGATTTGACGATCATGTCGTCCACATAGACCTCGATTTCTTTGTGTATCGTGTCATGAAGTAACGTGGTGGCTGTTCTTTCATAGGTGGCCCCGCGTTTTTCAAACCAAAAGGCATTACAGTGTAACAATATGTACCCCAAGGGGTAATGAAAGTTGTTTTTTCCATGTCATCTTTTGCCATGAGTATTTGATTATATCCGGCGTACCCGTCCATAAAGGAGAGGAGCGCGTGCTCTGCGGTGTTGTCTACTAGTATGTCAATGTGAGGTAGAGGGAAGTCATCTTTAGGGCTGGCTTTGTTGAGGTCTCGAAAGTCTACGCACATTCGCACTCGTCCAACTTTTTTAGCTACGGGGACAATATTGGCCACCCATTCTGGGTAGTTGGAGACCTTTATAAAGCCGGCGTCTAATTGTTTAGTGACTTCTTCTTTTATTTTCAAGGCTATCTCTGGTTTGAGCCGCCGTAGCTTTTGTTTTACTGGCGTCATTTTGGGATCTAGCGGAATTTTATGCTTAGCGATTTCTCGATCTATTCCTGGCATGTCTTTGTAGGACCAAGCAAAGACACCCTCGAATTCCCGCAAAGTGGAGATTAGATCGGCCTTTTCAGTGGGAGTTAAGGTGAGGCCAATTTTAATAATTTTAGGATTTTCTTCTGTTCCAATATTTACCGATTCCGTGTCCTCAATTATAGGAGTTTTGAGTTCTTGTTCACTTACAGCTTTTATTAGTTCGGTATATTCCTCTTCTGGCTCTTTTTCGTGCTCATTAGTGGCGAGACATTCTGCATTATTACTCAGATTTTTAAGCGGCACATACTCAAAAGTTTTGTTTATCTTATTAAAGTCATGAAGCATTACATCAAAAAGATCTCTCGGAGTAGAGATTTCCGGGTCTAAACTATTTTTGGGAGGAGTTAAAATTTTGCTAGGCTCGGACTCGGAGTCAAAATCGGATTCAGACTCTAATTCTTCGTACATCGGACCCTCTCCCGCAGATATCTTGAACTTCATCCCACGAGCATTAGTCCATTTGAAAGTCTTGCGCCACCCTCGTTGGATTTGGTCATCTTTTGAGGGTGATGGAGCGATCAATTTAGTAGGATCGAACACTTCATCTTGGAGAGCTAATGCCATAATTTCTGTTTCTTTCTTCGCTCTTTTCTTTTCTAACCCAAACAATAGCCCGAAAGCATGTGAGTTGGGGAGCATTTTTGGCATAGCATGATTCTTTGGGGCGAGTGGCCTTTGATAACGTAAAGGGTCGTGTCCCAGAGCATGCATCTCTTGGGTTTGTGCGACCTCTAGGTATAGATGTTCGGGATATGCTTCTTCCATCGCGTTCCTTGATGGCTATCACGGGCAAGTACTCAGGGCCCTGCATTATTGTTGTGGAGTAGGAGACACATTAGTTTGTTTCGTGAGTCGGTTTTTAGACATTCTATGACCACCCTTAAGTCAGACTAGTATATTTGGCCTGCTATGTGCGCACTTTGAACTCTTTATATTTTCGAAAATCTCTGCCCGTGTGACATTCATAATTATTTGCATGGTCGACTTTTAGTGTCGAGCATTGCCGTCGTAGGAGGCCTAACAACGACGCAAAGAGTTATTAATTTTTTCACGAGTCGCTTTTGAAATCGAGTGCTTTTCTTACGCCTTCGTAGCAATTCTTTTTATGAACATTTTTTTTTGCGCTACGTATTTTCCTTTCGCGCGGACACCGAGGCTGCTGCGCCTGACCAGAAGGCCAAGCAGCAACTTCAGGGCCCAGCGAGGGGCGTGAGAAATTATGGCGCCCAGTCAGGGGCGTTGAAAATGCGTCCCTGGCTGGTTCTCGTTTTTCTGTCTTCTGTTTATGCGACTTCGATTTGCGTGCTTGCCTAATAACGTCCTTTACGCGTAGCAGCATTTGTGGGATTCGTTACAGGCCATCCCGAGCGTCGCTTATTTTTGTGGCGATCATTCGGGTTTGCGGAACACGTGTTTCGGTATAACTCTTTGGCAAATTAGTCTATGAATGTTTGGGCAATTTTTAAGGTCGTTGGTTTTCTAGGATAGTTTGTCACACATAATCACATATTTCGCTACACATAACTACATTACAAACATGGATTTGAAAATTAAATATGTCACGTAGTTTATGATAGGCTTCTATGGGTAGTTTATTTGCGCCTGGCTTGGTACCGCTTCTATCGTAAATCCAACACATTCCCCGGTCGAGGTAGTGTCTTCAACAGACGAATTTCGCCCAAGAGGCCAACCCGCAAGTGCAAGCCAAGGGGGCATGCAGGTGAGAGGGACCTAATGAGCGAGCGATTGGGTTCGGGATATGTGTACTACCTGCACAAGTACCGAGTGGGCAACATGCGCGGCGTATGCACCCCCCTATTGGCGAAAAAAGGTATCCTTCGTCCCAACTCCCGAGGGAGCCGAGATTCGTTATGATGTTTTGCCCGTTCACATTAATATGCTGATTTTCAGGTCGTCCCAACTTGATGGGGAAATAAACGCGGGGTAGGATCGTTTCACCCTTCGGCTATTTTGATTACCTACAAGCACGAGTATTTCCTTCACTTTCCCCAGCGGAGTCGCCACTGTGAGGGGGTCGAAAAAGCGCGAGGCTAATGCGTGACCTCGTCGCTCGTGGGTGTGACGATTCTTTTTATTCAATCAAGTGTAATTGGATTGCCTGTGAGTTTACACCCAATTGACTAGTAATATAGGAGTCGCCATTCAGTTTTTAACAACAATGAGAAAAACTAACAAAACCCGGTTATCGTGACATAAAGGGAGTGCAATTATGTTTGACCACGACGGCCGTAGGTTCCCTTGTGATCCCTGGTGTGGGGATCTCTCAACATACACCCGCAAGGTAGAGATTGAGGGTTCGGGGGACTGTAACTACCGAGAGGAGTACTTCGCTCGTCGATAACTCCAGAGGCAGGATATCCTTACTAGCTCAGGATAAATAATTGAAGGGACATGCGTTAACTATTAAACTAATCTGAGCTGATTTTAACAATATGCAACATATAATACTAGATCGATCGTGATTATCTGATTTAAATAGTATTAAGGGACCTAGCATGATAACCCAATTTCCCGAAAATATTATATTTGTTAGGCGTGATAGAACAATCAGATTTAGTTAGTTTAACAGTTCATAAAAAGGGCGAGGAAAGCAATTAAATCATCGAGAAGGGGCACATTACGACGCACCCTTGAGAGGTGCGTCACAGTTCTCAGAAAACTAACCACTTTGACTTTGCTATTTCTCCTTTTTATTTAAAGAATCTCAATTATGGGACAGGATACGTTCTGTTCGATTTATGGATCGATTGCGACAGAACACGTGAACAGCTTCGCAGCGTGAGGCTTAAGCTAAGGGTTGGAGTCAATACTCAGAATATAATTATGTGTTGTGTGTGTCCTTTTCACGTCGAATTTGGGGCTGTATTTATAGGGAAGAATTCGTGGAAAGATAGAATTGCAGAGTTCTAATCCACAAAGAATTAGGAAAAAATACGTACCCAGGTATTTTCAGCGCCCAGGCCTGGGCGCCGAAGATTTCGGCGCCCAGAGCCAAGCGTTGAAAATAGGGTCTGGGCTGTTTTCTTAGTCAGATTCGGATTCCTGAAATCCGTAGTGTTTGAGACTTAATCGAGTCTTTTAGTGCGTATCAATTTCATGACGGAATGCGTCTGGGCCCGTTACGAACTCTAGGCTCGTTAGGATTTTAATTAATACGTAACTCTTATTTCCGAATCATATTAGGAATAGGATTCTCGCAGTTTTCTATCTCATTTAGGATTTTTGTTGGAGTGCAACGCCTAATTCTGACAGGTTTCTATCTTTTATGACTTGCCACTTTTAATAGCTGCCCATTACAGCAGTTACTATTTTTAGCAGGTTTCCATAAATAGCAGTTTTCTATAAATATCAAGTTTCGGGTGAAATGAAAAGGGGAATTGAGATTCGTTTATTTTATAGGAGATGCGTTGTCAAGTGGAGATTTATGCTTTCATCATCGAACCTTTCCCTTTCGGGAATGGGGACAAAAGTAGGTGTCTACAAACCCAAAGAATGCATGTGAGTTAGAAAGATATTACCGGTGATGACGTGGGAGCAAGTCCTGCAAAGAACCGTAATAACGAACGAACTCACCAAGAAGAATAAGTCGGACATGGCAAAGATGGATGCAAAGATTTCCACATCAAGAAAGCTTGAGCCACAAAAAAACATCAAAAATCAAGAAAAATTAGTATACATGGGCCAAGTGGCCAACACCCACGGGTTGCCTCCCGAGAAGCGCTCTTTTCACGTCATTAGCTTGACGCTTCAATAGTTTGTCATATGAAATGGCAAACATATCCAATAGTAACAAGTAGGCAAGAGTCAAATGAGATGCAAGCACAAAGTAGAATGCAACTTTATTCCTACAAGGGGTAGGGAACCAAAAAAAAAAGAAAAATCAAAATTAAAAACAAAAGAAATACTCCCTTCTTCATGCTCCTTTGAGTAAGGAGAATCATTAGGATCAATGGAGGAAAAAGAATCCTCAAGCGGCGGGAGTTTGGACAAAAAGGGAAAAGAAATGGGAAATGAAGGATAAATGTTGAGTTTTCTCTTTCGGAATGGGGAATGAGGGAAGGGAGTGGGAATAAGAGATTCACAAACAACTTCACTCACATCACATAAAGCACAAGAAATCTCAACATAAGATCCTTCATTCACTTTAAAATCTTTTTGGTTGGCACATTCACTCTTTTCCTCAATTTGAATCGATTTAAGCACTTCAAGGCAAAATGGAGCAAATAGATTTTCATCACCATCATCGAGGCATTCACTCAAAGAGGAACGAGTAGGAACAAATTCTCCAATACTCAACTCCTCAATATCATGCATCATAGGTGGCAATGTAGCCTCAAACTCATCTCTTCTCCATGAAACATCCTTAATAGATTCTTGCATTAGGTTAGAAAGTCCCAAAAAGCCTTTTACAACTCGTTAGAAAGTCCCAAAAATCCTTTTACAACTCGTTAGGACATATCCTCAAATAAATTGAAACTAGAATCTATTTTTTGCTCTTCTTGAATTTCAAGATACTTCATGAAATGTAGCATCTCACGCAATTGTTGGATAGATTCATCTTTCAAAGAGCTTAAGAATTTATCATGGAAATAGAGAAGATCATCAAGCGAAATCGATTCGTCATCTTGAGAAACAAAAGAATTTGCCATTTTTTCGGTTTTCAAAGAAAAAGAAAATGAAAAATGAACTAGACTAGCGAACTAGAATGAAGAATCAAACAATGATGCCATTCCCCGGCAACGGCACCATTTTGATAGGTGTATTTTCCTTCGTTGAATAGAAAACAACCTAATCAAACAAAATTTATAAAACACCTAAACTACCGGCTATATTGACTATAGCGGCAAGCATAGGGATCGTCCCATAGGAATGGATATGTTTGACTATTCAATCTATGCGTTCACAAGCTAGTTCGGAAGGAATTCGAGCTTTTGAATTAAACTAAGTAAATCTAGAAAAGCAAACAAATAAAGAAATTCTAGAGATTTCGGGAATCGGCTATGGAAATCGAATCAAAGGAAGCACAAGGTCAAGACATTCATGAATATGCAACGACATAGCAAATAGGGGAATGAAAACTAATGACGAACCCGCCACCTCTCGGATAGGGAACGCTAAACGTCTAACCCACGGAAGAGCTTTCGCCTAATCCTAGATTAAACTAACTAACATATAATAGGAACTATCATTCACTTGCACAAATTAGGCTCACAATGTCTTGCCAACCTAATCATAAATTCCAATCTAATCCAATCGAATAGCATTCGCGACTACTACTCAACTAGTCATGGAAATCCTATCACTAAATCACATTTAATCACAACATCAATCATGAATTTCCCCAAAACTTCTCCAAATTCAATCCCAAAGTTTCATCCCTAACCTCTAGACTAAACTACTCAATTAGCATGATTAACATCAACATTAAACTAACATTAATCCTAATCATGAATCTAATTGAAACAATGAAGCTATTTGAAACAATAAAGTTCAGAAAATTCAAACCACAAAAATTGGGGAAAAATCAAGCAAATTAAAAATATCAAACTAATTCTAGAATTCAAGCATAAAATCTAAGCAAGAACGAAATTAACTAAGAAATTAAAGAATTGAAGAACAAAATCAAAAGAGGAATTAGAATTATACCTTGAAATGAAGAAATTGCATCAAACTTTGAAGAACAAATGAAGAACAAAACTTAAAGCAAAGAGAAAAAGAAATCTGAAAATAATAATTGAATTCACTAAGAATTGAAGAATTTGAAGCAATGAATCCTAATCCTAATCACTAATCTAAGCCCTAAACTAATTCTAGAGAGAGAATTATAAGCTAAGCCTAAAATCTGAAAATTAGAAATGAATTACGTAAAACTAACTATGATTACAAATGCTGCGATTTACATTTTTATAGTAGCAGCCCCGCAGCCGTGTTTGGTCGCACAAGGGGTATGTTTGGTCGCACAAAATCTGTGCAGTCGAACAAAGAAGCACATTCGGTCGCACACCAAATTTAGGCCATTCTGTCTTGACACTCGCCCGCACAGCAGCTCATGTTTGCTCGCACAGCCTTGTTCGATCGCACAGTAATTCATGTGCGACCGAACAAAACTACAGGGCTGTTCTGCGCTATTTTGCGTGTTGTTCTGCTGTGCTGGTCTGCTGCGATATTCTGCTTGAGCTGTAGTTGCTGTTCTTGCCTTGATAACCCTCCTTAGTTGCTGCTGTAAAGGCATTTAAAAGCTCGAGGAATTTGGTGAGCAACAGCAAGGATTAAACAATCAACAACCAAGGGGAGAGCTGCGTGCATAGCTGCTGTTTAGCTTGTGTGCTGGCTGTGTTAGCTCGTAGCTGTGCTGTGATAGCATGCTGCTGCGATGCTTGCTACATGGCTGCTGTGAGTATTGTTGTGCCGTACTTGCTGCAAGGTAAGGATCATGGCACTCAAGGGGAGCATAAGGCTGCAGTGGCAGCTCGTGCATTGTTGTGAGTGCACAGCTATGGCTGTTCTGTTCGTGCACTTGGCTGCTATACTGCCTGGTCTGTGCTCTTGCTGCACTGCTTGTGACAGTGCTGAAGGGCGGGTTGTCATTCGTGCACTTAGTAGGCAGCCTAAGTAGATTGTTTCACCTAGCAAAATCAATGAAAATCGTAGAGCATTTATTAATAATCGAAAATCAAAATATTAATTCGTTTAATAATTTTACAAATCGTAAAACATATAACTCGTAGACAAGCATAATGACACGTTATTAACACGTTAATACTCAAAACGAACCTTACGCAACGAGAATGCGCACAAAAGGCATATTTAGAGCAAAAACGACTAAAATATGCGCAAGACGAGAAAATGTAACGATAAATGCAAAAATGCAACAAACGAACTAAAAATGATAAAACTAAGCAAAAATAATAATAAAATGCTAATAAAATGACCTAAAATCCTAAGCTAAGAGCGACATAAATGTCGCTCATCAAGATGTTACATGTTAGTATAATAGCATAAGTTCGTAGATGCTTCTTAACGTTTGGGTTATGGTGCAGCTTTAAATGTCATAATACTTATTTAATCTTGGAACTCTAAGCGTGGTCTGATATTAAGTACTGTATATTTTAGCTTGTTCTGCTCATCATTGATAACGTTAAACTGCTCAGGGTAACCTTTTGAAAAAATAGGAGGTTTGTGGATGATAGAATTCTTAATAAGTTATCGTTCCTGTGTTGAGTGTGTTCCTCTTCTGACACACACTAATAGTATGGACATAACTTCTCCATTCAGGAAACTGATTCTGATGTACGAAAATGATGAGCTATATGTTGTTTATGCACTATTTGTGTTGTTTTATTGACATCCTTGTTTAAATTAGGAATTTCCTCTTTGAAATCTATCCCAAATCCATATCGGTTACATTGTCAAAACTACTTATGCTCAGCATTTGAAGGGCTGGATGGACTCATGTTCTGGCCTTGCTCCTGTGATATGTATGATGAATTCTGTAATTCTGTAGTCTTGTTACATCAAATGTAATGTATGTGGTCTCTGGGAAGTACTTGTTTGTATTATGTCCTTTTTTTAATTCAAAATATATTCCGACAGGCTACCTACACCATTAAAACAATAAATGCTTGAGAAATTGTGGGGTGGAATGGACTCAATTTTTTTGCCATGCTCGTGTGATGTAGAAGATGAATGGACTTACCTTCCTTATGAAAGAATATTAGTGATAATGCTTGATTCTCCTGGTTGATTTGGCTGCCGGTATTAATCTTCAAAAGCTTTTATAAACAATTTATCATGGGAGTCAAACTTCATATGACTAGGAGTATATTTTTTTGGGTGATAGTTTCACCTAAGAATTCATTTACATCGTACTTCCATCTTAAGATATGATTTCAGGAGTATGTTTATTCACTGCTTTGATTCTGTTTATTACTTCCAGCTCATCCTATTCTCTTTTTGCAGGGTCAGGATCTTTACAAGTCAAAGCAAGTGAGAGATAAACAGATAGTCAGAATACTCGGGAAGGTCAGTACCACTCTCATTTCTTCCTTTTGTGGCTACTTCACTCAAAAGTCTCATCCAAATAATCAACTATTCAACTGTCAAGATCCAAATTTTTTAAAACTGGATGGCCTGGATATGAAACATTCATTGAACGATGCATTTAGTTTTTGTTTTTCCCTGCCTTTGTAGAATTGGTTCACATGACCTTATATAATCTTTACTGCAGTCAGTTTTACTAGCTTTCACCATAATCATAAACAATCAACTAAAACTATGAACTGATGATGTTATATAATTTAATATCAGGAAAAGGGGATGTAAAAAGAAAGAGAATTATTCTTCAACCCATATTCTTTTGTTATTTGCGTGGGGGCAGCATGTGTTGTGAAGTGATGTACTCCGTAATCGTTTTATTAAATGTTTTCTTGTTGGAAAATTTCCTGTCTTTTAAATTAATTGGAGTCTCAATTAACATTATAATTGGAACATTGATCTTCTATGTTGATGCCTCATCCCCTTACAATTGGATTCAATATTTTACAGGCTCCAACTATTGCAGCTGCGGCTTATTTGAGATTGGCTGGACGTCCTGCAGTTCTTCCTTCCAACAACCTTTCATATTCAGAGAACTTCCTTTACATGCTTGATTCTCTGTAAGTTATATTTACAAATTCCCTAGATTGCCGAGGGTTAATTATTTACGTATGTTCTGTGTTACTTGTACGTATATGATCTTTTGTAGATCTGACAAGGATGTGAATATCACTTTTAAATATTGACGTTCCTTTTACTGCATGCAGGGGTAATAGGTCTTACAAACCAACTCCTCGTTTAGCTCGTGTTCTTGATGTTCTTTTCATTCTACATGCGGAACATGAAATGAATTGCTCTACAGCTGCTGCCCGGCATTTAGCATCAAAGTATATATGATATATACATGAAACAAGAAGTTCAGATGATTTTGTTTAAATAGATTTCAAGTATTGTTCTGGTTTTGTACATGCAGTGGTGTTGATGTGTACACAGCCCTTGCCGGGGCTATTGGGGCACTCTATGATCCTCTTCATGGTGGTGCAAATGAGGTAATATGCATTAAAGAGTCCCATCTGAATTTTGGTAGGTCTATGATGTAAAAGTTATGTAGATTGTGGCATGAAACTTATGCATCTCTCTGATGAGTGGTGACATTTCGGAGGTGTTTAATATCTTCGCCTGTTATTTTTGGAACATAGGCTGTGCTCAAAATGCTGAATGAGATTGGAAGTGTTGAAAACATACCAGACTTCATCGAGGGCGTCAAGAATAGGTAAATAGTTCTGTAGAACAACCAAATTTGTTTCTATATCTGTTGTTTCATCATGCATGGCTATTGCTTTTAAAATAATTAAAAAAAATTGCACTAATAATTGTCATTTTTACATCTTTGAAGGAAACGGAAAATGTCAGGAGTCGGGCATCGTGTGTATAAAAACTATGATCCTAGAGCAAAGGTAATTAGGAAGTTGGCACAGGAAGTATTCTCCATAGTTGGAAGAGATCCCCTCATTGAGGTACTTTGTTCTTCCTAATGACTTACTTACTCCTGTTATCTAGACGCTTACCGAAAAATAATATTGATTTATACGCTAGCATAATCTCTAGGTTTAGTTCAATGGGACACAATAGGGATAAATCTGATGAAAAGTTCATTTCTGCCAATAAAAAGTGAAGAAGAACTGCTGTCAAGCCTGTCATCTTTGTTTACCTTGTTTGATGAATTATCAAATTTTCTGGAAGTATTCTAAATAATGAGATTAGATAAGACTAGAGTTTCTCAAGTGTATGGCATGAAGTTACATTAGTCAAACATTGACTATAGAATCATTCGTCTATTTGAAATCTGAATATTTTTTGTAGGTGGTTGTTGCTTTTGAGAAAGCTTCCCTATCAGACGAGTACTTTATAAAGAGTAAGTTGTACCCAAATATGGATTTTTACTCTGGGTTAATCTACAGGTGCAAAGTTATTTCATGTACTGTATTTAATAATTTTAATAATAACCTTACTCTACTGTAAGTTGATTTATTTTTACCCAATCAGGGCAATGGGATTCCCAACGAATTTTCCCTGTTTTATTTGCAATCCCTCGTATGGATGGATATTTGTGTTAGGTTATGATACATATGACAATTCATAAATCATGCGGAAAAACCATTTAGCCAGGAATACATATTATTTACACATAATCATATAGCATAGTTTAGATGCATACTCTTTGTTGCGTGCCTTCCCTAGCTGCGCCCGAACCGAACAAGAACAAGTCTTTAGGACTCCAAGTGTCGTCCCTCCATAGATAGTCCACAGCACGTCCGGATCCGCCTTAAGATTGACCAACTAGAGTCGCCCTTAAGGTACTAGAATTTTCGGCACTCTTAGGTAAGAAATATGGCTGAATTTTTCTCTCAAAACTCACTTTGAATACTTGAATTAATCTCTGAAAATATGTGACCCTAGGCACGTATTTATAGAGTTATGGAAAGGGAATTGGAATCCTAGTAGGATACGAATTAATTAAACTTAGAATTCTACAAGAACTCTAATTAATTAATTTATCCTTCTAGGAATAGGAATTTAATCATATAGCAATTCTAATAGTTTTAGGAATTGTGCATGAACACAAACTCACACACACACACGGCAGCCACAAGGGCCGCCCATGCGCGTGCGTGCGAGCAGCAGCCCACGCAGCGAGGCCCACGCAGCCGTGGCCTTGGCGCGCGCTGGGCCTGCCTTGCGGTAGGCCTGGGCGCTGCCTTGGCTGGGCTTGTGGCGCGCGTTTGGCTTGCTGGGCGATGGCCCGACTTCGTGCTGGGCCTTCGTCCGGCAGGCCTCGTCCGATGCTAATTCGTACGATACGCTTCCGATTAAATTCCCGGTTCCGGAATTCATTTCCGATACGAACAATATTTAATATTTCCGATTCCGGAATCAATTTCCGTTTCGAACAAATATTTAATATTTCCGTTTCCGGAATTATTTTCCGATTCCGATAATATTTCCGATTCTGACAATATTTCCGTTTCCGGCAATATTTCCGATTCTGGTAATATTTCCATTTCCGATAATATTTTCCGATACGTACCATGTTTCCGTTTCCGGCAACATCTACGACTTGGATAATATTTATATTTCCGATACGATCCATATTTCCGTTTCCGGCAATATCATCGTTTCCGGAGTATTCATTTCTTGCCTGTGACGATCTCAGCTCCCACTGAAACCAAGATCCGTCGATTCCGAATATCCATAGATGGAGTATCTAATGCCATTAAATACTTGATCCGTTTACGTACTATTTGTGTGACCCTACGGGTTCAGTCAAGAGTAAGTTGTGGATTAATATCATTAATTCCACTTGAACTGAAGCGGCCTCTAGCTAGGCATTCAGCTCACTTGATCTCACTGAATTATTAACTTGTTAATTAATACTGAACCGCATTTATTAGACTTAACATAGAATGCATACTTGGACCAAGGGCATTATTTCCTTCAGTCTCCCACTTGTCCTTAGGGACAAGTGTGCATTTCCTAATTCCTTTGTCGCTTGATGCTTGCTCTTGAACATAAGGTAAGAGTTGTCATCCTTATTATGTCCAGAGGTGTTCCTCGGTTTCAGAGTTCAACTGATCAAATAAACAGATAATCATAGCCTATGATTCATCCGAGCACGGCCATGCAATTCACAGTTTCTAGCTCTCCGAGTGGCCTTGTACAACTTTTAAGCATCTCATCCCGATTTATGGGAGGACAATCCCAATCTTGCGATCTTGAGATTAGACTTCGTTTGATAGGTGATTACCTGAGCGTTGCCTTTATAGCCTCCTTTTACGGTGCGACGGTTGGTCAACGTCAAAGCAACCAGTTCTCAAACAAGTAATCTCAAATCACTCAGGTATTGAGGATTTAGTGTCTAATAATTTTAATGAAATTTACTTATGACAGATTTTCATCTCTTACAGTAAAGTTTCATAGGTCTTGTCCGATACTAGTCTTCCCAAAGTAAGTATCTATGCAAATGATTATGACATTGCCATGTCCACATAGTTCAAGAAACAGAACTACTAGTCATCTTGCATTCTAATCGTCTAACGTTTTCTATGCGTCCAATTTTATAGAAAACTCCGACTAGGGACCATTTTCAACCTTTGACATTCAAGTTCACTTGATAGACATTTCTTAGTCACAGGACTGGTCCTGACAGTCTATCTTGAATATGTCGTCAAATTTGAAGGGACTCATCATTTAATACTAAACCAAGATTAAATGGAATATGAAAATACATTTCATATATGATAAATGTTCAACCCCAATGTTTTATAACCATGGGCCTCAAACCCATCTTCTAAAACAATTCATGGAATTCAAAGCTATGCTTGATTTCCAGTGCTACAACGTGAGTGTTGCTTCTCACTTGTTGCATAGGTTTAGTTATCATGCTTTGCCAATCTTAATATCCTTTTCATCGAATGTTCTTCGAGATATGATGATAAGATCTTTTCGAGTTTGTTTATTATGTGATCTAGTCTTTCTTACTTCGATGGTGGTTTTACTCATTTTTCAATGAAGAACCATCAAGTTAGCAGACGTTTTTCTTGCTTCAAGAGTGGTTCTACGCATTTTTCAATGAAGAACCATCAAGCCAGCAGATAGGTGATCTACCCAAGTTCAGTGAAGAACTTTAAACAACCCTGTTTTATTGCTTCTTAGGCAATAATTACTTTTACTTCAACTGTATAGGTTGCTAGTGATGCTTTGTTTGGATTTACCTATCCAGGCAGTTCATAGATATGTGGAAGATTCTCCAACTATATCTTGGAACATAGAAATTATTTATTTTAATTTCCCACGCACCAACTCATGGTCTCCAACCCATGTTGCCATTTTCAAAACACGATGCTCTATAGCTCGTCCTTATCAATGGTTAACTCCAAAGGGTCTTGCTTGATCCTTTGCCAGTGTTTATGCGTGTAGCATCAATATTTAGTATATCTTTGTTTCCTTGAATCAAGAACTATTCCTATGTACTTTTTCAAGTATCATAAGTATTCTTGATCTCAATCTAGTTGATCTTCACTTAGATCAATAGAGATTGGTATATGTTCGTCATGCCTAAAGTCATACGATACATTTTTGGCGATCCTCATATTATATCATACATGATAAATTCTTTTGCAGAATAATTCTCAATTGAATTCTATTCATGTAACTTTAGCTCATCTAGTTTCAGTAGATACTAAATCCAGCTAAATTCTTTGACATATAATATAGGTTAAGAATCTTACTTAGATCCTTGGATGTTTAACTTAGTAAATGCTTATACATAGTTCAAACATTCTTTACTTAGATTTATTCACATGGGTCGAATATCTCCAATGGAGTCATTCGTGTTTGATTTAGTAAATGCCATTACTTAATCTAAAACATTAATATAAGATCTTTGTAAATAGATCTTAATACCCAGTATGCACTAAGTTTCGCCTTGGTCCAACATTGATGAATAATTTCAAACCTAAGTTATTAGCATTTGAATGTTATTTCACAATAGAGAGATATGTGTGTGATACACATAGGACCAATTAAGTTTTATGTACTCCCACTAAACTTCTTATATATCTATAAGAATCATGTACATTTTATGAAACTAAAATACTTATTAGCTTCACTAAAATACATTTCTAATTCCCAATTGCTTGCTTAAATCTGTACTTAGATTTCATAAGCTAGCTTTCTTTTTCAAGCATTTATTTGGATCCACAAATCCTATGACATACCATGTACATAGTTTATTCCAACATTTTATTGAGGAATTGTTTTGTCATCCAATTGCTATATGTACCGGCATGCAATCATTGCTTGAATTATAGACTTGAGCATTACGATTATGCATGAGGTTTCAACACAATCCATGCCATGAATTTGCTTGTAACCTTTTAGCAACTAATCTAGCTTTGTGCGTGAACACAATTCCATGTTTGATGGTTTTTATCCTTAAAACAAACTTGCAACCAATAGGTGTGAAACTATTCTTGCAAATCAACAAAATTACAATTTTGTCATCAAAACATTGAGTATGTTTTATGGCCTCTAACCATTTAAACATATAGTCTATATATGGCCTCTAACCTTTTTAGGGAATCTATATTTCGTCATAGCTTTCTTACAAGTCACAAACTCATTAATCTATATGATAATAGTTTGACTGCAAGTTGTAGGTTTCTTCACTATTTAATAGAAGAATCTCATAGTTTCATTGACCTGATCTCTATGTTTCTTCACTATCTAATAGAAGAATTTCATAGTTTCAGTGACTTGAATTCTATGCCTACTTGGGTATAGAACATCAAACAATAGAATATCAATAGCCACTTGAAAGTCCTTTGAATATTCTTGTTCTCCTTGAAGCACTTGTAAAGTCTTCTAAGAGATGTCTATTCTTTAAAGCCACTTGTAAAGTCCTTACAGAATAAGTTCGGATTTTCTGAAGCACTTCGAAAAGCCTCCGGAATGTCTGTTTATGTTTGTTGTTTGCCTTGAAGACTTTCGAGGTCTATTTTCTCCCACTTGTCATTTTGGAAACGAATCTCCAAAAGGACATCATTTCGAGCAAACAAACATTATGTTCTCAAAAATTCGTGGTAGAAACAATACCCTTGTGTCTCATTTGAATAAATCATAATGAAACATATATCTAGACTTGGGCCTTAGTTTGTTGAATAACAAACACTAAGCTCCCACTGAGTTTAGCAACTCTTTAGATATATTTAATTGAAAAGATATCCTGAAATTACTTTTCAATAGCTTTGACGAATTTGGTTTAGTTTGGTGGTAGTTGAGCATTTTGTTTTAGAAATTATAGGAAAAGTTTTTATGATTCATCATTAATCGAATCAAGTACCAATTGACTTCGATTATTCCAACTAAGATATGCCATATCTTATGGACCTAGATTGTGAAATTACAACACACAATCATTGATGATCATATTTGGTCTCAAGTAATCATCAACATGATCTAACCTAGATCTTTATGATTTCTTGCCAAGTGGATTTTATACTTCTGAATCTTTGAACTAGCCAAACAGATTCAACTTATATCACATTTGAGTAAATAAACCTATATTCACTCAAATCTGTGTGAAATAATAAAGTCATAAAACCTTTCTTTAGCTTTGAACTCTATTGTCTAGGCGTTCTAACAATACTTCATATCTTTTGTTACTTTCAACAAGTAAGACTAGTTGTCTTAAAATGATCTAGAAATCAATCAATTTTCAAAATTCCATCAAAATAGAGCTTATGAATGTTAACTTGTTGATATGGTCTAAGCAACAATGCCAAAGATTAGTGGAACTCAAATCAAGGGGTTGATTTGAACCTAGTAAAGTTCTTTAAAGAGTTGTTTGTTTTAATCAAGTATATTGCCTCAACCTGTAATTGACCATTTCATTCAAATAAACAAACAAACATTGTTTTTGTTTTTCTTGAATGTGAGTCTTTCTGTGTTTGAAGCAGAAATTTAGGTATGCTGATTATGGAACAAAATAGCCATTAAGTTCCAGCCTTTGAAAGGACTTAAAACAAACTTAGATGACCCTACAATTAATGTAGCATTGCCATGCTTCATTTCCCACTTGTAGGTCATTAGTGTATCCTAGCTTCCATTGTTTGAGTTATTACCGAAGTAAGAACCTCAAGCGGTATATGATACCAAGGAAGTTTGATTGCTAGGTCACTTCTCTTTAAACATAAACTTATAGGTAGAAACGGAATCGTAAATTCCTTTCATTTGTTCCTCGTTTTCCTATTTCTTGTACCCTTTCTTATAGTCTTAATAATTGAATTCTTCAGTGTTGACTTTTATACTTTGTTAGACATGTCCAATGTCACCCCAACAAGGTTCTTAACATTTAATTTATGTTGAATATTAAGTTTCAACTAGATGATCTTACCAGAAGCTTCTAAAGTTCTCTAAGCATCGATCTATTCGAATGTCTAGGGACTAGACTCATTCGAGAATTAAATGGACAAAGATATTAGGTTGTTAACCATTGGTAAAGCTGAGCGTTTAAGCTCAATGCTTTATGATCTCAAAACTACAGTGTATTTTGAATTCACAAGCACCAATTGGTTTGCCATTCGATTTTGATATTCGAAAACAACCATAAAAGTCGATATAAGAAACGTACATTTTAAATTGCTCACTTTCTCTCTTTTCCGTGAATCGTTCTTGGATTCACTACCAATCGAGGAAATTTACTGTTACCTTTCTAAAAGGATTTATTGCAGTGCAAGATATTTAATTATAAACAATAATTAAAACATACATTGAAGCATGCAAAGTCTAAACATTTATCATGAATAATAACTTGAAATTAAAGCAACCATGCAATTCAAACAAGTTATTAGCATTTTATACGATTTTATTGTTCCGGCAGGTGTGAATAAAATGATTCCAAGACCCTAAAACCATTGAAGAATTAAGCACAGTTTGTCGACTCAATTCTAAAACATTTTAGGTAAGCAAAAGCCTTTTGCTAATAGTCTAGAAACTACTCTTGGTTGATAGGTACGTCTAAGAACTTATTAGGTAAACCTATCGATTTTGCCACGACATAAAAGGACTCCTTACTTATATCGTTGAGTTTCACCAAAACTAACATGTACTCACAATTATTTGTGTACCTTGCCCCTTTAGGACCAATAAGTAACACCTCGCTGAGCGAAAACTATTACTAGATTGATGTAAAGGATATCCAAGCAAGTGTATATTTTGGCATGGCACCTTTTAACTCAATTTTTAAGTTTGGAACTTAAGGCTCAATTTTTAAGTTTGGAACTTAATGCGGAATTGACACAAAAATCACTCGATTTGGATGAGTAACGAAGAAACTGCCGAAAAACTGCGTACGTATAATTAAATAAACGCAATTTGCAATTAATTAACAATTACGAAAATTAATCACCCCTTTTAATTCTTGCAAATTTGTAATATTTAACCATGTTCATGCAATTTAGATTATGAAAATAATAAGGGGCTCGTGATACCACTGTTAGGTTATGATACATATGACAATTCATAAATCATGCGGAAAAACCATTTAGCCAGGAATACATATTATTTACACATAATCATATAGCATAGTTTAGATGCATACTCTTTGTTGCGTGCCTTCCCTAGCTGCGCCCGAACCGAACAAGAACAAGTCTTTAGGACTCCAAGTGTCGTCCCTCCGTAGATAGTCCACAGCACGTCCGGATCCGCCTTAAGATTGACCAAATAGAGTCGCCCTTAAGGTACTAGAATTTTCGGCACTCTTAGGTAAGAAATATGGCTGAATTTTTCTCTCAAAACTCACTTTGAATACTTGAATTAATCTCTGAAAATATGTGACCCTAGGCACGTATTTATAGAGTTATGGAAAGGGAATTGGAATCCTAGTAGGATACGAATTAATTAAACTTAGAATTCTACAAGAACTCTAATTAATTAATTTATCCTTCTAGGAATAGGAATTTAATCATATAGCAATTCTAATAGTTTTAGGAATTGTGCATGAACACAAACTCACACACACACACGGCAGCCACAAGGGCCGGCCATGCGCGTGCGTGCGAGCAGCAGCCCACGCAGCGAGGCCCACGCAGCCGTGGCCTTGGCGCGCGCTGGGCCTGCCTTGCGGTAGGCCTGGGCGCTGCCTTGGCTGGGCTTGTGGCGCGCGTTTGGCTTGCTGGGCGATGGCCCGACTTCGTGCTGGGCCTTCGTCCGGCAGGCTTCGTCCGATGCTAATTCGTACGATACGCTTCCGATTAAATTCCCGGTTCCGGAATTCATTTCCGATACGAACAATATTTAATATTTCCGATTCCGGAATCAATTTCCGTTCCGAACAAATATTTAATATTTCCGTTTCCGGAATTATTTTCCGATTCCGATAATATTTCCGATTCTGACAATATTTCCGTTTCCGGCAATATTTCCGATTCTGGTAATATTTCCATTTCAGATAATATTTTCCGATACGTACCATGTTTCCGTTTCCGGCAACATCTACGACTTGGATAATATTTATATTTCCGATACGATCCATATTTCCGTTTCCGGCAATATCATCGTTTCCGGAATATTCATTTCTTGCCTGTGACGATCTCAGCTCCCACTGAAACCAAGATCCGTCGATTCCGAATATCCATAGATGGAGTATCTAATGCCATTAAATACTTGATCCGTTTACGTACTATTTGTGTGACCCTACGGGTTCAGTCAAGAGTAAGCTGTGGATTAATATCATTAATTCCACTTGAACTGAAGCGGCCTTTAGCTAGGCCTTCAGCTCACTTGATCTCACTGAATTATTAACTTGTTAATTAATACTGAACCGCATTTATTAGACTTAACATAGAATGCATACTTGGACCAAGGGCATTATTTCCTTCAATTTGGCCCATTGGAGGGAGTCACTTGATGATCTTGATACAAAGATAATGCGACCCCAACAGGTTAGATTGTGAAATTGATGCTTTTCTTTTCTCTTTTCGCCTGCTCTTGGCTTTCTGTTTGAAAGTTGAGACAAATTAAGGCTTGGTGGTTGTTTGGTATGTCTATTATTTGTTCCAAGAATTCATTTGAACTTGCAGGTGTATACTGGAGTATGGTTTAGACATTACATTCCCCTAAAAGAACGGATTGATTCAGCTGGGGAAGACAAGCTTAGTCAGGTATCGGTCTCAAATGCAACAAGGCGGCGACTGTCTGGATCTGGAGCTTAAACCTTTTTCAGACAGGAAATAAATGGAGCAAGCATTTTTTATTTTGTTTCATGTTGTAGACACCTACTTTTGTCCCCATTCCCGAAAGGGAAATGTTCGATGATGAAGACGTAAAAACTCCACTTGACAACGCATCTCCTATAAAATAAACGAATCTCGATTCCCCATTTCATTTCACCCGAAACCTGCTATTTATGGAAACCTGCTAAAAATAGTAACTGCCGTAAAACGTAGCTTCTAAAAGTGGCAAATCATAAAAGATAGAAACCTGTCAGAATTAGGTGTTGTATTCCAACATAAATCCTAAATGAGATAGAAAACTGCGAGAATCCTATTCCTAATATGATTCAGAAATAAGAGTTACGTATTAATTGAAATCCTAACGAGCCTAGAGTTCGTAACGGGCCCGGATGAATTCCGTCACAAAATTGATACGCGCTAAAAGACTCGAATTAATCTCAAACTCTACGGATTTCAGGAATCCGAATCTGACTAAAGAAAACAGCCCAGACCCTATTTTCAACGCCTGGCTCTGGGCGCCAAAATCTTCGGCGCCCAGGCCTGGGCGCTGAAAATACCTGGGTACGTGTTTTTTCCTAATTCTTTGTGGATTAGAACTCTGCAGTTCTATCTTTCCATGAACTCTTCCCTATAAATAGCCCCCTAAATTCGACGTGAAAGGACACACAACAACACATAATTATATTCTGAGTATTGACTCCAACCCTTAGCCTAAGCCTCTCGCTGCGAAATTGTTCACGCGTTCTGTCGCAATCGATCCATAAATCGAACAGAACGTATCCTGTCCCATAATTGAGGTTCGTTAAATAAAAAGGAGAAATAGCAAAGTCAAAGTGGTTAGTTTTCTGAGAACCGTGACGCACCTCTCAAGGGTGCGTCGTAATGTGTCCCTTTTCGATGATTTAACTGCTTTATGTAGACACCTACTTTTGTCCCCATTCCCGCAAGGGAAAGGTTCGATGATGAAAGCATAAAAACTCCACTTGACAACGCATCTCCTATAAAATAAACGAATCTCGATTCCCCATTTCATTTCACCCGAAACCTGCTATTTATGGAAACCTGCTAAAAATAGTAACTGCCGTAAAAAGTAGCGTCTAAAAGTGGCAAATCATAAAAGATAGAAACCTATCAGAATTAGGTGCTGCACTTCAACATAAATCCTAAATGAGATAGAAAACCGCGAGAATCCTATTCCTGATAGGATTCGGAAATAAGAGTTACGTATTAATCAAAATCCTAACGAGCCTAGAGTTCGTAACGGGCCCAGACGCATTCCGTCATGAAATTGATACGCGCTAAAAGACTCGAATTAATCTCAAACTCTACGGATTTTAGGAATCCGAATCTGACTAAACAAAGCTGCCCAGACCCTATTTTCAATGCCTGGCTCTAGGCGCCGAAATCTTCGGCGCCCTGGCCTGGGCGCTGAAAGTACCTGGGTACGTCTCTTTTCCTAATTCTTTGCGGATTAGAACTCTGCAATTCTATCTTTCCACGAACTCTTCCCTATAAATAGGCCCCTAGTTTCGACGTGAAACAACACACAACAACAGATAATATATTCTGAGTATTGACTCTAAACCCCTTAGCCTAAGCCTCTCGCTGCGAAACGGTTCACGCGTTCTGTCGCAATCGATCCATAAATCGAACAGAACGTATCCTGTCCCATAATCGAGATTCGTTAAATAAAAAGGAGAAATAGCAAAGTCAAAGTGGTTAGTTTTCTGAGAACCGTGACGCATCTCTCAAGGGTGCGTCGTAATGTGTCCCTTTTCGATGATTTAACCGCTTTCCTCGCCCTTTTTATGAACTGTTAAACTAACCTAATTCGAATGTTCTATCACGCCTAACAAATATAATATTTTTGGGAAATAGGATTATCATGCTAGGTCCCTTAATGTTATTTAAATCAGATAATCACGATCAAATTAGTATTATTTGTTGCATATTGCTAAAATCAATTCAGATTAGTTTAATAGTTAACGCATGTCCCTTCAATTATTTATGCTGAGCTAGTAAGGATATCCTGCCTCTGGAGTTATCGACGAGCGAATTACTCCTCTCGGTAGTTACAGTCCCCCGAACCCTCAATCTCTACCTTGCGGGTGTATATTGAGAGATCCCCACACCAGGGATCACAAGGGAACCTACGGCCGTCGTGGTCAAACATAATTGCACTCCCTTTATGTCACGATAACCGGGTTTTGTCAGTTTTTCTCATTGTTGTTAAAAACTGAATGGCGACTCCTATATTACTAGTCAATTGGGTGTATACTCACAGGAAATCCAATTACACTTGATTGAATAAAAAGAATCGTCACACCCACGAGGGACAAGGTCACGCATTAGCCTCGCGCTTTTTCGACCGATGCATGGGTACCCCTAAAAGAGAGCCATGGGGTCCAAACCACCTGTTTTCGTAAAAAACGCAGTCAGATCTCGCACATGAAAAGAATGACGAAATACGAGATAGAGGATAAGATTCTGTACATTCTCAGGGTTCCCGTCCCGGATAAGATCCCACACGGTATCGGGCGGCGGACGCACTGTTAGCTTCTTCTTCCAACCCCAACGGCGACCGGCAGGGAACTCCAAAGGCCTCTGCCCCTTTTGGGGAGCCAGCCAGGGTAAGTGCTCAAAGGCCCACAGCTGCAAAAGAAAAGGATAATAAAACGTTAAAAAAAAGAGGCCGGGTAAAAACGAGAAAAACAAAAGAAAGTCTAGGCACATACCTCGATCAAACGCGGCACTCCCGCTAATCTAATCACAAAGTGACGTATACTCGGGTCCGAGACGCGCACCGACAAACTCATCTGGCCGACAAGCGTCGCATAGCCCAAATTGCCCCAGCGATAGTCACCCAGTGTAGACACGTCCTCCACCATGCCTATCCACCTCGGGTCAAAGGTGTCAGTCGGACCCGATAGAAAAGTGGAAGTAATAAAATGGAGGTAGAACAGCCGAGCCTGTCTCGAAGGCGACTCCTCTACCCCGTGCTCAAAAGCCCACATCAGGTCAGCGAAAGGTATACCACGGGGCTGGTACGAAGGTAACCTACTACCCATCCACGAGCCCAGGAGCCTGGTACCCTCAGCAACAGTCGGCGATAGGCCGTCCGACCTCAGACGAACGGGGTTCCCTGTAAAGGTCAAACCCGTCAAAGCTGTGTAGACCTCAGGAGTGATCGTCATCTCGCCCCAAGGAAAATGGAAGGTGTTGGTGGTATCCCACCACCACCTCATGAACGACCGCAGAAAGGACAGGGAGATGTTGAGCCGCAGTATCTCCCAGAAGGTCTCAACCACCGGAAACAGTGAGCTCGCCCTCACCAAGGCCTGGGCGTCCGAGCTCAGATAGCTAAAAACGGTCTCACTCGTCGCGTCGCCATAGCCGCGAACCGTAGTCTCTCTCCTCGCGTGAAGGCGGGAAGTCACATGGTGCTCTAGGTCGTAGTGCAGATCACGACCATCGTAAAGCTCAGGACCCACCCATACGGGGGCCCGGGCCATTCGACTGACGCGTCATGCCACGCACCTCGTGGCCTCCAGAAGGGGGTAACGACTCGTCAGACATGCTGATCAACAATACAACAAGGCATTATACCTTTGACAAAATCGGCACTCATACCGATCCCTAAAAAAGAGTGCATTTCACTCATGAAATGGAGTCATACAATTTTTGTTCCCTAAAAAACATGATACTAAGTTCATACTTAGCAAAATTCCCTAAGTAAAAATTAACTCCAGCAAAATCAAAATTCTCCCATAATTTGTCATTCATGAATTATGAGGAACGCAAGCAATATACCAAAAACACCTACATTATAAGAAAATACTAGATTCGTAGATATACTTGGGGGCTAGCATGAAAATGCCCAAATTCAACAAAAATCAACATACTTGCAAAAATTAACATGCACAAACTAATTAACATGTTATGTGGAACATTTGAAACTATCTAATTGGAGAAAAGGGGCACAAAATCAAAAACCCTCAAATCAATTTCATGCACGAAAATACTTGACAAAATACTGAAATTGACAGAAAAGCTCAAAATTATTGAAAATTACTTACATTGGGAAGATTGGGAAGTAATTTGGAGTAGAATTCGTGAAGGAAAGTGAAGAAAACGAGCAAAAATCAGTAGAGAGAAGTGAAGAAGTTTGAGCGAAAATGGTGGAAATGGGAAAGGAAGGAGACGGTCCGCGAATTTAAAGACCAGTCCCCCTTTCGCATTTTCAACGCCCAGCTCTGGGCGTTAGAAATTCTCGCGCCCAGGCCTGGGCGCTGAAAATGCTTCCCAGACAGCGAATATTCGCTGTCGGGCACGCGTACTCCCCTATTTTGTGTAAAGATATCCGTTATCTTATTTCTATCCCAAAAAAGAAAAAACGGTATTTCGAAAAAAAATAATAATAATAAATAAAAAATAATAAAATAAAATATCGTTAAACAAAAATATACACAATGTGGACCCACTTATAGGACACATCTAATCAGGAAATATTACGACCCACCAACAGGTTGTAATCACAAAAGCCCTTCTACATAGGCAAAATAAGAAATTCAAAATGGGCTCGCCCACCCTCAGCGGGCGGGGTCTGCGTCACTAGCCGCCCAGGTCCTTAGTTTTCGAAAAATAAAGTCTTCAAATTTAAAATAGGCTCGCCATCTTCAGTCGGCGGGGTCTACGGTGCAAACCACGCAGGTCCTTATTTTCAAAAAAAAAAAAAAAAACAAAAAACAAAAATTTCAAAACAGATTCGTCCACTTCTATCGGACGGGGGGTCCACCCTCAGCGGACAGGCTCGCCATCTTCAGCCGGCAGGGTCTACGTCACGAACCGCGTAGGTCCTTATTTTCAAAAAAAACATCAAAACAGATTCGTCCACTTCTATCGGACGGGGGGTCCACCCTCAGCGGACAGGCTCGCCATCTTCAACCGGCGGGGTCTACGTCACAAACCGCGTAGGTCCTTATTTTCAAAAAACATCAAAACAGATTCGTCCACTTCTATTGGACGGGGGGTCCACCCTCAGCGGACAGGCTCGCCCACCTTCAGCGGGCGGGGTCTGCGTCACTAACAACGCAGGTCCTTAGTCGCTGCAGTGATAACTTTTATTGGTTTTCCCTTTTTCCAAAAATTAAAGGATTGGTTTGTTGGATTTTCCTTCGTTTTACTTCCTATAAAAATAAGGGGGTTTTCTCGTTTAGCTAGCCCTAAAAATGAGAATCTTTAAAAACGTTTTACCTCGTGATTGGGCTTGGCCAGGCCCAATTACACTTTACAGCTTTAATTTCGAAAACACCTGTAGTTACTCCCAATGACAAAGTGAAGAAGTTTCTACGCATCTTTAGATCCTTCCAATGACAAAGTGAGGAAGTTTCTATACTATCAGTTGACAAATCCCAATGACACGTGAGGGATATGTCGACACATCAAGTGATGACCCTTAAGTCAAATGTTATCACTCGGGGGCTCGTGAGACCCTCGCAAAACAGGTCACATACACCATGGCTTGTGTGACGCACTCCGTCTAATACTTTGACCATCGTCTTACTCCAAGACTCAGTCAAAGTGGGGGCCAACTGTAGACACCTACTTTTATCCCCATTCCCGCAAGGGAAAGGTTCGATGATGAAAGCATAAAAACTCCACTTGACAACGCATCTCCTATAAAATAAACGAATCTCGATTCCCCATTTCATTTCACCCGAAACCTGCTATTTATGGAAACCTGCTAAAAATAGTAACTGCCGTAAAAAATAGCGTCTAAAAGGGGCAAATCATAAAAGATAGAAACCTGTCAGAATTAGGTGTTGCACTCCAACATAAATCCTAAAGGAGATAGAAAACCGCGAGAATCCTATTCCTGATAGGATTCGGAAATAAGAGTTACGTATTAATCAAAATCCTAACGAGCCTAGAGTTCGTAACGGGCCCAGACGCATTCCGTCATGAAATTGATACGCGCTAAAAGACTCGAATTAATCTCAAACTCTACGGATTTTAGGAATCCGAATCTGACTAAACAAAGCTGCCCAGACCCTATTTTCAACGCCTGGCTCTGGACGCCGAAATCTTCGGCGCCCAGGCCTGGGCGCTGAAAGTACCTGGGTACATCTCTTTTCCTAATTCTTTGCGGATTAGAACTCTGCAATTCTATCTTTCCACGAACTCTTCCCTATAAATAGGCCCCTAGTTTCGACGTGAAACAACACACAACAACAGCTAATATATTCTAAGTATTGACTCTAAACCCCTTAGCCTAAGCCTCTCGCTGCGAAACTGTTCACGCGTTCTGTCGCAATCGATCCATAAATCGAACAGAACGTATCTTGTCCCATAATCGAGATTCGTTAAATAAAAAGGAGAAATAGCAAAGTCAAAGTGGTTAGTTTTCTGAGAACCGTGACGCACCTCTCAAGGGTGAGTCGTAATGTGTCCCTTTTTGATGATTTAACCGCTTTCCTCGCCCTTTTTATGAACTGTTAAACTAACCTAATTTGAATGTTCTATCACGCCTAACAAATATAATATTTTTGGGAAATCGGATGATCATACTAGGGCCCTTAATGTTATTTAAATCAAATAATCACGATCAAATTAGTATTATATGTTGCATATTGCTAAAATCAATTCAGATTAGTTTAATAGTTAACGCATGTCCCTTCAATTATTTATGCTGAGCTAGTAAGGATATCCTGCCTCTGGAGTTATCGACGAGTGAATTACTCCTCTCGGTAGTTACAGTCCCCCGAACCCTCAATATCTACCTTGCGGGTGTAAATTGAGAGATCCCCACACCAGGGATCACAAGGGAACCTACGGCCGTCGTGGTCAAACATAATTGCACTCCCTTTATGTCACGATAACCGGGTTTTGTCAGTTTTTCTCATTGTTGTTAAAAACTGAATGGCAACTCCTATATTACTAGTCAATTGCGTGTATACTCACAGGAAATCTAATTACACTTGATTGAATAAAAAGAATCGTCACACCCACGAGGGACAAGGTCACGCATTAGCCTCGCGCTTTTTCGACCCCCTCACACTTTCCTCGCCCTTTTCATGAACTGTTAAACTAACTAAATCTGATTGTTCTATCACCCCTAACAAATATGATATTTTTGGGAAATCGGATTATCATGCTAGGTCCCTTAATGCTATTCAAATCAGATAATCACGATCGAATTAGTATTATATGTTGCATATTGCTAAAATCAACTCAGATTAGTTTAATAGTTAACGCATGTCCCTTCAATTATTTATGCTGAGCTAGTAAGGATATCCTGCCTCTGGAGTTACCGACGAGCGAAGTACTCCTCTCGGTAGTTACAGTCCCCCGAACCCTCAATCTCTACCTTGCGGGTGTATGTTGAGAGATCCCCACACCATGGATCACAAGGGAACCTACGGTCGTCGTGGTCAAACATAATTGCACTCCCTTTATGTCACGATAACCGGGTTTTGTCAGTTTTTCTCATTGTCGTTAAAAACTGAATGGCGACTCCTATATTACTAGTCAATTGGGTGTATACTCACAGGAAATCCAATTACACTTGATTGAATAAAAAGAATCGTCACACCCACGAGGGACAAGGTCACGCATTAGCCTCGTGCTTTTTCGACCCCCTCACAGTGGCGACTCCATCAAGTTGTAGGTAATCAAAATAGCCGAAGGGTGAAACGATCCTACCCCGCGTTTATTTCCCCATCAAGTTGGGACGACCTGAAAATCAGCATAGTAATGTGAACGGACATAACCGCATAACGAATCTCGGCTCCCTCGGGAGTTGGGACTAAGGATACCTTTTTTCGCCAATAGGGGGGTGCATACGCCGCGCATGTTGCCCGCTCGGTACTTGTGCAGGTAGTACACCTATCCCGAACCCAATCGCTCGCTCATTAGGTCCCTCTCGCCTGCATGCCCCCTTGGCTTGCACTTGCGGGTTGGCCTCTTGAGCGAAATTCGTCTGTTGAAGACACTACCTCGACCGGGGCATGTGCTGGATCTACGATAGAAGCGGTACCAAGCCAGGCGCAAATAAACTACCCATAGAAGCCTATCATAAACTACGTGGCATATTTAGTTTTCAAATCCATGTTTGTAATGTAGTTATGTGTAGCGAAATATGTGATTGTGTGCGACAAACTATCCTAGAAAACCAACGACCTTAAAAATTACCCAAACATTCATAAACTAATTGGCCAAAGAGTTATACCAAAATACGTGTTCCACAAACCCGAACGATCGCCACAAAAATAAGCGACGCTCGGGATGGCCTGTAACGAATCCCACAAACGCTGCACAACACGTAAGGACGTTATTAGGCAAGCACGCAAAATCGAAGTCGCATAAACAAAAGTAGACGCAAACAGAAAACGAGAACCAGCCAGGGACGCATTTTCAACGCCCCTGGCTGGGCGCCGATATTTCTCACGCCCACTGCTGGGCGCTGAAGTTGCTGCCTGGCCTTTTGGTCAGGCACAGCAGCCTGCTGCCCGCGCATAAAAAATATACGTAGCAAAAAGAAAGTTTTCGAAAAAAATTGCTGCGAGGGCGTATGAAAAGGCACTCGATTCTAAAAGCGACTAAAAAATAAAAATAAATAACTCTTTGTGTCGTTGTTAGGCCTCCTACGACGACAATGCTCGGCACCAAAACCGAACATGCTAATAACTATGAATATCACATGGGCAAAGTATTCAAAAAATAATGTTCAAATAGAGTCTTCAAGAAAAATAATGTTCGAATAAAAAAATAAATCCGAGTCTAGACTAGGCTATGCCAAAGTACAATCTAAATCCTAAGTCTTAGTTGTCTTATCCATAGAGTCGGTCCCAATGTTTGGTGTCATTCTGCAAGTTAAAAGGTTAAACCATATTGAGTCTCCCCTCCTAACATTTAAATCAATAAGCACCCATATGTAATTGTCATCCCTTGCTAAGAATCCACGGCCTCAATACTCTCTCATCAATAAAAAGAATATACTATAGTATTCGCAAAATGGAAACAGTCACATTCTGGAAATCATCCCCCATAGTCGCACAACCCCAAAGTGAACCTAAGGTGTCAATACCATTGGCAAGAAAAATTAATGGCCTCAAGGCTTATAATCACATTGGGTCACGACTATCATAGTCCTCTCGAGTCACTCACTCCTTGAAATACTATTAAGTACGGACTAAAAGATTTTCCATGAATGCAACATGACCAACCATGAAAATACCCAAATCGGCATACTAATAGGGCTACCATTGGGGTAAAGCAATACACACTAAGAGAGAAGCCGCACTAATGATTCTAGTCTTGCAAAAATAAAAATTCGATCTCCCCAATTAACTACCTTGCCAACATTAAACAAAATGGCGCATGACAAATGAACACCCAAGGGTTAAAATCTAAAGTGTCAACCAACGTAAGTTATGGTCCAATTAGCCTAAGTCTGAGAGTTGCTTGGTCAAGTATTATAGGCTTACGCCACGTCATTATTTTGAGTCTAGGCCACCTCCTTGTATTCATACACGGGTTATAATCAGAAAGATTAATGAAAGTTTGAGTCTAAATCACAACTTCCAATTAAATCCCAGAAACTGGAATTTGAAAAGAAACAAAAAATTACTTTCGATGTAATTCTTTCGTTAAAATTCAATAAGGTAAAAACAACATTTTGAATCTACGCTATTTGCATATTTTAAGAAACGACTAAATACGCTTGCAAAGTAAGACAATTTAAAGGTCCACCCTAGGCCTACTAAAATTAAAGGTCCACTATAGGCCTACCAAACGAGGCTCACTCAGTCTCGCCTCGTGACTCAAAGACCACAACCACCTACCTTTTAGCCCAAATTAAAATTGAAGAATCCCAAGAAAAAAGAAAGAAAAAATAGAAAGAGAAAAGGGAGAGCGAAAAGAGCAAGCCAGGGAATACTTATCCCGTAGTGCAACATTTACCTAAGTAAACGAAGGAAAAGAATTGAGTCAACCAATCCAAATCATAAAATTCTACGATGTCTACCCTTTCCAATCCTTATGCTCTTAGACGCCTTCGCTCTGGGGTCCCTGTTCAGCTCATTTTAACCTATCCATGTTCTCATTGCCATGACCCAAGAAACCATTACCTCGACTCTTGTTCTTGAACTCGTTGTCAACCGCAAACCACGCACGGCCATTAACACGTGCGTCATACCCCTTATTTCCAAAACCTGCTCTTATACCACCATTAGCATAATGACCATATAACTTGTGTGGATACATCCTGTTGATATACCCTTGAGCCGTCCCCATGCTGCTCATTGGCCTTGGTTGATGTAAACTCGTGACACTAGCACGAAGCTGCAAATTGTGAACCCTAGCAGATATAATCCTCATGCTTGACCAACACCTATACAAATTCTCCTATCTCATTCAACCCATCTTTCAAGCCGTCTTGAGTCACAAACAAAAAAAAAGACAAATGAAAAGTACATTCTACGCTTAACGTAAAAAAATAATAATAAATGATAAAAAAGAAACTTTGCAAAGCGCCTCTAAAATTAGTCTAAAAAGAAAAAGAAGCATTTAGCACACCAAAAAACATCCTCCCAGAAGTCATTTTCAGCGCCCATAGCTGGGCGCCGGAATCTTTAGCGCCCCAGCCTGGGCGCTGAATCTCTCTGCTTGCTAAAATTTGTCCAGAAGTGCTCGTCATTTTATCCGCACATGCACGGAAAAATAACGAACACTTGGGGGGTACAGCACGTATTCAGATATACGTACCACCGAAAAATACATGTACTAAAAAAAAAAAAAATATTTTGGCTTACGGCAAGGCAGCAGATTAAAATAATAATAAACTTCACTTATTCTACCGTTTCAAATAATATGTTTCCACCACAGAACATACTTATCGAATTCGGCATTCTAAGAAACCATTTTCTAGGCTAAGAACTACGCAAGACCTGATTCCAAATTAAATCTATTTAAGGCGGATACGTAGGCAATCCATGATTCGGTCCAACCAATTTGCAAAAATATTAAAGCCTATAGAAAAAACAAAAATAAAGAATAGAAGTCCCTTATTGAAATTTAATTACTTGCAACCCAAGTCGGAAGAAAAAATTTAAGTCAAAGGAAGAATCCAAGTCACCAAGATGCCAAAATTAACGAGCACACATCAAAAAATAATAAGGGCACGTACCCTTGTCGGAAGGAGCACTCACACTCCTAGGCACTTAGCCAAGACTCAAAAGTTCGCTTTGCCTCAATCGAATGGGGGCTAGCGCAAGCGTCCATGACCTCTAAAGTACTCGACTTGACCCTCCCTAAAAGCAAACTAACTCACTTAAAGACTTTCTTTCACCACTAGACATAGTCGTTCGCTTAAAGACCTTCTTTCACCACTAGACACAGTCATGATCGCCAACAAGTAGTAAGGGCAGTAAGCTTGCAATAAAAAGGATTGTTCTACGGCATCGCCCCATCGTTCCTTCGAACTCATGGCACCCGTTCATGGTAATTCCAAATGCTTGCGAATCCCCTTTGAAAAAAATCAGACATTGTCAATAGGACTTGGCACTTAACCAAGGCTCACCCTACTCAGGAATACGACACGGGCATCTAAAATAAAAATCTGAAAGCATCATTAATGGGAAGACATAACAGCAACTGGGGGCTAAAAAATTGAAATGAAAGAGCTAGGGAAAGAACTAAATATACCTTGACCTTTTGTACAGACATACACCAAGTAAATCTAAGTCTATTTGAAAATGGTTTATATTC
Organism: Spinacia oleracea; assembly: GCF_020520425.1. Taxonomy (NCBI): domain Eukaryota; kingdom Viridiplantae; phylum Streptophyta; class Magnoliopsida; order Caryophyllales; family Amaranthaceae; genus Spinacia; species Spinacia oleracea. Next base: position 51,337,117 of record NC_079491.1, on the reverse strand, counting down.
CCGCAATTTTGGAAAAGATGGCCCTAAAAGCCTAAAGCATATGCCAAACGGGCACAAGTATATCTTGACGCCTGCACCCTGGCTTCCAGCAAATCCTTAAACAGCATTCCAAAAATCGTAACAGTATTTTGATTCACTCATGTAATCCTGTACGAACCCTTCTATAAGTCAACCTACTTAGGACACCTCGGATTGTACACAATAGGACTCGGATTTTAAATAATTTTCAAATGATTTTCAAAGACTTCTTCGAACATAATAAAGTGTCGTTGGTTTAAGCTAAGTATGCGTTTATCTCAATATTGCAAGTGAGTCAAAAGATTTCTAAATATGATTATGGGTAAAGAAAGGCACCTAGCTTTTGGTCAATGCACACTTCAACATGTGACTACCTTGACCATGGCAATGTCGCACAATACGACATTCACAAGAGAAGTAGCAAAATCACTACTCGAACGTACCTCGCACTAAACGAGTCTGGTTCAAACTATTCATGATCCATGAATGCACAAAAACGTATGCAAGGCATTATAGCACCAAGCCAATCCCGTAGCTACAGTTGGAGGCTTGAGAAAAACACTCTAAAAATGCTCGAAATGACGATTTCATCGCAAATTCTCGACGCTAATGCTATACATATATATGTCATAGGGGCTCAATCCTAAGCTTTAATCGTGTAAAACGAACCTTAGAATGGCTACAACCCCTCCCAAATTCTAAAGCACTACTTAGAATATATAAAGTCACCCCACTAACAAGGGTAACTGAAAATCGCGAGTCACCAAAACTCCGATCAAGCTACTGCACATAACGCTCGCCCTACAAGCGCCCGTTACACATTCTACCTCGTTCCAAAGCAAAAGCGAAAGAAAAAAAATCATCAAAATATACCCAGAAATCAATTTCAACGCCCAGAGCTGGGCGCCGATGTCTTTAACTCCCCAGCCTGGGCGCTGATTCTTTCTGCTAGCCAAGTTTTGCCCAGATACAAAAATAAGAAAGAAACACCTATGAATCATCGCATCGAACGAAGTAATAAGCCGTGCAAACCCACGCAGAAGGTGCTACACTTGTTCGAGCACCTGAACGATTCAGCATGATGAAGTACTCCAAATAATGATATCCCAACACTTGGAGGAATGTTCTAAGACACGCCGTTAGGCCACACAAGCCTGCGCTGCACCATAATCCCACAGTACAAGTCTAAAAAAAGGGTAAGGCACATTGCACTAATGCAAGCACGACCAAGAGTAAGAGGCAAAGACTACTTATCGCCCAAATACAAGCCACACGACTTTTACATTAAGGATTAAAGGTAGCAAAACATTACCTACCACGGAAGGGATAACTCGCACCTACACGAGCGAAACCCCAAGGCATCTTTCTCGAAAGAACCTACGAAATCGTACGCCAAAAGGAAGCATCCCAACATGCATACTTGGGGGCTCCAAGCTACGAAACAACCATAACAAAATAAAAAATCTCGAAGCAAATGTTTGAACAATCGAAAGGGCACGATGTTTGAGCCCACTTCATGAATGGACCTGACCCCTATCAAGCTTCTAAGCAAACTATTCAAAATCAGTCATTGCTCAAAAAAAATGATTCAAGCAAACTGATTATTGGACCGCACACAACGGCCATTCTATGAACGCTCATTCGCACATACATATCATCATTCACGAACACGTTCAAAAAATATAAGAGCGATCAAAGTCTTACACCTCAAGGTATGTTCCTCGGGCCATATAGACTCACCCGACTATTGCAATAACTGTACACCTTAAGAGCAACAATTCCTTAAAATAATCGCCCCAAAGCGACAAGCACTGTAGTCCACCAATCGGCTACGGCTTCTCAAGAAAATCATCATGTTCTAAAAATAAAGAAAAAACAAAAGAAAAGAGAATACATAGAACTTCCAAGTGAAATAAACGAATGAACAAGAGGCCAACTGTGTCATCAAATGACCAGCCCAAACAACACTTTCAACGCCCCACCTGGGCGTGAATTATTTCAACGCCCAGGCCTGGGCGCCGAAAATGAACCCAGGCTCAAAAAGGCCCTAACTTCTTTTGGGCCCTGCCATATTCATTCGGCTTGAAAATTGCCGATTTCTTCACTGAAAGTCGCACCTCACGGCTTTGTTAAGAGTAGCACACCACTATAAAGATCACCCGCACTTACGAGCACGATCCCAAACACGATCAAGGACATTACAAATGCTTATCCCCAAGGAACCTTTTTGACAAGAAATGACCATCAAGCACGAATGCTTGAGGGCTCGAAAGAAAATATATTATGCAAAGTTAAAAACAATATTCTCAGACTACGTTGTACGAAGTCCCGTGTTTGGATGTCTCAAAAAATAAAACCGGTTTATGACCTCAAGACAAAGGTCGCCGTTGATACTTATACATAGTCCCCTAATCAAGGACCCAGGTAGTGGCAAAATTGAGCCGTGAAGACTAGCTCAAAACCATGAAAGATGATGACCACGAGACAATGGTCCGTCTAAGCACGTTGTCAACCTACATTCAAGTTGCAACTAAATCCGAGCATCCCTCGGAAGAATTCGCTCCTAAAAGAATGAATAAAAAGAAATTCTCAAAAAAATCACAAGAAAAAAAATGAAATAGGGACTTGCCCACCTCAATCAGGTAAGATCGAACCACGCGAGTTCCATATTAAAAAAAGAATTCAGGGACGTCCACCCTCAGCGGACAGGGCTCGCCCACCTTCAGGGGGCGGGGTCTGCGTCACTAGCCGCGCAGGTCCTCAGTTTTCGAAAATGAAAAGAAAATAAAATCTTCAAAATAAAACGGGCTCGCCATCTTCAGCCGGCGGGGTCTACGGCGCAAACCACGTAGGTCCTTATTTTCAAAAAAAGCAAAATAAATTTCAAAATAGATTCGTCCACTTCTATCGGACGGGGTGTCCACCCTTAGCGGACAGGTTCGCCATCTTCAGCCGGCGGGGTCTACGTCACAAACCGCGTAAGTCCTTATTCTCAAAACATCAAAACAGATTCGTCCACTTCTATCGGACGGGGCGTCCACCCTCAGCGGACAGGCTCGCCATCTTCAGCTGGCGGGGTCTGCGTCACTAACCGCGCAGGTCCTTAGTCGCTGCAGCGATAACTTTTGCTGGATTTTCCTTCGATTTACGTCCTATAAAATAAAGGGTGCTGGATTTTCCTTCGTTTTACGTCCTATAAAAACAAGGGGGTTTTCTCGTTTAGCTAGCCTTGAAAATGAGAATCTTTAAAAACATTTTTTACCTCGTGATTGGGCATGGCCAGGCCCAATCACACTTTATAGGAAGTTTCTATACTATCAGTTGACAAATCCCAATGACACGTAAGGGATATGTCGACACTTCAAGTGATGACCCTTAAGTCAAATGTTATCGCTCGGGGGCTCGTGAGACCCTCGCAAAACAGGTCACATACACCATGGCTTGTGTGACGCACTCCGTCTAATACTTTGACCATCGTCTTACTCCAAGACTCAGTCAAAGTGGGGGCTAACTGTAGACACCTACTTTTGTCCCCATTCTCGAAAGGGAAAGGTTCGATGATGAAGACGTAAAAACTCCACTTGACAACGCATCTCCTATAAAATAAACGAATCTCGATTCCCCATTTCATTTCACCCGAAACCTGCTTTTTATGGAAACCTGCTAAAAATAGTAACTGCCGTAAAAGGTAGCTTCTAAAAGTGGCAAATCATAAAAGATAGAAACCTGTCAGAATTAGGTGTTGCATTCCAACATAAATCCTAAATGAGATAGAAAACTGCGAGAATCCTATTCCTAATATGATTCGGAAATAAGAGTTACGTATTAATTGAAATCCTAACGAGCCTAGAGTTCGTAACGGGCCCGGATGCATTCCGTCACAAAATTGGTACGTGCTAAAAGACTCGAATTAATCTCAAACTCTACGTATTTCTAGAATCCGAATCTGACTAAAGAAAACAGCCCATACCCTATTTTCAACGCCTGGCTCTGGGCGCCGAAATCTTCGGCGCCCAGGCCTGGGCGCTGAAAATACCTGGGTACGTGTTTTTTCCTAATTCTTTGTGGATTAGATCTCTGCAATTCTATCTTTCCACGAACTCTTCCCTATAAATAGCCCCCTAAATTCGACGTGAAAGGACACACAACAACACATAATTATATTCTAAGTATTGACTCCAACCCTTAGCCTAAGCCTCTCGCTGCCAAATGTTCACGCGTTCTGTCGCAATCGATCCATAAATCGAACAGAACGTATCATGTCCCATAATTGAGGTTCGTTAAATAAAAAGGAGAAATAGCAAAGTCAAAGTGGTTAGTTTTCTGAGAACCGTGACGCACCTCTCAAGGGTGCGTCGTAATGTGTCCCTTTTCGATGATTTAACTGCTTTCCTCGCCCTTTTCATGAACTGTTAAACTAACTAAATCTGATTGTTCTATCACCCCTAACAAATATGATATTTTTGGGAAATCGGATTATCATGCTAGGTCCCTTAATGCTATTTAAATCAGATAATCACGATCGAATTAGTATTATATGTTGCATATTGCTAAAATCAACTCAGATTAGTTTAATAGTTAACGCATGTCCCTTCAATTATTTATGCTGAGCTAGTAAGGATATCCTGCCTCTGGAGTTACCGACGAGCGAAGTACTCCTCTCAGTAGTTACAGTCCCCCGAACCCTCAATCTCTACCTTGCGGGTGTATGTTGAGAGATCCCCACACCAGGGATCACAAGGGAACCCACGGCCGTCGTGGTCAAACATAATTGCACTCCCTTTATGTCACGATAACCAGGTTTTGTCAGTTTTTCTCATTGTCGTTAAAAACTGAATGGCGACTCCTATATTACTAGTCAATTGGGTGTATACTCACAGGAAATCCAATTACACTTGATTGAATAAAAAGAATCGTCACACCCACGAGGGACAAGGTCACGCATTAGCCTCGTGCTTTTTCGACCCCCTCACACATGTAATAATGACACGGGGATAGCAAGACTGGATAGTTATAGAATAGTAATCTACTTTGTATTAAGTTGTATAAGCTTTTGCCACATCTCACTTCTGAACAACAGACTTCTTTTCCCCTTTTTCCACATCTCACTTCTGAGTTCTGAACATGTCTAGAATCAAAGACTCGATCCTAGAAACCAAGTCACGTTCGTGTTTCTATTTAAATAATTACTCATTTTTACTAGTACTATAGATTCAATTTTTGACAAACTGAAAAAGATTGTTTTTCATTCAATTTCTATGTGGTCGGATGCTCGTTGGACGAAAGTATTAAAAGATTCAAAACCTTTCTTGTCAGACCGCCTGACGATCACGCGCGCCTAAGCTCAAGCGCATGATTAAAGCATTTTAATTTCTCTCTCCTGCTTGTTTCTCCTCTCTCTCCTCTCTGTCGCCGGAGACAACCATCACCATGTCGGCAGGTCCCGAGGAGCTCCTCCTCGTTCCTCTGCCAAAATTCCAAAGAAAATAGACGGTGGTATGGCTGCTACATCGATCTCGTCGCCGACATCTCTCACTTATCAATGATCTCTCTTGCTCCTCAAGCTCAAGCTCAAGCTCAACGACGATCTCCGCCGTTTAATTATCTGACATTACTATGGTAGAGTTTCTCAATTTTGATTTAGGATTTTGATTTAGGTTTTTTATTTTAGGATTTTGATTTAAGTTTTTTTCATATTCAATTTCATACTCAAATCGCAGATTTGGGGTTTCGTTCCTTCGCATGGAATATATCTTAGGTCTCTTAATTACGCTGATTTAGCTGAAATTATCCATTCGAATATGCATGATATTATTGATTAAATTTATATTTTATTTATCTCTTGTTAATTTTAGTTTTGATTTGCGGTACTTTAGTATGTGGCATGCTTAGTTATGAATTAAATTAGTTAACGATTTCTCATATTCATTTATCTTTTTGCTGTGTTTAGTTTTCAGTTGGGAATTAAATTAGGTAATCCATGGTCATATTTAATTAAGAATTTGCTTTATTTAGTTAAGATTTGTGAGAGTTCTGATATCTGTTGAAAATACCAACCTCTGATAAACATATTCGATGTCATTAGCTGCTAATTCTAACAGCTAATGCAACGCCGAGCACGAGGCTCAGCGCAAGCGCCCAACAATGGCTGCTAGCCTTTGTGCGACGGGCCTGCAGCGCGCAAGGCTTGGGCCGAGCTCAGCGCGCGCCCCAGCGTGGCCTGCAAGGTTGGCTTATGCGCCAAGCCTTGTGTTTCTTAGGCCTTAAGAAGTCGTTTTTCCTTTTTCTACTAAGATTAATTAATCTCAAACACTTAGTGTTTAATTAATCCTACAATTCTAATGCTATTAATTAACTAGAGTCCTAATAGGATTAGTTAATTAAAATCCTAGTAGAATTCTATGTCCCTATTTCCACCCTATAAATACGTGGTTCATAATCATAATTTACAATGAAAGTAATACAATCACAATTGCCTATTACAAGTATTGTGAGTTTCCCAAGTGCACAAAAAACCTTAGAGAATATTGTAGTCGGTTGAATCTAAGGCGGATCCGGACGTGTTGTGGACTATATACGGAGGGACGACGCTTGGAGTCTCGTACTTGTTCTTGTTCGGTTCGGGAGCATCTAGGGAAGGCACGCATCGCATAGTATGTATACTAAATTATGCTAATTGACTCAATTTGGATTCTAGCTTTATTGTAATCCCCCGTATATTTATAAAGTTTATTAATATATTTTTACGTATAATTAATTATATTTAAATTATATTTGTGAATTTTAGTAATAAATATATATATTTAATGTATATTTATTTATTCAAATGCATTTTAAATATTTTAAGGATTTATGAGATCAAAAATAATTTTAGAAATTTATTTTGAAAATAATTGGAATTACAAAAACGCTTTGAATTTGGAAAGCAATCCTAATCAGTTTGGATTCAAACATCAAAACCCAATCATAATCCTAGCCCAAGTAGTTGCTCACAATAATTATCTCTCCTCACAATTCATTAACCCATAAACAAAGTCACATAAATTTGTTTTGCTCCTCTCCCTTTCACGTGAAATCATAAACTCTCAAACCCTCCTTCCCTGCTTCAGCACCACCGAACTCCTCCTTGTTTCAGCGCCGTCGGACCGCTGCCGCTGCGCCACCGCCCTCCGCCAGTCGGTACTCCCTCTTCTTCTCTTCCCTCTTGATTCGTTCTTTTTCTTCTTTGGTTTTTCCGCGCCTCCTGAATTTGTTTCTGCTTGACTGTCGAACTAGCTAGCACCGTCGTGCGCGGCCCACGACCACCAGCCACCTTCTTCATTCCCTCCACGAGGCGCCGCCCACCTACAGCGTCGTTGATGCGCTGCCAGCCATCAAATCTCCCCTTCCTCTTCGTCGCGGGCTACCACCACAGGCTCACACAACATCGCCACCGTTGCGCGACCACCTAGGGCCACCACCCGCGTCGCCCAGCGCCGACAACCACCCACCTGTCGCGCCGCCCTGCCGCCGGCAGCACTCCCTTTATTCTCTCTCTTTTGGTTAATTCTTTACCCTTTTATTTAATTAATGTAATATTTATGTTTTAATAATTTAATTAAGGTTTTCATATTTTAAATTATTAGTTTTGATAATTTATATTTAGAATTCAGATTATATGTTGATATTATAAACTAATTTGTTTTCAGATTTGTTAATTATGTTTAAGTTAGGGTTTTAATTATGTTTATTAATTTAATTCATGTTTTCTTGGATTAGATTTATAGTTTTATGGGTTCATTATAATTTTCAGATTATATGTTCTATATAATTAAGTTGTTAATTTTCAGATTATATAATTTGATTAAAATAGGAGTTTTAATTATTAAAGCATGAATTTTAAGGCTTTAATGGTTTTAAATCGCGGTGGGATCATTGGGGATTATTGAATGTGTTTTTTCAATGTTCTAAGCATGTTAATTTGGTCTTGGAAAAGTTTTTAAGCGAGTTATATTGCTGGAAATTTAAAGTATGATGTTTTGAGGAGTTTTCAACGAATTTCAATCTTTAATTCAATAATTGTTATGCTAGGAAATCAAATATTCATGTTTTGATATTGGGGAAGGTTCTAAATATATTTAGAATGTATTTAGAATGCTTTATTATAGTTGTGAATATTTACAAGTTGATTGGAAATCTTTGTTTGTTTTTTTAGGCAGAGAATTCTCTGTAGGCGACTTTTGAAAGTGTTAAAGTAGCCTATCAGTTTGTTTACACAAGGTACGTACATACCTCTGTGATTGTGGATGTTGTAGACACCTACTTTTGTCCCCATTCCCAAAAGGGAAGGTTCGATGATGAGAACATAAATCTCCACTTGGCAACGCATCTCCTATAAAATAACGAATCTCAAATCACCCTTTCATTTCAGCCAAAGCTTCCATTTATAGAAACCTGCTAAAAATAGTAGCTGCCGTAAAAGGTAATTGCTAAAAGTAGTAAGAATAAAAAGATAGAAACCTGTCAGAATTAGGTGTTGCACTCCAACATAAATCCTAAAAGAGATAGAAATTGTAAAAGGAATTCTATTCCTATCGCAATTCGATAAAAGAGTTAACGTATTAATTAAACTCATAACGAACCTAGAGTTCCTAAAGGGACCAGACGCATTCTGTCGTAAATTGATACGCACCAAATAACTCGGATTAAGTCTCTTAATGGACTCCATACTCTAGAGTCCAATCTGACAAAGAATTCTGCCCAGATCCTATTTTCAACGCCCAGCCCTGGGCGCCGAAATCTTAGACGCCCAGTGCTGGGCGCCGAAAATACCTGGGACAGATTCTTTTCCTAAACCGTTTCGTATTCATATTCCTGAAAATCTATCTTTCTACGCCACTTTTTCCTATAAATAGACCCCTAAAGCCGACGTGAAAACAACACACAATTCATCATCTGAGTATTGACTCCAACCCTAAGCCTAAGCCTCACGCTGCGAAATTGATCCCGCGTTCTGTCGCAATCGACCCAAAAGTCGAACAGAACGTATCATGTCCCTTGTAGCCGAAGAATTAAGCCCGGATACTGGAACCTTGCTTGGAAACTCGAGATTCGTTAAATAAAAGGAGAAATAGCAAAGCCAAAGTGGTTAGTTTTCTGAGAACCACAACGCACCTCTCAAGGGTGCGTTGTAATGTGTCCCTTCGTATGATTTAATCGCTTTCATCACCCCTTTATAAAATTGTTAAACTATTAATTTGATTGTTCTATCACGCCTAATAAAGATAATACCTTGGACAATTGGACTATCATGCTAGGTACCGTAAATCAATCTAAATAAGATAATCACGATCGATTTAGTATTATGTGTTGCATATTGCTAAAATTAATTCAGAGTAGTTTAATAGTTAACGCATGTCCCTTAAATTATTTATGCTTAGCTAGTAAGGATAACCTGCCTCTGGAGTTACCGAAGAGCACTCCTCTCGGTAGTTATAGTCCCCCGAACTCTCAATCTCTGTCCTGCGGGTGTACATTAAGCGATCCCCACACCAGGGATCACAAGGGAACCTATGGCCGTCGTGGTCAAACATAATTTCACTCCCTTTATGTCACGATAATCGGGTTTTGTCAGTTTTCTCATTGTCGTTAAAAACTGAATGACGACTCCTATATTACTAGTCGATTGGGTGTAAACTCACAGGAAATCCAATTACACTTGATCTGACAACGTCACGCCCACCAGGGACGAGGTCACGCATTAGCCTCGTGCTTTTTCGACCCCCTCACAGTGGCGACTCCGCTGGGGAAGTGAAGGAAATACTCGTGCTCGTAGGTAATCAAAATAGCCGAAGGGTGAAACGATGCTACCCTACGTTTGTTTCCCTATCAAGTTGGGACAACCTGAAAATCAGCATATTAATGTGAACGGGCAGAACCGCATAACGAATCTTGGCTCCCTTGGCATGTTTCATCTCGGGAGTTGGGACTAAGGATACCCATCGCCAACCGGGGGGTGCATACGCTTCGAATGTTGTCCACTCGGCACTTGTCGCTAGTAGTACACCAGTCCTAAACCCAATCGCTCGCCCACTAGGACCCTCTCATTGGTGCATGCCCCCTTGGCTTACATCGTGATTGGCCTCTTGGGACGAAATTCGTCTGTTGAAGGCACTACCTTGACCGGGGCATATGTTGGATCTACGATAGAAGCGGTACCAAGCCGACGCAAATATTACCCATAGAAGCCTATCATAAACTACATGACATATTATTATCTTGCCTCATATTGTAATGTTAGTTATGTGTAGCGAATTATGTGATTGTATATGACGAATAATACTAGAAAACCAACGACCTTAAAAAAAATTGTCCAAACATTCATAAACACCAATTGGCCGAAGAGTTACACCAAAATACGTGTTCCGCAACCCCGGACGATCGCCACAAAAATATGCGACGCCCAGGACGGCCTGTAACGGATCCCACGACGCTGCATAACGCGCAAAGGACGTTATTGGGCAAGCACGCAAAATTAAGTCGTATATACGAAAAAAATAGACGAACAGAATACGAGTACCAGTCAGGGACGCATTTTCAGCGCCCCTGGCTGGGCGACAATTATTTCAACGCCCCTGCTAGGCGCTGAAGTTGCTGCTTGGCCTTTTGGCCAGACACCGCAGCCTCGGTGCCCGCGCACAAAATATACGTAGCAATAAAAAATTCGTAACAAATTTGCTACGAGGACGTATGAAAAAGGCACTCAAATTCTAAGAACGACTTATAAAATAAATAACTCCTTGCGTCGTCATTAGGCCTCCTATGACGACAATGTTCGGCACCAAAACCAAGCATGCTAATTAAAATAACCTTGAATGTCAAATGGGCAAAGTATTCAAAAAATAATGTTCAAATAGAGTTTTCAAGGAAAAATAATGTTCGAATAAAAAAATAAATAAATCCGACTCTAGACTAGGCTATGCCAAAGTACAATCTAAATCCTAAGTCTTAGTTGTCTTATCCATAGAATCGGTCCTAATGCTTGGTGTCGTTCTGCAAGTTAAAAGGTTAAACCATATTGAGTCTCCCTTCCTAACATTTAAATCAATAAGCACCCATATGTAATTGTCATCCCTTACTAAGAATCTACGGCCTCAATACTCTCTCTCACAAATAAAAAGAATATATTATGTAATCCAAGTATTTGCAAAATGGAAACAGTCACATTCTGAAAATCATTCCTCCATAGTCGCACCACCCCCAAAGTGAACCTAAGGTGTCAATACCATTGGCAAAAAATTAATGGCCTCAAGGCTTATGATCACATTGGGTCACGACTATCATAGTCCTCTCGAGCCCTTGAAATACTCCTAAGTACGGACTAAAAGATTTTCCATGAACGCAACATGACAAACCATGAAAATACTCAAATCGGCATGCCATAAGGCTACCATCGGGGTAAAGCAATACACACTAAGAGGAAAGCCGCACTAATGTTTCTAGTCTTGCAAAAATGAAAATTCGATCTCCCCAACTAACCACCTCGCCAACACTAAGCAAAATGGCGCATGACAAATGAACACCCAAGGGTTAAAATCTAAAGTGTCAAACAACGAAAGTTATTGTCCAATTAGCCTGAGTCTGAGAATCGCTTGGTCAAGTATTATAGGCTTACGCCACGTCATTATCTTGAGTCTAGGCCACCTCCTTGTATTCATACACGGGTTATAATCAGAAAAATTAATGAAAGTTCGAGTCTAAATCACAACTTCCAATTAAATCCCGGAAACTGAAATTTGAAAAGAAGCGAAAAAAATTATTTTCGATGTAATTCTTTCGTTAAATTTCAATAAAGTAAAAATAACATTTTGAATCTACGCTATTTGCACATTTTAAGAAACGACTAAATACGCTTGCAAAGTAAGACAATTTAAAGGCCCACCCTAGGCCTACTAAAGTTAAAGGTCCACTATAGGCCTACCAAACGAGGCTCACTCAGTCTCGCCTCGTGACTCAAAGACCACAACCATCTACCTTTTAGCCCAAATAAAAAAAAAATTAAAGGATTTATGTTGGGGAGAAATCCCAAGCAAAAAGAAAAAAAAAAGAAAGAGAAAAGGGAGAGCGAAAAGAGCGAGCCATGAAATACTTAAAGAGAAAGAGAAAAGGGAGAGCGAAAAGAGCGAGCCATGAAATACTTAAAGAGAAAGAGAAAAGGGAGAGCGAAAAGAGCGAGCCATGAAATACTTAGCCCGTACCTCCCAAAGTGCGAAATCTACCCAAGTAAACGAAGGAAAAGAATTGAGTCAACCAACCGAAATCATACCACAAAAACTACATAAAGTTCTACGATCTTCTACCCTTTCCAATCCTCATGCTTGACTAATACCTATACAAATTATCCTATCTCATTCAACCCATCTTTCAAGCCGTCTTGTGTCACGAATAAAAAAAAACAATGAAAAGTACATTCTACGCTTAACGTAAAAAAAATATAATAGTATAATAATAAAAAATGAAACTTTGCAAAGCGCCTTTAAAGTTCGTCTAAAAAGAAAGAAGAAGCATCTAGCGCACAAAAAAGATTCGCAAATATTTGGCACAAAAGGAAAAGAAGCAACGCACCAAAAAAGATCTGTCCAGAAATCATTTTCAGCGTCCAAAGCTGGGCGCCGAAATCTTTAACGCCCCAGACTGGGCGCCGAATCTCTCTCTGCTTGCCAAATTCTGCCCAGAAGTGCTCGTCATTTTATCCGCACATACACGGAAAAATAACGAACACTTGGGGGGGGGGGGGGTACAACACGAATTCAGATATACGTACCAAAATTCAGATATAGGTACCAAAAAAACACATGAAAAGATTTTTGTACAAAATACATGGCTTACGGCAAAGCAGCAGATTAAAATAATAATAAACTTCAGTTATTCTACCGTTTCAAATAATATGTTTCCATCTCAGAACATACTTATCGAATTCGGCATTCTATGAAACCATTTTCTAGGCTAAGAACTACGCAAGACCTGATTCCAAATTAAATCTATTTAAGGCGGATACGTAGGCAATCCATGATTCGGTCCAACCAATTTGCAAAAATGTTAAAGCCTATAGAATAACAAGAATAAAAAAATAGAGTCCCTTATTCAAGTTTAATTACTTGCAATCCAAGTCGAAAGAAAATGAGAATCTTTAAAAAAACATTTTATAAAAACAAGGGGGTTTTCTTGTTTAGCTAACCCTGAAAATGAGAATCTTTAAAAAAAGATTTTTACCTCGTGATTGGGCTTGGCCAGGCCTGGTTACATTTTATAGCTTTGATTTCGAAAACATCTGTAGATACTTCCAATGACAAAGTGAAGGAGTTTCTATACATCTTTAGGTACTTCCAATGACAAAGTGAGGGAGTTTCTATACTTAACAAATTCCAATGACATGTGAGGAATGTGTTAACACTTCAAGTGATGACCCTTAAGTCAAATGTTATCACTCGGGGGCCCGTGAGACCCTCGCAAAACAGGTCACATACACCATGGCTTGTATGACGCACTCCGTCTGATACTTTGACCATCGTTTTACTCCAAGACTCAATCAAAGTGGGGGCTAACTGTAGACACCTACTTTTGTCCCCATTCCCGAAAGGGAAGGTTCGATGATGAGAACATAAATCTCCACTTGGCAACGCATCTCCTATAAAATAACGAATCTCAAATCACCCATTCATTTCAGCCAAAGCTTCCATTTATAGAAACGTGCTAAAAATAGTAGCTGCCGTAAAAGGTAATTGCTAAAAGTAGTAAGAATAAAAAGATAGAAACCTGTCAGAATTAGGTGTTGCACTCCAACATAAATCCTAAAAGAGATAGAAATTGTAAAAGGAATTCTATTGCTATCGCAATTTGATAAAAGAGTTAACGTATTAATTAAACTCATAACGAACGTAGAGTTCGTAAAGGGCCCAGACGCATTCCGTCGTAAATTGATACGCACCAAATAACTCAGATTAAGTCTCTTAATGGACTCCGTACTCTAGAGTCTAATCTGACAAAGAATTCTGCCCAGATCCTATTTTCAACGCCCAGCCCTGGCCGCCGAAATCTTTGACGCCCAGCGCTGGGCGCCGAAAATACTTGGGACAGATTCTTTTCCTAAACTGTTTCGTATTCATATTCCTGAAAATCTATCTTTCTACGCCACTTTTTCCTATAAATAGACCCCTAAAGCCGACGTGAAAACAACACACAATTCATAATCTGAGTATTGACTCTAACCCTAAGCCTAAGCCTCACGCTGCAAAATTGATCCCGCGTTCTGTCGCAATCGACCCAAAAGTCGAACAAAACGTATCATGTCCCTTGTAGCCGAAGAATTAAGCCCGGATACTGGAACCGTGCTTGGAAACTCGAGATTCGTTAAATAAAAGGAGAAATAGCAAAGCCAAAGTGGTTAGTTTTCTGAGAACCACAACGCACCTATCAAGGGTGCGTTGTAATGTGTCCCTTCATATGATTTAATCGCTTTCATCGCCCTTTTATAAAATTGTTAAACTATTAATTTGATTGTTCTATCACGGCTAATAAAGATAATACCTTGGACAATTGGACTATCATGCTAGGTACCGTAAATCAATCTAAACAAGATAATCACGATTGATTTAGTATTATGTGTTGCATATTGCTAAAATCAATTCAGAGTAGTTTAATAGTTAACGCATGTCCCTTCAATTATTTATGCTGAGCTAGTAAGGATAACCTGCCTCTGGAGTTACCGAAGAGCACTCCTCTCGGTAGTTACAGTCCCCCGAACTTTCAATCTCTGCCCTGCGGGTGTACGTTGAGCGATCCCCACAACAGGGATCACAAGGGAACCTATGGCCGTTGTGGTCAAACATAATTGCACTCCCTTTATGTCACGATAACCGGGTTTTGTCAGTTTTTCTCATTGTCGTTAAAACCTGAATGGCGACTCCTATATTACTAGTCGATTGGGTGTAAACTCACAGGAAATCCAATTACACTTGATCTGACAACGTCACGCCCACGAGGGACGAGGTCACGCATTAACCTCGTGCTTTTTCGACCCCCTCACAGATGTGTGTTATTGTTGAAATGTATTTATGAACTTGTTTATGTTGAAATTTCATGTTCAATGCCGTTGGATGAATGCGTTGAGCATATATTTTTATTATAATAATTATAACATGTTATCATGGATGTTTGATGTAAGCATGTCAGTTGGGAACTTTATATTATTTTATACATATTGGTTCAGATCGATTGATCGTTGTTCCCTTTTAGCAATTCACTACTTTATGAGGGTCGAGGACCTTGTTTAGTAAGTTGATCATTTACACATACATAAAGGTGTTTAACCATTGATAAAGGAAAGGTTGAATTAATTGGAATGGATTCTTGATTGATAACTTTGTGATCGCTTACCTAATTCCAAGATAAAAACAGTTGTGAATACTTGTTGATTATATGATTTATGTGATTGTCGAGTCATAACAAAGTATTAATCGGTAAATCATGTAAAGTGAAACTGGATAGCAATAGCTTTAGACTGTGCACGTCTGAAGTGACGGACAAACAGGAGTTGGGGTTCATGGTGGTAGCCCATGACCTTTTTCTGGGACCGGATTGATCACCGTGTTCTCTTTTATTCAAAAGTTCCTCGATATCGCAAGTCACTGAGGTTACAGAGTCGCGCCCGTACCTCGTCTTCCTTAGTGAAGACTTCTGGTTGGACAACTCGGTCTATTGACTATTTCAATTAAAATAGTATTTTTGTTATAAAAGTCTAGTCTAGTCTAGTCTAGTGTAGCCTAATCTAGTTAAGTGTGGTCTTCAAATTAATATGTTTTGTCTGCCCTTACTTATGTTTTATTAGTATCATGTTAGGATTGTTCGTTTAATAGAATCATGTTAGGATTATTAATGATTTAGTATGTAGTACTCAGCTTTGCTGATTACGTACTTTGTTTGTATATGTTGATCATGGCTATGCCTTGTTGATCCTGGGATGACCCATTTTGGTGAGCAGTCTCTAAGGATCAATAAGCATTGTCCATCTATAGGTTTGAAGATGATGCATCATTGAGATCGGGATTAGAGAGCTTTTATTTAGTTTTGATTCGCTCAGTTGACTTGGGTTTGTTAAATTGAAATTTAAACTTGTCGTACTAGCTACGTCACTTTATTTTCGTTGATCGGTTTTGGATTTTACTCTGTAATTGATTATTTATAAACCTAAAGTTAGTTTTATGTTTTCCGCTGCAAAATTCTGAATAAGCCGTTACGTTTTCACACGGGAGATAATGCCTTGATAATTCTCTACATTTTATATTAAAAGGTTATTTTAGAAAAGAGAGAAGTGTCGGGGTGTTACATGTAACGTTTTTTCACATGAATTATATTGTTTATATTGTTCATAACCCTACACTCCCCGTATTAGTAAATGTCCACCAAACCCTCAATCTCTACTCCGATGGATGTATGTTGAGCGATCTCCACATCGGGGATCACAAGGGAACCTAAGGACGGTTTGGTAAAAAAGTGACCCTGAGTTTCGATTGTAACTCTCGTATCACAATAACCGGGTTTTGTCTATTTTCCTCATTGTCGTTGAAAATTGAATGACGACTCCAAGGTCTAGTAAACAGGAGGCTACGACCACCTAGTTAGTCCTCGTTTACTTAATATTGCTTGCCACACATCCGCGAGGGAAGAGAATGAATAGACCCTAAACCCGTCTTTTCCGA
Organism: Spinacia oleracea; assembly: GCF_020520425.1. NCBI lineage: Eukaryota > Viridiplantae > Streptophyta > Magnoliopsida > Caryophyllales > Amaranthaceae > Spinacia > Spinacia oleracea. Next base: position 51,320,363 of record NC_079491.1, on the reverse strand, counting down.
CCCCCTCACACTCAGTATCTCGTTGTCCATCAAATTTCATTAACATCTGATTTCAAGCGACCATTAGACTTGCTGTCCAATGAATTTAAGTTTTCTTGCTTACACCATATCCATTCGCATTCACTTATAGATACTTGATGTTGAATTTTCGAACTGCCATTCCCTATAACACCCTAATAATTCCTTCCCTTTATAAAACTATTTTCCAACTTAAAATAAAGGAATTATCAAAGTATTACCGCGACCATAATAACGGCTAAGGCTAGTACCAGAATTACGCAGCGGAATTAACTAACTTTCAAAACAATAAATAATAGTTAATGGTCTTACTACAAGTTGGAACCATAACGGCCCACCAAAATACTTTAAATCAAAATCCATTAACTAACTTGAAATCATTATAGTCTAAACTACATATAATAAATAGATTTTTAAACATTTCAAGTAAATAAACTCTCTCATTCAATCTCTTGAAAGGTTACTTGGCTTGTAAGTCACCTCTAGAAACCTGTTAATTAATATTCTACTCTCCAACAATGCAAGTGCAAATGATGGATCATCATAGGGTCATTACGGCAAAGGCCATGGCCAAAACACAAAGCACGTAATCAGCGAAAGCTGAGTACAAACAAGCTAGAATGAAATCTTATATCTATCATGCTTCATTCCAACGGTAACTTAGATCACAAGTGAAAGATAACTAAGTAAACAATTAATCATGAAGACAAGACTCGACTCTCGACATGACTCTTGACTCATAGATTTATTAGAATAAGCTTCGAACGGGCCTAAAAAGAAAATATCCATTAAAGGAATGGTGTTAGGAGCCAACCAAACACCAAAATAAATAAAAATAAACCACTTGTCGGGCCATATCGACGGAATTCCAACACACAAAAAGAAATGAAACAATGTCTTGTGTCATTAGTAGAAGTACAAACCCCTTGGTAAGATACTCCTCCCATTGTTCATTCTCAAGGTATATACGTTCCAAGAGTTTTAAAGCTTGTTCTGGTTGCACTTTACGTTTATTAATATTTTCTCACAAGGTGAACTCAAGACTCAACAACAAGGCATTTAATAAACAAACAACCAAACAATACTCCTTTTTAATCCATTAGGACTTGTGATCAAACATTCAAGACTCAAGTGATATTACTCTCATTGTTCCTTCTCAATATACTATTGAGATTCCACAACATGTCTGTTAACATGCGAGTTATGCACTAGTCACGAAAAATTCTTAATTCAATTCACATAGACTTTCCAAACATACCCTAGAAACGGGGCAGAATAAACATGTTAGGTTATAACAAATGTAAATCATATATTTCATGCGGAAAACCATAAAGCCAAGAATCCAAATTAATTGCCACATAGTCAATTAGCATAATTTAGGATACATACATGTGATGCGTGCCTTCTGTGAGGGGGTCAAAAAAGCACAAGGCTAATGCGTGACCTCGTCCCTCATGGGCGTGACGTTGTCAGATCAAGTGTAGTTAGATTTCCTGTGAGATTACACCCAATCGACTAGTAATATAGGAGTCGCCATTCAGTTTTTAACGACAATGAGAAAAACTGACAAAACCCGGTTATCGTGACATAAAGGGAGTGCAATTATGTTCGACCACGACGGCCATTGGTTCCCTTGTGATCCCTGGTGTGGGGATCGCTCAACGTACACCTGCAGGGCAGAGAATGGGAGTTCGGGGACTGTAACTACCGAGAGGAGTGCTCTTCGATAACTCCAGAGGCAGGTTATCCTTACTAGCTCAGCATAAATAATTGAAGGGACATGCGTTAACTATTAAACTACTCTGAATTGATTTTAGCAATATGCAACACATAATACTAAATCCATTGTGATTATCTTATTTAGATTGATTTACGGTACCTAGCATGATAGTCCAATTGTCCAAGGTATTATCTTTATTAGGCGTGATAGAACAATCAAATTAATATTTTAACAATTTTATAAAAGGGCGATGAAAGCGATTAAATCATATGAAGGGACACATTACAACGCACCCTTGAGAGGTGCGTTGTGGTTCTCAGAAAACTAACCACTTTGGCTTTGCTATTTCTCCTTTTATTTAACGAATCGAGTTTCCAAGCAAAGTTCCAGTATCCGGGCTTAATTCTTCAGCTAGAAGGGACAGGATACGTTCTGTTCGACTTTTGGGCGATTGCGACAGAACGCGGGATCAATTTCGCAGCGTGAGGCTTAGGCTTAAGGTTGGAGTCAATAGTCAGATTATGAATTGTGTGTGTTCTTTTCACGTCGGCTTTAGGGGTCTATTTATAGGAAAAAGTGGCGTAGAAAGATAGATTTTCAGGAATATGAATACGAAACAGTTTAGGAAAAGAATCTGTCCCAAGTATTTTAGGCGCCCAGCGCTGGGCGTCAAAGATTTCGGCGCCCAGGGCTGGGCGTTGAAATTAGGATCTAGGCAGAATTCTTTGTCAGATTGGACTCTAGAGTACGGAGTCCATTAAGAGACTAAATCCGAGTTATTTGGTGCGTATTAATTTACGACGGAATGCGTCTGGGCCCTTTACGAACTCTAGGTTCGTTATGAGTTTAATTAATACGTTAAGTCTTTTATCAAATTGCGATAGGAATAGAATTCCTTTTACAATTTCTATCTTTTTTAGGATTTATGTTGGAGTGCAACACCTAATTCTGACAGGTTTTTATCTTTTTATTCTTACTACTTTTAGCAATTACCTTTTCCGGCAGCTACTATTTTTAGCAGGTTTCTATAAATGGAAGCTTTGGCTGAAATGAAAGGGTGATTTGAGATTCGTTATTTTATAGGAGATGCGTTGCCAAGTGGAGATTTAGGTTCTCATCATCGAACCTTCCCTTTCGGGAATGGGGACAAAAGTAGGTGTCTACAGTTAGCCCCCACTTTGACTGAGTCTTGGAGTAAGACGATGGTCAAAGTATTAGATGGAGTGCGTCATACAAGCCATGGTGTATGTGACCTGTTTTGCGAGGGTCTCACGAGCCCCCGAGTGATAACATTTGACTTAAGGGTCATCACTTGAAGTGTTAACACATTCCTCACATGTCATTGGAATTTGTTAAGTATAGAAACTCCCTCACTTTGTCATTGGAAGTACCTACAGATGTATAGAAACTCCCTCATTTTGTCATTGGAAGTATCTACAAATGTTTTCGAAATCAAAGCTATAAAGTGTAACCAGGCCTGGCCAAGCCCAATCACGAGGTAAAAATGTTTTTAAAGATTCTCATTTTCAGGGTTAGCTAAACGAGAAAACCCCCCTTGTTTTTATAGGACGTAAAACGAAGGAAAATCCAGCACATCACTCTTTTTTGGAAAAGCGGAAAACCAATCCTTTGATTTTTGGAAAAGGGAAACCATCCTTTGATTTTTGGAAAAGGGAAACCATCTTTTGATTTTTGGAAAAAGATAAACCATCTTTTCATTTTTGGAAAAAGATAAACCATCTTTTGATTTTTGGAAAAAGATAAACCATCCTTTGATTTTTGGAAAAGGATAAACCGGGAAAAGTTATTGCTTCAATGACTAAGGACATGCGCGGTTAGTGACGCAGACCCCGCCCGCTGAAGGTGGGCGAGCCTGTCCTGCTGAGGGTGGACGCCCCGTCCGATAGAAGTGGACGAATCTGCTTTGATGTTTTGAAAATAAGGACCTACGCGGTTTGTGACGTAGACCCCGCCGGCTGAAGATGGCGAGCCTGTTTTTTTTGAAGATTTTATTTTATTATTATTTTTTTGTTTTCGAAAACTGAGGACCTGCGCGGTTTAGTGACGCAGACCCCGCCGGCTGAAGATGGCGAACCTGTTTTTGTTTTTAAGAAGAATTTATTTTCTTTCGAGGGATGCTCGGATTTAGTTGCAACCTGAATGTGGGTTGACAACATGCTTAGACGGACCATTGTCTCGTGGTCATCATCTTTCATGGTTTTGAGCTATTCTTTACGGCTCAATTTTGCCACTACCTGGGTCCTTGTTTAGGGGACTATGTGTAAGTATCAACGGCGACCTTTGTCTTTGAGGTCGTAATCCGGTTTTATTTTGAGATTATCCAAACATGGGACTTCGTACAGCGTAGTCTGGGAATAATCAAACACCTAAGTATTTCAGATTTAACAAAACATTCAATTCGAGTAGAATTAGGAAAACGATATCAAGCAAGAAATCCTAAACGACCAAGGACTTGGTCGTATGAAGCCTTGCAGGCACGCGGCCCACAAGGGCTCTGGTGCTCGGCTCGGCCCAAGGGTGGGCGCTGGCAGCATGCGGCCCATCGTTGGGCGCTTCTCACTGGGCCTGCCTCACTCGCTTGCGCGCTGGGCCTGTCTTGCTGCTCGCTTGCGCGCGGGGGTTTTGCTGGGCGCTGGGCATGGCTTCGTGTTGGGCCTTGTGTCTAGCAAGCTTGTCCGTCGATCGTTTCGTACGTCACGCTTCCGATTCGTTTTCCGATTCTGGAATTCATTTCCGATTAGTACAATATTTAATATTTACGATTCCGGAATTTATTTCCAATTCGAACAAATATTTAATATTTCCGTTTTCGGAATTTAATTCCGTTTCCGACAATATTTCCGATTCCGGCAATATTTCTATTTCCGATAATATTTTTCGATACGTACCATGTTTCCGTTTCCGGCAACATCTACGACTTGGATAATATTTATATTTCCGTTATGATCCATATTTCCGTTTCCGGCAATATCATCATTTCCGGAGTATTCATATTTTGCCTTCTGACGATTCCAAGTCCCACAGGAACCGAGATCCGTCGTTTCCGAATATTCATAAATAGAATATTTAATTCACTTAAATACTTGATCCGTACTTCACGTACTATTTGTGTGACCCACGGGTTCAGTCAAGAGTAAGTTGTGGATTAATGTTATTAATTCCACTCGAACTGAAGCGGCCTCTAGCTAGGCATACAGCTCACTTGATCTCACTGAATTATTAACTTGTATAATTAATTAATACTGAACCGCATTATTAAACTTAACATTGAATGCATACTTGGACCAAGGGCATTATTTCCTTCAGTCTCCCACTTTTCCTTAGGGACAAGTGCGCATTGCCTAATTCCTTTATCGTTTGATGCTTGCGTATGAACATAAGGTAAGAGTAGTCATCCTTATTATGTCCAGAGGTATTTCTCGGTTTTAGAGTTCAACTGATCAAATAAACAGATAATCATAGCCTATGATTCATCTGAGCACGGCCATGCATTTTACAGTTTCTAGCTCTCCGAGTGGCCTTGTACAACTTTCAGCATCTCATCCTGATTTATGGGAGGACAATCCCAATCTTGTGATCTTGAGGTTAGACTTCGTTTGATTGGTGATTACATGAGCGTTTCCGTTATAGTCTCCTTTTACGGTGCGATGCTTGACAACGTCAAAGTAACCAGTTCTCGAACAAGTAATCTCAAATCACTCAGGTATTGAGGATTAGTGTCTAATAATGTAATGAAATTTACTTATGACAGATTTTCATCTCTTACAGTAAAGTTTCATAGGTCTGTCCGATACTAGTCTTCTTAAAGTAAGTATCTATGCAAATGATTGCGACATTGCCATGTCCACATAGTTCAAGAAACAGAACTACTAGTCATCTTGCATTCTAGTCGTCTAGCATTTTCTATGCGTCCACCTTTATAGAAAACTCCGACCAGGGCCCTTTTCAACTTTTGACATTCAAGTTCACTTGATAGACATTTCTTAGTCACGGGACTGGTCCTGACAATCTATCGTGAATATATCGTCAAATTGAAGGGACTCATCATTTAATAAATCACAAAATTAAATGGAAAAATGAATTCTATTCATTTATATGAATGGTTAACCAAAATTTTTTATAAAGTATTAAACTCTAAAACTTTAAAACATTAATTAAGGACATCAAAGCCATTCTCCAACATGCTTGATTCCCATAGCTGCAGTGTGCGAGTTGTGTTTCGCTTGCGGTGGAGGTTTAGTTAATGGATCTGAGATATTGTCGTCGGTTCCAATCTTGCTTATCTCGACTTCTTTTCTTTCAACAAACTCTCGTAGAAGGTGAAATCTACGAAATACGTACTTTGCCTGGTGGTGTCTAGGCTCCTTTGCCTGTGCAATAGCTCCGTTATTGTCACAATATAGAGCTATTGGTCCTTTAATGGAGGGGACTACCCCAAGTTCACCTATGAACTTCCTTAGCCAAATATCTTCCTTTGCTGCTTCATGTGCAGCAATGTACTCCGCTTCAGTTGTAGATTCCGCAATGTTGCTCTGCTTAGCACTTTTCCAGCTTACTGCACCTCTGTTGAGACAAGCACCTCCGCGTTCTTGACAAAGCTAAAGTCACTGACTGCTTCATCAAAACGTATATTCCATCTCCTTGATGCTTGCTTCAATCCGTAAATGGATTTCTTGAGCTTGCATACCTTTTTAGCATTCTTTGGATCCTCAAAACCCTCAGGTTGTGTCATAAACACAGTTTCTGTTAAAATGTCGTTTAAGAAAGCGGTTTTGACATCCATCTGCCATATTTTGTAATCGTAATATGCAGCGATTGCTAACATTATCCGAATACCATTAGCTTTACAACTGGTGAAAAGGTTTCATCGTAATCCACACCGTGGACTTGGTTGTAACCTTTTGCAACCAATCTAGCTTCGAAAACTTCTAGTTTCCCATCCTTGTCCTTTTTTAGTTTGAAAACCCATTTGCTTCCTTTGGCTTGGTAGCCAATTGCAAAATCTACCAAATCCCAAACTTGGTTTTCAATTCAGACATGGAGTCTAATTCAAATTACATGGCTTCTTGCCATTGCTTGGAGCTAGGGCTCGTCATAGCTTGTTTGTAAGTCGCAGGTTCAACGCTTTCAAGCAATAGAATTTCATGGCTCTCGTTCGTCAACATACCTAAATATCTTTCCGGTTGAGACCTATATCTCTGCCATCTACGCGGGGTTATATTTCCAGTTGGTTCTTGATTCTCTCCAGATACTTCTAAAGATCTCTGAGTTTCAACCTGAATGTCATCTTGAGCATTCTCTAGAGTTTGTTGTTCAACTCGAATTTCTTCGAGGTCTACTTTTCTCCCACTTTCATTTTGGAAATGTGATCTCTTTCCAAAAAGATACCATCTCGAGCAACAAACACCTTGTTCTCAGATGTATTGTAGAAGTAATACCCCTTTGTTTCCTTTGGATAGCCCACAAGGATACAGTTGTCAGATTTTGGTTGAAGTTTGTCTGAAATTAATCGTTTGACATATACTTCACAACCCCAAATCTTAAGAAAAGACACGTTTGGAGGCTTTCCAAACCATAACTCATATGGAGTCTTTTCGACAGCTTTAGACGGAGCTCTATTTAGTGTGAGTGCAGCTGTGTTTAGTGCATATCCCCAAAATTCTATTGGATGTTCGGCCTGACCCATCATTGATCTAACCATGTCTAGCAAGGTCACGTTCCTCCGTTCTAACACACCGTTCCATTGAGGTGTTCTAGGAGGAGTCAATTCTGATAGAATTCCACATTCTTTCAAATGGTCATCAAATTCATAGCTTAGCTATTCACCGCCTCTATCAGACCGCAGTGCCTTGATCTCTTGTCTAACTGATTCTATACTTCACTCTGAAATTCCTTAAATTTGTCAAAGGATTCAGACTTATGCTTCATTAGGTAGACATAACCATATCTACTGAAGTCATCAGTGAAAGTGATAAAGTAGCTGAAACCACCTCTAGCATTTGAACTCATTGGTCCACATACATCTGTATGGATTTAACCAAATATTTCAGTTGCTCTTTCTCCAACTTTAGAGAAAGGTTGCTTTGTCATTTTGCCAAGTAAGCATGATTCTCACTTACCATAATCCTCTAAGTCAAATGGTTCTAGAATTCCTTCCTTTTGAAGTCTTTCTATGCGCTTCATGTTAATATGGCTTAATCGACAATGCCACAGATAGGTGAGATCTGAATCATTCTTTTTGGCCTTTTTGGTATTTATGTTATAAACTTGTTTGTCATGATCTAGTAAATAAAGTCCATTGACTAATCTAGCAGATCCATAAAACATCTCTTTAAAATAAAACGAGCAACTATTGTCTTTAATTAAAAAGTAAAATCTCTTAGCATCTAAGCAAGAAACGGAAATGTTGTTTTTAGTAAGACTTGGAACATGGAAACATTTTTTCAGTTCCAAAACTAGCCCAGAGGGGAACGACAAATAATAAGTTCCTACAGCTAATGCAGCAATCCTTTCTCCATTTTCCACTCGTAGGTCGACTTCTCCCTTGCTTAATCTTCTACTTCTTCTTAGTCCCTGTGAATTGGAACATAAGTGTGAGCCACAACTTGTATCTAATACCCAAGAAGTTGAATTTGCAAACATACAGTCTATAACGAAAATACCTGAAGATGGAACGACCATTCCGTTCTTCTGATCTTCCTTATATTTTGGACATTCTCTCTTGTAATGGCCAATTCCATCACAATAAAGACAACTTGATGTGGACTTGTTCTGCTTTGTCTTCTTTTTGGGAACTGGCTTAGCATTGCCCTTGGACTTTCCACCTTTCTTGAAGGATCTCCCTTTATCCTTGAGTAAATCCTTGGCTTCACAGTCGAGTATTATTTCAGCCTTTTTTACCAGACGAACAAACTCTTCAACTGTTTCTTCTCTTGGTTCACTCATGTATAGTTGCTTAAACCGACCAAGCCCACTGTGGAGTGAATTGAGCAAGATTGAGACTTCCATCCTTTCGCTTATTGGTGTTCCTAGTAGACTTAAGCGTTCAAATAATGAAAGCATAAAGTTCACATGAAACCTTAGTGGAGCACCAACCCTTTGTTTAGTGCGAAGGACCTGAACATGTGTTTCTTGGACTTCCATCCTAAAACATCTGTTATGAGAATCAACCTTCAGGCCTGACATTGACTGGATCACCTCATGCACATTTAGGTCTCTTTCCTCCGTGTTTCCATGACAGATATCCCTCACATTCTTGATGAGCATAAAAGTTTCGTAAGCTACAAACCTCATAGCCCAATCATCAGGGATGTTGTTCAGCATGAGACTCATAACCTTCTTGAGATCCGCATCCCAGGCGGCATGTCTTTCATGGGTCATGTCTCTGGCATAGTAGCTTGGCATGGGATTGAACAGTACATACTCAAATCCATCGAGTCTCACTACTTTAACCAGCTTAGCTTCACATTCAAGAAAATTTGTTAGGTTCAACTTGATCATAAGTTCAGAACCCTTGATGATGTTTTGATTGTTGTTTGCCATAGTTAAAACTACAATTGAAAAGACTAAACAAATAAATAACCATTCATAGTTTCTCTTAATAAACTTAAATTCTAGCATTCATGCATAATTCAATATTTATTAAGCATTTTATTCAAGTTATGTGTTCCGGCAGGTGTGAATAAAATGAATCCAAGATCCTTAAATCATTGAAGAATTAAGCACATTATGTATTTAGACTCAATTCTAAAATATTTTAGGTAAGAAAATCCTTTGCTAATAGTCTAGAAACTACTCTTGGTTGATAGGTACTTCTAAGAACTTATTAGGTAAACCTATCTCATTTGCCACGACATTAAATGACTCCTTACTTATATCGTTGAGTTTCACCAAAACTAACATGTAATCACAATTATTTGTGTACCTTACCCCTTTAGGATCAATAAGTAACACCTCGCTATAGCGAAAAACTATTACTAAGATTGATGTAAAGGTTATCGAAGTAAGTGTTATTTTGGCATGGCACCTTTTCAATCAATTTTTAAAGTTTGGAACTTAAGGCTCTTACTATGTTAGTTAGATTTTAAGTGAACTAAAATCCTTAATCATGCAACATAATCAAGCCATAATCTCATGCATAATTAAGACATATTTAAAGCATGCATAAGATATAAATGTGATCTAGTATGGCCCGACTTCTTCTTGAAGCTTCAACTTCAAGTCCGTCTTGAAAATGGATTGGAAATCCGTCTTGAATTTCACCACGGGAGGCGCCATTTTCTTCAAATAGGATAAGCTATAATTGAAACTAATTACAACTATTTGATGGTACGCAGACCATATTTAAAATAAAAACTTTGGTGCATTAGACCAATTTTACATTCAAATTAATGGTACGCAGACCATATTTTCTATCCTATTTGGGTCATACTAGTCACTTTCCATATCCTGCAAAACAATACATTTACAATATACCATTCACCCATTCATTTATCAATGAATGACCCACATAGAAACTTAGTAGAACATATTATGCATCACATAAATATTTGCAACAACTAATTAAGGCTTCCAATAATCTACAAATTATTCAATCCTTATTAGTTCTAATCGAGTTGTTTTAACCTTAAAGTAATGTAGACCTAATCAAGAGTTTAATGACTAAAATGCTCCCACTAAAACCAAGAAATTTACATGATTTACAAATTTTAAACATAAAATTGTATTTCCTGGTCCAGCCGGAAACTTACAAATTTAATTAAAATTTAAAGATCATATAGAATAATATTTAAATCCTTTAATTTTATTTTCAGTTGATTAAAATTAATTAATTTAAATTTTATCAAGGTTTTAATTTTAGTAAAATAATTAGTATAAATAAATTCATAATAATTAAATGAATTAAAATTTAATTCCGAGAAAAAATTAAATTACGAAATTAAATTTAATTAAAATTGTTTTCAACCGAAAAATTAAATAAAACGGCCCTTACGTACTAAGGCAATGCCTTAGGCCGAAGCCCAAGCCTCGCCCAGGCACAAAACAGCCGCAACGCCATTGGCCGCATGCACGAAGCAGCGCCCAAGGCCGCGCTGTGTGGCCGAGGGATGCCCATCACTGCGCACAGCCTTGCGCGGTGCGTGCTGCTCGCTTGCTCGGTGGCTTGCTCGCTGATGGCTGCCAGCGCTGGGCCTTGGCATGCGCAGCGCATGCGAGCTCCCTTGCTCGTAGCAGCTGCCTTGCCTTGTGCCTGGCGCTACGTTGCATCGATGCCCTTTGTTGCTCGACCACCCACACGGCACACATGGCACAGCTCCCTTGATCCTGCGCATGCCTCGTTGTTCGTTGCCTTGTACCGCATGGGCGACGAACTCCCTTGCTCGTCGTCGCATGCCCGCACAATGTAACACCCCTTAAGGGTAACACTTAGCTTCCATTGCTTCGTGCGTTCAACATTGGTGATCGGTTTTATAAAAATTAATAATTTTTATACTTTAATTTAATTGAAGAATTAATAAATCATATTAATTTCATTAAATTTGGGCAAAAATCGAAAATTTATTATTCAAATTAATTTCCGATGATATTTATTTTCATGGATTAAATTCTAGGTCATAAAATTTTAAAACTTTTCAATTTTAACAAATTTTATGGTGGTTTTTAATCATAGGATCCTAATTAAATTGCTAATTAATTATGAAAATCAAAACGAATTCTAAATTATTCGAATTTCAACAAATTAATTACAATTACAAATTAGGTTGTATAATTAAAAAGATTAGGCTTTAAAATTGTTAAACATATACAGTAGGTCAATCATAGATTCAAAATTTACATACAAGATTCGCAAATATTTAATTTAACATCATAAAAATTACAAATTTTGCGTTCGAAAAACTAAAACCTCCAAAAAGTCATAGTTAGGCTTGGAATTTGGGAATTGTGGGTTCGGTGACAAATCTTTGATTTTCGTCAAAATTTTAAAACACCGTTTACATGCGAAATTCACTATAAAATTATAAGATTCCGACTATTATTGACAAAACTGCCGAAAAATCCTACGAACATATAATCAAATAATCGCACGAATTTGCAATTAATTACATACACAAAATTAATCACCCTTTAATTCATTGCAAATTTATAAAATTTAACCATGTTAACTATAATTGATTATGGAATTAATTAGAGGCTTTGATACCACTGTTAGGTTATGACAAATATAAATCATATATTTCATGCGGAAAACCATAAACCCAGGAATCCAAAGTAATTGACACATAGTCAATTAGCATAATTTAGGATACATACATGTGATGCGTGCCTCCCTAGCTGCTTCCGAACCGAACAAGAACAAGTTTAAGACTCCAAATGTCGTCCCTACGTAGATAGTCCACAGCACCTTCGTATCCGCCTTAGATTCAACCAACTAGGATATTCTCTAAGGTATTATGTTTATTCGGAAAGGTTAATTATTAGTTTAGCAAATTATTAAATTGGCACTTGAACTTAATCTATGTGAATACTTATTGAATTGTTGTATATAAATTGTGATTATGAACCACGTATTTATATGGTGGAAATAACAGACTTAGATTTCTACTAGGATTCCAATAACTAAATCCATTAGGATTCTAGTTAAATTAAACCATTAGAATTTATTGTTTAATTGTAACACCCTAATAATTCCTTGCTTTTTATAAAACATTTTCCGACTTAAAGCACAGGAATTACCAAGATATTACCGCCACCGTGATAACGGCTAAGGCTATTTACCAGAATTACGCAGCGGAATTAACTAACTTTCAAAACATATTAAATAAATAGTTAATGGTCATTAAAACAAGTTGGAACCGTTGAGGCCCAAACTAAAACAAACCATTTGAAATCCATTAACTGAAATAGTAGTAGTCATGACTTTAAATAAAAATAATAGAGTTTATAAATACGGAAGAATAAACTTTCAACTCGAATCCCATGATAACTTCTCCCGCAAGTTATCTCTACAAACCTGCTTTATTGAAAACCTACTCCCCAACAACGCAAATGCAATTGATGGATCATCATAGGGTCATTAAGGCAAAGGCCATGACCAGAAGACATGAAGCACGAAGTCAGCAAAAGCTGAGTACGAACAAGCTAGAATAACATTCTTTCCTAACATGCTTCACTCGAAAATATTAAATGATCAACATGCAAAAGCCATGTAATAAACAACCAACATGGAGACAAGACTCGACACACGACACGACTCTTGACTCACAGATTAATAAAAAAGTAGCTTCGAACGGGTAAAGTAAAGTATCCTCAAAAGGAAAGAAAGAGTGATGGGAGCCAACCATACACCAAAATAAGTCGGGCTACTACAGACAGTCGGGCCATACCGACAGGAATTCCAATGCACAACGGCATAAAAGAAGAATGAAACAACGTCTTGTATCATTCTAGGAGTACACGTTTTCCGGCAAGACTCCCCCCATTGTTCATACTCAAGGTATATACGTTCCAAGAGTTTTGAAGCTCTTTGGGTTACACTTTACGTTAATTAGTATATTATGTTCAAGGCGACTCAAGACTCTACTCAAGACACAACATACAAATAATTAAACAATTCAACAATTAAACAATTCAACAATGACTCTTCATTATTTTACTTCTTTAGACTTGTGATCAAACATAGACTCAAGTGAAATTACTCTCATTGTTCCTTCTCAAAAACATTGTTTGAGATAACCCGACATTGCCTATTAACAAGCGGGGTGTGTCCTTAGCACGAATTGTCCTTAATTCAACTCACATAGACTCCCTAACATATTCTACCCCTTGGTAGAATATATATTGCTCACTGGCAATATTCGACTGGCTCAATAATTATGCTAGACATCATGTACTATAGCATAATAATAATAACAACTTGCATGCGCAATACTCATACATGCAACCCAACTTGAACAACATGCTTGACATAATTCAACGATTATAAAAGTCCATAACATGATAGTTCAATAGAATCTATAAAGCATAATTCAATTAATAACATGCTCGTTCACATAGATTCCACAATAATAATAACATCCTCGTTTTCAATAACAAACATGAATTCATAAAACATAATAACATGCTCGTTCCCAATCATCAAACATGAATTCATAATAGCATATAAGTTCACATGATACGCATTCAATACACTTCACAAAGTCCTCAAGGGATGGGTGGTCACCCTAGTCTTGTACGTACCTAGAATACCTAAGTACGGGGGCCACTATGCGAATCACGACTCACTAGAAATCAACTCCTATAAACAAAACAAGAGAACTAAATTATTATCCATGCTTACTAAATTTCCAGCAACTATTTAAGAAACTAAAGCTCTTAGTTTAATTAAAAATCATTCATTAAATGGTAATTTAATAGTCTCAAATAGTCAACTCAAGTCCTAGCATAAAAACATTAACTTTTTAGCTTTAAAACCCTTAAAAACCAACCTTTTAAAGCTTATAAACATTCTGAAAATTTAGATTGATTCCCATAATTTAAATTGTCATTAAATTATGTAAATCAATTGCTCAATCAATTTGAAACCAAAACCCTAACAATGGTTTAAATCCCAAAACGTGTTTTGACTTCAAAAATCAACACGTTATAAACATATAAAATGTGAAAATTATAAACTCAATCATCAAAACCAATTTCTTTAATTAAAACATACTACTAACCCAATACAGTGTTCATAACCGTTTTGATTAATCTAAACAATCCAATAATCAAACTTAATCACAATAATTAAATCAATTTAAAACTGAAAATTAATATTTTTGAAAACATAATTTGATTGTCCCAATTCAACAACACACACACACACAACAATTTATTGTGTTGTGTGTGTGTGCGTCGAACAAACAACGCAACAACAACAACAACAACAACAACACACGCACGCACCGCAGCAGGCAGTGCGCACGAGCACTCGACGAAGGGGCGAGAGGGACAGGCGCTGGGCGCGCGACGAGCGGGCACAGGCTCGCGTAGCTGCTAGGCGGGACGACGCACACGTGACACACAGCAGCAGCGAGGGCGCTGCGCTGCGGGGCGAGGCGGCGAGAGAGAGGGCAGTGAGGGCTTGCGCGCACACGGGGCTGGGCACGAATGCCTTGGGCTGCACGCAAGGCCGGTCGAACGAGAGGAGAGGAGAGGGTGCCGCAAGGAGAGAGAAAGTGAGGAGAGAGAAAGTGAGGAGAGAGAGGGAGTGCTGAAATTTTTGTGAGGGTTTAATGAGAGGGTCTATTTATAGTTTTTCTCTCCCTTGTGGGCTACGTTAGGGTAATTTTGAGTTGGGCTCATTACCGGGTTCATTTAAGTTTACTCCTTGCAGGCTTTGATGGGTTTAATTAAAAAAAACGACCGGGCTTTAAGTTTATTAAATTCGTTTTTGAAATACGACCCAACAATTCCCGATTAAAAAAATTTCTTGAATTTATTTAATAAAAATCCGGTTTACAGAATAATTAATATTTAAATTAATTAAAAACAAAAGCGCATTTAATTCTCATTAAATGAAAATAATTTATAAAAATACACGAAATGTTTTATAAATATAATAAAATACATTTATAATTATTAGAAAAATACGAGGTATTACATTCTACCCTCCTTAAAAGAAGTTTCGTCCCGAAACTTGGGCACGGAAATCACAATTTAAAAGGAAATTTTGATATTTACTACCTTTAAAATACACCACTTTTGTATTTACTACCTTATGAAATTTTTATTTTAAATTACTACCTTAAAATTCAAGATTTTTTTTATTTACTACCACTTTACAGTTTTCTAATTTTAAAATTCAGATATCTCTTTCGTTTCTTAATCGTTTAAAATGATTCGAAGTTCATTATTTTCCTTTTTCTATAAGGATTTCATTGAGAACGTCATTTCAAAAAAATTCGTTTGATAATTCATAAATATTTTAAAATTTTAAAAATAATATTTAATTTGTTTAAACTTTTACGAAATGTTAAAAAGTAAGATCCATATGGAATCCTTACATATAAATGAGAAGAATGAGTTTTGAATCACTTAAAATGATTAAGAAACGAAAGAGATATCTCAATTTTAAAATGAGAAAACTGTAAAATGGTAGTGAATACAAAAAAAATGGAACTTTAAGGTAGTAATTTAAAATAAAATTTTCATAAGGTAGTAAATACAAAAGTGGTGTATTTTTAAGGTAGTAAATACCAAAAAATCCATTTTAAAACTAAACTTGAGACTATTTTGAGACTTTAGTGCGTTTTCTTTGCAAAAAGTTTTAGTTGATGTACTCTTTAAGTAATTCAACATGACAATAAACAGTGAAACTTCACTGGGAACAACGATTCAAGCATATCCTAAAGGATAAATTGGGTAAATAAGGTAAAAAGCGCAAAATTCTACCGCACTCTACCCCCCTTAAAGAAAACGAGTTACGGCCCCGTAACTCAACTAACCTCGGGAAAAAGCTCGGGATATTTCTTTCTCATTTCCTCCTCCACTTCCCAGGTAGCTTCCTCAGACTCTTGGTTAGACCATAACACTTTAACGATCTTAACGTCCTTAGTTCGAGTGCTACGCACTTTGCTATCAAGTATCTTGAAAGGTCTTTCCTCAAAGGTCAAACTTTGGTCTAACTCTATGGTCTCCGGTTGTAGTACATGAGACTTATCCGGGACATACTTCCTCAACTGGGATATATGAAACACATTATGCACTCTATGCAAGTCCATGGGCAAGGCTAGTCTATACGCTACCTTCCCTATCCGTTCTAAGATCTCATATGGGCCTATATACTTTGGGCTAAGCTTTCCCTTCTTCCCAGAAATTCGAAAGGAACCTAGAATCTCTATCTGATACGATATCCTTAGGAACTCCATGTAATCTCACTACATGTTTGATGTAATCTTTGGCAAGTTGTTCCATTTTCCAGGTTTCTTTCATTGGTATGAACACTGCTGACTTAGTCAACCTATCGACCACTGCCCAAATGGTGTCATTTCCACTTTTCGACTTGGGTAAGCAAGTGACGAAGTCCATTGAGATACATTCCCACTTCCAACTCGGAATTTCTAAAGGTTGAACCTTTTCCTGAGGTCTCCTATGCTCAATCTTAACCTTCTGACAAGTCAAACACCTTGCCACGAATTCAGCCACTTCGTTTTTCATCCTTGGCCACCAATAGACCTTCTTCAAATCCTTATACAGCTTGTCACCTCCCGGGTGAACAGAATATGGTGTATTGTGACCTTATCTCATCAACTTCTCTTTTAGTTCACCACACTTTTGAGGTACGTACCATCGTCCTTTATACCTCAAACTTCCATCCTCATGGACCTTAAAATCAATCTCTTTTCCTTGCGAAATCTTTTCCTTGATCCGCTCTAACTTAACATCACCAGCCTGATTCTCCCTGATTTCATCAAATACTGACGACTGGATGGTTAAGGCATTCATCATACTCTCAAGGCATTCTCCACTCACTATTTCTAGATTCAGTCGTTGCATGTCCTTACATAGCTCGTTAGCAACTACTAACGCATTCACACCATGACTTGATTTCCTACTCAAGGCATCTGCAACTACATTGGCTTTTCCCTCATGGTACTGAATATCTAGATCATAGTCCTTGATCAACTCTAACCACCTTCGTTGGCGCATATTTAGGTCCTTCTGTGTGAAAATGTACTTTAAGCTCTTATGATCCGTAAATATCCTGCATTTCACACCATACAGATAGTGTCTCCATATCTTCAATGCAAACACTATGGCAGCTAACTCTAAATCATGGGTAGGGTAATTGGATTCATATGGCTTCAACTGCCTCGATGCATACGCAATCACCTTCCCCTTCTGCATCAACACACACCCTAAGCCATTCTTAGAGGCATCACTATACACATCATAAGTACCGCTCTCATATGGCAAAGTTAACACTGGCGCGGTTGTCAATCACGTCTTTAAGGCTTGGAACGCTTCCTCACACTGGTCATTCCACTCAAACTTCGCTTCTTTCTTCATCAAGGTTGTCATTGGTTTGGCGATTCTAGAAAAGTCTTGCACAAAGCGTCTATAATAACCCGTTAAACCAAGGAAACTTCGAATATCGGTGACACTCTTAGGTGTAGACCACTCACTAACAGCTTTTATCTTTGCAGGATCCACTGCAACTCCTTCCTTAGATACAAAATGTCCTAAGAACGCAACTCTTTCCAGCCAGAATTCACACTTCGAGAATTTGGCATACAGCTGATTGTCTCTTAGGGTACTCAACACTGACCTTAAGTGTTCTGCATGATCCTCCTCATTCTTAGAGTAGACCAGAATATCATCTATGAAAACCACTACAAACTTGTCCAAGAATGCATGGAATACTCGGTTCATTAAGTCCATAAAGATTGCAGGTGCATTGGTTAACCCAAACGGCATAACTGTGAACTCATAATGACCGTATCTAGTCCTAAATGCAGTCTTTGGTATATCGTACTCTGCGATTCTCAACTGATGATAACCTGACCTCAAGTCAATCTTCGAAAGCATTCCTGCTCCTTTCAACTGGTCAAATAGATCATCTATCCTTGGCAAAGGATACTTATTCTTGATTGTGACTTTATTGAGCTCCATGTAGTCTATACAGAGTCTCATACTACCGTCCTTCTTCTTCACAAACAAGACTGGCGCTCCCCAAGGCGATGTACTTGGTCTAATATAACCTTTCCCTAGCAATTCCTCAAGTTGACCTTTTAGCTCACTCATTTCTGCTGGAGCCATCCGGTATGGGGCTTTCGAGATAGGTGCAGTTCCGGGTGCTAAATCTATGGTAAAATCGATTAGTCGATTGGGCGGCATTCCCGGGATCTCTTCCGGAAACACGTCCAGGAATTCACTCACCACTGCAATATCCCCTGGTTGCTCTTTTATTACATGGTCTAGGTCTCTTACATTGCATAAGAAAACAGGGTTCCCTTTGTGTATTAGCTTCACGAGTTCCATTGCCGTGACGATCCCTACACTCCTAGGCTTCCCAAAATGGCGATACGATAAAACCTTTCCTAGACTAGACTTCAAGTGAATCTTCTGCTTCTCACAGTCAATCTTAGCTTTGAACATGGCCAACCAGTCCATTCCCAAAATCACATCTAAATCTCCTAACTCAAACTCAATTAGGCTAGACAAGAATATGGTCTTGGCTATGGTTAAAGGTACATCCCTATGGATCTTGGTGCATTTCACGATCTCACCTGTTGCTATCACTATGGGTACTTCTATCTCTTCAGGTTCTTTCAATCCTAACTTCTCTAAGATACCCTTTGATATAAATGAATAAGTCGCACCAGAATCAAATAGTACTTTAACTAAAACGGAGTTAATAGAAAAAGTACCAGCTATGACGTCAGACGAGTTTTCGGCTTCCTGCCTAGTGATCACATTCAGTTCCCTTGGGCAACTCCCTTGTTATAGCCACCTCCATTGGCATTTCGGTTACCATTTTGCTGATAGTTCCCTCCGAGTTTTCCATTACCCTGGCCACTATTTCCATTGTTTCTGGTTGTGTTTCTGGCGGTTGCCTTGGTTGACTTGGTTGGGTTTCCCATTCTTGGCCCAACACTCAAATCCTCTATGGCCTAGCTTCTCACAAAACCTACAGAAAACTTGGTTTTCATTACAGTCTCGACCGGGGTGATTAATATGGCAACGTCTACTCTCATAGACTCTCGTTCCATTCCCTGTAGACTGATTCTTATCTCCATTGTTATTGTGGAAGTTGTTCCTGTTTCCTCCCTGGTTTCCTCTAAACTGGAAGTGATTGTTTCCTTTGTTTTTCTTAAAATTCCCCTAATTCTGCTGACCACCACCTTGGTTATGGTTACCAACATCCTTCCTCTTTTCACCAATCCCATTCTTTCTTTGCTGCAGACCATACAAATGGGCAGCTTTTCCATATATGGTGTTGTAGACACCTACTTTTGTCCCCATTCCTTTGACCATCGTCTTACTCCAAGACTCAGTCAAAGTGGGGGCTAACTGTAGACACCTACTTTTGTCCCCATTCCCGAAAGGGAAGGTTCGATGATAAGAACATAAAATCTCCACTTTGCAACGCATCTCCTATAAAATAACGAATCTCGATCACCATTTTCATTTCACCCGAAACCTGCTATTTATAGAAACCTGCTATTTATGGAATCCTGCTAAAAATAGTAACTGCCGTAATGGGTAGTTGTTAAAAGTGGCAAGTCATAAAAGATAGAAACCTGTCAGAATTAGGTGTTGCACTCCAACATAAATCCTAAATGAGATAGAAATTGCAAGAGGAATCCTATTCCTAATATGATTCAAAAATAAGAGTTACGTATTAATTAAAATCCTAACGAACCTAGAGTTCGTAACGGGCCTAGACGCATTCCGTCATAAAGTTAATACGCACTAAAAGACTCGAATAAATCTCAAACACTCTGGATTCTTATAGTCCGAATCTGACAAAGAAAACGGCCCAGACCCTATTTTCAACGCCTGGCTCAGGGCGCCGAAATCTTCGGCGCCCAGCCCTGGGCGCTGAAATTACCTGGGTACGTATTCTCTCCTAATTCTTCATGGATTAGAGCTCTACAATTCTATCTTTCCACGAACTCTTTTCTATAAATATAGCCCCAAATTCGACGTGAAAGGAACACACACAATTCATATTCTGAGTATTGACTCCAACCCCTAAGCCTAAGCCTCACGCTGCGAAATTGATCCCGCGTTCTGTCGCAATCGATCCAAAAATCGAACAGAACGTACCCTGTCCCGTAACTTGAGATTCGTTAAATAAAAGGAGAAATAGCAAAGTCAAAGTGGTTAGTTTTCTGAGAACCGTGACGCACCTCTCAAGGGTGCGTCGTAATGTGTCCCTTTTCCATGATTTAATTGCTTTCCTCGCCCTTTTATAAACTGTTAAACTAATTAAATCTGATTGTTCTATCACGCCTAATAAAGATAATATTTTGGGAAATTGGATTATCATGCTAGGTCCCTTTAAGCAATCTAAATCAGATAATCGCGATCGATCTAGTATTATGTGTTGCATATTGTTAAAATCAACTCAGATTAGTTTAATAGTTAACGCATGTCCCTTCAATTATTTATGCTGAGCTAGTAAGGATATCCTGCCTCTGGAGTTATCGAAGAGCGAGTACTCCTCTCGGTAGTTACAGTCCCCCGAACCCTCAATCTCTACCTTGCGGGTGTATGTTGAGAGATCCCCACACCAGCGATCATAAGGGAACCTATGGCCATCGTGGTAAAACATAATTGCACTCCCTTTATGTCACGATAACTGGGTTTTGTCAGTTTTTCTCATTGTCGTTAAAAACTGAATGGCGACTCCTATATTACTAGTCAATTGGGTGTAAACTCACAGGAAATCCAATTACACTTGATTTGACAAAAAGAAATGTCACGCCCACGAGGGACGAGGTCAGGCATTAGCCTCGTGCTTTTTCGACCCCCTCACAGTCCACCACAGGGCGCTGAAGTTGCTGCCTGGCCTTTTGGTCAGGCACAGCAGCCTCGGTGCCCGCGCATAAAGTATACGTAGCAGTAAAAGAAAATTCGTGAAAATTGCTGCGAGGGCGTATAAAAAGGCACTCGATTCTAAAAGCGACTTGT
This sequence comes from Spinacia oleracea, assembly GCF_020520425.1. Lineage (NCBI taxonomy): Eukaryota > Viridiplantae > Streptophyta > Magnoliopsida > Caryophyllales > Amaranthaceae > Spinacia > Spinacia oleracea. The sequence goes on along the minus strand of NC_079491.1, from coordinate 51,298,927 downwards.
AAAAAATAAAATAACTCTTTGTGTCGTTGTTAGGCCTCCTATGACGACAATGTTCGGCTTCAAAACCGAGCACGCTAATTGAAATAAACTTGAATGTCACATGGGCAATGTATTCAAAAAATAATGTTCAAATGAAGTTTTCAAGGAAAAATAATGTTCGAATAAAAAAAAAAAATCCGAGTCTAGACTAGGCTATGCCAAAGTACAATCTAAATCCTAAGTCTTAGTTGTCTTATCCATAGAATCGGTCCTAATGCTTGGTGTCGTTCTGCAAGTTAAAAGGTTAAACTATATTGAATCTCCCTTCCTAACATTTAAATCAATAAGCACCCATATGTAATTGTCATCCCTTGCTAAGAATCTACGGCCTCAATACTCTCTCTCACCAATAAAAAGAATATATTATAGTATTTGCAAAATGGAAACAGCCACATTCTGAAAATCATTCCCCCATAGTCGCACAACCCCCAAAGTGAACCTAAGGTGTCAATACCATTAGTAAAAATTAATGGCCTCAAGGCTTATGATGACATTGGGTCACGACTATCATAGTCCTCTCGAGCCACTCGCTCCTTGAAATACTCCTAAGTACGGACTAAAAGATTTTCCATGAATGCAACATGACGAACCATGAAAATACCCGAATCGGCATGCCATAAGGCTACCATCTGGGTAAAGCAATACACACTAAGAGGGAAGCCGCACTAATGATTCTAGTCTTGTAAAAGTGGAAATTCGATCTCCCCAACTAACTACCTTGCCAATATTAAGCGAAATGGCGCATGACAAATGTACACCCAAGGGTTAAAATCTAAAGTGTCAACCAACGAAAGTTATGGTCCAATTAGCCTAAGTCTAAGAGTTTCTTGGTCAAGTATTATAGGCTTACACCACGTCATTATTTTGAGTCTAGGCCACCTCCTTGTATTCATACACGGGTTATAATCAGAAAAATTAATGAAAGTACGAGTCTAAATCACAACTTCCAATTAAATCTGAGAAACTGGAATCTGAAAAGAAGCAAAAAATTATTTTCGATGTAATTATTTCGTTAAATTTCAATAAAGTAAAAACAACATTTCGAATCTACGCTACTTGCAGATTTTAAGAAACGACTAAATACGCTTGCAAAATAAGACAATTTAAAGGTCCACCCTAGGCCTACTAAAATTGAAGGTCCACCCTAGGCCTACTAAAATTAAAGGTCCACTATAGGCCTACCCAAACGAGGCTCACTCAGTCTCGCCTCGTGACTCAAAGACCACAACCATCTACCTTTTAGCCCAAATAAAAAGGGGGAGAAATCCCAAGCAAAAAAGAGAAAAAAGAGAAAAAGAAAAGGGAGAGCGGAAAGAGCGAGCCATGGAATACTTATCCCGTACCTCCCAAAGTGCAACATTTACCCAAGTAAACGAAGGAAAAGAATTGAGTCAACCAATCCAAATCATGCAACAAAAACTACATAAAATTCTACGATGTCTATCCCTTCCAATCCTTATGTTCTTAGACGCCTTCGCTCTGGGGCCCCTGTTCCGCTCATTTAACCCATCCATGTTCTCATTGCCATAACCCAAGAAACCATTACCTCGACTCTTGTTCTTGAACTTATTATCAACTGCAAACCACGTACGGCCATTGACACGTGCGTCGTACCCATTATGTCCAAGGCCCAAACCTGCTCTTACACCACCATTAGTATAATGACCATATAACTTGTTTGGATACACCCTTGAGCCGTCCCCATGCTACTCATTGGCCTTGGTTGATGTAAACTCATGACACTAGCACGAGGCTGCAAATCGTGAGTCCTAGCAGATGTAATCCTCATGCTTGACTAATACCTATACAAATTATCATATCTCATTCGACCCGTCTTTCAAGCCGCCTTGAGTCACGAATAAAAAAAACAAATGAAAAGTACGTTCTACACTTAACGTAAAAAAATAATAATAAAAAAAAACTTCGCAAAGCGCACAAAAAAAAAAAGAAAAGAAGCATTTAAAAAAGGAAAAGAAGCATTTAGCGCACAAAAAAAGATTCGCAAATATTTGGCACGAAACGAAAAGGAGCAGCGCAAAAAGACAGCCCAGAACACGCTTTCAACGCCCAGACCTAGGCGCCGAAAATAATAGCGCCCAGCCCTGGGCGCCGTTCTTGCTTGTCAACTCCCAATTCCTAAAGTGTTCGTATATTTTCCTATGTACATGCGGAAAAATAACGAACACTTGGGGGGTAGAAGATCATATAAAATACGCAAAATACGCGCGCTCCAAAATTTTCGTACCCTATTTCAAACATTACGGCTCCACTCGAACGTACTTGTTTAAAATCGGCATTCTAAGAAACCATTTTCTAAGAACTACGCAAGACCTGATTCCAAATTAAATCTATTTAAGGCGGATACGTATGCAATCCATGATTCGGTCCAACCAATTTGCAAAATGTTAGAGCCTATAGAATAACAAGAATAAGAAATAGAGTCCCTTATTGAAATTTAATTACTTGCAACCCAAGTCGAAAGAAAAATTTATGTCAAAGGAAGAATCCAAGTCATCAAGATGCCAAAACGAGCACACATCGAAAAATAATAAGGGCACGTACCCTTGCTAGAAGGAGTACTCACACTCCTAGGCACTTAGCCAATACTCAAAAGATCGCTTTGCCTCAATTGAATGGGGGCTAGCGCAAGCGTCCATGACCTCTAAAGTACTCGACTTGACCCTCCCTAAAGCAAACTAACTCACTTAAAGACCTTCTTTCACCACTAGACATAGTTGTTCGCTTAAAGTGAAGGAAATAATGCCCTTGGTCCAAGTATGCATTCTATGTTAAGTCTAATAAATGCGGTTCAGTATTAATTAACAAGTTAATAATTCAGTGAGATCAAGTGAGCTGAATGCCTAGCTAGAGGCCGCTTCAGTTCAAGTGGAATTAATGATATTAATCCACAGCTTACTCTTGACTGAACCCGTAGGGTCACACAAATAGTACGTAAACGGATCAAGTATTTAATGGCATTAAATACTCCATCTATGAATATTCGGAACCGACGGATCTTGGTTTCAGTGGGAGCTAAGATCGTCACAGGCAAGAAATGAATACTCCGGAAACGATGATATTGCCGGAAACGGAAATATGGATCGTATCGGAAATATGAATATTATCCAAGTCGTAGATGTTGCCGGAAACGGAAACATGGTACGTATCGGAAAATATTATTGGAAATGGAAATATTACCAGAATCGGAAATATTGCCGGAAACGGAAATATTGTCAGAATCGGAAATATTACCGGAATCGGAAAATAATTCCGGAAACGGAAATATTAAATATTTGTTCGAAACGGAAATTAATTCCGGAATCGGAAATATTAAATATTGTTCGTATCGGAAATAAATTCCGGAACTGGAAATTTAATCGGAAGCGTATCGTACGAATTAGCATCGGACGAGGCCTGCCGGACGAAGGCCCAGCACGAAGCCGGGCCATCGCCCAGCAAGCACGCGCGCAGCCAAGGCAGCACCCAGGCCTACCGCAAGGCAGGCCCAGCGCGCGCCAAGGCCACAGATGCGTGGGCCGCGCTGCGTGGGCTGCTGCTCGCACGCGCATGGGCAGCCCTTGTGGCTGCCGTGTGTGTGTGAGTTTGTGCTCATGCGTGATTCCTAAATCTACAAGAGTCAGTGTATGATTAAATTCCTATTCCTAATTGGATAAATTAATTAAATAGAATTCATGTAGGATTCTAATTTCAATTAATTCGTATCCTACTAGGATTACGATTCCTTTTCCATAACTCTATAAATAAAGGCCTAGGGGTCATTATTTATACAACAAGTTTTAAGTATTCAAAACTAAGATTTTTAAGCAAAAAAACAGCCAATATTCTTGCCTACCTAACCGAAAATATTAGAACCTTAAGGGCGATTCTAGTTGGTCAATCTTAAGGCGGATCCGGACGTGCTGTGGACTATCTACGGAGGGACGACACTTGGAGTCCTAAAGACTTGTTCTTGTTCGGTTCGGGCGCAGCTAGGGAAGGCACGCAACAAAGAGTATGCATCTAAACTATGCTAAATGATTATGTGTAAATAATATGTTTCCTGGCTTTATGGTTTTTTCCGCATGATTTATGAACTGTCATATGAATCATAACCTAACAGTGGTATCACGAGCCCCTTATTATTTTCATAATCTAAATTGCATGAACATGGTTAAATATTACAAATTTGCAAGAATTATAAGGGGTGATTAATTTTCGTAATTGTTAATTAATTGCAAATTGCGTTTATTTAATTATACGTACGCAGTTTTTCGGCAGTTTCTTCGTTACTCATCCGAATTGAGTGATTTTTGTGTAAATTCCGCATGTAAAAGGCATTCTAAAATTTTGACAAAAATAGTATTTTTCTGCCGAACCCAGAATTCTCAAATTCGAAGCCTAACTATGACTTTTCGAAGGTTTTAGTTTTTCGAATGCAAAATTTCGTAAATTTAAGATGTTAAATTAAATATTTGCGATTCTTGTTGATAAATCTTGAATTTTTGATTGACCTACTGCATATGTTTAACAAGTTTGAATGCCTAGTCTTGTTAATTATGCAATCTAATTTGTAATTATGATTAATTTGTTGAAAATTAGAATAATTTAGAATTAATTTGATTTTCATAATTAATTGTAATTTAATTAGAAACCTATGATTAAAAACCACCATAAAAATTGTAAATTTACGATAAATTTTAAATTTTTATGACCTAGACTTGAATCCATAACAATCGGAAATCAATTGGATAATAAATTTTCGATTTTTTCGCCCTAAAATTATGAAATTAATATTATTTATTAATTTGTCATTAATTTTAAATATAAATTTTAAATTTTTATGCGATTCGTTCATAAAACTTGCACGCACGAAGCAATGGACGCTTCGTGTTACCCTTAAGGGGTGTTGTATAATGCGGGCATGCGACGACGAGCAAGGGAGCTCGTCGCCCGTGCGGCACGAATGCAATGAGCAAGGGCATAGTGCACGAGCACAAGGCAGCAGCCCTGCCTTGTGTCGTGTGCCACAAGCAATGAACGAATGGGCATGGGCGAAGGGCGAGCCAAGGCAGTCGCGTGTGGGCAGCAAGCGAGCTGCGCCACAACGCGCGCTGCCTCGCACAAGGGCGCGCAGCGAGCGCAAGCTCGCGTGCCACGAGCGCTGCGCCCAGCATTACTCACGCGCACAGCGCGCGATGTCGCCCGCCCAGCGAGCGATGTCGCGCCCCAGCGAGCGATGGCTCGCGCGCGCAGCGAGCGATGTCGCGCGCGCAGCGAGCGATGGCTCGCGCGCCCAGCGAGCGATGTCGCGCGCACGCACTGCGAGCGATAGCTCGCGTGCGATGAGCGCTGGCGCGCGCAGCGAGCATCAGTGCGTGCGGAGGCTTGCGATAGGGAAGCAGCAGCTATGCGACGAGCGCATGGGCTGCGCGCACATGGCCAGCAATGGCTGTGTGCGTACGGCCCATGGGCGTGCAACGCGTAGGGTGTTTGCGTTACGATTAGATCGTTTTGAATGTTTAATTTGAAAATTTCAGTTCACGTAATTTTAATTAATTTTAAAATTAATAATTTGAATTATTTTCTTGGATTTTAATTTTGAATATTATAATTATAATAAATGTTATTTATTCTAATTATTTTACTAAAATTAAAATCATGAATTAATTTAAATACGACTGAAATTGAATTAAATTTTTGGATTCAATTATAAATTGATATGAGCTTTAAATTTTAATTAAATTTGTATGTTTCCGGTTAGACTAGAAATACATTTTTATGTTTAAAATTGGTAAAGCATATGAATTTATTGGTTTAAGTAGGAGCGCTTTTTAGTCATAAACTCTTGATTAGGTCTACAAATCCTTAAGGTTAAAACAACTTGATTAGAATTAATAAGGACTGAATAATTGGTAGATTATTGGTGCCCTTGATTAATTGCTGCAAATGTTTACGTGATGCATAATGTGTTTTACTAACCAGCTATGTGGGCCATTCATGATAATGAATGGGTGAATGGTATATATTGTATATGTACTGTTTTGCAGGTTATGAAGTGACTAGTATGGCCCAAATAGGATAGAAAATATGGTCTGCGTACCATTAATTTGAATGTAATTGGTCTAAAGTACCAAAGTTATTTTTCAATTCAAATATGGTCTGCGAACCATCAAATAGTTGTAATTAGTTATAGCTTATCCTATTTGAAGAAAATGGTGCCTCCCACGGAGATTTTCAAGACGGACTTTGAAGTCAAAGCTTCAAGATGAAGTCGGGCCATACTAGATCACAAATATCTTATGCATGTTTTAAGTTATTTATTGTTTTAAATATGTCTTAAAATGCATGAGATCAAAAGCTTGATTATGTTGCATGATTAAGGATTTTAGTTCACTTAAAATCTAACCAACATAGTAAGAGCCTTAAGTTCCAAACTTAAAAATTGAGTTAAAAGGTGCCATGCCAAAATATACACTTGCTTGGATATCCTTTACATCAATCTAGTAATAGTTTTCGCTCAGCGAGGTGTTACTTATTGGTCCTAAAGGGGCAAGGTACACAAATAATTGTGAGTACATGTTAGTTTTGGTGAAACTCAACGATATAAGTAAGGAGTCCTTTTATGTCGTGGCAAATTCGATAGGTTTACCTAATAAGTTCTTAGACGTACCTATCAACCAAGAATAGTTTCTAGACTATTAGCAAAAGGCTTTTGCTTACCTAAGATGTTCTAGGATTAAGTCGACAAACTGTGCTTAGTTCTTCAATGATTTTAGGATCTTGGAATCATTTTATTCACACCTGCCGGAACACATAACTTGAATAAAATGCTTAATAAACATTGAATTATGCATGAATGCTAGAATTTAAGTTTATTAAGAGAAACTGTGAATGGTTATTTATTTGTTTATTCTTTTCAATTGTAGTTTTTAATATGGCAAACAACAATTCATTCAACATTCGATCAATTCTCGAAAAGGAGAAGTTGAACGGGAAAAACTTCCTTGACTGGCAAAGGAACTTGCAAATAGTTCTTATGCAGGAAGAAAAGGAGTATGTCCTAGATGAGGCGATGCCCGAAGCTCCAGGCGACGGGGTCACTCAGGCAGCCCTCAATCGTTGGATTGATGCCAACAAGGATGTGAAATGTCTAATGCTCGCCACCATGAGTGCGGATCTGCAGAAAACGTTCATCAACTCAGATGCTTTCACAATCATCAGTGAGTTGAAGAACATGTTCCAAGATCTGGCTCGAGTCGAAAGATTCGAGACTCATAGGCAAATTCTTGAGACCAAGCTTAAGAAAGGCGAGCCCGTAAGTCCACATGTTCTCAAAATGATTGGACTCATTGAGAATATGAGTCGGCTGGATCAGCAATTTTCTCAGGAAATGGCTATAGACACCATCCTCCATTCTCTTCATAGCGGGTATGATCAGTTCTAACTGAACTACAGTATGAATAGTCTGGACAAAACGCTCACTGAGCTTCACGGTATGCTGAAGACCGCTGAAAAGACGCTCAAAAGTGATAAGCAGGATGTGCTTATGGTGCGTGGGGGCAAGTTCAAGAAATCTGGAAAGAAGAGGAATGCTAAGAAAGGTGGCAACAAAGCCAGCCCAACTAAGCAAACTGGCGCCAAATCTGCAAAGAGGAAGGTCAGTCAACCCACTTCTGAATCCGAATGCTTCTACTGCAAGAAGAAGGGGCATTGGAAGAGAGATTGCTTGAAGCTAAAGGAAGATCAGAAGAACGGAACAGTCGTTCCATCTTCAGGTATTTTCGTTATAGACTGTATACTTGCTAATTCAACTTCTTGGGTATTAGATACAGGTTGTGGCTCACACTTATGTTCCAATCCTCAGGGACTAAGAAGAAGTAGAAAGTTAAGCAAGGGTGAAGTCGACCTACGAGTGGGAAATGGAGCACGGATTGCTGCATTAGCTGTAGGAACTTACTATTTGTCGTTGCCCTCCGGGCTAGTTTTGGAACTGGAAGAATGTTTCCATGTTCCAAGTCTTACTAAAAACATCATTTCAGTTTCTTGCTTAGATGCTAAGGGATTTTCCTTTATAATAAAAGACAATAGTTGTTCGTTTTATTTTAAAGAGATGTTTTATGGATCTGCTAGATTAGTCAATGGACTTTATTTATTAGATCACGACAAACAAGTATATAACATAAATACCAAAAAGGCCAAAAAGGATGATTCAGATCTCACCTATCTGTGGCATTGTCGATTAGGCCATATAAACTTGAAACGCTTAGAAAGACTTCAAAGGGAAGGAATTCTAGAACCATTTGACTTAGAGGATTATGGTAAATGCGAATCATGTTTACTTGGCAAAATGACAAAGCAACCTTTCTCTAAAGTTGGAGAAAGAGCAAATGAACTATTGGGTTTAATCCATACAGATGTATGTGGACCAATGAGTACAAATGCTAGAGGTGGTTTCAGCTACTTTATCACTTTCACTGATGACTTCAGTAGGTATGGTTATGTCTACCTAATGAAGCATAAGTCTGAATCCTTTGACAAATTCAAGGAATTTCAGAGTGAAGTAGAGAATCAATTAGGCAAGAAGATCAAGGCACTGCGGTCTGATAGAGGCGGTGAATATCTGAGCTATGAATTTGATGACCATCTGAAAGAATGTGGAATTCTATCAGAATTGACTCCTCCTGGAACACCACAATGGAACGGTGTGTCAGAACGGAGGAACAGAACCTTGCTAGACATGGTCAGGTCAATGATGGGTCAGGCCGAACTTCCATTAGAATTTTGGGGACATGCACTAAATACAGCTGCACTCACTATAAATAGAGCTCCGTCTAAAGCTGTCGAAAAGACTCCATACGAATTATGGTTTGGAAAGCCTCCAAATGTGTCTTTTCTTAAGATTTGGGGATGTGAAGTATACGTCAAACGATTAATTTCAGACAAACTTCATCCAAAATCTGACAAATGTATCCTTGTGGGCTATCCAAAGGAAACAAAAGGGTATTACTTCTACAATACATCTGAGAACAAGGTGTTTGTTGCTCGAGATGGTGTCTTTTTGGAGAAGGATCACATTTCCAAAATGACAAGTGGGAGAAAAGTAGACCTCGAAGAAATTCGAGTCGAACAACAAACTCTAGAGAATGCTCAAGATGACATTCAGGATGAAACTCAGAGATCTTTAGAAGAATCTGGTGAGAATCATGGTCAATCTAGAAATGTTACCCCGCGTAGATCGCAAAGATATAGATCTCAACCGGAAAGGTACTTAGGTATTTTGACGAACGAGAGCTATGACGTTCTATTACTTGAAAGTGATGAACCTGCGACTTACAAGCAAGCTATGACGAGCCCTAGCTCCAAGCAATGGCAAGAAGCCATGCAATCTGAATTAGACTCCATGTCTGAAAACCAAGTATGGGATTTGGTCGATTTGCCAGATGGCTACCAAGCCATTGGAAGCAAATGGGTTTTCAAACTGAAAAAGGACAAGGATGGGAAACTTGAAGTTTTCAAAGCTAGATTGGTTGCAAAAGGTTACAGGCAAGTCCACGGTGTGGATTACGATGAAACCTTTTCACCAGTTGCAATGCTAAAGTCTATTCGAATAATGTTAGCAATCGCTGCATATTACGATTACGAAATATGGCAGATGGATGTCAAAACTGCTTTCTTAAACGGCGTTTTAACAGAAACTGTGTTTATGACACAGCCTGAAGGTTTTGAGGATCCAAAGAATGCTAAAAAGGTATGCAAGCTAAAGAAATCAATCTACGGATTGAAGCAGGCATCCAGGAGCTGGAATATACGTTTTGATGAAGCAGTCAGTGACTTTGGTTTCATCAAGAACGCGGACGAATCTTGTGTATACAAGAAGGTCAGTGGGAGCAAAATTGCTTTCCTAGTATTATATGTCGACGACATATTGCTTATCGGAAATGACATTCCTATGTTGAACTCTGTCAAGATTTGGCTTGGGAAATGTTTTTCGATGAAGGATCTAGGAGAAGCACAGTACATATTGGGCATCAAGATTTACAGAGATAGATCTAAAAGGATGATTGGACTTAGTCAAAGCACTTATATCAATAAGGTGCTTGATAGGTTCAAGATGGCGGACTCCAAGCGAGGCTACCTACCCATGTCTCATGGAATGACTCTAAGCAAGACTCAGTGCCCAAAAACACTTGATGAGCGTAGACGAATGAATGGGATTCCATATGCATCATTGATTGGTTCAATAATGTATGCTATGATATGTACACGCCCGGATGTTGCGTACGCACTCAGTGCTACGAGCAGATACCAGTCAGACCCAGGAGAGGCGCATTGGACTGCTGCTAAGAATATTCTGAAGTACCTGAAAAGGCACAAAGATGACTTCCTGGTCTATGGTGGAGATGATGAATTAATTGTTAAAGGCTATACGGACGCAAGTTTCCAAACCGACAAAGATGATTTCAGATCACAGTCTGGGTTTGTCTTCTGCCTCAACGGAGGAGCAGTAAGCTGGAAAAGTGCTAAGCAAAGCACCATTGCGGATTCTACAACTGAAGCGGAGTACATTGCTGCACATGAAGCAGCAAAGGAAGCTATATGGCTAAGGAAGTTCATAGGAGAACTTGGTGTAGTCCCCTCCATTAAAGGACCAATAGCCCTGTATTGTGATAATAACGGAGCTATTGCACAGGCAAAAGAGCCTAGACACCACCAGAGAGTCAAGCATGTACTTCGTAGATTTCACCTTCTACGAGAGTTCGTTGAAAGAAAAGAAGTCGAGATAAGCAAAATTGGAACTGATGACAACATATCAGATCCATTAACTAAACCTCTGCCGCAAGCGAAGCACAACTCGCACACTGCAGCTATGGGAATCAAGCATATTGGAGAATGGCTTTGATGTCTCTGTTTAATGTTTTAAAGTTTTAGAGTTTAAATCTTTGTAAAACATTATTGGTTAATCATTCACAATAAATGAAAGGAATTCATTTTTCCATTTAATTTGTGGTTTATTAAATGATGAGTCCCTTCAACTTGACGATATATTCAAGATAGACTGTCAGGACCAGTCCTGTGACTAAGAAATGTCTATCAAGTGAACTTGAATGTCAAAGGTTGAAAATGGTCCCTAATCGGAGTTTTCTATAAAATTGGACGCATAGAAAACGTTAGACGATTAGAATGCAAGATGACTAGTAGTTCTGTTTCTTGAACTATGTGGACATGGCAATGTCATAATCATTTGCATAGATACTTACTTTGGGAAGACTAGTATCGGACAAGACCTATGAAACTTTACTGTAAGAGATGAAAGTCTGTCATAAGTAAATTTCATTAAATTATTAGACACTAAATCCTCAATACCTGAGTGATTTGAGATTACTTGTTTGAGAACTGGTTGCTTTGACGTTGACCAACCGTCGCACCGTAAAAGGAGGCTATAAAGGCAACGCTCAGGTAATCACCTATCAAACGAAGTCTAATCTCAAGATCGCAAGATTGGGATTGTCCTCCCATAAATCGGGAAGAGATGCTTAAAAGTTGTACAAGGCCACTCGGAGAGCTAGAAACTGTGAAATGCATGGCCGTGCTCGGATGAATCATAGGCTATGATTATCTGTTTATTTGATCAGTTGAACTCTGAAACCGAGGAACACCTCTGGACATAATAAGGATGACAACTCTTACCTTATGTTCAAGAGCAAGCATCGAGCGACAAAGGAATTAGGAAATGCACACTTGTCCCTAAGGACAAGTGGGAGACTGAAGGAAATAATGCCCTTGGTCCAAGTATGCATTCTATGTTAAGTCTAATAAATGCGGTTCAGTATTAATTAACAAGTTAATAATTCAGTGAGATCAAGTGAGCTGAATGCCTAGCTAGAGGCCGCTTCAGTTCAAGTGGAATTAATGATATTAATCCACAGCTTACTCTTGACTGAACCCGTAGGGTCACACAAATAGTACGTAAACGGATCAAGTATTTAATGGCATTAAATACTCCATCTATGAATATTCGGAACCGACGGATCTTGGTTTCAGTGGGAGCTAAGATCGTCACAGGCAAGAAATGAATACTCCGGAAACGATGATATTGCCGGAAACGGAAATATGGATCGTATCGGAAATATGAATATTATCCAAGTCGTAGATGTTGCCGGAAACGGAAACATGGTACGTATCGGAAAATATTATTGGAAATGGAAATATTACCAGAATCGGAAATATTGCCGGAAACGGAAATATTGTCAGAATCGGAAATATTACCGGAATCGGAAAATAATTCCGGAAACGGAAATATTAAATATTTGTTCGAAACGGAAATTAATTCCGGAATCGGAAATATTAAATATTGTTCGTATCGGAAATAAATTCCGGAACTGGAAATTTAATCGGAAGCGTATCGTACGAATTAGCATCGGACGAGGCCTGCCGGACGAAGGCCCAGCACGAAGCCGGGCCATCGCCCAGCAAGCACGCGCGCAGCCAAGGCAGCACCCAGGCCTACCGCAAGGCAGGCCCAGCGCGCGCCAAGGCCACGGATGCGTGGGCCGCGCTGTGTGGGCTGCTGCTCGCACGCGCATGGGCAGCCCTTGTGGCTGCCGTGTGTGTGTGAGTTTGTGCTCATGCGTGATTCCTAAATCTACAAGAGTCAGTGTATGATTAAATTTCTATTCCTAATTGGATAAATTAATTAAATAGAATTCATGTAGGATTCTAATTTCAATTAATTCGTATCCTACTAGGATTACGATTCCTTTTCCATAACTCTATAAATAAAGGCCTAGGGGTCATTATTTATACAACAAGTTTTAAGTATTCAAAACTAAGATTTTTAAGCAAAAAAACAGCCAATATTCTTGCCTACCTAACCGAAAATATTAGAACCTTAAGGGCGATTCTAGTTGGTCAATCTTAAGGCGGATCCGGACGTGCTGTGGACTATCTACGGAGGGACGACACTTGGAGTCCTAAAGACTTGTTCTTGTTCGGTTCGGGCGCAGCTAGGGAAGGCACGCAACAAAGAGTATGCATCTAAACTATGCTAAATGATTATGTGTAAATAATATGTTTCCTGGCTTTATGGTTTTTTCCGCATGATTTATGAACTGTCATATGAATCATAACCTAACATAAAGACCTTCTTTCACCACTAGACACAGTCATAATCGCCAAAAAGTAGTAAAGGCAGTAAGCTTGTAATAAAGAGGATTGTTCTACGGCATCGCCCCATCGTTCCTTCGAACTCAGGGCACCCGTTCATGATAACTCAAATGCTTGCGAATCCCCTTTGAAAAAATCAGACATTGTCAATAGGACTTGGCACTTAAGCAAGGCCCACCCTACTCAGACACATGACACGGGCATCTAAAATCGAAATCAGAAAGCATCATTAATGAGAAGACATAACAGCAACTGGGGGCTAAAAATTGAAATGAAAGAGATAGGGAAAGAACTAAGTATACCTTGACCTTTTGTGCATACATACACCAAGTAAATATAAATCAATTTGAAAACGGTTTATATTCCCGCAATTCTGAAAAAGATGGCCCTAAAAGCCTAAAACATGTGCCACACGGGCACAAGTGATACCTTGACGCCTGCACCCTGGCTTCCAGCAAATCGTTAGACAATATTCCAAAAATCGTAACAGTATTTTGATTCACTCATGTAATCCTGTACGAACCCTTCTGTAAGTCAACTTACTTAGGACACCTCGGATTGTACACGGTAGGACTCGGATCTCAAATAATTTTCAAAAAAAAAAAAACTTCTTCGAACATAATAAAGTGTCGTTGGTTTAAGCTAAGTATGCGTTTATCTCGATGTTGCAAGAGAGTCAAAGATATTTCAAAATATGATTATGGGTAAAGAAAGGCACCTAGCTTTCGGTCAAGGCATACTTCAACATGTGACTACCTTGACCATGGCAATGTCGCACAATATGACATTTACAAGAGAACTAGCAAATCACTACTCGAACGTACCTCGCACTAAACGAGTCTGGTTCAAACTATTCAAGATCCATGTCACCATGAATGCATAAAAACGTATGCCAAGCATTATAGCACCAAGCCAATCCCGTAGCTACAATTGGGGGCTTGAGAAAAACACTCTAAAAATGCTCGAAATGACGATTTTATCGCAAATTCTCGACGCTAATGCTATACACATGTCATAGGGGCACAATCCTAAGGTTTAATCGTGCAAAATGAACCTTAGAATGGCCACAACCCCTCCCAAATTCTAAGCGCCACTTAGAATATATAAAGTCACCACCACTAACAAGGGTAACTGAAAATCGCGAGTCACCAAAACTCCGATCAAACTACTGCACATAACGCTCGCCCTATAAGCACCCGTTACACAGTCTACGTAGTTCCAAAGCAAAAGCGAAAGAAAAATCAAGGATAAGAACTGTCAAATTATACCTAGAAATCATTTTCAACGCCCAAAGATGGGCGCCGATATCTTTAACGCCCCAGCCTGGGCGCTGAATCTCTCTGCTAGCCAAGTTTTGCCCAGATATAAAAACAAGAAAGAAACACCTATGAATCCTCGCATCGAACGAAGTAATAAGCCGTGCACACCCACGCAGAAGGTGCTACACTTACCTGAACGAGGCGTGATGAAGTACTCCAATGCAAAAAAATAATAATGATATCCCAACACCTAGAGGAATGTTCTAAAACACGTTGTTAGGCCACACAAGCCTACGTCGCACCATAAGTTCAACCATCCCACGGTACAAGTCTAAAAAAGGTAAGGCATATTGCACTAATGCGGGCACGACCAAGAACACATGTAAAAAAGGCAAAGACTACTTATCGCCCAAATTCAAAATGCAAGCCACACGACTTCTACATTAAGGATTAAAGGTAGCAAAATATTACCTACCACGGAAGGGATAGCTCGCACCTATACGAGCGGAACCCCAAGGCATCTTTCTCGAAAGAACCTACCAAAAATCGTACGCCAAAAGGAAGCATCCCAACATGCATACTTGGGGGCTCCAAGCTACGAAGCGACCATAGCAAAATAAAACTCATTGCAAATGTTTGAACGATCAAAAGGGCACGATGCTTGAGCCCACTTCATGAATGGGCCTGAACCCTAGCAAGATTCTAAGAAAACTATTCAAAATCATTCATTGCTCAAAAAAAATGATTCAAGCAAACTGATTAATGGACCGCATACAACAGCCATTCTATGAACGCTCGTTCGCACATACATATCATCATTCTAAGCATCGAACATCACGAACGCGTTCAAAAGAAAAAATATATACGAGCGATCAAAAATATACGCCTCAAGGTATGTTCCTCGGGCCATATAGACTCGCCCAACTATTGCAATAACTGCACGCCTTAAGAGCGACAGTTCCTTTAAATAAGCGCCCCAAAGCGACAAACACCGTAGTCCACCAATCGGCTACGGCTTCTCGAGAAATCATCACGATCACTCAGCTCATTGTGATCTCTAATAAGATTCTACGTTCCAAAAATAAAGAAAAACAAAAGAGAAGAGAATACGTAGAACCTCCAAGTGAAATAAGTGAACGGAAAAGAGGCAGATCTGCCCAATAATTAACTCCGACGCCAAAGCCCACGCCTGACTTTGGGCGTTGAAGATTAACCCCACAATCGTTCTAAGCTAAGAAATGGCGAACGAATAAGGAAATAATAAACACCGTTGGTCCACTATTAGGCTACGATTTCTTGAGAAATAATTGTTATTCACCAATCAACGGTGATCTCAAATGAACGGTTCGTTCCAAAAATAGAATCTCTAGAAGAAAAGAAAAAAAGAAAACGAACGAACAAGAGGCCAACTAGGTCATCAAGAAACCTGCCCAGAAGTCATTTTCAGCGCCTAGAGTTGGGCGCCGAAATCTTTAACGCCCAGGCATGGGCGCCTAAAATGATCCCAAACCCAAAAAAGGCCCCTGCCGTATCCGTTCGACTCGAAAATTGCCGATTTCTGAAAGTCGCACCTCACGACTTTGTTAAGAATAGCACACCACTACAAAGGTCGCTCGCACTTACCAGCACAATCCCAAACACGATCAAGGACATTACAGAATGCGTATCCCCAAGGAACCTCTTTGACAAGAAATGACCGTCAAGCACGAGTGCTTGGGGGCTCGAAAGAAAATATATATTATGCAAACTTAAAACAATATTCCCAGACTACGTTGTACGAAGTCCCGTGTTTGGATGTCTCAAAAAATAAAACCGGTTTACGACCTCAAGACAAAGGTCGCCGTTGATACTTATACATAGTCCCCTAATCAAGGACCCAGGTAGTGGCGAAATTGAGCCGTAAAGACTAGCTCAAAACCATGAAAGATGATGACCACGAGACAATGGTCCGTCTAAGCACGTTGTCAACCCACATTCAGGTTGCAACTAAATCCGAGCATCCCTCGAAAGAAAATAAATTCTTCAAAAAAAAAAAACAGGCTCGCCCACCTTCAGCGTGCGGGGTCTATGTCACTAACCGCGCAGGTCCTCAGTTTTCGAAAAATAAAATCTTCAAATTCAAAATAGGCTCGCCATCTTTAGTCGGCGGGATCTACATCACAAACCGCGTAGGTCCTTATTTTCAAAAAAAAGCAAACAAACTTCAAAATAGATTCGTCCACTTCTTTCGGACGGGGCGTCCACCCTTAGCGGACAGGCTCGCCATCTTTAGCCGGCGGGGTCTGCGCCACTAACCACGCAGGTCCTTAGTCGTTGCAGCGATAACTTTTTCTGGTTTTCCCTTTTTCCAAAAATTAAAGGATTGGTTTTCCGTTTTTCCAAAAAAGAACGATGTGAGTAGTTTTCCTTTTTTCCAAAAATTAAAGGATTGGTTTTCCGTTTTTTCCAAAAAAGAACGATGTGAGTAGTTTTCCTTTTTTCCAAAAATTAAAGGATTGGTTTTCCGTTTTTCCAAAAAAGAGCGATGTGAGTAGTTTTCCTTTTTTCCAAAAATTAAAGGATTGGTTTTCTGTTTTTTCCAAAAAAGAACGATGTGCTGGATTTTCCTTCGTTTTACGTCCTATAAAAACAAGGGGGTTTTCTCGTTTAGCTTACCCTGAAAATGAGAATCTTTAAAAACATTTTACCTCGTGATTGGGCTTGGCCAGGCCCGATTACACTTTATAGCTTTGATTTCGAAAACACCTGTAGCTACTTCCAATGACAAAGTGAGGGAGTTTCTACGCATCTTTAGATACTTCCAATGACAAAGTGAGGGAGTTTCTATACTATCCGTTGACAAATCCCAATGACACGTGAGGGATATGTCGACACTTCAAGTGATGACCCTTAAGTCAAATGTTATCACTCGGGGGCTCGTGAGACCCTCGCAAAACAAGTCACATACACTATGGCTTGTGTGACGCACTCCGTCCAGTACTTTGACCATCGTCTCATCCCGAGACTCAGTCAAAGTGGGGGCTAACTGTAGACACCTACTTTTGTCCCCATTCCCGAAAGGGAAGGTTCGATGACGAGAACATAAAATCTCCACTTTGCAACGCATCTCCTATAAAATAACGAATCTCAATCACCCTTTTCATTTCACCCGAAACCTGCTATTTATAGAAACCTGCTATTTATGGAATCCTGCTAAAAATAGTAACTGCCGTAATGGGTAGTTGTTAAAAGTGGCAAGTCATAAAAGATAGAAACCTGTCAGAATTAGGTGTTGCACTCCAACATAAATCCTAAATGAGATAGAAATTGCAAGAGGAATCCTATTCCTAATATGATTCAAAAATAAGAGCTACGTCTTAATTAAAATCCTAACGAACCTAGAGTTCGTAACGGACCCAGACGCATTCCGTCATAAAGTTAATACGCACTAAAAGACTCGAATAAATCTCAAACACTCCGGATTCTAAGAGTCCGAATCTGACAAAGAAAACGGCCCATACCCTATTTTCAACGCCTGGCTCTGGGCGCCGAAATCTTCGGCGCCCAGCCCTGGGCGCTGAAATTACCTGGGTACGTATTCTCTCCTAATTCTTCTTGGATTAGAGCTCTACAATTCTATCTTTCCACGAACTCTTTTCTATAAATATAGCCCCAAATTCGACGTGAAAGGAACACACACAATTCATATTCTGAGTATTGACTCCAACCCCTAGGCCTAAGCCTCACGCTGCGAAATTGATCTCGCGTTCTGTCGCAATCGATCCAAAAATCGAACAGAACGTACCTTGTCCCGTAACTTGAGATTCGTTAAATAAAAGGAGAAATAGCAAAGTCAAAGGGGTTAGTTTTCTGAGAACCGTGACGCACCTCTCAAGGGTGCGTCGTAATGTGTCCCTTTTCCATGATTTAATTGCTTTCCTCGCCCTTTTATAAACTATTAAACTAATTAAATCTGATTGTTCTATCACGCCTAATAAAGATAATATTTTGGGAAATTGGATTATCATGCTAAGTCCCTTTAAGCAATCTAAATCAGATAATCGCGATCGATCTAGTATTATGTGTTGCATATTGTTAAAATCAACTCAGATTAGTTTAATAGTTAACGCATGTCCCTTCAATTATTTATGCTGAGCTAGTAAGGATATCCTGCCTCTGGAGTTATCGAAGAGCGAGTACTCCTCTCGGTAGTTACAGTCCCCCGAACCCTCAATCTCTACCTTGCGGGTGTATGTTGAGAGATCCCTACACCAGGGATTATAAGGGAACCTATGGCCGTCGTGGTCAAACATAATTGCACTCCCTTTATGTCACGATAACCGGGTTTTGTCAGTTTTTCTCATTGTCGTTAAAAACTGAATGGCGACTCCTATATTACTAGTCAATTGGGTGTAAACTCACAGGAAATCCAATTACACTTGATTTGACAAAAAGAAACGTCACACCCACGAGGGACGAGGTCACGCATTAGCCTCGTGCTTTGTCGACCCCCTCACAGGTGTCAAGAGATGTAAAGGTCTCTCCAGCAAGCATTAGTTGCAAGTCTATAGTCAATCCACTCTCAAATCTCTGGGCTTTAAGCTCCTCCGTTGCCACCACTTCCGGTGCAAACCTAGACAACTCGATGAACTTCGAATAGTACTCTGTCACAGACATACCATCCATTTTTAATTCGATGAACTCTTGAGCTTTCTGCTTCTTCAGATATGGTGGGTAAAACTTGTTCCTTAAGGCTACCTTGAATGATTCCCATTCAAATCCAGGTGTAGCTCTCAAAGCATTCTCACATCTTTGCCACCATAAGTCGGCTTCTCCCCTAAGGTAATAAACAACACTATTAACCCTAAGGTTCTCTGGGCAATTGACAGCTACGATAAGCTTGTCGAACTCCCTTAGCCAGTTCTCAAGTACAGTTGGGTCTATCTCCCCTTGATACAAAGGAGGCTTACTTTGGGCCACCTTCTTAAACATTTCACCAGCTGGATCAACTCCCTGGTTATTCCTATTCTGTGCTAAGTTCTGCACTACTTTAGCTAGTTGCCTGACCACGTCGGCAATTCCTTGGGTAGTCATTTCCCTTCTCCTGAATGAAATAAACGACTAATTTTAACAACTGAGGTTGGACACTGCCTTACTATCACATTGCACTAGCTAGTCATTCAATTGGTGCATATACACACACAAGAAAAAAAATTCAGACCCTAAGCAAGATAGGCGCCTGTTTATGGGCCGCTTTTCCCCTTAGTCCGCATCACAAAGTTCAAGTGGTGAAAGATTGGACCACCTTGCAAGTACAATTTCATTGAATAAATGCATAAAATTCCTTTCGCGATAATCGCTCAAAGATAGCATAGACTTAGAATTATGGATATAAGAAGGAATTCTAGATTTTATTACTTCTATGGAAAAAGATGATACATCCTTTGGATCGTACTTTATTCGGAAACCACAAAACTGAACTACTAAAACCATAAATAGTAGTGTACTACTTTATTGCTCCACTAATCTAGGCACTAGCTATTACAAAAGCTTAAAATGCTACTCTACTATCCAACCACCTCTACAAACTGGTTAAGAGTGCTCATGGTCTTCAAAGTCATCAAAGTCTTCCTCCGGATCAGACTCATACTCCATATCCTCATTGTTTTGCTGTAGCACACTGTTCACTTCATCATTGTTGATTTCAGGCTCAATTTCTGTGTCACTGGAGATCTAAATAGTGGGTTCAGGAATGATAGGATTAGGGTTCTCAATCTCAATGTAACACCCTAATAATTCCTTGCTTGTATAAAACCATTTTCCAACTTAAAATAAAGGAATTACTAAAGTATTAGTGCCACCGTGATAACGGTTAAGGCTAGTACCAGAATTACGCAGCGGAAATAAATGTCAACTAATTTTAAAAACATAATTAATGTAATATTGAGGCCTCCTACAATTTGGAACCATAACGGCCCAAAACCAAAACATAAATAGTTCAAACATTTCAAACATAATTAAAGTATTATTAAATAGTTTCAAAGTACAAAAACATGCAACTCTCTCGATCATCCCAAGCCAAATGATTCCGATCTACCAACCTGCTATATTATTCTACTCCCCATCAATGCAAGTGCAAATGATAGATCATCATAGGGTCATTAAGGCAAGGCCATGACCAAGACACACAAAGCACGTAGTCAGCAAAAGCTGAGTACTTACAAGAATAGAGTGAATGAAACTAAAACATGCATCACTCACTAAGTACTAATCATCATGCAAAAGCCATAAAATAAATAACAACAAATCATGAATACAAGGTTCGACTCTTGACTCGACTCTTGACTCACAATTTAATTAGAATAAGCTTCGAACAGGCCAAAAGAAAGTTCCATAAAGGAAAAGGTGATGGGAGCCAACCATACACCAAATAATAAATAATAAAATCGGGCCATACCGAGTGTCGGGCCATACCGACGGAATTCCTGCGCATATTATAAATGAAACAACGTCTTGTATCATTACTATGAGTACGAACTTTCCGGCAAGACTCCCCCCATTGTTCATACTCAAGGTATATACGTTCCAAGAGTTTTGAAGCTTGTTCTGGTTGCACTTTACTTTTATTAATATTTTATTTAAAGTGAACTCAAGACTCAACAATGTATCTTCATACAATTAATAAACAACAACCAAAACAATCTTATTTTAATGCTTAAGGACTTGTGATCAACCAAGCAAGACTCTTGTGAAATTACTACCATGTTCCTCCTCACCAAAGTAAGACTCCACATCATGCACATTAACATGAGGGTTGTGCCCTTGCACGGCAAATCCTAATTCATTTCATACATAATATTCCCAACTGAACCCTACATGTGCGGTGACTTACATGAGCTAACCCTTCACATGTGGTAAAATAAATAGTACAACGAGGTACGAATAATTGGCTCAAAGTATGCTAGACATCCCGTGCAATAGCATACAATTAAATAATCATCCCTTGCATATGAAACAAACCATACATGCATAAATATTGAACAACATGATTGACAATGAATCTCATACTCATAATAATCTCAACATGCTTGTTCAACCAACAATTCAATAATTCCAATAACATTAATCCACATGATCATTCATGTAACAGCCCGCTCTTTCGAGCTGCTAATAATGAACACTTAACCCTTAATAATAACAATTAACCTTTAACACGCAGCAGAAAAATAATAACCTTAACCTTAAACTCGATCCTGGACCTGTGGGTTATGGGCCCACAAAATAACCTTAAATAACTTGAATAAATAACCTTGGGTAAATATAATTCTTTAACTCACAACAATTCATATACTAATCTCACAAATAAATACAACCTTAATATATAACACACAATTTACAAACCCTTAAACACAATCAAGCTCCATTTGAATCCCACCTGAGCTCCACACAACCTGCTTACAAAAAGAAGACATAGATAAACAAAAATTCCAAAATGAGTGGAAAACTCGTAACCTTTATTTCAGCCCGTCAAAACGTTTTTATTTCAAACCAGTTGTTCAAAGAGTTTTCAAAACATAATTTAGCAATTGTTCGGAAATAGAGCTTGGTTATCTTTGAAAATGTATAGCTGGCATTGATCATTCCCTTCACAAATCAGTGGCAAGTAGCTTAATTATCACATAACAAACTTATTACGTATATTCGACCATTCCGGTCTTGCTTTAATTTCAAAGACAACACATCACTTATATTCGACCATACCGATCTTAGCTTAATTTTTAAGATATTTCCTCCACCTGTACCATGCACACTTTTTTATATCCGTTCATAATCCAATGCCAGCAAAACAAATACGAATCACATTTTTATTTACATTATCATTTCGAAATCTATTTCAATAGACAAATTATTTCCGAACATTACCAAACAATTCACAATATTAATCAAATTTATTAACAATCCAATATAAATGCAATTCATGATATTCATGTCCATGGATATATGATCATATATAAAAAGAGAACAAATTTCACGCACACAGGCACAAATATAATTTTGCTGAACATAAAAGTTACCTTGATATGATGATCCTTTATAATACTCCTTATTCCTTAATCACTCCAACTTCCATACTCTAAACTCCAAAATATCAATCATCACCATTCTTTGATTTAAATTCCATAACCAAACTCCAATAATTCTATTTCAACAACAGCAGCAGCAACATCGCAGCTATGGCGACAACATTCGAGCAGGCGGTGTAGAAGGCATATCTCCTTGCCCGAGATTCGGAATTGGGTGATTCTTGAGCCTAAATTGGGTATCTCAAAGAGATCTACAACTTTGATGATGAAACAATTGGCTAAAATATAGTTCATGCCGGAGATATAATGGAACCAGAAGTCACGAGTATAAACTGAACTCAAAAGAGGGAGATTTATTTTTGTGAGAGTAAGATGAAAGATTTGGTATGCAACCTTCTTGATAATTACCCACTTAATTCTAGAAAAATCTTGTTGCTTGACACGGTATGATGAGATGACCATGAGGGATTGACAACAACAATAATTTTAACAAGTTGGCATTATCATCACATGACACGAAAGAATGAAGGAAAAGAAGGATATGAACTTACTCATAATATAAGGGCACTTTGGTCAATCTCATCCTTAAATCATAAATTTTGATCATATAGTTGTAGTGGATTCCTAAGGTATGATAACCTATCTTAGACAAATTGACAGCAAAACATTGTGGTGGCTCTTGCTACGATCAACAAAGTGGAACAAGAAGAGAAAATGAGGTTTCTTCCTTAAGGGCAATTTCGTCTTTTCAAGCATATTTCACAAAACTCATATTATCATAAATTTAAATAATTAAACAATAATTATAACTTATTTCAATTATCAAGAATTTAAAATGATAATTAAACTAATAAAATATAATTAACCTTTCATTAAAAACACGTTAAAACATGTCTATTACAGTTCACCAGAGCATATATGAATCCACATAATATAATTCACATCATCAACAATCATGTAATGTCCTTGACAAAAGTGTGGTCGCCCTAGACTTGTACGTACCTTGAATACCTAAGCGTAGGGGCCTCTTTGCAATAACGATCACTCAACTAGAAATCACCTCCTATCATCAAAATAATGAAACTTAAATTATTTCCATGTTCATTAAATTTCCAGCAACTTTATAAAATCTAAAACCTTATTTAAACTTTAGAATTCGATCGTTTTTCAATAATATAAACGTCTCAATTTGCAAAACCCATCCCTAGTACGAAAACATACTTTTTTCGTCTTTAAAATCAATAAAAAGCAACACTTTAAGCCTTTATTCAAATCTGAAAATATAATTGATTATCATAATTAAAATCATCACCTAATTATGCCAATCAATTGACTCATTAGGTCTAGGTTACAACCCTAACTTGAAAATCCCAATAACACTAATTTATTATCATAAAAATCAATCCTTTATTAAATAAACAAATCTGAAAATTCATGCTTTAATAGTTAAAACAACCCTAATGAATCACAACACGTAAATCCTCAAAGCAGGGTATTCATAACCGATTCTCAGCATTTTAATTACTCAAAACAATAATAATATTATAATTTAAAATACGGAATTGAAATAGAATAGGTAAGGAAGAAGAGAATTATACCAATCCGGCCTATAGCACGGAACAATCACGAATTAGGGTGATTGGGCGAAACGAATTGAATAACGAACACGAACAACACACACACACACACGCACAACTCGTGTGCGGGTGCGCAGCGACGAAGGGACGAGGCAGCAGCAGCGGGCGCGAGCAAGAGAGAGGGGCGCGCGATGAGGCGCGAGAGAGCATAGAGGGACGCGCGCGCTGGGGCGCGAGGGAGCAGGGCAGAGCAGCACGCTAGGCGCGCGAGAGGGACGAGGGAGCAGGGGCGCTGTGCGCGAAGGAGGGGCGAGAGCAGGGGCACTCTGCGCCGGGGCGTGAGGCCGAGCAGCAGCGACGCAACAGTAGGAGGGCACGAGCACGAGGGTCGTGCAGCGTGCGGACGAGCCGAGGAAAGAGGAGAGAGGAAGAGTGATGGGCAAGCAAAGCAAAAGAGAGGGTTTATGAGATTTTAGGGGTTCAATTAATGATGAGGAGTCCTATTTATAGGCTCCTTATTTTTAATGGGCTAGGCTTAGGATAATAGGATTGGGCTTATCAATTAAATGATTGGGCTAGCCAAGAGTTTGGAATTAAATTCTTTTGATTGGGCTCGTTTAATAAAACGAATTGGACTTTTCATTTAAAACCCGAAGCCTTTTAAAAAAAATCATTTGCAACCCATTTAATTTCCCGACTCAAGAATTAAATTCGTTTCGTAATTAATTAAAATAATAAATATTCTAATTAATTAAAATACATTTGAATAAGATACATTTAAATATTATTTAAATGCTAATTAATCGTAAAATTCTTTATAAATATAATAAAATATACTTATAAATATTATAAAAATACGAGGTATTACACTCAACAACATCATCATCACTATCCTCATCCATCTGAGTCTCTGTATCATGATCTAATCCTGTAAGGTTGATGTTCTCTACAGTCTTACCATCATCAAAGCATTCCTCTGCAAGTTCTATAATCGTAGTCATAATCTCCAAATCATATCTCCATCTACCATCTGGAGTACCATACTTGTAGTAATTGGGAATACCATTTTCCATATGCATATCCCAAAATCGGTTCTTAAGCTCTATGTATGGGTTCTTGGAAGGTAAGCAATGAATAACCATCTCTGCCATAACATCTTTCTTCCTTAATTCAGGTAGGTTCTTCACTGAAGCAAAGTAATTGCATGCAAACTCAATCTTCTTGACATAAATGTGTGGGGTCTCGCAGTCTAGCTTCTCTAGGTCTCCTAGATTTGCGTACTTTGAAATCAACATCTTAACCCTGAAAGTTAACAACTACAAAATCTTACTAAAGTGTTCCAAAAAAACAAAGTAAGTTCGTTGAGCCATACAATTTCAATGCACAAGTACATGATTAATCATGAATCGTGATGCAATTAATCACATCAAGCAAAAACAAAACATGATCAAACTTTAATTAAAAGATCACAAGAATCAAGGCATAATCACATAAACACTTGATAAGAAAGGCATACTTAAACAACACATACTTAGAATAATTATACCCTTCTTATTCTACCCATTCCTAACTTAGAAAAGAAATAAAAAAAAATCGAAATTAATTTAAATAAATAACTTCAAATATTCACGAAATTATTAGAAATTAAAATCGAAAATTTAAAAATAATTGATCGAATAATTTAATTAATTCGATTATTTTCAAAAATAATGAAAAGAATTAAGTAAATAAATAGATAAATTAATTCGGAATTTTCGAAAAAATATACATTTATTTATTTATTTATTTATTTATTTAAAATTCGGAAAAAGTCCGAAAATTCAAAACAAATCCGAAAAAAGAAATTTTGAAAATTTGAGAATTTAATTCGACTTGATTCGAATTTGATAAATCCGAAAAAAAAATATGATTAAAATCGATAAATTTTCAAATAACTTAAAATAATTAGTATTTGACTTTTCAAAATATTGAGTACTCAAAATAGCATTTTGACTTTAAGAAAACAGTTTTCAAAAATCCTAAAGATCCGCAAGTACCACTTTGTAGTATAGATTACTACGAAGCAGCCTTAGTCTCCGATTACCACTTTGTAGTATTACTTACTACAAAGAAGGAATGAAACTAAGCTCTAGTATACCACTTTGTAACACCCTAATAATTCCTTGTTTTTTATAAAACATTTTCCGACTTAAAACACAGGAATTACCAAGATATTACCGCCACCGTGATAACGGCTAAGGCTATTTACCAGAATTACGCAGCGGAATTAACTAACTTTCAAAACATATTAAATAAATAGTTAATGGTCATTAAAACAAGTTGGAACCGTTGAGGCCCAAACTAAAACAAACCATTTGAAATCCATTAACTGAAATAGTAGTAGTCATGACTTTAAATAAAAATAATAGAGTTTATAAATACGGAAGAATAAACTCTCAACTCGAATCCCATGATAACTTCTCCCCCAAGTTATCTCTACAAACCTGCTTTATTGAAAATCTACTCCCCAACAACGCAAATGAAATTGATGGATCATCATAGGGTCATTAAGGCAAAGGCCATGACCATAAGACATGAAGCACGAAGTCAGCAAAAGCTGAGTACGAACAAGCTAGAATAACATTCTTTCCTAACATGCTTCACTCGACAATATTAAATAATCAACATGCAAAAGCCATGTAATAAACAACCAACATGGAGACAAGACTCGACACACGACACGACTCTTGACTCACAGATTAATAAAAAAGTAGCTTCGAACGGGTAAAGTAAAGTATCCTCAAAAGGAAAGAAAGGGTGATGGGAGCCAACCATACACCAAAATAAGTCGGGCTACTACCGACAGTCGGGCCATACCGACAGGAATTCCAATGCACAACGGCATAAAAGAAGAATGAAACAACGTCTTGTATTGTGAGGGGGTCGAAAAAGCACGAGGCTAATGCGTGACCTCGTCCCTCGTGGGTGTGACGATTCTTTTTATTCAATCAAGTGTAATTGGATTCCCTGTGAGTATACACCCAATTGACTAGTAATATAGGAGTCGCCATTTAGTTTTTAACGACAATGAGAAAAAATGACAAAACCCGGTTATCGTGACATAAAGGGAGTGCAATTATGTTTGACCACGACGGCCGTAGGTTCCCTTGTGATCCCTGGTGTGGGGATCTCTCAACATACACCCGCAAGGTAGAGATTGAGGGTTCGGGGGACTGTAACTACCGAGAGGAGTACTTCGCTCGTCGATACCTCCAGAGGCAGGATATCCTTACTAGCTCAGCATAAATAATTGAAGGGACATGCGTTAACTATTAAACTAATCTGAGTTGATTTTAGCAATAAGCAACATATAATACTAATTCGATCGCGATTATCTGATTTAAATAGCATTGAGGGGACCTAGCATGATAATCCGATTTCCCAAAAATATTATATTTGTTAGGCGTGATAGAACAATCAGATTAGGTTAGTTTAACAGTTCATAAAAAGGGCGAGGAAAGCAGTTAAATTATCGAAAAGGGACACATTACGACGCACCCTAGAGTGGTGCGTCACGGTTCTCAGAAAACTAACCACTTTGACTTTGCTATTTCTCCTTTTTATTTAACGAATCTCAATTATGGGACAGGATACGTTCTGTTCGATTTATGGATCGATTACGACAGAACGCGTGAATAGTTTCGCAGCGAGAGGCTTAGGCTAAGGGTTGGAGTCAATACTCAGAATATAATTGTGTGTTGTTGTGTGTGCTTTCACGTCGAATTTAGGGGGCTATTTATAGGGAAGAGTTCGTGGAAAGATAGAATTGCAGAGTTCTAATCCACAAAGAATTAGGATAAAACACGTACCCAGGTATTTTCAGCGCCCAGAGCCAGGCGTTGAAAATAGGGTCTGGGCTGTTTTCTTTAGTCAGATTCGAATTCCTGAAATCCGTAGAGTTTGAGATTAATTCGAGTCTTTTAGCGCGTATCAATTTTGTGACGGAATGCATCCGGGCCCGTTACGAACTCTAGGCTCGTTAGGATTTCAATTAATACGTAACTCTTATTTCCGAATCATATTAGGAATAGGATTCTCGCATTTTTCTATCTCATTTAGGATTTATGTTGGAATGCAACACCTAATTCTGACAGGTTTCTATCTTTTATGATTTGCCACTTTTAGAAGCTAACTTTTACGGCAGTTACTATTTTTAGCAGGTTTCCATAAATAGCAGGTTTCGGGTGAAATGAAATGGGGAATCGAGATTCGTTTATTTTATAGGAGATGCGTTGTCAAGTGGAGTTTTTATGCTTTCATAATCGAACCTTTCCCTTGCGGGAATGGGGACAAAAGTAGGTGTCTACAGTTAGCCCCCACTTTGACTGAGTCTTGGAGTAAGACGATGGTCAAAGTATTAGACAGAGTGCGTCACACAAGTCATGGTGTATGTGACCTGTTTTGCGAGGGTCTCACGAGCCCCCGAGTGATAACATTTGACTTAAGGGTCATCACTTGAAGTGTCGACATATCCCTCACGTGTCATTGGGATTTGTCAACTGATAGTATAGAAACTTCCTCACTTTGTCATTGGAAGGATCTAAAGGTGCGTAGAAACTCCCTCACTTTGTCATTGGGAGTAACTACAAATGTTTTTTCGAAATCAAACCTATAAAGTGTAATTGGGTCTGGCCAAGCCCAATCACGAGGTAAAAAATATTTTTAAAGATTCTCATTTTCAAGGCTAGTTAAACAAGAAAACCCCCTTGTTTTTATAGGACGTAAAACGAAGGAAAATCCAACACCCTTGTTTTTATAGGACGTAAAACGAAGGAAAATCCAACACCCTTGTTTTTATAGGACGTAAAACGAAGGAAAATCCAACACCCTTGTTTTTATAGGACGTAAAACGAAGGAAAATCCAGCAAAAGTTATCGCTGCAGCGACTAAGGACCTGCGCGGTTTAATGGCGCAGACCCCGCCGGCTAAAGATGGCGAGCCTGTCCGCTAAGGGTGGACACCCCGTCCGATAGAAGTGGACGAATCTGTTTTTAGAATTTGAAAATAAGGACCTACGCGGTTTGTGGCGTAGACCCCGCCGGCTAAAGATGGCGAACCTTGTCCGCTAAGGGTGGACACCCCGTCCGATAGAAGTGGACGAATCTATTTTGAAATTTGTTTTGCTTTTTTTGAAAATAAGGACCTACGCGGTTTGTGACGTAGACCCCGCCGGCTGAAGATGGCGAGCCTGTCTTAATTTTGAAGACTTTATTTTTTCGAAAACTGAGGACATGCGCGGCTAGTGACGCAGACCCCGCCAGCTGAAGGTGGGCGAGCCCTGTCCGCTAAGGGTGGACGCCCCGCTTGCTGGAGGTGAGCGAACCTGAATTCGTCTTTTCGATTTGGGATTCGTGTGCCGCGATCTTGCCCGATTGAGGTGGGCAAGTCCCTATTTCATTTCTTTTCTTGTGATTTCTTTTGAGAATTTCTTTTCATTTATTCTTGCAGGAGCGAATTCTTTCGAGGGATGCTCGGATTTAGTCGCAACCTGAATGTGGGTTGACAGCATGCTTAGACGGACCATTGTCTTGTGGTCATCATCCTTTATGGTTTTAAGTTAGTCCTTACGGCTCAATTTTGCCACTACCTGGGTCCTTGATTAGGGGACTATGTATAGGTATCAACGGCGACCTTTGTCTTGAGGTCGTAAACCAGTTTATTTTTTATTTTTTGAGACATCCAAACACGGGACTTCGTATAGCGTAGTCTGGGAATATTGTTTTTAACTTTGTATACTCTATATTTTCTTTCGAACCCCCAAGAATTTGTGCTTGACGGTCATTTCTTGTTGAAGAGGCTCCTTGGGGATACGCATTTCGTAATGTCCTTGATCGTATTTGGGATTGCGCTCGTAAGTGCGAGCGATCTTTGTAGTGGCGTGCTACTTTTAACAAAGCCGTGACGTGCGACTTTCGGCAATTTTAAAGTCGAATGAATATGGCAGGGCCCTATAGAAGTCAGAGCTGTTTTTTTTTGGGTCTGTGATCATTTTCGGCGCCCAAGCCTGGGCGTTAAAGATTTCGGCGCCCAGCGCTGGGCGCTGAAAATAATTTCTGGCGAGGTTTCTTGATGACATAGTTGGCCTCTTGTTCATTCGCTTATTTCACTTGGAAGTTCTATGTATTCTCTCTTCTTTTGTTTTTTTCTTTGTTTTTAGAACGTGATGATTTTCTTGAGAAGGCGTAGCCGATTGGTGGACTACGGTGCTTGTTGCTTTGGGGAGATTATTTTAAGGAACTGTTGCTCTTAAGGCGTACAGTTATTGCGATAGTTGGGCGAGTCTATATGGCCCAAGGAACATACCTTGAGGTGTAAGACTTTCATCGCTCTTATATTTTTTTGAACGTGTTCGTGAATGATGATATGTATGTGCGAACGAGCGTTCATAGAATGGCCGTTGTGTGCGGTCCATTAATCAGATTGCTTGAATTGTTTCATTTTTCTTTTTTTTGAGCAACGACTGATTTTGAATAGTTTGCTTAGAAGCTTGATAAGGTTCAGGACCATTCATGAAGTGGGCTCAAACATCGTTCCCTTTCGATTGTTCAGACATTTGCTTCGAGATTTTTTTTTATTTTGCTATGGTTGTTTCGTAGCTTGGAGCTCCCAAGTATGCATGTTGGGATGCTTCCTTTTGGCGTACGATTTTTGTAGGTTCTTTCGAGAAAGATGCCTTGGGGTTCCGCTCGTGTAGGTGCGAGCTATCCCTTCTGTGGTAGGTAATATTTTGCTACCTTTAATCCTTAATGTAGAAGTCGTGTGGCTTGCATTTTGAATTTGGGCGATAAGTAGTCTTTGCCTCTTTTACACGTGCTCTTGGTCGTGCCTACATTAGTGCAACATGCCTTACTCTTCTTTTAGACTTGTACCGTGGGACGGTTGAACTTATGGTGCGACGTAGGCTTGTGTGGCCTAACAGCGTGTCTTAGAACATTCTTCCAGGTGTTGGGAGATCATTTGCATTGGAGTATTTCATCATGCCTTGTTCAGGTGCTCGAATAAGTGTAGCACCTTCTGCGTGGGTTTGCACGGCTTATTACTTCGTTCGATGCGAGGATTCATAGGTGTTTCTTTCTTGTTTTTATATCAGGGCAAGATTTAGCAAGCAGAGATATTCAGCGCCCAGGCTGGGGCGTTAAAGATATCGGCGCCCAGCTCTGGGCGTTGAAAACGATTTATGGGCAGAACTTTGACAGTTTTTTTTTTGATTTTTTTTTCTTTCGCTTTTGCTTTGGAACGATGTAGACTGTGTAACGGGCGCTTTATAGGGCGAGCATTATGTGCAGTGGTTTGATCGGAGTTTTGGTGACTCGCGATTTTCAGTTACCCTTGTTAGTGGGGTGACTTTATATATTCTAAGTAGTGCTTTAGAATTTGGGAGGGGTTGTAGCCATTTTAAGGTTCGTTTTGCACGATTAAAGCTTAGGATTGAGCCCCTATGACATATGTATAGCATTAGCGTCGAGAATTTGCGATAAAATCGTCATTTTGAGCATTTTTAGAGTGTTTTTCTCAAGCCCCCAATTGTAGCTACGGGATTGGCTTGGTGCTATAATGCTTTGCATACGTTTTTATGCATTCATGGTGACACGGATCATGAATAGTTTGAACCAGACTCGTTTAGTTCGGGGTATGTTCGAGTAGTGATTTGCTACTTCTCTTGTAAATGTCGTATTGTGTGACATTGCCATGGTCAAGGTAGTCACATGTTGAAGTGTGCCTTGACTAAAAGCTAGGTGCCTTTCTTTACCCATAATCATATTTAAAAATCTTTTTGACTCACTTGCAACGTTGAGATGGACGCACACTAAGCTTAAACCAATGACACTTTATTTGTCCGAAGAAGTCTTTAAAAATCATTTGAAAATTATTTAAAATCCGAGTCCTACTGTGTACAATCCGAGGTGTCCTAAGTAGGTTTACTTATAGAAGGGTTCGTACAGGATTATATGAGTGAATCAAAATACTGTTACGATTTTTGGAATGCTGTCTAAGGATTTGCTGGAAGCCAGGGTGCAAGCGTCAAGATATACTTGTGCCCATTTGGCATGTGCTTTAGGCTTTTAGGGCCATCTTTTCCAGAATTGCGGGAATATAAACCGTTTTCAAATTGACTTAGATTTAATTGGTGTATGTCTGCACAAAAGGTCAAGGTATACTTAGTTCTTTCCCTGGCTCTTTCATTTCACTTTTTAGCCCCCAGTTGCTGTTATGTCTTCCCATTAATGATGCTTTCAGATTTCGATTTTAGATGCCCATGTCATATTCCTGAGTAGGGTGAGCCTTGGTTAAGTGCCAAGTCCTATTGACAATGTACCTTTTTTTTTTTTCAAAGGGGATTAGCAAGAATTTGAATTACCATGAACGGGTGCCCTGAGTTCGAAGGAACGATGGGGCGATGCCGTAGAACAATCCTCTTTATTGCAAGCTTACTGCCCTTACTACTTGTTGGCGATCATGACTGTGTCTAGTGGTGAAAGAAGGTCTTTAAGCGAACGACTATGTCTAGTGGTGAAAGAAAGTCTTTAAGTGAGTTAGTTCGCTTTAGGGAGGGTCAAGTCGAGTACTTTAGAGGACATAGACGCTTGCGTTAGCCCCCATTCAATTGAGGTAGAGTGATCTTTAGAGGTCATGGCTAAGTGCCTAGGAGTGTGAGTGCTCCTTCTGGCAAGGGTACGTGCCCTTATTTTTTTTCAATGTGTGCTCATTAATTTGGCATCTTGGTGACTTGGATTCTTCCTTTGACTTAAATTTTTCTTTCGACTTGGGTTGCAAGTAATTAAATTTCAATAAGGGACTTCTATTTTTATTCTTGTTATTCTATAGGCTTTAATATTTTTGCAAATTGGTTGGACCGAATCATGGATTGCCTACGTATCCGGCTTAAATAGATTTAATTTGGAATCAGGTCTTGCGTAGTTCTTAGCCTAGAAAATGGTTTCATAGAATGCCGATTTTAAACAAGTATGTTCTGAGGTGGAAACATATTATTTGAAACGCTAAAATAAGTGAAGTTTATTATTATTTAAATCTGCTGCCTTGCCGTAAGCCAAAAATTTTGTTTTATATATTTGAGTACATGTATTTTCTTTTCATGTGTTTTTTTTTTTTGGTACGTATACCTGAATACGTGTTGTACCCCTCCAAGTGTTCGTTATTTTCCGTGCATGTGCGGATAAAATGACGAGCACTTCTGGACAAATTTTTCAGCAAGCAGAGAGATTCGGCGCCCAGGCTTGGGCGCTAAAGATTTCGGCGCCCAGCTCTGGGCGCTGAAAATGGTTTCTGGGCGGATATTTTTTGGTGCGCTAAATGCTTCTTTATTTTTCTTTTTAGACTAACTTTAGAGGCGCTTTTGCAAAGTTTCTTTTTTATTATTCACATTTTATTATTTTTTTTTGCACTTTTCATTTGTTTCCTTTTTTGTTTGTGACTCAAGACGGCTTGAAAGATGGGTTGAATGAGATAGTAGAATTTGTATAGGTGTTGGTCAAGCATGAGGATTATATCTGCTAGGGCTCACAATTTGCAGCTTCGTGCTAGTGTCACGAGTTTACATCAACCAAGGCCAATGAGCAGCATGGGGACGGCTCAAGGGTATATCAACAGGATGTATCCACACAAGTTATATGGTCATTATGCTAATGGTGGTATAAGAGCAGGTTTTGGAAATAAGGGGTATGACGCACGTGTCAATGGTCGTGCGTGGTTTGCGGTTGACAACGAGTTCAAGAACAAGAGTCGAGGTAATGGTTTCTTGGGTCATGGCAATGAGAACATGGATAGGTTAAAATGAGCTGAACAGGGACCCCGGAGCGAAGGCGTCTAAGAGCATAAGGATTGGAAAGGGTAGACATCGTAGAATTTTATGATTTGGATTGGTTGACTCAATTCTTTTCCTTCGTTTACTTAGGTAAATGTTGCACTACGGGATAAGTATTCCCTGGCTTGCTCTTTTCGCTCTCCCTTTTCTCTTTCTATTTTTTCTTTCTTTTTTCTTGGGATTCCTCCCCAACATAAATTCTTCAATTTTTAATTTGGGCTAAAAGGTAGATGGTTGTGGTCTTTGAGTCACGAGGCGAGACTGAGTGAGCCTCGTTTGGTAGGCCTATAGTGGACCTTTAATTTTAGTAGGCCTAAGGTGGACCTTTAAATTGTCTTACTTTGCAAGCGTATTTAGTCGTTTCTTAAAATATGCGAATAGCGTAGATTCAAAATGTTGTTTTTACCTTATTGAATTTTAACGAAAGAATTACATCGAAAGTAATTTTTTGTTTCTTTTCAGATTCCAGTTTCTGGGATTTAATTGGAAGTTGTGATTTAGACTCAAACTTTCATTAATCTTTCTGATTATAACCCGTAGATGAATACAAGGAAGTGGCCTAGACTCAAAATAATGACGTGGCGTAAGCCTATAATACTTGACCAAGCAACTCTCAGACTTAGGCTAATTGGACCATAACTTTCGTTGGTTGACACTTTAGATTTTAACCCTTGGGTGTTCATTTGTCATGCGCCATTTTGTTTAATGTTGGCAAGGTAGTTAATTGGGGAGATCGAATTTTTATTTTTGCAAGACTAGAATCATTAGTGCGGCTTCTCTCTTAGTGTGTATTGCTTTACCCCAATGGTAGCCCTATTGGTATGCCGATTTGGGTATTTTCATGGTTGGTCATGTTGCATTCATGGAAAATCTTTTAGTCCGTACTTAATAGTATTTCAAGAAGTGAGTGACTCGAGAGGACTATGATAGTCGTGACCCAATGTGATTATTGTTAGGTTATGATACATATGACATTACATAGATCATGCGGAAACAACCATTAACCCAGGACAACATATTATTTACACATAATCATATAGCATAATTTAGATGCATACTCTTTGTTGCGTGCCCTCCCTAGCTGCGCCCGAACCGAACAAGAACAAGTCTTTTAGGACTCCAAGTGTCGTCCCTCCGTAGATAGTCCACAGCACGTCCGGATCCGCCTTAAGATTGACCAACTAGAATCGCCCTTAAGGTACTAGAAAATTTCGGCACTTTATGAGCAAGATGTGTGTTTTAATTTTCTCTCAAAAACTCACTTTTTGAATACTTTGAAACTTATGTATAAATTATGACCCCTAGGCCTTTATTTATAGAGTTATGGAAAAGGAATCGTAATCCTAGTAGGATACGAATTAATTGAAATTAGAATCCTACATGAATTCTATTTAATTAATTTATCCAATTAGGAATAGAAATTTAATCATACACTGACTCTTGTAGATTCAGGAATCACGCATGAGCACAAACTCACACACACACGGCAGCCACAAGGGCTGCCCATGCGCGTGCGAGCAGCAGCCCCGCGCAGCACGGCCCACGCATCCGTGGCCCTTGGCGCGCGCTGGGCCTGCCTTGCGGTAGGCCTGGGCGCTGCCTTGGCTGGGCTTGTGGCGCGCATGCTTGCTGGGCGATGGCCCCAGCTTCGTGCTGGGCCTTCGTCCGGCAAGCCTCGTCCGATGCTAATTCGTACGATACGCTTCCGTTTAAATTTCCATTTCCGGAATCTATTTCCGATACGAACAATATTTAATATTTCCGATTCCGGAATTAATTTCCGTTTCGAACAAATATTTAATATTTCCGTTTCCGGAATTATTTTCCGATTCCGGTAATATTTCCGATTCTGACAATATTTCCGTTTCCGGCAATATTTCCGATTCTGGTAATATTTCCATTTCCAATAATATTTTCCGATACGTACCATGTTTCCGTTTCCGGCAACATCTACGACTTGGATAATATTCATATTTCCGATACTATCCATATTTCCGTTTCCGGCAATATCATCGTTTCCGGAGTATTCATTTCTTGCCTGTGACGATCTTAGCTCCCACTGAAACCAAGATCCGTCGGTTCCGAATATTCATAGATGGAGTATTTAATGCCATTAAATACTTGATCCGTTTACGTACTATTTGTGTGACCCTACGGGTTCAGTCAAGAGTAAGCTGTGGATTAATATCATTAATTCCACTTGAACTGAAGCGGCCTCTAGCTAGGCATTCAGCTCACTTGATCTCACTGAATTATTAACTTGTTAATTAATACTGAACCGCATTTATTAGACTTAACATAGAATGCATACTTGGACCAAGGGCATTATTTCCTTCAGTCTCCCACTTGTCCTTAGGGACAAGTGTGCATTTCCTAATTCCTTTGTCGCTCGATGCTTGCTCTTGAACATAAGGTAAGAGTTGTCATCCTTATTATGTCCAGAGGTGTTCCTCGGTTTCAGAGTTCAACTGATCAAATAAACAGATAATCATAGCCTATGATTCATCCGAGCACGGCCATGCATTTCACAGTTTCTAGCTCTCCGAGTGGCCTTGTACAACTTTTAAGCATCTCTTCCCGATTTATGGGAGGACAATCCCAATCTTGCGATCTTGAGATTAGACTTCGTTTGATAGGTGATTACCTGAGCGTTGCCTTTATAGCCTCCTTTTACGGTGCGACGGTTGGTCAACGTCAAAGCAACCAGTTCTCAAACAAGTAATCTCAAATCACTCAGGTATTGAGGATTTAGTGTCTAATAATTTAATGAAATTTACTCATGACAGATTTTCATCTCTTACAGTAAAGTTTCATAGGTCTTGTCCGATACTAGTCTTCCCAAAGTAAGTATCTATGCAAATGATTATGACATTGCCATGTCCACATAGTTCAAGAAACAGAACTACTAGTCATCTTGCATTCTAATCGTCTAACGTTTTCTATGCGTCCAATTTTATAAAAAACTCCGATTAGGGACCATTTTCAACCTTTGACATTCAAGTTCACTTGATAGACATTTCTTAGTCACAGGACTGGTCCTGACAGTCTATCTTGAATATATCGTCAAGTTGAAGGGACTCATCATTTAATAAACCACAAATTAAATGGAAAAATGAATTTCTTTCATTTATTGTGAATGATTAACCAATAATGTTTTACAAAGATTTAAACTCTAAAACTTTAAAACATTAAACAGAGACATCAAAGCCATTCTCCAATATGCTTGATTCCCATAGCTGCAGTGTGCGAGTTGTGCTTCGCTTGCGGCAGAGGTTTAGTTAATGGATCTGATATGTTGTCATCAGTTCCAATTTTGCTTATCTCGACTTCTTTTCTTTCAACGAACTCTCGTAGAAGGTGAAATCTACGAAGTACATGCTTGACTCTCTGGTGGTGTCTAGGCTCTTTTGCCTGTGCAATAGCTCCGTTATTATCACAATACAGGGCTATTGGTCCTTTAATGGAGGGGACTACACCAAGTTCTCCTATGAACTTCCTTAGCCATATAGCTTCCTTTGCTGCTTCATGTGCAGCAATGTACTCCGCTTCAGTTGTAGAATCCGCAATGGTGCTTTGCTTAGCACTTTTCCAGCTTACTGCTCCTCCGTTGAGGCAGAAGACAAACCCAGACTGTGATCTGAAATCATCTTTGTCGGTTTGGAAACTTGCGTCCGTATAGCCTTTAACAATTAATTCATCATCTCCACCATAGACCAGGAAGTCATCTTTGTGCCTTTTCAGGTACTTCAGAATGTTCTTGGCAGCAGTCCAATGCGCCTCTCCTGGGTCTGACTGGTATCTGCTCGTAGCACTGAGTGCGTACGCAACATCCGGGCGTGTACATATCATAGCATACATTATTGAACCAATCAATGATGCATATGGAATCCCATTCATTCGTCTACGCTCATCAAGTGTTTTTGGGCACTGAGTCTTGCTTAGAGTCATTCCATGAGACATGGGTAGGTAGCCTCGCTTGGAGTCCGCCATCTTGAACCTATCAAGCACCTTATTGATATAAGTGCTTTGACTAAGTCCAATCATCTTTTTAGATCTATCCCTGTAAATCTTGATGCCCAATATGTACTGTGCTTCTCCTAGATCCTTCATCGAAAAATATTTCCCAAGCCAAATCTTGACAGAGTTCAACATAGGAATGTCATTTTTGCGATAAGCAATATGTCGTCGACATATAATACTAGGAAAGCAATTTTGCTCCCACTGACCTTCTTGTATACACAAGATTCGTCCGCGTTCTTGATGAAACCAAAGTCACTGACTGCTTCATCAAAACGTATATTCCAGCTCCTGGATGCCTGCTTCAATCCGTAGATTGACTTCTTTAGCTTGCATACCTTTTTAGCATTCTTTGGATCCTCAAAACCTTCAGGCTGTGTCATAAACACAGTTTCTGTTAAAACGCCGTTTAAGAAAGCAGTTTTGACATCCATCTGCCATATTTCGTAATCGTAATATGCAGCGATTGCTAACATTATTCGAATAGACTTTAGCATTGCAACTGGTGAAAAGGTTTCATCGTAATCCACACCGTGGACTTGCCTGTAACCTTTTGCAACCAATCTAGCTTTGAAAACTTCAAGTTTCCCATCCTTGTCCTTTTTCAGTTTGAAAACCCATTTGCTTCCAATGGCTTGGTAGCCATCTGGCAAATCGACCAAATCCCATACTTGGTTTTCAGACATGGAGTCTAATTCAGATTGCATGGCTTCTTGCCATTGCTTGGAGCTAGGGCTCGTCATAGCTTGCTTGTAAGTCGCAGGTTCATCACTTTCAAGTAATAGAACGTCATAGCTCTCGTTCGTCAAAATACCTAAGTACCTTTCCGGTTGAGATCTATATCTTTGCGATCTACGCGGGGTAACATTTCTAGATTGACCATGATTCTCACCAGATTCTTCTAAAGATCTCTGAGTTTCATCCTGAATGTCATCTTGAGCATTCTCTAGAGTTTGTTGTTCGACTCGAATTTCTTCGAGGTCTACTTTTCTCCCACTTGTCATTTTGGAAATATGATCCTTCTCCAAAAAGACACCATCTCGAGCAACAAACACTTTGTTCTCAGATGTATTGTAGAAGTAATACCCCTTTGTTTCCTTTGGATAGACCACAAGGATACATTTGTCAGATTTTGGATGAAGTTTGTCTGAAATTAATCGTTTGACGTATACTTCACATCCCCAAATCTTAAGAAAAGACACATTTGGAGGCTTTCCAAACCATAATTATTATGGAGTCTTTTCGACAGCTTTAGACGGAGCTCTATTTATAGTGAGTGCAGCTGTATTTAGTGCATGTCCCCAAAATTCTAATGGAAGTTCGGCCTGACCCATCATTGACCTGACCATGTCTAGCAAGGTTCTGTTCCTCCGTTCTGACACACCGTTCCATTGTGGTGTTCCAGGAGGAGTCAATTCTGATAGAATTCCACATTCTTTCAGATGGTCATCAAATTCATAGCTCAGATATTCACCGCCTCTATCAGACCGCAGTGCCTTGATCTTCTTGCCTAATTGATTCTCTACTTCACTCTGAAATTCCTTGAATTTGTCAAAGGATTCAGACTTATGCTTCATTAGGTAGACATAACCATACCTACTGAAGTCATCAGTGAAAGTGATAAAGTAGCTCAAACCACCTCTAGCATTTGTACTCATTGGTCCACATACATCTGTATGGATTAAACCCAATAGTTCATTTGCTCTTTCTCCAACTTTAGAGAAAGGTTGCTTTGTCATTTTGCCAAGTAAACATGATTCGCATTTACCATAATCCTCTAAGTCAAATGGTTCTAGAATTCCTTCTCTTTGAAGTCTTTCTAAGCGTTTCAAGTTTATATGGCCTAATCGACAATGCCACAGATAGGTGAGATCTGAATCATCCTTTTTGGCCTTTTTGGTATTTATGTTATATACTTGTTTGTCGTGATCTAATAAATAAAGTCCATTGACTAATCTAGCAGATCCATAAAACATCTCTTTAAAATAAAACGAACAACTATTGTCTTTTATTATAAAGGAAAATCCCTTAGCATCTAAGCAAGAAACTGAAATGATGTTTTTAGTAAGACTTGGAACATGGAAACATTCTTCCAGTTCCAAAACTAGCCCGGAGGGCAACGACAAATAGTAAGTTCCTACAGCTAATGCACCAATCCGTGCTCCATTTCCCACTCGTAGGTCGACTTCACCCTTGCTTAACTTTCTACTTCTTCTTAGTCCCTGTGGATTGGAACATAAGTGTGAGCCACAACCTGTATCTAATACCCAAGAAGTTGAATTAGCAAGTATACAGTCTATAACGAAAATACCTGAAGATGGAACGACTGTTCCGTTCTTCTGATCTTCCTTTAGCTTTGGACATTCTCTTTTGTAATGGCCTATTCCATCACAATAAAGACAGCTTGATGTGGACTTGTCCTGCTTTGATTTAGCATTGCCCTTGGACTTTCCACCTTTCTTGAATGGTCTCTTTCTAGCCTTGAGTAAATCTTTGGCTTCACAGTCCAGTACTATTTCAGCCTTTCTGACAAGGTGAATAAATTCTGCAACTGTTTATTCTCTTGGTTCACTTAGGTATTGTTGCTTGAAGCGACCAAACCCACTGTGTAGTGAATTGAGCAAGACAGAGACTGCCATCCTTTCGCTTATTGGTGTTCCTAGTAGACTTAGGCGATCAAAATATGAACACATAAGATCCACATGGAACCTCAGTGGGACGCCTACCCTCTGTTTAGTGCGAAGGAGCTGAACATGTGTTTCTTGGACCTCCATCCTATAACACCTGTTGGGAGAACTAACCTTTAGACCAGATGTTATTCCAGTAGGAACACGCACAAGAGGGGGGGGGTGAATTGTAATTAGAACTTTGATAAAGTTTCTTGCGGAACTTAAGAAACAATCAAGAAACTGAGAATAGAGAAGACAATAACAACAATTGTGAAAACTTCTTGATACTAATCAAGAAGAGAATTCTTTTATTATGGTAATGCCTCGATTACAATAATCTCTCCAACACAAGTTCCTCTCAAACTCGTGTTCCTCACAGTAATCTACTTCGATTACAACTCCTTAACTTCTCTCTCTCAGACTTAAACTCTAAGTCTAAACAGGATAACTCTATCCTTACTAATACAAAATATAATTCGTGTTTGGATAACTCTAGATATTAATAATGCTTTTGTGTGGATATAAGGAACTTAGGAACTTTGAATTAACTAGGACACAAACTGTTTTAGAAAATCTTAGACAAAACGTTTTTAGGAAAGCAAGAACTCTCAGAATGTTTGTGTGCTTTAAACCAAAAACGATTTCCCTTTTATAGTGTTTATCCTTAGGGTTAGTTCCCTTCAAAACCTCAACTGCTAACTGCCAGCACTTTGGTCTCCACGTCCCTTGACTTGAGGAACAAGGGGAAGACCACTTCCCACGTTCAGCCATAAAGCAGTTAGTGATTTGACTCAATCAAACCCTAAAATATTTCTTTAAAACAGATTTTATTTATCTACAAAAACTTAGGAGAATTTTTAGGAAAATAAGTTTTGTTTAAATAAAATAAAACGTAAATCTATTTTATATTAAATATGCAAAACTTGTTTTTATTTATGAAAATGTTTTCCATAAAAATCGCTTCCAATAAAATAAATGGCCTAATTAAATCATAAGTTCCTTGAGTACTCTATATACCATTAGCATAATTAATATTTACATAAAATTCTAAGTACAGTGGACTACCTAGACTTCATGTCTTCCCTTTGTCTGGAACTTGCAACTCAGAAGCTTCAGACGTTCCAGCCAAGGAACATTGATGAGTTCCTCTCTAGCTAACACAGGAACTCTTGGCTATGAGTCTGTAATAGTTCTTGTGGATATTCGGAACTCTTGATATGTAACTGTGTTGCTCCTTTTGTGACTTCAAACTGGAACAGATACAACTTCCAGCTCTGAAACTCCATTGACTGTTCCAAGTGTACCTCAGGAACTTCACCAGTTTATTCAAGTTCCTATCCTAATAGAAACTTGGGCATATGCCTGTTCAAAGTCATTTAGCAACCACAATCAGGAAGTTTGCAATATGTGTGTGTCATCAACCAAAACTTAGGAACAACAATATTCCCCCTTTTTGGTGATGACAACACTTGCAAACTTTTTACAAAGAGAGTAAGTACAAACAAACAAGAACTTATACAGACTGTTGTGAAACAGAACATAAAAATTGAAAAACAAAAGAGAAAGATTAGAGAGAAGAAAGAGGAGCACCCTTGGCTTACAGAGAGATTCAGAGAGATTGATTCAGGAACTGGATTGAGTGTGCCTTGGAAGTTTGCACCCATGACTTCCCCCTGTTGACATCAACAAAAAGCATAGCACGAAATATAGCCATTCCAAACACAGTGCCCCACGATCAACGTTTGGCAAGTTAAGCTAGCCTCAAAGTATTAAACTAACTCATACAATAAAGTGAAAGCAAGCAGTAATGATCAAGACTAGAAAGCATAGATATGTGTAACCCAGCAAGTCAAAATAAGATGGAACAAATACCCAAGTTTAAAAATTATACAAACCGAAAGCAAATTAAAAAGATTGTTCCATGGCAAAAGATAAAAGAAACATGGGATAGGGTGATTTAGGCTTGGGATGGGGAACCAGAACCAGCAGTTTCTTCTATCACAGTCTCCTCAAAAGATTCCAGATTGTTGATCTTGGTGAGGATTGTGGCACGAGTTGCATTGGCTTGTTCTGAGTAGTGGTGAAGATCGTTTTGGAGAGTCTTGACACTTGTAACCAATGCACCTATGTGGGCCTGCATTGAGCTAATCCTGTGATCTGTTCCCTCCTGTAGTTCCACCAGACGAGCAACTGTTGCCTTTAGCTCCAATATCTGATCATCCTTTGTGTTCCAGGCACCCCCATGATCTTGAACATGTTCCTGTTCAGATGGAACACGACGAGCTTTGGACTTTTTGGAGGATCTGGGTGTCCTTTTTCTTGGCCTAACAGTTTCAGGCAGTTCCTCTTGATTCAGTGGAACAGCATCCTCCTCTATGGGCATCTCCTTGACATCCCCTTCCTCATTTATTTCCATAAAGACAGGCCCTCTTTTCTTGTTCTCCTTCATTGCTACCCTCATGCTCTTTCTTTTTCCTACACTCTTCCTGTTCCCTCGAGGTAAAGGGACCTCTATTTGTTCGAGTTCCTCCTCCTCCTCCACTTCTTCTTTAACTGCAATTCCTTCCTGATCTTCCTCATCTTGTTTCTCTTCCTTTCCAGCCCTAATGACTTTACCCTGAACCACTTTAAGATTTAATAGATGGAGCATTTCAAGTTGAAGGATTTGGGTGGATTTTAAGGGAATCACAAAGTATGGGCTAAGGTCAACTGAGAAGCTTTTGAAGATTTCTGTAAGAAGGGAGGAGTATGGAATTTTGAATTTGGGGATACAGGTGGATAAGTGTTTGATCATGATTGCAGGAAAGTTTATGGGAATTTTCCTTTCAAGACAATACATGAGACATGCATCAAACAGACTTGCTATGTTCCTTTTCTGAGTTCGAGGAACTACACCTCTCCACACAATATTAAACAGTAATTTTTGAAGAGGTGAAAAGCAGTTGTGTGAGGTGGAGGTGGATACTTTAGAATCTCCTCCAATGGAACCAACTATATCTTTTTCATCTACATTATCTATGGTCACTGTGATTTGACCTTTGAGCCACATATCAAAACCCCTATTGGGTGTACCAAACAGCTGTTCCAGATAAGAGGCATCAAATTCGATGCGAGTTCCATTCACTTTACTTGAACATACATTATCAACACATGCAAAGTTCTTGCAGAATTCTTTCATAGCTTCAGGAATTAAGGGGGATTTGGCATAGGTACTCAACAGACTTACCCACTTTTGTTGTTCAAGGATTTCCATCAACTCTTTAAATTTCGTGGCTTCACACCATGTTGAGTTGATTGCGAACCCCTCGACCAGATTGTTTTCCTTTGCAGTGAGTTTCTTGGACCCTTTTGCTTCCCCCTGAGTTTGAGCATTCTCCTCTGTTTCCTCGATGTTTTCACCAGAAGCTTCCACTCGTCGTTTTTTGGATTTTCTTGTGGAGGATCTAGGGTTTGAGATTGGGGATTTCATTTCGATGTCAGTGTTGGTTTGTTCCCCCTGAGTGATTGCGAGCATTGGATTGTGGGATCGAAGAGGAATTGGCGATTGAATGGGTGAGGTATCCATGGGAACAGGAGATGAAGGGTTTCTCTTTCGTTTGAGGGATGTGAGATCAGTGTTGTTGCTTGTGAGAACCATGGTTGAGGTTTTTATAGGTGGAAGGAGAGGTGATGTCAGTGGAGAAGGCGTGTGAGAGAGAGAAAAGGGGGTTGCATGGATTGATTGTGGAAAGTGAAGAGTTTCTCCTATTTATTGCCAATGGAACCGTTCCAAACATTCTTTGAATATGGGTATTCGGTTTTTAAAAAAAATAAATAGATAAAAATAAAAGGAAAATGAAAAAAAATTGTGTTTGACTTTGACTTGCTTAATTTCGTATCTCTGACTTAACTAGTTTGAAAGGAACTGCTTACCTTGCTCATTTGAAGTGTGAGTGAATTTGCCACGATGGTAAGCTTCAACTATGTTTGCACACAAGATTTTGTGTTTGTAATAGTCTATATGTACCATGATTTTTGCTTTTGCCTTAGAGGAACTCCAATTTGGCAATTACCTTAGCTTGATCATTCCGAGTTCCATTCTCATTTTCTCATGTTTCTCTCTGTTCAAAGGCTTAGTTAAAATATCAGCAATTTGGTGATCAGTTTGGCAAAAATCTAATTTGATCAAACCTTTCTCAACATTATCTTTAAGGA
This sequence comes from Spinacia oleracea, assembly GCF_020520425.1. Classification (NCBI taxonomy): domain Eukaryota; kingdom Viridiplantae; phylum Streptophyta; class Magnoliopsida; order Caryophyllales; family Amaranthaceae; genus Spinacia; species Spinacia oleracea. Next base: position 51,254,083 of record NC_079491.1, on the reverse strand, counting down.
AATGGTGTCTGATGTGGATGTGTTTGACTCGGGAATGATGAACCGGATCTTTTGAAATACAAATAGCACTAGTGTTATCACAATAGATAGGAACACAATCATAGATAATACCAAAATCTCTTAGCTGTTGTTTTATCCATAGAATTTGTGAGCAACAAGCTGCAGCAGCTACATACTCAGCTTCAGCTGTGGATAGAGCAACAGTATTCTGTTTCTTGGAACCCCAAGAAACCATGCATGGACCTAGGAACTGTACCATACCTGATGTGCTTTTTCTATTCACTAAGTCACCTGCATAATCAGCATCTGCATATCCTCTTAGCTCGAAGGATCCACTTCTTGGATAGTAAAGGCATAGGTCATCAGTTCCTTTGAGATATCTTAGTATTCTTTTCACCGCAGTTAGATGGGACTCCTTTGGATTTGATTGAAATCTTGCACATAGTCCTACACTAAAAGAAATGTCAGGTCTACTGGCTGTTAAATATAATAGAGATCCAATCATACCTCTGTATTTTGTTTGATTCACACTTTTCCCATTTGGATCAGTGTCTAATCTGGTAGCAGTTCCCATGGGAGTGTGATTTACTTTGGCTGATTCTAGCCCATATTTCTTTAGGAGTTCCTTCACATACTTTTGTTGGTGTATCATGATTCCCTCCTCGGTTTGCTTGATTTGTAAACCAAGGAAGAAGTTGAGTTCCCCCATCATACTCATTTCAAATTCACTGCTCATCAAGCTTGCAAAATCCTTGCACAAATTTTCATTAGTTGCTCCAAATAATATATCATCAACATAAATTTGAACTACTAACAAGTCAGTTCCTCTAGATTTTAAGAATAAGGTTTTGTCTATTCTACCTCTTTTAAAATCATTTTGAAGGAGGAACTTTGATAATCTCTCGTACCAAGATCTAGGGGCTTGTTTTAGTCCATAGAGAGCCTTATCTAATTTGTAAATGTGATTTGGAAATTCGGGATTTTCAAATCCAGGGGGCTGTTCCACATAAACATCTTCCTCTAAGAAACCGTTTAAGAAAGCACATTTAACATCCATTTGATAAAGTTTAAAACCCATGAAAGCAGCAAAAGCAATTAAGATTCTAATGGCTTCTAATCTAGCAACAGGTGCAAATGTTTCTTCAAAGTCAATGCCTTCCTGTTGATTATAACCTTTGACCACTAACCTTGCTTTGTTCCTTATGATTGTTGCATGTTCATCTTTCTTGTTCCGGAACACCCATTTTAGCCCTATCACCTTCTGGTGCTTTGGTTTGGGTTCCAAGTGCCATACCTTGTTTCTTTTGAATTCATTTAATTCTTCTTGCATGGCAATGATCCAGTCAGCATCTTCCAGGGCCTCAGTGTGATTTCTTGGCTCAAATATGGAGAGGAACGCGTGGAATGCGCAAAAGTTCCTTAGTTGTGACCTTGTCTGAGTTCCTTTTCTGATGTCACTCACAATGAGTTCCATTGGATGGGACTTTAGATGCTTCCAAGGTTTAGGTTGAAATTGAGCTACTGGTGTTGTGGCATTTTCGTCAGTTCCTTCTATGACCTGAGTTCCCTGTTGGGGTTCCTCTGGTGTTGTTTCTGGATCTTCTTGGTTTTCTGCTTGTTCCTCTAGTACGGGAACTTCTTGATTTTGTTGAGCAGTTCCTCTTGCTGTGTGTTTGCTTATTTGGAACTCCTCATCATTTTCTGCAGCACGAGATAAACCAATCTCGAAAAATTCTTGTTCCTGTACTATGTCAGTTTTGTTAGATTCATCAAATATTATATGTACACTTTCCTCAACACACATAGATCTTTTGTTATAAACTCTATAAGCCTTGCTATTTAAGGCATATCCTAGGAACACTGCCTCGTCGCTTCTTTCATCAAACTTCCCCAAGTTCCTTTTTCCATTGTTGTGGACAAAACATTTGCTCCCAAAGGCTCTAAAGTAAGAGATGTTGGGTTTTATACCTTTTAGTAGCTCATAGGGGGTTTTGTTTAGGATTGCTCGAATCATAACTCTATTTATAATGTAACAAGCAGTATTGACTGCTTCAGCCCAGAAGTTCCTAGGCAAGGAACTGGCTATTAGCATGGTTCTTGCCATGTCCTCTAGGGTTCTATTTTTCCTCTCAACAACTCCATTTTGTTGTGGAGTTCTGGGAGCTGAGAAATTGTGGTCCATACCTTGTTCCTTGCAGTATTCATCGAATTTGTAGTTTTCAAATTCTGTTCCATGATCTGATCTTATATGGATCAGTTGGTGACCTGTGGTTTTCTGGATTTTCTTTGAAAATGTAACAAACTCATCAAACGTTTCATCCTTGCTTGTTAGAAATATGACCCAAGTAAAGCGAGAGTAATCATCAACAATAACTAATACATATTTTTTTCCACTTTTGCTTTGAATTCTCATTGGTCCACATAAGTCCATATGGATGAGTTCCAATGGTTTTGTGGTGTTTACCAATTTCTTAGATTTAAAGGAACTTCGGACATGCTTGCCTTTTGCACATGCATCACACACTTTATCAGTTAGGAACTTGATTGAGGGGAGTCCTCGAACCAGTTCCTTTGATCTTAGTTTGTCAAGCAGCGAGAAACTAGCATGTCCAAACCTCCTGTGCCATAGTAGGGAATTTTCTTCAAGGGCACTGGGGCAGGTTAGATTGTTCCTGGGAACTGTATTGAGATCCACAGAATATGTGTTCCCTTTACGAGTTCCTTCCAAAATAACCTTCCCAGTGTTATTGTTTATGATTTGACAGTTTTCAGAAGTAAAACTTACAGAGTTTCCTTTGTCACAGAATTGAGAGATGCTTAGTAGACTGTGCATCAAACCCTCGACTAAAAATACATTTTCAATGGCGTAGGAACTCGACCTTCCAACTTTTCCAATTCCAATAATTTCTCCTTTCATGTTGTCTCCAAAGGTCACAGTTCCTCCATTGTAGGCTTCTAGTGAGAGGAATTTAGATTTGTCTCCTGTCATGTGTTTGGAACACCCGCTGTCGAGATACCACGAGCTGTTCCCCTTCACTAGAATCTGTAAAGAGATCAAAGGTTAGTTACAGGAACTCGGGTTTCCTCGAGTTCCTTTTCAACTATAACTTCAGACTTCTTAACCCATTTTTGCTTTACATAATTTATGTTTCTTTGATCCTGTTCCTTCATCTTGGAACACTCAGTACTTATGTGACTTCCACTTCCACATGAGAAGCAGACTTTTACACTAGGAAGATCCACATACTTCTTCTTATGACTATTTTTATGGTTAAAGCCCAATCCTTCTGTTCTCTTAGATTGAGCATTCTCAATCCATTTGGGAGGAACTTTAGGTGGTTGTCTCTGTGCCCTGGCCATGGATAGTTCCCTTTCCAGTTTCTCTTTTTGTTCCTTTGTGGTGATCAGATCTTTGTTTAAATTTTCTAAGTCGATGTTAAAAATTCCCATGTTGATTTCCAAGGATTTTGTAGGATCTAAACTTAAATTAAACATCTTATATTGACTGAGTTGAACTTGTAGAAGGATGTTTTCATTTCTAATTTTTTCGAATGACTCATTAATAGAGGTATTTCTATCTAGTAATTCAAAGAACCTGCCTTGGACATCAGATCTAATATTGTTCAGATAATTTATGTGGTCTTTACTGAGTTCCAAGGCTCTATCACTTTGTGCTTTTAATATACTTAGCTTTTTGTAATCATCTAGAGTTTCTAGCAACAGTTCAATTAGTTTTGACTTTGAGAGACACTGAAGAGTGGAGGAACTTACTTCTTCTGATGGAACTTGATCAGTTCCTTTTGTTCTAGCCATAAGGCAGAGATTTGCAGTTTCTTCATTTGGTTGTTCCTCATCGTCTTCTGAGTCTGTTGCTTCGCCCCATGCAGCTATCATGGCCTTTTTGAAGTTTGGTCTGTTGAAGGTAGACTTGTTAAAGCGATCTTTGACCTGTTCCTTCCCTTTTCCTCTGGTCTTGTCGTTCTCCCACAGAGGGCATTCACGAATTTGATGATCAGTTTCTCCACATTTGAAGCAACCTTGCTCAGTTTTGGAACTAGTGATTTTCTTGGCAAAGTTCCTTCCTTTCTGGTTTCCTGGTTTGAAGTTCCTATAGAGCTTTCTCATTCTTCTGACCAGCATGGCAGCCTCTTCTTCATCTGGTTCAGATTCATCGAGTTCCTCAGCCTTTAGAGCAAGTCCTCGACTTCTTGAGCTCTCGGGAACAGCAGCTCCAAGATGCAGTTCGTGTGTCATCAAGGAACCAGCAAGTTGTTCAATGTTGAACTTGGTGAAGTCCTTGGTCTCAAACAGTGCAGTGACCTTTGTTCTCCAGCGATCATCTTGTGGCATGCTTCTTAGTATTTTTCTTACCTGTTCATCTGTGGGAATGATTCTACCAAGAGAAACTAATTCATTGGTTATGTTAGTAAATCTAGTGAACATTTCTTGAATAGTTTCTTTTGGAAGCATCTCAAATCTTTCATATTTAGACATCAAAAGGTCAATTTTGGAACGCTTAACTTCATTAGTTCCTTCGTGGGTTACTTGAAGTAGTTCCCAAATCTGTTTTGCGTTCTTGCACCCCATGACTCTGTTGTGTTCATGAGGTCCAAGCCCGCAATGCAAGATTTTGACAGCCATGGCATTCATCTCATATTTATCAAAGTCTTCTTTAGAAAATTCAGACATTGGTTTAGGAACTACCTCGTTTTCAGCATTGGTCTTTGTTACCTCGAAGTCTCCAACTTCAATTACACGCCAAACTTGGTAATTTTCAGCTTTGATGAATATCTCCATTCTATTCTTCCAGTATGAGTAGAACTTGCCATTGAACATAGGTGGCCTTTGTGTCGAGTAACCTTCTTCCAGTTTCTCTTGTGAGTTCATACTTTCAGGAACTTGACTCAAACAGGGTTTCCTGTGTTTTGGTGAGTACTGGCTCTGATACCAACTGTTATTCCAGTAGGAACACGCACAAGAGGGGGGGGGTGAATTGTAATTAGAACTTTGATAAAGTTTCTTGCGGAACTTAAGAAACAATCAAGAAACTGAGAATAGAGAAGACAATAACAACAATTGTGAAAACTTCTTGATACTAATCAAGAAGAGAATTCTTTTATTATGGTAATGCCTCGATTACAATAATCTCTCCAACACAAGTTCCTCTCAAACTCGTGTTCCTCACAGTAATCTACTTCGATTACAACTCCTTAACTTCTCTCTCTCAGACTTAAACTCTAAGTCTAAACAGGATAACTCTATCCTTACTAATACAAAATATAATTCGTGTTTGGATAACTCTAGATATTAATAATGCTTTTGTGTGGATATAAGGAACTTAGGAACTTTGAATTAACTAGGACACAAACTGTTTTAGAAAATCTTAGACAAAACGTTTTTAGGAAAGCAAGAACTCTCAGAATGTTTGTGTGCTTTAAACCAAAAACGATTTCCCTTTTATAGTGTTTATCCTTAGGGTTAGTTCCCTTCAAAACCTCAACTGCTAACTGCCAGCACTTTGGTCTCCACGTCCCTTGACTTGAGGAACAAGGGGAAGACCACTTCCCACGTTCAGCCATAAAGCAGTTAGTGATTTGACTCAATCAAACCCTAAAATATTTCTTTAAAACAGATTTTATTTATCTACAAAAACTTAGGAGAATTTTTAGGAAAATAAGTTTTGTTTAAATAAAATAAAACGTAAATCTATTTTATATTAAATATGCAAAACTTGTTTTTATTTATGAAAATGTTTTCCATAAAAATCGCTTCCAATAAAATAAATGGCCTAATTAAATCATAAGTTCCTTGAGTACTCTATATACCATTAGCATAATTAATATTTACATAAAATTCTAAGTACAGTGGACTACCTAGACTTCATGTCTTCCCTTTGTCTGGAACTTGCAACTCAGAAGCTTCAGACGTTCCAGCCAAGGAACATTGATGAGTTCCTCTCTAGCTAACACAGGAACTCTTGGCTATGAGTCTGTAATAGTTCTTGTGGATATTCGGAACTCTTGATATGTAACTGTGTTGCTCCTTTTGTGACTTCAAACTGGAACAGATACAACTTCCAGCTCTGAAACTCCATTGACTGTTCCAAGTGTACCTCAGGAACTTCACCAGTTTATTCAAGTTCCTATCCTAATAGAAACTTGGGCATATGCCTGTTCAAAGTCATTTAGCAACCACAATCAGGAAGTTTGCAATATGTGTGTGTCATCAACCAAAACTTAGGAACAACACCAGACATTGATTCAATCAACTCATGGACGTTCAGGTCCCTGTCCTCCGTACTTCCACGACAGATATCCCTCAGATTCTTGATGAGCGTAAAAGGTTCATAGGCTACAAACCTTCTAGCCCAATCATCAGGGATATTGTTCAGCATGAGACTCATAACCTTTTTGAGATCCGCATCCCAGGCGTAAAATCTCTCAGGGGTCATGTCTCTGGCATAGTAGCTTGGCATGGGATGTGACAGTACATACTCAAGTCCATTGAGTTTGACTATTTCAATTAGCTTAGCTTCCCATTCAAGAAAATTTGTCAGGTTCAGCTTGACCATAAGCTCAGAACCCATGATGATGTTTTGATTGTTGTTTGCCATATTAAAACTACAATTGAAAAGAATAAACAAATAAATAACCATTCACAGTTTCTCTTAATAAACTTAAATTCTAGCATACATGCATAATTCAATGTTTATTAAGCATTTTATTCAAGTTATGTGTTCCGGCAGGTGTGAATAAAATGATTCCAAGATCCTAAAATCATTGAAGAACTAAGCACAGTTTGTCGACTTAATCCTAGAACATCTTAGGTAAGCAAAAGCCTTTTGCTAATAGTCTAGAAACTATTCTTGGTTGATAGGTACGTCTAAGAACTTATTAGGTAAACCTATCGAATTTGCCACGACATAAAAGGACTCCTTACTTATATCGTTGAGTTTCACCAAAACTAACATGTACTCACAATTATTTGTGTACCTTGCCCCTTTAGGACCAATAAGTAACACCTCGCTGAGCGAAAACTATTACTAGATTGATGTAAAGGATATCCAAGCAAGTGTATATTTTGGCATGGCACCTTTTAACTCAATTTTTTAAGTTTGGAACTTAAGGCTCTTACTATGTTGGTTAGATTTTAAGTGAACTAAAATCCTTAATCATGCAACATAATCAAGCTTTTGATCTCATGCATTTTAAGACATATTTAAAACAATAAATAACTTAAAACATGCATAAGATATTTGTGATCTAGTATGGCCCGACTTCATCTTGAAGCTTTGACTTCAAAGTCCGTCTTGAAAATCTCCGTGGGAGGCACCATTTTCTTCAAATAGGATAAGCTATAACTAATTACAACTATTTGATGGTACGCAGACCATATTTGAATTGAAAAATAACTTTGGTGCTTTAGACCAATTACATTCAAATTAATGGTACGCAGACCATATTTTCTATCCTATTTGGGCCATACTAGTCACTTCATAACCTGCAAAACAGTACATATACAATATATACCATTCACCCATTCATTATCATGAATGGCCCACATAGCTGGTTAGTAAAACACATTATGCATCACGTAAACATTTGCAACAATTAATCAAGGGCACCAATAATCTACCAATTATTCAGTCCTTATTAATTCTAATCAAGTTGTTTTAACCTTAAGGATTTGTAGACCTAATCAAGAGTTTATGACTAAAAAGCGCTCCCACTTAAACCAATAAATTCATATGCTTTACCAATTTTAAACATAAAAATGTATTTCTAGTCCAACCGGAAACATACAAATTTAATTAAAATTTAAAGCTCATATCAATTTATAATTGAATCCAAAAATTTAATTTAATTTCAGTCGTATTTAAATTAATTCATGATTTTAATTTTAGTAAAATAATTAGAATAAATTCCATTTATTATAATTATAATATTCAAAATTAAAATCCAAAAATTAATTCAAATTATTAATTTTAAAATTAATTAAAATTATGTGAACTGAAATTTTCAAATTAAACATTCAAAACGATCTAATCGTAACGCAAACACCCTACGCGTTGCACGCCCATGGGCCGTACGCACACAGCCATTGCTGGCCATGTGCGCGCACCCCATGCGCTCGTCGCATAGCTGCTGCTGTCCTATCGCAAGCCTCCGCACAGCGCCCCATCGCACGCGAGCTATCGCTCGCAGTGCGCGCGCGCGAGATCGCTCGCTGGGCGCGCGACATCGCGCGCTGTGCGCGCGAGCCATCGCTCGCTGGGGCGCGACATCGCTCGCTGGGCGAGCGACATCGCGCGCTGTGCGCGCGAGTAGTGCTGGGCGCAGCGCTCGTGGCACGCGAGCTTGCGCTCGCTGCGCGCGAGGCTGCGCGCACTTGTGCGAGGCAGCGCGCGTTGTGGCGCAGCTCGCTTGCTGCCCACACGCGACTGCCTTGGCTCGCCCCTCGCCCATGCCCATTCGTTCATTGCTCGTGGCACACGACACAAGGCAGGGCTGCTGCCTTGTGCTCGTGCACTACGCCCTTGCTCATTGCATTCGTGCCGCACGGGCGACGAGCTCCCTTGCTCGTTGTCGCATGCCCGCATTATACAACACCCCTTAAGGGTAACACGAAGCGTCCATTGCTTCGTGCGTGCAAGTTATATGAACGAATCGCATAAAAATTTAAAATTTTATATTTAAAATTAATGACAAATTAATAAATATTATTAATTTCATAATTTTAGGGCGAAAAATCGAAAATTTATTATCCAATTGATTTCCGATTGTTATGGATTCAAGTCTAGGTCATAAAAATTTAAAATTTATCGTAAATTTACAATTTTTATGGTGGTTTTTAATCATAGGTTTCTAATTAAATTACAATTAATTATGAAAATCAAATTAATTCTAAATTATTCTAATTTTCAACAAATTAATCATAATTACAAATTAGATTGCATAATTAACAAGACTAGGCATTCAAACTTGTTAAACATATGCAGTAGGTCAATCAAAAATTCAAGATTTATCAACAAGAATCGCAAATATTTAATTTAACATCTTAAATTTACGAAATTTTGCATTCGAAAAACTAAAACCTTCGAAAAGTCATAGTTAGGCTTCGAATTTGAGAATTCTGGGTTCGGCAGAAAAATATTATTTTTGTCAAAATTTTAGAATGCCTTTTACTTGCGGAATTGACACAAAAATCACTCAATTCGGATGAGTAATGAAGAAACTGCCGAAAAACTGCGTACGTATAATTAAATAAACGCAATTTGCAATTAATTAACAATTACGAAAATTAATCACCCCTTTTAATTCTTGCAAATTTGTAATATTTAACCATGTTCATGCAATTTAGATTATGAAAATAATAAGGGGCTCGTGATACCACTGTTAGGTTATGATACATATGACATTACATAGATCATGCGGAAACAACCATTAACCCAGGACAACATATTATTTACACATAATCATATAGCATAATTTAGATGCATACTCTTTGTTGCGTGCCCTCCCTAGCTGCGCCCGAACCGAACAAGAACAAGTCTTTTAGGACTCCAAGTGTCGTCCCTCCGTAGATAGTCCACAGCACGTCCGGATCCGCCTTAAGATTGACCAACTAGAATCGCCCTTAAGGTACTAGAAAATTTCGGCACTTTATGAGCAAGATGTGTGTTTTAATTTTCTCTCAAAAACTCACTTTTTGAATACTTTGAAACTTATGTATAAATTATGACCCCTAGGCCTTTATTTATAGAGTTATGGAAAAGGAATCGTAATCCTAGTAGGATACGAATTAATTGAAATTAGAATCCTACATGAATTCTATTTAATTAATTTATCCAATTAGGAATAGAAATTTAATCATACACTGACTCTTGTAGATTCAGGAATCACGCATGAGCACAAACTCACACACACACGGCAGCCACAAGGGCTGCCCATGCGCGTGCGAGCAGCAGCCCCGCGCAGCACGGCCCACGCATCCGTGGCCCTTGGCGCGCGCTGGGCCTGCCTTGCGGTAGGCCTGGGCGCTGCCTTGGCTGGGCTTGTGGCGCGCATGCTTGCTGGGCGATGGCCCCAGCTTCGTGCTGGGCCTTCGTCCGGCAAGCCTCGTCCGATGCTAATTCGTACGATACGCTTCCGTTTAAATTTCCATTTCCGGAATCTATTTCCGATACGAACAATATTTAATATTTCCGATTCCGGAATTAATTTCCGTTTCGAACAAATATTTAATATTTCCGTTTCCGGAATTATTTTCCGATTCCGGTAATATTTCCGATTCTGACAATATTTCCGTTTCCGGCAATATTTCCGATTCTGGTAATATTTCCATTTCCAATAATATTTTCCGATACGTACCATGTTTCCGTTTCCGGCAACATCTACGACTTGGATAATATTCATATTTCCGATACTATCCATATTTCCGTTTCCGGCAATATCATCGTTTCCGGAGTATTCATTTCTTGCCTGTGACGATCTTAGCTCCCACTGAAACCAAGATCCGTCGGTTCCGAATATTCATAGATGGAGTATTTAATGCCATTAAATACTTGATCCGTTTACGTACTATTTGTGTGACCCTACGGGTTCAGTCAAGAGTAAGCTGTGGATTAATATCATTAATTCCACTTGAACTGAAGCGGCCTCTAGCTAGGCATTCAGCTCACTTGATCTCACTGAATTATTAACTTGTTAATTAATACTGAACCGCATTTATTAGACTTAACATAGAATGCATACTTGGACCAAGGGCATTATTTCCTTCAATTATAAGCCTTGAGGCCATTAATTTTTCTTTCCAATGGTATTGACACCTTAGGTTCACTTTGGGGTTGTGCGACTATGGGGGATGATTTCCAGAATGTGACTGTTTCCATTTTGCAAATACTATAGTATATTCTTTTTATTGGTGAGAGAGTATTGAGGCCGTGGATTCTTAGCAAGGGATGACAATTACATATGGGTGCTTATTGATTTAAATGTTAGGAGGGGAGACTCAATATGGTTTAACCTTTTAACTTGAAGAACGACACCAAGCATTGGGACCGATTCTATGGATAAGACAACTAAGACTTAGGATTTAGATTGTACTTTGGCATAGCCTAGTCTAGACTCGGATTTATTTTTTTATTCGAACATTATTTTTCTTGAAGACTCTATTTGAACATTATTTTTTTGAATACTTTGCCCATGTGATATTCATAGTTATTAGCATGTTCGGTTTTGGTGCCGAGCATTGTCGTCGTAGGAGGCCTAACAACGACACAAAGAGTTATTTATTTTTATTTTTTAGTCGCTTTTAGAATCGAGTGCCTTTTCATACGCCCTCGCAGCAATTTTTTTCGAAAAGTTTTTTTTTTTTGCTACGTATATTTTTTATGCGCGGGCACCGAGGCTGCTGTGCCTGACCAAAAGGCCAGGCAGCAACTACAGCGCCCAGCAGTGGGCGTGAGAAATTTCGGCGCCCACCCAGGGGCGTTGAAAATGCGTCCCTGGCTGGTTCTCGTTTTCTGTTTGCGTCTACTTTTGTTTATGCGACTTCGATTTTGTGTGCTTGCCTAATAACATCCTTACGCGTTGTGCAGCGTTTGTGGGATTCGTTACAGGCCATCCCGAAAGTCGCTTATTTTTGTGGCGATCGTTCGGGTTTGTGGAACATGTATTTTGGTATAACTCTTTGGCCAATTGGTTTATGAATGTTAAGGTAATTTTTAAGGTCGTTGGTTTTTCTAGGATTATTTGTCTAGCATTATTCGTATGCACAATCATAACATAGTCACATAGTTCGCTACACATAACTACATTACAAACATGGATTTGAAAATTATGTTTGACCACGACGGCCGTAGGTTCCCTTGTGATCCCTGGTGTGGGGATCTCTCAACATACACCCGCAAGGTAGAGATTGAGGGTTCGGGGGACAGTAACTACCGAGAGGAGTACTTCGCTCGTCGATAACTCCAGAGGCAGGATATCCTTACTAGCTCAGCATAAATAATTGAAGGGACATGCGTTAACTATTAAAATAATCTGAGTTGATTTTAGCAATATGCAACATATAATACTAATTCGATCGCGATTATCTGATTTAAATAGCATTGAGGGGACCTAGCATGATAATCCGATTTCCCAAAAATATTATATTTGTTAGGCGTGATAGAACAATCAGATTAGGTTAGTTTAACAGTTCATAAAAAGGGCGAGGAAAGCAGTTAAATCATCGAAAAGGGACACATTACGACGCACCCTTGAGTGGTGCGTCACGGTTCTCAGAAAACTAACCACTTTGACTTTGCTATTTCTCCTTTTTATTTAACGAATCTCAATTATGGGACAGGATATGTTCTGTTCGATTTATGGATCGATTGCGACAGAACGCGTGAACAGTTTCGCAGCGAGAGGCTTAGGCTAAGGGTTGGAGTCAATACTCAAAATATAATTGTGTGTTGTTGTGTGTGCTTTCACGTCGAATTTAGGGGGCTATTTATAGGGAAGAGTTCGTGGAAAGATAGAATTGCAGAGTTCTAATCCACAAAGAATTAGGAAAAAACACGTACCCAGGTATTTTCAGCGCCCAGGCCTGGGCGCCGAAGATTTCGGCGCCCAGAGCCAGGCGTTGAAAATAGGGTCTGGGCTGTTTTCTTTAGTCAGATTCGGATTCCTGAAATCCGTACAGTTTGAGATTAATTCGAGTCTTTTAGCGCGTATCAATTTTGTGACGGAATGCATCCGGGCCCGTTACGAACTCTAGGCTCGTTAGGATTTCAATTAATACGTAACTCTTATTTCCGAATCATATTAGGAATAGGATTCTCGCAGTTTTCTATCTCATTTAGGATTTATGTTGGAATGCAACACCTAATTCTGACAGGTTTCTATCTTTTATGATTTGCCACTTTTAGAAGCTACCTTTTACGGCAGTTACTATTTTTAGCAGGTTTCCATAAATAGCAGGTTTCGGGTGAAATGAAATGGGGAATCGAGATTCGTTTATTTTATAGGAGATGCGTTGTCAAGTGGAGTTTTTATGCTTTCATCATCGAACCTTTCCCATGCGGGAATGGGGACAAAAGTAGGTGTCTACATGTATCATTCTAGGAGTACAAGTTTTCCGGTAAGACTCCCCCCATTGTTCATACTCAAGGTATATACGTTCCAAGAGTTTTGAAGCTCTTTGGGTTACACTTTACGTTAATTAGTATATTATGTTCAAGGCGACTCAAGACTCTACTCAAGACACAACATACAAATAATTAAACAATTCAACAATTAAACAATTCAACAATGACTCTTCATTAGTTTACTTCTTTAGGACTTGTGATCAAACATAGACTCAAGTGAAATTACTCCCATTGTTCCTTCTCAAAAACACTGTTTAAGATAACCCGACATTGCCTATTAACAAGCGGGGTGTGCCCTTAGTACGAATTGTCCTTAATTCAATTCACATAGACTCCCTAACATATTCTACCCCTTGGTAGAATATATGTTGCTCACTGGCAATATTCGACTGGCTCAATAATTATGCTAGACATCCTGTACTATAACATAATAATAATAATAACAACTTGCATGCGCAATACTCATACATGCAACCCAACTTGAACAACATGCTTGACATAATTCAACGATTATAAAAGTCCATAACATGATAGTTCAATAGAATCTATAAAGCATAATTCAATTAATAACATGCTCGTTCACATAGATTCCACAATAATAATAACATGCTCGTTCTCAATATCAAACATGAATTCATAAAACATAATAACATGCTCGTTCCCAATCATCAAACATGAATTCATAATAGCATATAAGTTCACATGATTCGCATTCAATACACTTCACAAAGTCCTCAAGGGATGGGTGGTCACCCTAGTCTTGTACGTACCTGGAATACCTAAGTACGGGGGCCACTGTGCGAATCACGACTCACTAGAAATCAACTCCTATAAACAAAACAAGAGAACTTAATTATTATCCATGTTTACTAAATTTCCAGCAACTATTTAAGAAACTAAAGCTCTTAGTTTAATTAAAAATCATTCATTAAATGGTAATTTAATAGTCTCAAATAGTCTACTCAAGTCCTAGCATAAAAACATTGACTTTTTAGCTTTAAAACCCTTAAAACCAACATTTTAAAGCTTATAAACATTTTTAGATTGATTCCCATAATTTAAATTGTCATTAAATTATGTAAATCAATTGCTCAATCAATTTGAAACCAAAACCCTAACAATGGTTTAAATCCCAAAACGTGTTTTGACTTCAAAAATCAACACTTTATAAACATATAAAATCTGAAAATTATAAACTCAATCATCAAAACCAATTTCTTTAATTAAAACATACTACTAACCCAATACGGTGTTCATAACCGTTTTAATTAATCTAAACAATCCAATAATCAAACTTAATCACAATAATTAAATCAATTTAAAACTGGAAATTAATATTTTTGAAAACATAATTTGATTCTCCCAATTCAACAACACACACAAACACACAACAATTAATTGTGTTGTGTGTGTGTGCGTCGAACAAACAACGCAACAACAACAACAACACACGCACGCACCGCAGCAGGAAGTGCGCACGAGCACTCGACGAAGGGGCGAGAGGGACAGGCGTTGGGCGCGCGACACATCGACGAGCGGGCACAGGCTCGCGTAGCTGCTGGGCGGGACGACGCACACGCAACACACAGCAGCAGCGAGGGCGCTGCGCTGCGGGGCGAGACGACGAGAGAGAGGGCAGTGAGGGCTTGCGCGCACACGGGGCTGGGCACAAATGCCTTGGGCTGCACGCAAGGCCGGTCGGACGAGAGGAGAGGAGAGGGTGCCGCAAGTAGAGAGAAAGTGAGGAGAGAGAGGGAGTACTGAAATTTTTGTGAGGGTTTAATGAGAGGGTCTATTTATAGTTTTTCTCTCCCTTGTGGGCTAGGTTAGGCTTTGATGGGTTTAATTAAAACAAAACAACCGGGCTTTAAGTTTATTAAATTCGTTTTTGAAATACGACCTAACAATTCCCGATTAAAAAAATTCCTTGAATTTATTTAATAAAAATCCGGTTTTCAGAATAATTAATATTTAAATTAATTAAAAACAAAAGCGCATTTAATTCTCATTAAATGAAATTAATTTATAAAAATACACGAAATGTTTTATAAATATAATAAAATATATTTATAATTATTAGAAAAATACGAGGTATTACAGTCTACCCTCCTTAAAAGAAGTTTCGTCCCGAAACTTGGGCACGGAAATCACAATTTTAAAACTAAACTTGAGACTATTTTGAGACTTTAGTGCGTTTTCTTTGCAAAAAGTTTAGTTGTTGTACTCTTTAAGTAATTCAACATGACAATAAACAGTGAAACTTCACTGGGAACAACAATTCAAGCATATCCTAAAGGATAAATTGGGTAAATAAGGTAAAAAGCGCGAAATTCTACCGCACTCTACCCCCCTTAAAGAAAACGAGTTACGGCCCCGTAACTCAACTAACCTCGGGAAAAAGCTCGGGATATTTCTTTCTCATTTCCTCCTCTGCTTCCCAGGTAGCTTCCTCAGACTCTTGGTTAGACCATAACACTTTAACGATCTTAACGTCCTTAGTTCGAGTGCTACGCATTTTGCTATCAAGTATCTTGACAGGTCTTTCCTCAAAGGTCAAACTTTGGTCTAACTCTATGGTCTCCGGTTGTAGTACATGAGACTTATCCGGGACATACTTCCTCAACTGGGATATATGAAACACATTATGCACTCTATGCAAGTCCATGGGCAAGGCTAGTCTATACGCTACCTTCCCTATCCGTTCTAAGATCTCATATGGGCCTATATACTTTGGGCTAAGCTTTCCCTTCTTCCCAAATCTCATTACACCTTTCATTGGTGAAACCTTTAGCAACACTTTGTCACCTATTTGGAACTCTTCATCCCTACGCTTTAAATCTGCGTAGCTCTTTTGGAGATCTTGCGCGGCTTGGATTTTGGATTGAATAGTCCTAACCTGATTCATAGTGTCCTCGATCAATTGGGGACCTGGTACAACGGTTTCACTAATGTCACTCCAACATAGTGGACTTCTGCATTTTCGTCCATACAGGGCTTCGAATGGTGCCATTCCAATACTGGCATGATAGCTATTGTTGTATGAAAACTCAATTAGATCTAGGCTATCTTCCCATCCACCTTGGAAATCGATCACACAAGCTCTTAGCATATCTTCTAAGGTTTGAATGGTTCTTTCTGTTTGTCCATCTGTGGCTGGGTGGAACGTTGTACTCATTTTCAATGTGGTACCAAAGTTTTTCTGCACACTTTTCCAGAAATTCGAAAGGAACCTAGAATCTCTATCTGATACGATATCCTTAGGAACTCCATGTAATATCACTACATGTTTGATGTAAGCTTTGGCAAGTTGTTCCATTTTCCAGGTTTCTTTCATTGGTATGAACACTGCTGACTTAGTCAACCTATCGACCACTACCCAAATGGTGTCATTTCCACTTTTCGACTTGGGTAAGCAAGTGATGAAGTCCATTGAGATACAGTCCCACTTCCAACTCGGAATTTCTAAAGGTTGGACCTTTCCCTGAGGTCTCCTATGCTCAATCTTAACCTTCTGACAAGTCAAACACCTTGCCACGAATTCAGCCTTGGCCACCAATAGACCTTCTTCAGATCCATATATAGCTTGTCACCTGCCGGGTGAACAGAATATGGTGTATTGTGACCTTCTCTCATCAACTTCTCTTTTAGTTCACCACACTTTTGAGGTACGCACCATCGTCCTTTATACCTCAAACTTCCATCCTCATGGACCTTAAAATCAATCTATTTTCCTTGCGAAATCTTTTCCTTTATACGCTCTAACTTAACATCACCGGCCTGATTCTCCCTGATTTCATCAAATACTGACGACTGGATGGTTAAAGCATTCATCATACTCTCAAGGCATTCTCCACTCACTATTTCTAGATTCAGTCGCTGCATGTCCTTACACAGCTCGTTAGCAACTACTAACGCATTCACACCATGACTTGATTTCCTACTCAAGGCATCTGCAACTACATTGGCTTTTTCCTCATGGTACTGAATATCTAGATCATAGTCCTTGATCAACTCTAACCACCTTCGTTGGCGCATATTTAGGTCCTTCTGTGTGAAAATGTACTTTAAGCTATTATGATCCGTAAATATCCTGCATTTCACACCATACAGATAGTGTCTCCATATCTTCAATGCAAACACTATGGCGGCTAACTCTAAATCATGGGTAGGGTAATTGGATTCATATGGCTTCAACTGCCTCGATGCATACGCAATCCCCTTCCCTTTCTGCATCAACACACACCCTAAACCATTCTTAGAGGCATCACTATACACATCATAAGTACCGCTCTCATCTGGCAAAGTTAACACTAGCGCGGTTGTCAATCGCGTCTTTAAGGCTTGGAACGCTTCCTCACACTGGTCATTCCACTCAAACTTTGCTTCTTTCTTCATCAAGGTTGTCATTGGTTTGGCGATTCTAGAAAAGTCTTGCACAAACATCTTTTATCTTTGCTAAACCCGCTAAACCAAGAAAACTTCGAATATAATAACCCGCTAAACCAAGAAAACTTCGAATATCGGTGACACTCTTAGGTGTAGGCCACTCACTAACAGCTTTTATCTTTGCAGGATCCACTACAACTCCTTCCTTAGATACAAAATGTCCTAAGAACGCAACTCTTTCCAGCCAGAATTCACACTTCGAGAATTTGGCATACAGCTGATTGTCTCTTAGGGTACTCAACACTGACCTTAAGTGTTCTGCATGATCCTCCTCATTCTTAGAGTAGACCAGAATATCATCTATGAAAACCACTACAAACTTGTCCAAGAATGCATGGAATACTCGGTTCATTAAGTCCATAAAGATTGCAGGTGCATTGGTTAACCCAAACGGCATAACTGTGAACTCATAATGACCGTATCTAGTCCTAAATGCAGTCTTTGGTATATCGTACTCTGCGATTCTCAACTGATGATAACCTGACCTCAAGTCAATCTTCGAAAATATTCCTGCTCCTTTCAACTGGTCAAATAGATCATCTATCCTTGGCAAAGGATACTTATTCTTGATTGTGACTTTATTGAGCTCCATGTAGTCTATACAGAGTCTCATACTACCGTCCTTCTTCTTCACAAACAAGACTGGCGCTCCCCAAGGCGATGTACTTGGTCTAATATAACCTTTCCCTAGAAATTCCTCAAGTTGACCTCTTAGCTCACTCATTTCTGCTGGAGCCATCCGGTATGGGGCTTTCGAGATAGGTGCAGTTCCGGGTGCTAAATCTATGGTAAAATCGATTGGTCGATTGGGCGGCATTCCCGGGATCTCTTCCGGAAACAAGTCCAGGAATTCACTCACCACTGCAATATCCCCTGGTTTCTCTTTCATTACATGGTCTAGGTCTCTTACATTGCATAAGAAAACAGGGTTCCCTTTGTGTATTAGCTTCACGAGTTCCATTGCCGTGACGATCCCTACACTCCTAGGCTTCCCAAAACGGCGATACGATACAACCTTTCCTAGACTAGACTTCAAGTGAATCTTCTGCTTCTCACATTCAAACTTAGCTTTGAACATGGCCAACCAGTCCACTCCCAAAATCACATCTAAATCTCCTAACTCAAACTCAATTAGGCTAGACAAGAATATGGTCTTGGCTATGGTTAAAGGTACATCCCTATGGATCTTGGTGTATTTCACGATCTCACCTGTTGGTATCACTATGGATACTTCTATCTCTTCAGGTTCTTTCAATCCTAACTTCTCTAAGATACCCTTTGATATAAATGAATAAGTCGCACCAGAATCAAATAGTACTTTAACTAAAACGGAGTTAATAGAAAAAGTACCAGCTATGACGTCAGACGAGTTTTCGGCTTCCTGCCTAGTGATCACATTCAGCTTCCCTTGGGCAACTCCCTTGTTATAGCCACCTCCATTGGCATTTCGGTTCCCATTTTGCTGATAGTTCCCTCCGGGTTTTCCATTACCCTGGCCACTATTTCCATTGTTTCCACTCTGGTTACCTCTTTGGTTTCCACCATTATTCCCTCCATTCCGGTTTTGGTTATTCCGGTTGTTGTTCTGGTGGTTGCCTTGGTTGACTTGGTTGGGTTTCCCATTCTTGGCCCAACACTCAAATTCTCTATGGCCTAACTTCTCACAAAACCTACAGACAACTTGGTTTTCATTACAGTCTCGACCGGGGTGATTAGTATGGCAACGTCTACACTCATAGACTCTCGTTCCATTCCCTGCAGACTGAATCTTATCTCCATTGTTATTGTGGAAGTTGTTCCTGTTTCCTCCCTGGTTTCTTCTGAACTGGAAGTGATTGTTTCCTTTCTTTTTCTTAAAATTCCCATAATTCAGCTGACCACCACCTTGGTTATGGTTACCAACATCCTTCCTCTTTTCACCAATCCCATTCTTTCTTTGCTGCAGACCATACAAATGGGCAGCTTTTCCATATAGGGTGTCAAGAGATGTAAAGGTCTCTCCAGCAAGCATTAGTTACAAGTCCATAGTCAATCCACTCTCAAATCTCTGGGCTCTAAGCTCCTCCGTTGCCACCACTTCCGGTGCAAACCTAGACAACTCGATAAACTTCGAATAGTACTCTGTCACAGACATACTTGAAGGAAATAATGCCCTTGGTCCAAGTATGCATTCTATGTTAAGTCTAATAAATGCGGTTCAGTATTAATTAACAAGTTAATAATTCAGTGAGATCAAGTGAGCTGAATGCCTAGCTAGAGGCCGCTTCAGTTCAAGTGGAATTAATGATATTAATCCACAGCTTACTCTTGACTGGACCCGTAGGGTCACACAAATAGTACGTAAACGGATCAAGTATTTAATGGCATTAAATACTCTATCTATGGATATTCGGAATCGACGGATCTTGGTTTCAGTGGGAGCTGAGATCGTCACAAGCAAGAAATGAATACTCCGGAAACGATGATATTGCCGGAAACGGAAATATGGATCGTATCGGAAATATAAATATTATCCAAGTCGTAGATGTTGCCGGAAACGGAAACATGGTACGTATCGGAAAATATTATCGGAAATGGAAATATTGCCGAAATCGGAAATATTGCCGGAAACGGAAATATTGTCAGAATCGGAAATATTATCGGAATCGGAAAATAATTCCGGAAACGGAAATACTAAATATTTGTTCGAAACGGAAATTAATTCCGGAATCGGAAATATTAAATATTGTTCGTATCGGAAATGAATTCCGGAATCGGGAATTTAATCGGAAGCGTATCGTACGAATTAGCATCGGACGAGGCTCGCTAGACGAAGGCCCAGCACGAAGCCAGGCCATCGCCCAGCGAGCCGCACGCACCAACGCACGCCTCGACCAGGCCCAGCGCAAGGTCAGGCCCAGCCAAGGGCTCGCTCGCGCGAGAGCACAGCAGCGTGGGCTGTGCGCCTATCGTGGGCCGCAAGGCTTGCGCGGGTGCACGGCTTGTGCAATGCTTGTGCGGGAAATCCTAATCCTATTATGATTTGTGCAAAGATTAAAATCCTAATCCTATTAGATTTGTTTTGTTATTTAGAGTCCTAATAAAGTTCTAACTAGCAAATCCACATCCTAGTAGGATTACAATTCCTTTTCCATACTCTTATAAATAAGTGCCTAGGGTCACAATTTATGGGTACGATTGAAGTATTCAAAGGGTAAGTTTTTGAAATAAAAATCAGCCATACACTTGCAATAATAACCGAAATTCCTAAGCACCTTAAGGGCGATTCTAGTTGGTCTAACTTGAGGCGAATCCGGACGTACTGTGGACTATCTACGGAGGGACGACATTTGGAGTCCTAAAGACTTGTTCTTGTTCGGTTCGGGCGCAGCTAGGGAAGGCACGCTACAACATGTATGCATCTATTCTATGCTAAATGATTATGTGTAAATAATATGCTTTCCTGGCTTTATGGTTTTTCCGCATGGTTTATGAATTGTCATATGTATCATAACCTAACAGTGGTATCACGAGCCTCTTATTATTTTCATAATCTAAATTGCATAAACATGGTTAAATATTACAAATTTGCAAGAATTAAAAGGGGTGATTAATTTTCGTAATTGTTAATTAATTGCAAATTGCGTTTATTTAATTATACGTACGCAGTTTTTCGGCAGTTTCTTCGTTACTCATCCAAATTGAGTGATTTTTGTGTCAATTCCGCATGTAAAAGGCATTCTAAAATTTTGACAAAAATAGTTATTTTCGGCCGAACCCAGAATTCTCAAATTCGAAGCCTAACTATGACTTTTCGGAGGTTTTAGTTTTTCGAACACAAAATTTCGTAAATTTAAGATGTTAAATTAAATATTTGCGATTCTTGTTGTTACATCTTGAATTTTTGATTGACCTACTGTATATGTTTAACAAGTTTGAATGCCTAGCCTTGTTAATTATGCAATCTAATTTGTAATTATGATTAATTTGTTGAATATTGGAATAATTTAGAATTAATTTGATTTTCATAATTAGTTATAATTTAATTAGATACCTATGATTAAAAACCACCATAAAAATTGTAAATTTATGTTAAATTTTAAATTTTTATGACCTAGACTTGAATCCATGTAAATCGGAAATCAATAAATTAATAAATTTTCGATTTTTCGCCCTAAAATTATGAAATTAATATGATTTATTAATTTGTCATTAATTTTGAAAATAAAATTTTAATTTTTATGCGATTCGCTCATATAACTTGCACGCACAAAGCAATGGACGCTACGTGTTACCCTTAAGGGGTGTTGTATAGTGCGGGCATGCGACGACGAGCAAGGGAGCTCGTCGCCCATGCGGTACGAATGCAGCGAGCAAGGGCATGGTGCACGAGCACAAGGCAGCAGCCCTGCCTTGTGTCGTGGGCTGTGTGCAATGGGCGCATGGGCAAGGGCGAGAGCAAGGCACGAGCAGTCGCGTGTGGGCAGCAAGCGAGCTGCGCCACAGCACGCACTGCCTCGCGCAAGCGTGCGGAGCCTCGCGCGCAGCGAACGCAAGCTCGCGTGCCACGAGCGCTACGCCCAGCATCGATCGCTCGCGCGCAGCGAGCGCCAGCTCGCATGCCACTACCTCGTGCGATGAGCGCAAGCTCGCGTGCGACGAGGGCAGGCGCGCAGCGACCCAGAGGCCAAGCGTGCCTCGGATGCCTTGCGATGGAATGCAGCAGCAATGCGACGCAGCGCATGGGCTGCGCGCACATGGCCAGCGATGGCTGCGTGCGTGTGGCCTATGGCTGTGCGTTGCGTGGGGTTGTTGCGTTACGATTAGATCGTTTTAAAATTTTAATTTGAAATTTTCAGTTTTCGTAATTTTAATTAATTTTAAAATTAATAATTTAAATTGTTTTCTTGGATTTTAATTTTGAATATTATAATTATAATAAATTTTATTTATTCTAATTATTTTACTAAAATTAAAATCATGAATTAATTTAAATACGACCGAAAAATAAATTAAATAAGCGGATTCAATTATAAATTTATATGAGCTTTAAATTTTAATTAAATTTGTATGTTTCCGGTTAGACTAGAAATACATTTTTATGTTTAAAATTAGTAAAGCATATGAATTTATTGGTTTAAGTGGGAGCCCTTTTAGTCATAAACTCTTGATTAGGTCTACAAATCCTTAAGGCTAAAACAACTTGATTAGAATTAATAAGGACTGAATAATTTCTAGTTTATTGGTGCCCTTGATTAATTGCTGCAAATATTTATGTGATGCATAACGTGTTTTACTAACCAGCTATGTGGGCCATTCATGATAATGAATGGGTGAATGGTATATATTGTATATGTACTGTTTTGCAGGTTATGAAGTGACTAGTATGGCCCAAATAGGATAGAAAATATGGTCTGCGTACCATTAATTTGGATGTAATTGGTCTAAAGTACCAAAAATTGTTTTTCAATTCAAATATGGTCTGCGTACCATCAAATAGTTGTAATTAGTTTAATTATAGCTTATCCTATTTGAAGAAAATGGTGCCTCCCATAGAGATTTTCGAGACGGACTTTGAAGTTGAAGCTTCAAGATGAAGTCGGGCCATACTAGATCACATTTATCTTATGCATGCTTTAAGTTATTTATTGCTTTAAATATGTCTTAATTATGCATGAGATTGTGGCTTGATTATGTTGCATGATTAAGGATTTTAGTTCACTTAAAATCTAACCAACATAGTAAGAGCCTTAAGTTCCAAACTTAAAAATTGAGTTATAAGGTGCCATGCCAAAATATACACTTGCTTGGATATCCTTTACATCAATCTAGTAATAGTTTTCGCTCAGCGAGGTGTTACTATTGGTCCTAAAGGGGCAAGGTACACAAATAATTGTGAGTACATGTTAGTTTTGGTGAAACTCAACGATATAAGTAAGGAGTCCTTTTATGTCGTGGCAAAATCGATAGGTTTACCTAATAAGTTCTTAGACGTACCTATCAACCAAGAGTAGTTTCTAGACTATTAGCAAAAGGTTTTTGCTTACCTAAGATATTTTAGGATTAAGTCGACAAACTGTGCTTAATTCTTCAATGATTTTAGGATCTTGGAATCATTTTATTCACACCTGTCGGAACAATAAATTCGAATAAAATGCTAATAACTTGTTTGAATTGCATGATTGCTTTAATTTCAAGTTATTATTCATGATAAATGTTCAGACTTTGCATGCTTCAATGTATGTTTTAATTATTGTTTATGATTAAATATCTTGCACTGCAATAAATCCTTTTAGAAAGGTAACAGTAAATTTCCTCGATTGGTAGTGAATCCAAGAACGATTCACGGAAATGAGAGAAAATGAGCAATTTAAAATGTACGTTTCTTTTAGCGACTTTTATGGTTGTTTTCGAGTATCAAAATCGAATGGCAAACCGATTGGTGCTTGTGAATTCAAAATACAATATAGTTTTGAGATCATAAAGCATTGAGTTTAAACGCTCAGCTTTACCAATGGTTAACAACCTAATATCTTTGTCCATTTAATTCTCGAATGAGTCTAGTCCCTAGACATTCGAATAGATCGATGCTTAGAGAACTTTAGAAGTTTCTGGTAAGATCATCTAGTTGAAACAAAATATTCAACATAAATTAAATGGTAAGAACCTTGTTGGATTGACATTGGACATGTCTAACAAACTATAAAAGTCAACACTAAAGAATTCAATTCTTAAGACTATAAGAAAGGGTACAAGAAATAGGAAAACGAGGAACAAATGAAAGGAATTTACGATTCCGTTTCTACCTATAAGTTTATGTTTAAAGAGAAGTGACCTAGCAATCAAACTTCCTTGGTATCATATACCGCTTGAGGTTCTTACTTCGGTAATAACTCAAACCATGGAAGCTAGGATACACTAATGACCTACAAGTGGGAAATGAAGCATGGAAATGCTACATTAGTTGTAGGGTCATCTAGTTTGTTTTAAGTCCTTTCAAAGGCTGGAACTTAATGGCTATTTTGTTCCATAATCAACATACCTAAATTTCTGTTTTCAAACACGGAAAGACTCACATTCAAGAAAAATAAAAACTATGTTTGTTTGTTTATTTGAATGAAATGGTCAATTACAGGTTGAGTCAATATGCTTGATTAAAACAAACAACTCTTTAAAGAACTTTACTAGGTTCAAAATCAACCCCTTGATTTGAGTTCCACTAATCTTTGGCATTGTTGCTTAGACCATATCAACAAGTTAACATTCAAAAGCTCTATTTTGATGGACTTTTGAAAGTTCATTGATTTCTAGATCAATCTAAGACGAATAGTCTTACTTGTTGAAAGTAACAAAAGATATGAACTATTGTTAGAACGCCTAGAGAATAGAGTTCAAAGCTAAAGAAAGATTTTATGACTTTATTATTTCACATGGATTTGAGTAAATATAGGTTTATTTACTCAAATGTGATATAAGTTGAATCTGTTTGGCTAGTTCAAAGTTTCAGAAGTATAAAATCCACTTGACAAGAAATCATAAAGATCTAGGTTAGATCATGTTGATGATTACTTGAGACCAAATATGATCATCAATGATTGTGTGTTGTAATTTCACAATCTAGGTCCATAAGATATGGCATATCTTAGTTGGAATAATCGAAGTCAATTAGTACTTGATTCGATTAATGATGAATCATAAAAACTTTTCCTATAAATTCTAAAACAAAATGCTCAACTACCACCAAACTAAGCCAAATTCGTCAAAGCTATTGAAAAGTAATTTCAGAATAACTTTTCATAAAATATATCTAGAGAGTTGCAAAACTCAGTGGGAGCTTAGTGTTTGTCATTCGACAAACTAAGGCCCAAGTATAGATATATGTTTCATTGTGATTTATTCAAATAAGACACAAGGGTATTGTTTCTACCACGAATTTTGAGAACATAATGTTTGTTTGCTCGAAATAATGTTCTTTTGGAGATTCGTTTCCAAAATGACAAGTGGGAGAAAATAGACCTCGAAAGTCTTCGAGGCGAACAACAAACATAAACGGACATTCCGGAGGCTTTTCGAAGTTCTTCAGAAAATCCAAACTTATTCTTTAATGACTTTAGAAGTGGCTTTAAAGAATAGACATCTCTTAGAAGACTTTACAAGTGCTTCAAGGAGAACGGAATAATCAAAGGACTTTCAAGTGGCCATTGATATTCTATTGTTTGATGTTCTATACCCAAGTAGGCATAGAGTTCAAGTCACTGAAACTATGAGATTCTTCTATTAGATAGTGAAGAAACATGGAGTTCAGATCACTGAAGCTATGCGATTCTTCTATTAGATAGTAAAGAAACCTACAACTTGCAGTCAAACTATTATCATGTAGATTAATGAGTTTATAACCTGTGAGAAAGCTATGACGAAACCCAGATTCCCTAAAATGGTTAGAGGCCATATATAGACTCAATTGTTTTAAATGGTTAGAGGCCATAAAACATACTCAATGTTTTGATGACAAAATTGAAATTTTGTTGATTTGCAAAAATAGTTTCACACCTATTGTTTGCAGGTTTGTTTTGAGGATAAAAACCATCAAACATGGAATTGTGTTCACACACAAAGCTAGATTAGTTGCTAAAGGTTACAAGCAAATTCATGGCATGGATTGTGTTGAAACCTCATGCATAATCGTAATGCTCAAGTCTATAATTCAAGCAATGATTGCATATTGGTACATATGACAATTGGATGACAAAACGTATTCCTCAATCAAATGTCGGAAGAAAACTATGTACGTGGCATGTCATAGGATTTGTGGATCCAAATAAATGCTTGAAAAGGAATGCTAACTTATGAAATCTAAGTACAGATTTAAGCAAGCAATTGGGAATTGGAACTGTATTTTAGTGAAGCTAATAAGCATTTTAGTTTCATAAAATGTACATGATTCTTATAGATATATAAGAAGTTTAGTGGGAGTACATAAAAACTTAATTGGTCCTATGTGTATCACACACATATCTCTCTATTGTGAAATAACATTCAAATGCTAATGACTTAGATTTGAAATTATTCATCAATGATGGACCAAGGCGAAACTTAGTACATACTGGGTATTAAGATCTATTTACAAAGATCTTATATCAATGTTTTGGATTAAGTAATGGCATTTACTAAATCAAACACGAAAT
The DNA here is from genome assembly GCF_020520425.1 of Spinacia oleracea. Lineage (NCBI taxonomy): Eukaryota > Viridiplantae > Streptophyta > Magnoliopsida > Caryophyllales > Amaranthaceae > Spinacia > Spinacia oleracea. Next base: position 51,227,338 of record NC_079491.1, on the reverse strand, counting down.
ACTCCATTGGAGATATTCGACCCATGTGAATAAATCTAAGTAAAGAATGTTTGAACTATGTATAAGCATTTACTAAGTTAAACATGAAAGGATCTAAATAAGATTCCTAACCTATATTATATGTCAAAGAATTTAGCTGGATTCAGTATCTACTGAAATTAAATGAGCTAAAGTTACATGAATAGAATTCAATTGGGAATTATTCTGCAAAAGAATTTATCATGTATGATATAATATGAGGATCGCCAAAAACGTATCGTATGACTTTGGGCATGACGAACATATACCAATCTCTATTCATCTAAGTGAAGATCAACTAGATTGAGATCAAGAAAAACTTATGGTACTTAAAAAGGTACATAAGATTAGTTCTTGACTCAAGGAAATAAAGATATGCTAAACTTTGATGCTACACGCATAAACACTGGCAAAGGATCAAGCAAGATCCCTTTGGAGTTAACCATTGACAAGGACGAGCTATAGAGCATCGTGTTTTGAAATGGCAACATGGATTGGAGACCATGAGTTGTTGCGTGGGAAATTAAATATTAATTTCTATGTTCTAAGATACAACTGGAAAGTCTTCCACATATCTGTGAACTGCTTAGATAAGTAAATCCAAACAAAGCATCACTAGCAACCTAAACAGTTGAAGTAAAAGTACATATTGCCTAAGAAACAATAAAACAGGGTTGTTTGTTTATGTTAAAGAGTTCTTCACTGGACTTGGGTAGATCGTATGTCTTCTGACTTGATGGTTCTTCATTGCAAAATGCGTAGAACTACTCTTGTAGCTAGAAGGAATAGATCACAAAATAAACACACTCAAAAGATCTTATCAACATATCTCGAAGAACATTCGATGAAAAGATATTAAGATTGGCAAAGCATGATAACTAAACCTATGCAACAAGTGAGAAACAACACTCACATTGTGGCACTGGAAATCAAGCATAGCTTTGAATTCTATGAACTGTTTTAAGGATGGGTTCGAGGCCCATGGCTGTAGAACATTAGGGTTAAACATTTATCACATATGAAATGTATTTTCATATTCCATTTAATCTTGGTTTAGTATTAAATGATGAGTCCCTTCAATTTGACGATATATTCAAGATAGACTGTCAGGACCAGTTCTGTGACTAAGAAATGTCTATCAAGTGAACTTGAATGTCAAAGGTTGAAAATGGTCCCTAGTCGGAGTTTTCTATAAAATTGGACGCATAGAAAACGTTAGACGACTAGAATGCAAGATGACTAGTAGTTCTGTTTCTTGAACTATGTGGACATGGCAATGTCATAATCATTTGCATAGATACTTACTTTGGGAAGACTAGTATCGGACAGACCTATGAAACTTTACTGTAAGAGATGAAAATCTGTCATAAGTAAATTTCATTAAATTATTAGACACTAAATCCTCAATACCTGAGTGATTTGAGATTACTTGTTTGAGAACTGGTTGCTTTGACGTTGACCAACCGTCGCACCGTAAAAGGAGGCTATAAAGGCAACGCTCAGGTAATCACCTATCAAACGAAGTCTAATCTCAAGATCGCAAGATTGGGATTATCCTCCCATAAATCGGGATGAGATGCTTAAAAGTTGTACAAGGCCACTCGGAGACCTAGAAACTGTGAAATGCATGGCCGTGCTCGGATGAATCATAGGCTATGATTATCTGTTTATTTGATCAGTTAAACTCTGAAACCGAGAAACACCTCTTGACATAATAAGGATGACAACTCTTACCTTATGTTCAAGAGCAAGCATCGAGCGACAAAGGAATTAGGAAATGCACACTTGTCCCTAAGGACAAGTGGGAGACTGAAGGAAATAATGCCCTTGCTCCAAGTATGCATTCTATGTTAAGTCTAATAAATGCGGTTCAGTATTAATTAACAAGTTAATAATTCAGTGAGATCAAGTGAGCTGAATGCCTAGCTAGAGGCCGCTTCAGTTCAAGTGGAATTAATGATATTAATCCACAGCTTACTCTTGACTGAACTCGTAGGGTCACACAAATAGTACGTAAACGGATCAAGTATTTAATGACATTAAATACTCTATCTATGGATATTCGGAATCGATGGATCTTGGTTTCAGTGGTAGCTGAGATCGTCACAAGCAAGAAATGAATACTCCGGAAACGATGATATTGCCGGAAACGGAAATATGGATCGTATCGGAAATATAAATATTATCCAAGTCGTAGATGTTGCCGGAAACGGAAACATGGTACGTATCAGAAAATATTATCGGAAATGGAAATATTGCCGAAATCGGAAATTTTGCCGGAAACGGAAATATTGTCAGAATCGGAAATATTATCGGAATCGGAAAATAATTCCGGAAACGGAAATATTAAATATTTGTTTGAAACGGAAATTAATTCCGGAATCAGAAATATTAAATATTGTTCGTATCGGAAATGAATTCCGGAATCGGGAATTGAATCGGAAGCGTATCGTACGAATTAGCATCGGACGAGGCCCGCTAGACGAAGGCCCAGCACGAAGCCAGGCCATCGCCCAGCGAGCCGCACGCACCAACGCACGGCCCAGACAAGGGCTCGCGCGCGCGAGAGCACAGCAGCGTGGGCTGTGCGCCTGTCGTGGGCCGCAAGGCTTGCGCGGGTGCACGGCTTGTGCAATGCTTGTGCGGGAAATCCTAATCCTATTAGGATTTGTGCAAAGATTAAAATCCTAATCCTATTAGATTTGTTTTTTTATTTAGAGTCCTAATAAGGTTCTAACTAGCAAATCCACATCCTAGTAGGATTACAATTCCTTTTCCATACTCCTATAAATAAGTGCCTAGGGTCACAATTTATGGGTACGATTGAAGTATTCAAAGGGTAAGTTTTTGAAATAATAATCAGCCATACACTTGCAATAATAACCGAAATTCCTAAGCACCTTAAGGGCGATTCTAGTTGGTCTAACTTGAGGCGGATCCGGACGTACTGTGGACTATCTACGGAGGGACGATATTTGGAGTCCTAAAGACTTGTTCTTGTTCGGTTCGGGCGCAGCTAGGGAAGGCATGCTACAACATGTATGCATCTATTCTATGCTAAATGATTATGTGTAAATAATATGCTTTCCTGGATTTATGGTTTTTCCGCATGATTTATGAATTGTCATATGTATCATAACCTAACAATACCATCCATTTTCAATTCGATGAACTCTTGAGCTTTCTGCTTCTTCAGATATGGTGGGTAAAACTTGTTCCTTAAGGCTACCTTGAATGATTCCCATCCAAATCCAGGTGTAGCTCTCAAAGCATTCTCATATCTTTGCCACCATAAGTCAGCTTCTCCCCTAAGGTAATAAATAGCACTATTAACCCTAAGGTTCTCTGGGCAATTGACAGCTACGATAAGCTTATCGAACTCCCTTAGCCAGTTCTCAAGTACAGTTGGGTCTATCTCCCCTTGATACAAAGGAGGCTTACTTTGGGCCACCTTCTTAAACATTTCACCAGCTGGATCAACTCCCTGGTTATTCCTATTCTGTGCTAAGTTCTGCACTACTTTAGCTAGTTACCTGACCACGTCGGCAATTCCTTGGGTAGTCATTTCCCTTCTCCTGAATGAAATAAAAGACTAATTTTTACAACTGAGGATGGACACTGCCTTACTATCACATTGCACTAGCTAGTCATTCAATTGGTGCATATACACACACAAGAAAAAAAATTCAAACCCTAAGCAAGATAGGCGCCTGTTTATGGGCCGCTTTTCCCCTTAGTCCGCATCACAAAGTTCAAGTGGTGAAAGATTGGACCACCTTGCAAGTACAATTTCATTGAAGAAAGGCATAAAATTCCTTTCGCGATAATCGCTCAAAGATAGCATAGACTTAGAATTAAGAATATAAGAAGGAATTCTAGATTTTATTACTTCAATGGAAAAAGATGATACATCCTTTGGATCGTACTTTATTCGGAAACCACAAAACTGAACTACTAAAACCATAAATAGTAGTGTACTACTTTATTGCTCCACTAATCTAGGTGTGAGGGGGTCGAAAAAGCACGAGGCTAATGCATGACCTCGTCCCTCATGGGCGTGACGTCGTCAGATCAAGTGTAGTTAGATTTCCTGTGAGTTTACACCCAATCGACTAGTAATATAGGAGTCGCCATTCAGTTTTTAACGACAATGAGAAAAACTGAAAAAACCCGGTTATCGTGACATAAAGGGAGTGCAATTATGTTCGACCACGACGGCCATAGGTTCCCTTGTGATCCCTGGTGTGGGGATCGCTCAACGTACACCCGCAGGGCAGAGATTGAGAGTTCGGGGGACTGTAAGTACCGAGAGGAGTGCTCGTCGATAACTCCAGAGGCAGGTTATCCTTACTAGCTCAGCATAAATAATTGAAGGGACATGCGTTAACTATTAAACTATTCTGAATTGATTTGAGCAATATGCAACACATAATACTAAATCGATCGTGATTATCTTGTTTAGATTGATTTAAGGTACCTGGCATGATAGTTCAATTGTCCAAGATATTATCTTTATTAGGCGTGATAGATCAATCAGATTAATAGTTTAACAATTTTATAAAGGGTGATGAAAGCGATTAAATCATGCGAAGTGACACATTACAACGTACCCTTGAGAGGTGCGTCACGGTTCTCAGAAAACTAACCACTTGGCTTTGCTATTTCTCCTTTTATCTAACGAATCTCGGGTTTCTGAGCAGTGTTCCTGTATTTAGGCTTAATTCATCAGCTACAAGGGACAGGATACGTTCTGTTCGACTTTTGGGTCGATTGCGACAGAACGCGGGATCAATTTCGCAGCGTGAGGCTTAGGCTTAGGGTTGGAGTCAATACTCAGATTATGAATTGTGTGTGTTTTTTTCGTCGATTATGAGGCTGTATTTATAGGGAAAGAGTTGGTGGAAAGATAGATCTTTAGAATCCGAATCCAAAGAGAATTCGGAGACAACACGTCCCAGGTATTTTCAGCGCCCAGACCCAGGCGTTGAAAATAGGGTCTGAGCCGAGCCTTTTGTCAGATTTGGACTCTTAATCACGGAGCTTTTGAGACTTATCCGAGTTTCTTAGTGCGTATCAACTTATGACGGAATGTGGGCCCGTTACGAACTCTGGGTTCGTTAGGAATTTAATTAATACGTAACTCTTATTTTCAAATTATAACAGGAACAAAATTCCTTTGCCAATTCCATCTCTTTTAGGACTTTATGTTGGAGTGCAACACCTAATTCTGACTGATTTCTATCTTTTATGTCTTGCCACTTTTAACAACTACTTCTTACGGCAGTTAACAACTACTTCTTACGAAAGGGTGATCAAGATTCGTTATTTTATGGGAGATGCGTTGCCAAGCGGAGATTTACGTTCTCATCATCGAACCTTCCCTTTCGGGAATGGGGACAAAAGTAGGTGTCTACAGTTAGCCCCCACTTTGACTGAGTCTTGAAGTAAGACGATGGTCAAAGTATCATACGGAGTGCGTCATACAAGCCATGGTGTATGTGACCTGTTTTACGAGGGTCTCACGAGCCCCCGAGTGATAACATTTGACTTAAGGGTCATCACTTGAAGTGTTAACATATTCCTCACGTGTCATTGGAATTTGTTAAGTATAGGAACTCCCTCACTTTGTCATCGAAAGTACCTACATATGTATAGAAACTCCCTCACTTTGTCATTGGAAGTATCTACAGACGTTTTCGAAATCAAAGCTATAAAGTGTAACCAGGCCTGGCCAAGCCTGATCACGAGGTAAAAATGTTTTAAAGATTCTCATTTTTAGGGTTAGCTAAACGAGAAAACCCCCTTTGTTTTTATAGGACGTAAAACGAAGGAAAATCCAGCACATCGCTCTTTTTTGGAAAAGCGGAAAACCAATCCTTTGATTTTTGGAAAAGGGAAACCATCTTTTGATTTTTGGAAAAAGGGAAACCATCTTTTGATTTTTGGAAAAAGATAAACCATCTTTTGATTTTTGGAAAAAGATAAACCATCCTTTGATTTTTGGAAAAAGATAAACCACCCTTTGATTTTTGGAAAAGGATAAACCGGGAAAAGTTATTGCTGCGACAAGTAAGGACCTGCGCGGTTAGTGGCGCAGACCCCACCCGCTGAAGGTTGGCGAGCCTTTTTTGTTGTTTTTTTTTAATATTTTATTTTTGAAAACTGAGGACCTGCGTGGTTAGTGACGCATACCCCGCCGGCTGAAGATGGCGAGCTTGTTTTTTTGAAGATTTCATTTTGTTATTATTTTTGTTTTCGAAAACTAAGAACATGTGCGTTTTAGTGACACAGACCCCACCCGCTGAAGGTGGGCGAACCTGAATTTGTTTTTTTTATTGGGGACTCGCATGGTTCTGACGCGATCCTGCCTGATCGAGGCGGGCCAGAATCTATTTCATTTATCCTTGGAATTTCTTATGAGAATTTTTTATTCATTCTTGTAAGAGCGAGTTCTCTCGAGAAATGCTCGGGTTTAGTTGTAACCTGAATGTGGGTTGGCAACGTGTCTAAACGGACCATCGTTTCGCGGCCGTCTGCCTTTCGTGGCTTTGAACAAGTCTTTACGGCCCATAGGATGTATGTCACCGTTGAGAACTGGCCTAGTTATGCCACTACTTAGGTCCTTGCGAAATGACTGGTGGGACCATATGAGAATGTAAACGGAGACCTTTGCTTTGAGGTCGAGTTCGTTTTTGAATTTGTCCAAGCACGGGACGCGGCCTCGAAACGTTGTTCCAACTTGCATCGTGTATTTTCTTTCTTTCGAGCCCCCAAGCATTCGTATTTGATGGTTGCTCTTTACCAAGAAGAGTGCATATTTTATAACGTCCTTGATCGTGTTTGGGATCGTGCTCGTAAGTGCGAGCGACCTTGGTAGTGGTATGCTACTTTGATGAAATCGTGGAGTGCGACTTCATTTTCCGGGCGACAAAGTTCACTTCATTTTTTTCCAATGATTAATGCATCGAGCTTACTTCGGCCCGGATTGACCCCTTTTTTTTGACAAATAAACGCTTTTAACTTGAGAAACCAACGACGTAATGATTTTTTTTTGTTCCGAAGAATGACCTTGGTTAATATATTTTTTATTGCTTTTTAAAAAAAAATGTACTCATATTTTGGAGATGAGTCTAAGTTTCGACACTTGCTTTCACCATTTGGGCTCTAAAAATATTTTGGGCTTGATCTTGGTTACAACAGGGCCCCGTGTCTACTAACACGGTTTTGGGCGTTTTCCTGGTTTGCATTTTGGAAGAGTCGGGCCTTGGGCTGCATTTTCAACACCCCGTGCCAGGCGTTAGATATTCCGGCGCCCAGCCTCGGGCGCTGAAAATGCTGCCTTAGCAGCCCCCCTTTTTTTTTCCGAGATTTCTCAACGCGTTTCCGAATGGGATCAGGATGATTTCGTGTATATATAGGGGGTTAAGTACGTTTTTCTTTTCCACCACTGCCAACTTCTTCTCTCAATTATCTAGCTTTATTTTTTACTCTCGCCATGTCGATTCCTCCTTTCTCCCTCCAACGAGTTGTTAGGCGCTGGCTTAGAGCCCTTAATCCCACAGAAAAGGTTTTGTTGAAAGGATACCACTTAGAGGCACTTTTAGGCTTACAACAAATTAACATTGATTATAACTTTCTGTATGCCGCCCTAACCTTTTGGGATTCTGATCACCGTGTTTTTGTTTTTCGGGGCAATGAGGTATGCCCTTTACCAGATGAATTTGCCGCAATCCTGGGTTATCCTACCAATGCTACTCCTGCTACCCCTGGCACTGTTGAAGAGGGTAAAACAACTATAGGGGCTTTCCTAGGACTAGATGATGAAATGCTTGTTGAGATCATTGCGGGTGATAAGGTTAATTTGGCGAAACTTGCAAAACATCACTTTAGGCCTAGTAAAAATATGACTGAACAGAAATTGAATATCCGGGCACTTGTGTTCTGCTTGTTGAACCACTATTTACTGTCGAATAACAATGGTGAGTTTGGCGATATAAGGTTGATTCCCCTGATCAGTCAAATGGAGAGTGGTTATTCTATCATGACGTTGATTGTTGCTGAGACCTTGTTGGGTGCGGATGAGTTAAAGAAGGATGCCAAGTCTGAAAATTTTAAGGGGAGCCCCCTATTGCTGCAGGTAATTGATCGTTTATTTGCGCGCATATAATTATTTTTTCTTTTTGTTTGCCTCTGCCTGGAGCTGATTTTCAGCGCCCAGGGCTGGGTGTCGAAATTTCTGGCGCCTGGTCCTGGGCGTTGAAAATGCGTCCCACGCCTTATTATTTTTCTGATCGCACCCGTTTTTTGCAGACTTGGCTCATGGAACGACTTAGGCTTCTAGAATCTCCTGCCGATCCTAAACATTATCGCCCTATAGCTTTAGGCAACCGAAAGTATTTGCACCAAGGCCAGGAAGAGGCCGAATGGGCCTCCTATTTTGCTCATGGCATATGCTCTATTAAATGGGTGGTACCGTGGTGGGGCTTGACTAATATGACGGGGGGTTCCGAGAGGGTAGTTCATGTTTCTTTGTTGGGGCTATCTCGGCCTGTTTACATTTTTCCTTACCGAGTCATGCGACAATACGGCTTAAGGCAGACTATCCCTTTTGCTGATATGGTACCACCTAAAGTAGCGGTTTTTTCACGAGCACGGGTTCAAGCGTGGGCTAAGTATTATGGTGGCCTCCCGCGTTGGACCGTGACTACAGATGGTTTTGTGGGTCTTTTCAAGAATTATAAGTTGTGGATGAATTCTGATGATAAGGCTGTGAGAACTAAGGCTCGAAATGAAGAGCCGACTGAACTTTTGATACCTCGAGGTAGGGCTAAGTATGAAAACCGTAACCCTGCTAGCTCTCGTAAAAATGGCATTAAGACTGTAAAAGCTCGTCCTGATCGAAAGCGAAAGGAAATTCCTCCCCGTTCCAGTTCTAGGCCTAAAAAGGTACCTAACATGAAGGGGTCTGCTGTTCCCAAAAGAAATGGAAGCTCTCGCGGAGATCGTCGCCGGAATAATGTATGGGTTAGGAAAGTTCATCCCCCAGTAGAACCAGTGGCTAATCCAACTGATGTTGATAATCCTTCCCCTCCCATTATTTGTGCCCTTGAGGCTGAGCGGGCTATAGCTGTTCAAACTGAAAATGTTTCAGAGGCCTTGGCGTCCTTGGAAGTTAGTGTCAAGGAGCCCGTTCTTATGGAGATCGACATAGGGGTAGCGCAAGAGCCTGTGGGGGTGGACCCTGCGAACATTGCCCTCTACAACACTCTATTTGATGATCCGGAAGAACTCGAGTAGTGTAGTTCTTGCTAGGGTGTAGATGCCCTTTATTTATTTCAGTTGTGTTTGTTTTTCATTTCTTAGCACTTTTGTTTTCCTTCTTATTTTTAAATATTAATAAAGGCGTGATTTTATTTTTCTGGTTTCTTTGCTTTCTTGTTCTCGCTTTGCTTCTCTTTTTTATTCGCTCATTTCCAACACTTATGCACATTATATATTTTTTGATTGGACCGAATCCATAAATGGGATTGCCTACGTATCCTTGTTAAATAACTTTAACTTACAATCAGGTCGCGCGTAGTTCTAGCTAGAATGAATTTCAAGATGCCGGATTCGATAAGTATGTTCTGGGATGGAAACATATTATTTGAAACGGTAGAATAGGAGATGTTTACTTTGATCTGCTGCTTTGCCAAAAAAATTCTTTTTTTTTCTTTGAGTACATGTGTTTTGCGCATTATTTGAGTACACCCATAAATAGGCTATATTTTTTAGTTATGTATTTTGTGCATCCTTTTTTTTTGGCATGTATATCTGAATACGTGAACACGTGTTGTACCCCCCAAGTGTTTGTTATTTTTCCGTGTATGTTCGGATAAAATGACGAGCACTTCTGGGTAAACTTTGGCAAGCAGAGAGTTTCAACGCCCAGACTGGGGCGCTAATGATTTCGGCGCCCAGCCCTGGGCACTGAAAATGATTTTTGGGGTGGCTTTTGGGCGTGTTGCTTCTTTTGTTTCACATGTGTCTTGCTTTTATTTCCTTTTTTGTTCTTACTTTTTCATTCGTCAGAAATCAATTTTGACACTATTTCGGAAGCTTTTTGGACTGTTAGCGTGAGATGCATTTTCGTCCGGATTAATTTTATCTATTCGTGACTCAAAACGGTTTTGAAAACGGAGTTAGGGTGTGAAAGATGTGAAGATCTTTGTGTGGGCTTTTGGGTGGGTTGAGGTGCGTGTTGTTAATGGTGGGAATGATGGGTTCATGTATTATGAAAAAAAAAATTTGTTGAGAAACATTTTGCATTGTTGGATTTCTTTTCTTTTTGATTTCTTTGGGTTGCATGGGTTGACTTTTAAGATTGCACGGATTGACTTTTATGGTTTGGAGGTACGGTTTATTTTGTGGATTTTGAGAATCGGTTTTGATGTCACTTCCTAGTGGGCCTTGCTATTGGGCCTAAAGTGGGCCTTGCTATTGGGCCTAAAGTGGGCCGCTATTGGGCCTAAAGTGGGCCGCTTCCTTATATTTTTCGATTTTGTTTTTGCGAATATGATTAGTGCTTGTTTAGTGTTAGAGCAATTTTTAGGAGAAATCTTACGCCTTTATTAATTTGGAAAGTAAGGAAAACACACTGAAAATAAATTAACCTATATTCTAAGGGGTCCTAGGACCATCTCTAGAGTTTTATTATTTCTATCATCTAAAGAACTACTAGGCGTTTTGCTAAAGTGCTCTCTACGGCTCAAGCCTTGGGTTTAGTCTTGTAGAACTTTGGTCCTTCGCCTGTACTCATCTTGAATTCTATTCCCTTTGCATTGACCCATTGATATGTCTTCACCCATCCGTTCTCGGTCTCTTCTGGTGTTGATATAGGAGTGATTAACCGGGTTGGATTGAAACCTTCATCTTGCAGGGCTAGGGTGGTTATTACAGTCTCGTCCTCCATAGGTCTCGATTCGTTAAACAATGTCCATAGAGCTTGGTTGTCTAATATTTTAGCTGTTTCAGTCTTGGTGAGGTGGGGTGCCTCATCCATAGTATGGCAGTCTTGGAAAATTTCAAATCCGGGTTTTAGCAGGCCGTCCTGGACAAAGGGTTCAGGGAAGTCGCAGCAGGGGTGTTCTTCTCCTTCTCGGACAAACATACCGTTAAGATTTTTTTGGTATGGGGGAAGAAGGGCGGTTTGTTTTGTCTTGGCTGGCTTAAGGCGTAGCCTAGACAAGTGGTCAACGATATCTTCCTCCGTTGGTGTGTAGCCTAGACCAAAGGGAGTAGTTTTGTTGGGTGGGGATGGAACATGTTGTTCTTCTTTCTTATGCCCAATGGAGTTCCCAGGAAATAGCCTTGACCTAGCAACATTTTAGGGATGACTCGGGACGCTCGCGGGTCTAGAAATGCTAAGTTGTAGTCCTCAATGACCTGGATGACTTCATCCATTTGAAAACCGTAAAGGTCTTCTGCAGCATCAGTCATTCCGACCATAGTACAACTGACGTCGAGAGGAGGGGTGCGTATTTCTAGAATTACCCCCATTATGGTTAAGTTTAACCATCTGGTGCAAGGTAGAAGCCACACCTCCTAATCATGGAGCCAAGGGCGCCCTAATAGGAGGTTGAAAGTGGGCTTGATGTCAATTATCTGAAACTCCGTGGTGCGTGCCACAGGCCCGGTTTGTATTGTGAGGTTGATTTTTCCCAACACAGGCCTTCGAGAGTTATCATAGGCTCGTACCCCTTGCGTGGAGGTTTGGAAGTCATCATTTCCTATCCCCAAGCAATGGGCGGTTCGCAATGGGCAAACATTTACCGCTGAACCGTTGTCTACGAGTGCTAGGGGGATGTTTTGTCCTTTGCATCCAACTACTAGATAGAGAGCCTTATTGTGGGCGCCTCCTTCTTTAGGTAAGTCTTTGTCATTAAAAACTATTGCTTTTTCCTCAACATCTCTGGTGACGTGACTAACCAACAAGTCAGGTGTGATGTCTGTAGGGACTGAGATGAGGTCAAGTGAGCGAATAAGTTTTTCACGATGTTCCTTTGAAGTGCACATGAGATCCCAGATAGTAATCTCGGCTTTGGTTCTTTTTAGTTGCTTCAAGAGAGGATTTTCGATGACTTCTGCGACGGTGGTGTGCCGCACGTTTTCAGGAGTCTGTCTGACTGGGATTTCGTCCACGGGATGTGGGCGAATATCCTGCTGGTATACCCTTCCGGACCGAGTGAGGTTGTCAACTTCGGGCTCTTGAGGGGTGGTGTCAATGGGAGAGTGCCCGGGCCAAGTTTCAGTAAAGAGGTCCTGGCCCGATACCTGGGACAGGTAGATATCTTCAGCATCATCATCCCACACACCGCACACTTCTCTCTCGATTTGATCCATGGGGACCATGGCGAGTGGTGCACCTTGGGGCGTAATATACACCGTAGGGTCAAAGCTCATATTTTCTGGTTGATCGAGAGAGATGTGACAGGAGCCGAGTGGGCTCTTGTTGTTGTTGGGTTTGCCAACGTTAGGGAGGGGTATTATTTCATCTTCTATCATATCCTGGATCGTGTTTTTTAGATTCCAGCAGTTTTCAGTATCATGCCCATTTCCTTGATGGAACTCGCAGCGGGCGCCTTCGACCCAATATTTATTTTTGAATGGAGGGTCGGGTGTGGGGCCGATGGGCCTTAGTTTTCCTTGTTTGGTTAGTCTTTGGAATGCTTGTACTAGAGTTGACCCGAGTGGGGTAAACTTTCGGTCTCGGGTCCATCTCCCGGGGCTCCTTCGGGTTGGGGTTTCTTCTACGGCGTGGACCTCTTGGGCTTGAGGTGTGTGGCCCCTGTTGTAGGTATTACTTTTGTATGCAGGCTTGCTCTGTACTGTTTTTTCGAGGTCATCCTCGATCTTTATTCCTACATCGTAAACCCTTTTGAAAGTGTCAAGGCCCAAGTATCTAAGATTTTGTTTATAAGCTGGGTCTAGGTTGTCAATGAACTTTTGGACCAATTCAGTTTCAGGAGGCCTATTGATTAATTGGGCCGCTTGGTCCCTCCATCTAGCAAAGTAGGTCGTGAAACCTTCATTTTTCTTTTGGAAGAGGACTTCCAGCTCGCGCATGGTGACTTGAAAATCCATGTTTGACGAGTATTGCTTGATGAAGACATTGACAAAGTCCTCCCGAGTGGGGAAGAGCTTAGGGTCCTGGTGGTAGTAATATTTGAGTGGCACAGGTTCCAAGGACAAAAGAAAGGCAGGCAGATACATGGACTTGTCCACACCTTTCAAGTTCATGGCATTCACAAAGCTCAAGAGATGATCACGGGGATTGTCCGTGGCTTTGAACTTCGGTAAATCGGATGAACTAAACTTTTCCGGTAGTTTGCCGGGAAAAGGTTCAGGATCGAGGGAGAAATACTTGCTCCCCATAGTTTGCTGCAGAACCATTTTTTCGATCTTCTTCTCGTTATCGAGGTCATGTTTGGCTTGCGCAGCCGCTAAGGATTCGTTTTCCATTTTCAGTTGATTCATAAGTAGGGTCATTTGGGCCATTTGGTCCCGCAGCTCTTCCATGGACATGTTTGAGGGTGCGAATCAAGGTTGGGGAATCGGAGATCCTTGAAAGGGGGAGTGACGGATGGAGCTTGGAGTTGCTAAACTTTATGTTGGTGATGTATCTTCGAGACGTACTAACCTTTGATTTTCAGATCGACGCCAAGTGGCAGAACCAGCCCTATGCATAAGACAAGCTAAAGTTTAGGCCCAAAGTTAAGCATTACTTAGTCTAGACTTTTGACTCTTCCTATCGGTTTTCTATTCTCACTCTTGTTGGTATATTTTGGCTTTTCTTTTGGTCATTCTTTAGATTTTTGGAACACTTGCCCGTGTGACATTCAAAGTTATTTTAATTAGCTTGCTCGGTTTTATGAATTGTGTGTTGACAGGCCTAATGACGACATAAAGAGTCGTTTATTTTATAAGTCGTTCTTAGAATCGAGTGCTTTTTCATACGTCCTCGTAGAAAATTTGTTACGAATTTTTTATTGCTACGTATATTTTGTGCGCGGGCACTGAGGCTGCGGTGCCTGGCCAAAAGCCAAGCAGCAACTTCAGCGTCCAGCGCAGGGCGTGGAAATATTTGGCGCCCAGCCAGGGGCGCTGAAAATGCGTCCCTGACTGGTACTCGTATTCTGTTCGCGTATTATTTTTTGTACATGCGACTTGATTTTGCGTGCTTGCCTAATAACGTCCTTTACGCGTCGTGCAGCGTAGTGGGATCCGTCACAGGCCATCCTAGGCTTCGCTTATTTTTGTGGCGATAGCCCGGGGTTGCGGAACACGTATCTTGGTATGACTCTTTGGCCAATCGGTGTTTTATGAATGTTTGGGAAATTTTAGGGTTGTTGGTTTTCTAGCGTTATTTGTCACACACAATCACAATACAATCATGTAATTCGCTACACATAACTAACATTACAACATGAAGCAGAAATAGGGATGTCAGTGGGGAGGGTTTTGCGGGAGACCCTGCCCGCATCCGCCCCAAGTAGGCGGGGATGGAGGTAGGTTTGGCGGGTGATGGGGCGGGGATGGGTATAAAAATCGTACCCGTCATGGGTGATGGGGCGGGTGTGGATTTTGTGTTGAATCCGCCCCATCCCCGCCCGCCCCGCCCCATCCCCACTCGCCCCGCCCTATCCCCACTCACCCCGCTTCATACCCGCCATGGGTGATGTGGTGAGTTTGGATTTATTTGCATCTTTAGGTGATAATATAAATTTAGGTGAGATTTTTATGGTTTTTTTTATGACGAGTATGTTTTCCGATTATATAGGTTACTTTAGTCATAAGGTATTTTTTTTCTATAGTTAACTTTGATTAATCTGTATATATGGCAAATGTTTGCTAAATAAGAAAAATTAGGCGGGTATTAGCGCGGGTATGAAGCGGGGATAAGACGGGAATGGATACCAAGTTGGGTGGCGGGGCGGGGATGGATTTTAGCTTACACCCGTTGGGGCGGGGATGGGGATGAATTTTGTACCCGCCATGGGTGATGGGGCGGGGATGGGGATGGAAATTTTAGGTGGGGATAGGGATGGAGGGACTTACATCCGCATCCGCCCCGCCCCATTGACATCCCTAAGCAAAAATAATATGTCACGTAGTTTATGATAGGCTTCTATGGGTAATATTCGCGCCTGGCTTGGTACCGCTTCTATCGTAGATCCAACACATGCCCCGGTCGAGGTAGTGCATTCAACAGACGAATTTCGTCCCAAGAGGCCAATCGCGATGTAAGCCAAGGGGGCATGCACCAATGAGAGGGACCTTAGTGGGCGAGCGATTGGGTTTGGGACAAGTGTACTACTAGCGACAAGTGCCGAGTGGACAACATTCGAAGCGTATGCACCCCCCGGTAGGCGATGGGTATCCTTAGTCCCAACTCCCGAGATGAAACATGCCAAGGGAGCCGAGATTCGTTATGCGGTTCTGTCCGTTCACATTAATATGTTGATTTTCAAGTCGTCCCAACTTGATAAGGAAGTAAACGCGGAGTAGGATCGCTTCACCCTTCGGCTATTTTGATTACCTACGAGCACGAGTATTTCATTAACGTCCCCAGTGGAGTCGCCACTGTGAGGGGGTCGAAAAAGCACGAGGCTAATGCATTACCTCGTCCCTCGTGGGCGTGACGTCGTCAGATCAAGTGTAGTTAGATTTCCTGTGAGTTTACACCCAATCGACTAGTAATATAGGAGTCGCCATTCAGTTTTTAACGACAATGAGAAAAACTGACAAAACCCGGTTATCGTGACATAAAGGGAGTGCAATTATGTTCGACCACGACGGCCATAGGTTCCCTTGTGATCCCTGGTGTGGGGATCGCTCAACGTACACCCGCAGGGCATATATTAAGAGTTCGGGGGACTGTAACTACCGAGAGGAGTGCTCATCGATAACTCCAGAGGCAGGTTATCCTTACTAGCTCAGCATAAATAATTGAAGGGACATGCGTTAACTATTAAACTATTCTGAATTGATTTTAGCAATATGCAACACATAATACTAAATCGATCGTGATTATCTTGTTTAGATTGATTTAAGGTACCTAGCATGATAGTTCAATTGTCCAAGATATTATCTTTATTAGGCGTGATAGATCAATCAGATTAATAGTTTAACAATTTTATAAAGGGTGATGAAAGCGATTAAATCATGCGAAGGGACACATTACGACGCACCCTTGAGAGGTGCGTCACGGTTCTCAGAAAACTAACCACTTGGCTTTGCTATTTCTCCTTTTATCTAACGAATCTCGAGTTTCTGAGCAGTGTTCCAATATTTAGGCTTAATTCATCAGCTACAAGGGACAGGATACGTTCTGTTCGACTTTTGGGTCGATTGCGACAGAACGCGGGATCAATTTCGCAGCGTGAGGCTTAGGCTTAGGGTTGGAGTCAATACTCAGATTATGAATTGCGTGTGTTTTTTTCGTCGATTATGAGGCTGTATTTATAGGGTAAGAGTTGGTGGAAAGATAGATCTTTAGAATCCGAACCCAAAGAGAATTCGGAGACAACACGTCCCAGGTATTTTCAGCGCCCAGGGCTGGGCGCCTAAGATTTCGGTGCCCAGACCCAGGCGTTGAAAATAGGGTCTGAGCCGATCCTTTTGTCATATTTGGACTCTTAATCACGGAGCTTTTGAGACTTATCCGAGTTTCTTAGTGCGTATCAACTTATGACGGAATGTGTCTGGGCCCGTTACGAACTCTGGGTTCGTTAGGAATTTAATTAATACGTAACTCTTATTTTCGAATTATAACAGGAATAGAATTCCTTTGCCAATTCCATCTCTTTTAGGACTTTATGTTGGAGTGCAACACCTAATTCTGACATATTTCTATCTTTTATGTCTTGCCACTTTTAACAACTACTTCTTACGGCAGTTACCATTTTTAGCAGGTTTCTATAAATAGCAGGTTTGGCTAAAATGAAAAGGGTGATCGAGATTCGTTATTTTATAGGAGATGCGTTGCCAAGCGGAGATTTACGTTCTCATCATCGAACCTTCCCTTTCGGGAATGGGGACAAAAGTAGGTGTCTACACTAGGCACTAGCTATTACAAAAGCTTAAAATGCTACTCTACTATCCAACCACCTCTACAAACAGGTGAAGAGTGCTCATGGTCTTCAAAGTCATCAAAGTCTTCCTCCGGATCAGACTCATACTCCATATCCTCATTGTTTTGCTGTAGCACACTGTTCACTTCATCATTGTTGATTTCAGGCTCAATTTCTGTGTCACTGGAGATCTCAATAGTGGGTTCAGGAATGATAGGATTAGGGTTCTCAATCTCAATGTAACACCCTAATAATTCCTTGCTTGTATAAAACCATTTTCCAACTTAAAATAAAGAAATTACTAAAGTATTACCGCCACCGTGATAACGGTTAAGGCTAGTACCAGAATTACGCAGCGGAAATTAATGTCAACTAACTTTTAAAAACATAATTAATGTAATGTTGAGGCCTCCTACAATTTAGAACCATAACGACCCAAAACCAAAACATAAATAGTTCAAACATTTCAAACATAATTAAAGTATTATTAAATAGTTTCAAAGTACGAAAACATGCAACTCTCTCGATCATCCCAAGCCACATGATTCCGATCTACCAACCTGCTATATTATTCTAATCCCCATCAATGCAAGTGCAAATGATAGATCATCATAGGGTCATTAAGGCAAAGGCCATGACCAAGACACACAAAGCACGTAGTCAGCAAAAGTTGAGTACTTACAAGAATAGAGTGAATGAAACTAAAACATGCATCACTCACTAAGTACTAATCATCATGCAAAAGCCATAAAATAAATAACAACAAATCATGAATACAAGGTTCGACTCTTGACTCGACTCTTGACTCACAATTTAATTAGAATAAGCTTTGAACGGGCCAAAAGAAAGTTCCATAAAGGAAAAGGTAATGGGAGCCAACCATACACCAAATAATAAATAATAAAATCGGGCCATACAGAGTGTCGGGCCATACCGACGGAATTCCTGCGCATATTATAAATGAAACAACGTCTTGTATCATTAGTAGGAGTACGAGCTTTCCGGCAAGACTCCCCCCATTGTTCATACTCAAGGTATATACGTTCCAAGAGTTTTGAAGCTTCTTCTGGTTGCACTTTACGTTTATTAATATTTTATTTAAAGTGAACTCAAGACTCAACAATGTATCTTCGTACAATTAATAAACAATAACCAAAACAATCTTATTTTAATGCTTAAGGACTTGTGATCAACCAAGCAAGACTCTTGTGAAATTACTACCATGTTCCTCCTCACCAAAGTGAGACTCCACATCATGCACATTAACATGAGGGTTGTGCCCTTGCACGACAAATCCTAATTAATTTCATACATAATATTTCCAACTGAACCCTACATGTGCGGTGGCTTACATGAGCTAACCCTTCACATGTGGTAAAATAAATAGTACAACGAGGTACGAATAATTGGCTCAAAGTATGCTAGACATCCCGTACAATAGCATACAATTAAATAATCATCCCTTGCATGTGAAACAAACCATACATGCATAAATATTGAACAACATGATTGACAATGAATCCCATACTCATAATAATCTCAACATGCTTGTTCAACCAACAATTCAATAATTCCAATAACATTAATCCACATGATCGTTCATGTAACAGCCCGCTCTTTCGAGCTGCTAATAATGAACACTTAACCCTTAATAATAACAATTAACCTTTAACACGCAGCAGAAAAATAATAACCTTAACCTTAAACTCGATCCTGGACCTGTAGGTTATGGGCCCACAAAATAACCTTAAATAACTTGAATAAATAACCTTGAGTAAATATAATTCTTTAACTCACAACAATTCATATACTAATCTCACAAATAAATACAACCTTAATATATAACACACAATTTACAAACCCTTAAACACAATCAAGCTCCATTTGAATCCCACCTGAGCTCCACACAACCTGCTTACAAAAAGAAGACATAGAAAAACAAAAATTCCAAAATGAGTGGAAAACTCGTAACCTTTACTTCAGCCCGTCAAAACGTTTTTATTTCAAACCATTTGTTCAAAGAGTTTTCAAAACATAATTTAGCAATTGTTCGGAAATAGAGTTTGGTTATCTTTGAAAACGTATAGCTGGCATTGATCATTCCCTTCACAAATCAGTGGCAAGGACAGACTTTGGTTACAAAGTAGCTTAATTATCACATAACAAACTTATTACGTTTATTCGACCATTCCGGTCTTGCTTTAATTTCAAAGACAACACATCACTTATATTCGACCATTTCGGTCTTAGCTTAATTTTTAAGATATTTCCTCCACCTGTACCTTGCACACTTTTTTTATATCCGTTCATAATCCGTTGCCAGCAAAACAAATACGAATCACATTTTTATTTACATTATCATTTCGAAATCTATTTCAATAGACAAATTATTTCCGAACAATACCAAACAATTCACAATATTAATCAAATTTATTAACAATCCAATATAAATGCAATTCATGATATTCATGACCATGGATATATGATCATATATAAAAAGAGAACAAATTTCACGCACACGGGCACAAATATAATTTTGCTGAACATAAAAGTTACCTTGATATGATGATCCTTTATAATACTCCTTATTCCTTAATCACTCCAACTTCCATACTCTAAACTCCAAAATATCAATCATCACCATTCTTTGATTTAAATTACATAACCAAGCTCCAATAATTCTATTTCAACAACAACAGCAGCAACATCGCAGCTATGGCGACAACATTCGAGCAGACGGTGTAGAGGGCATATCTCCTTGCCCGAGATTCGGAATTGGGTGATTCTTGAGCCTAAATTGGGTATCTCAAAGAGATCTACAACTTTGATGAAGAAACAATTGGCTAAAATATAGTGCATTCCGGAGATATAATGGAACCAGAAGTCACGAGTATAAACTGAACTCAAAAGAGGGAGATTTATTTTTGTGAGAGTAAGATGAAAGATTTGGTATGCAACCTTCTTAATAATTACCCACTTAATTCTAGAAAAATCTTGTTGCTTGACACGGTATGATGAGATGACCATGAGGGATTGACAACAACAATAATTTTAACAAGTTGGCATTATCATCACATGACACGAAAGAATGAAGGAAAAGAAGGATATGAACTTACTCATAATATAAGGGCACTTTGGTCAATCTCATCCTTAAATCATAAATTTTGATCATATAGTTGTAGTGGATTCCTAAGGTATGATAACCTATCTATAACCCTTTAAAAAGTGGGAGTAAAATCACTGTAGCTTATCTATAGTAAACATAAAAACGCTTCGTTTCCTTTTTCCCTATCATTCGCACTTCTCTGGTCTCTCCCCTCAAATATCCCTTTTTCCGCCATGGATGGAGAGTGGAGACACCCAGCAAGCAACCTCACATCGTCGCCAACTCATCCTGAATTTTCTTCTGGTAATTTCTCAACCTTTTTGCACTCAATTGTTAATTTCTAGGTTTTCTTTGGTTTTTAATTTGGTACTTTTCCTACTGTTCTTCCTTTCCCTGGTATATTTAAATTGCAATTTTTGTTGTGGATGATTTTTATTCTGATCAAGTTATTGTAGTATGGTTTTGTTTGATTTGGGTCATTATTGAAATTTTCTTTTTGCAAATGGTATGATGAGCAAAATAAACACGATTAAGATCCAGATTTTTATGACTTCAGGGGTGATGAACTTTGTTGGAGACAATTACACTCAGCTCATAAGCTGCTAATTGATTCTTCCTTCTTGGTAATTTCAATTCCAGTAGATCCAACAAGAAACCTTTGTCTTAAAATCTGCAAATTGAATTTAACATGGGTCAGATTCATGATAAGTTCATGTAAATGTACTATAAATTTTAGAGCTTTACACTCATAAAAGAGCTTGTACAAAAATTCTTGATGGCCAAGTTCAAGGCCATGTCAGGCCAAGGAGGGGGTTTGGTAATAGTTTTTAACCAGAAATTGACGCACCTCGGTTATTACTCACTAGCTTGATTTTCCTTTTTATCTCTATCGCTCTATAATATATGCTTTTATAAGTTTTATGGCCTTTTTTGTGCATTATTTTGACATCTTGTATATCTGCTCCTCACATGCTTCTTGTGTACTTATGAATTTGTGCATTTCTGTAAAAGCATTCAAGAATTGCTAAAGTTGCTGCTATAAAACTTCAAAGCCTTGACCATATATAATGTTGTTTGGTTTTATTGTTGTGATGATCTTGCTGCAAAGTCCTTGTGAATGTTAAATTTGTAAATTCAAATTTATATATTTGCTTTTTGGTTGTTTTGTTAACTTAGTTGGTTTGCTAATTAATTTGTTATTTGAGCTCGGCGGGAGTGTGAAGTCTCTGTCAGGGTTCTCCAATAAAATTCATATTTCATTTTGGGTTGGATCGATAAAATAAACTTTGTTTTCAGTACTAATTCGTACAACTCTTCTCCTAAATACTTGTGTTAAACCCAAATGGGAATTTAGAAGGGACCTAGGAAGTAGTAAGTAGGATCACAGCCCCTATAATCTTGCCACCATATTACCATGGTTACAGTATCAGGTAGTTAATGCAAGTGGGTTTAGAACCTATGAAACGCATTGCAATTGTAAGTTTGTAACATCAAGTTAATATGTAGTGTCAGAGTTTTGATTGTTGTTAAATGGTGGTTAATGAGTTATAGAAATGAGAGGAAACATGAAGTAATTACTTTAAATAACTAATTGGTCAGGATCCTAGCTAGATATTTTTCAAATAAGAATAATACTATTTCATGAACTGGTCATTACTTTTAATTTGTCTTGTTATTTTTTTTTTGTTATTTTTAATCTGTCTTGTTCTTAATTTTGCAGATTTTGTGATTATTTGATAGATTTTAATAAGAGAACTAGATTATGGCAGTAACTATCTCAACCTTCTTTTTGTTTTGGAGATTTTATGATTGTATAATTTGGTGCTTAATTAGAACTATGCTATTTCTTTCAGAATTCCAACCACTGAGCTTCCAAGTGTATGTATGATTTAGAATTTTTAGATTCTTATGGTGCTCTTAAAGTTTGCTCTACATTCTACAATTCCCGTCAGAGTAGATAAGAGAAATAAGTACGGAATTCATAAACTACGTATAATTTATTTGAATTTCTCAAAGTTAATCGTTTTGGGGGACTTTCTCTTATGTTGATATGCAATCAGTACGTGTATAGAACAATCTATCAGGAAGATTTCTTAATTAGTAAAAATCAAGAAGGAAGTCAAGCTTGTGTCAGTTTATATATGTTCTTATTGTATCTAATTTTATAAAGAGATGATGGAGTATTAAATGATGAGGTTATGGGATTCTTTGCTTAAATTATTCCTAATAAAAAGAAATCATGTAAGACATGTCTATCATACTAGATTTATATATCACTTTTGTCAAGGGACAAATATAGAATAAAAACAATTGTGTTCTTTTTGTTGATAAAAAAAAGGAAAAACAAAATTGAATGTGTGTTTTTGAACTTCATATCTTATCATTTATGGAGTGGCTTACAGACTTACAGTGCTTTAAGACCAAGTTCTCTTCTTAGAACTTCTAGGTTGGCTAGAAAGTTTATGAAGAACAGGTCCTAGAAGAAATTACATGAATCTATTGTTTGTTGCCAACTTTCACATTTTACCTCTAAATTTTGCTAAAAATATTATGTATCACATATTGTTATCAGGACTTGTATGATCCATCACATAAACTAAGATAGATGTCAAGTATATTTTACTTGTATATTGCATTTCCTACTATTAAGGAGCTATATTTAGTTACGTTGATTAGAGTTAATGTATGGTTTACTAATTCGGATCTTGTAATTAGTTCCTTGAGACATTAAAAATAGAAAAAAGTATCATGCCTTGAAATAACTATATGATCAGTATCCACTTTTTTTCCTTTATATGTTTCATTACATGAAAAATAAGGGAAAGTATATTGGAGCAACCCTGGAAGGCTGGAATCGAGTAGGCCGGGTAGTCTAAAGTATAGGTGTTGTAATGGAAATTATCTTACGTAGGAAACTATCGAGGATGTCACAAAAGCACGAAAGGGTTGTTACAAACCTATCCATTATAAGGTGTTGTATCGTACTTGCTTCACCATAAGCACGAAAGTCTTAGTGCTACCAAAGGCGAATATATAGCATTGTTTGTTATTTTGGCAAAAGAAGAACACGTTGGAGAGTACAAGTCCTATGCTTTTTTTAAATCCATCGATCTTTGTACAAAAGTACGGAGTATGTAATTTTCTTTATCTTAATTGTCACCTGATAGTCCATATTGGACAATAACTTTCTAAAACAAAACTACTTATCATTAATACAAAGGGACATAGAGTACTAGACCCAGAGCTATGCCAATCTGCGCTCCAAGGTATACCGCGCGCAACGCGCGCGTCTAACTTACTAGTCTTAGACAAATTGACAGCAAAACATTGTGGTGGCTCTTGCTAAGATCAAAAAAGTGGAACAAGAAGAGAAAATGAGGTTTCTTCATTAAGGGCAATTTCGTCTTTTCAAGCATATTTCACAAAACTCATATTATCATAAATTTAAATAATTAAACAATAATTATAACTTATTTCAATTATCAAGAATTTAAAATGATAATTAAACTAATAAAATATAATTAACCTTTCATTAAAAACACGTTAAAACATGTCTATTACATACTACCACCCTTAAAATAAATTTCGTCCTCGAAATTTGAAAACATAATCGTTTTAAAAACAAAGAATCACATAAAAAATTCAAAAACTATCATAAAGCTAAACAACTCTCATAATAACTCCACCATTAACTATCGCTTAAATCTCCAAACTCGAATTCTAAAGAACCTCAAACTCATTAAGCCCATATATATAATCAACTTACAACTCCGATTTCCTTGGCTCTACTATCCCAAATGAAACTTTCCATTCCCTTATTTACAATTCATAATCTTATACCCAAATTAAAACCTTAGCATTAAATACCCTCAATAACCAACCAATCAATCCCAAAGATCTTTTCCCTGCTATGTAGCTAAGCCATCTAATGACTCGGCATACGGTCGCAGGTCTGCTCTGATACCATGTGTAACAGCCCGCTCTTTCGAGCTACTAATAATGAACACTTAACCCATAATAAAACAATTAACCTTTAACACGCAGCAGAAAAATAATAACCTTAACCTTAAACTCGATCCTGGACCTGTGGGTTATGGGCCCACAAAATAACCATAAATAACTTGAATAAATAACCTTAAGTAAATATAATTCTTTAACTCACAACAATTCATATACTAATCTCACAAATAAATACAACCTTAATATATAACACACAATTTACAAACCCTTAAACACAATCAAGCTCCATTTGAATCCCACCTGAGCTCCACACAACCTGCTTACAAAAAGAAGACATAGAAAAACAAAAATTCCAAAATGAGTGGAAAACTCGTAACCTTTACTTCAGCCCGTCAAAACGTTTTTATTTCAAACCATTTGTTCAAAGAGTTTTCAAAACATAATTTAGCAATTGTTCGGAAATAGAGTTTGGTTATCTTTGAAAACGTATAGCTGGCATTGATCATTCCCTTCACAAATCAGTGGCAAGGACAGAATTTGGATACAAAGTAGCTTAATTATCACATAATAAACTTATTACGTATATTCGACCATTCCGGTCTTGCTTTAATTTCAAAGACAACACGTCACTTATATTCGACCATTCCGGTCTTAGCTTAATTTTTAAGATATTTCCTCCACCTGTACCTTGCACACTTTTTTTATATCCGTTCATAATCCGTTGCCAGCAAAACAAATACGAATCACATTTTTATTTACATTATCATTTCGAAATCTATTTCAATAGACAAATTATTTCCGAACAATACCAAACAATTCACAATATTAATCAAATTTATTAACAATCCAATATAAATGCAATTGATGATATTCATGGCCATGGATATATGATCATATATAAAAAGAGAACAAATTTCACACACACGGGTACAAATATAATTTTGCTGAACATAAAAGTTACCTTGATATGATGATCCTTTATAATACTCCTTATTCCTTAATCACTCCAACTTCCATACTCTAAACTCCAAAATATCAATCATCACCATTCTTTGATTTAAATTCCATAACCAAACTCCAATAATTCTATTTCAACAACAACAGTAGCAACATCGCAGCTATGGCGACAACATTCGAGCAGGCGGTGTAGAGGGCATATCTCCTTGCCCGAGATTCGGAATTGGGTGATTCTTGAGCCTAAATTGGGTATCTCAAAGAAATCTACAACTTTGATGAAGAAACAATTGGCTAAAATATAGTGCATTCCGGAGATATAATGGAACCAGAAGTCACGAGTATAAACTGAACTCAAAAGAGGGAGATTTATTTTTGTGAGAGTAAGATGAAAGATTTGGTATGTGTGAGGGGGTCGAAAAAGCGCGAGGCTAATGTGTGACCTCGTCCCTCGTGGGTGTGACGATTCTTTTTATTCAATCAAGTGTAATTGGATTTTCTGTGTGTTTACACCCAATTGACGAGTAATATAGGAGTCGCCATTCAGTTTTTAACGACAATGAGAAAAACTGACAAAACCCGGTTATCGTGACATAAAGGGAGTGCAATTATGTTTGACCACGACGGCCGTAGGTTCCCTTGTGATCCCTGGTGTGGGGATCTCTCAATATACACCCGCAAGGTAGAGATTGAGGGTTCGGGGGACTGTAACTACCGAGAGGAGTAATTCGCTCGTCGATAACTCCAGAGGCAGGATATCCTTACTAGCTCAGCATAAATAATTGAAGGGACATGCGTTAACTATTAAACTAATCTGAGTTGATTTTAGCAATATGCAACATATAATACTAATTCGATCGTGATTATCTGATTTAAATAGCATTAAGGGACCTAGCATGATAATCCGATTTCCCAAAAATATTATATTTGTTAGGCGTGATAGAACAATCAGATTAGGTTAGTTTAACAGTTCATAAAAAGGGCGAGGAAAGAAGTTAAATCATTGAAAAGGGACACATTACGACGCACCCTTGAGAGTGCGTCACGGTTCTCAGAAAACTAACCACTTTGACTTTGCTATTTCTCCTTTTTATTTAACGAATCTCAATTATGGGACAGGATACGTTCTGTTCGATTTATGGATCGATTGCGACAGAACGCGTGAACAATTTCGCAGCGAGAGGCTTAGGCTAAGGGTTGGAGTCAATACTCAGAATATAATTATGTGTTGTTGTGTGTTCTTTCACGTCGAAATTAGGGGCCTATTTATAGGGAAGAGTTCGTGGAAAGATAAAATTGCAGGAATTTGAATACGAAACGGATTAGGAAAAGAATCCGTCCCAGGTACTTTCGGCGCCCAGCTCTGGGCGCTGGAATTTTCGGCGCCCAGGGCTGGGCGTTGAAAATAGGGTCTGGCAGAATTCTTTGGTCAGATTCGGATTCCTGAAATCCGTAGAGTTTGAGATTAATTCGAGTCTTTTAGCGCGTATCAATTTTATGACGGAATGCGTCTGGGCCCGTTACGAACTCTAGGCTCGTTAGGATTTCAATTAATACGTAACTCTTATTTCCGAATCATATTAGGAATAGGATTCTCGCAGTTTTCTATCTCATTTAGGATTTATGTTGGAATGCAACACCTAATTCTGACAGGTCTCTATCTTTTATGATTTGCCACTTTTAGAAGCTACCTTTTACGGCAGTTACTATTTTTAGCAGGTTTCCATAAATAGCAGGTTTCGGGTGAAATGAAATGGGGAATCGAGATTCGTTTATTTTATAGGAGATGCGTTATCAAGTGGAGTTTTTATGCTTTCATCATCGAACCTTTCCCTTGCGGGAACGGGGACAAAAGTAGGTGTCTACAGTTAGCCCCCACTTTGACTGAGTCTTGGTGTAAGACGATGGTCAAAGTATTAGACGGAGTGCGTCACACAAGCCACGGTGTACTGTGACCTGTTTTGCGAGGGTCTCACGAGCCCCCGAGTGATAACATTTGACTTAAGGGTCATCACTTGAAGTGTCGACATATCCCTCACGTGTCATTGGGATTTGTCAATTGATAGTATAGAAACTTCCTCACTTTGTCATTGGAAGGATCTAAAGGTGCGTAGAAACTCCCTCACTTTGTCATTGGGAGTAGCTACAGATGTTTTCGAAATCAAAGCTATAAAGTGTAATTGGGCCTGGCCAAGCCCAATCACGAGGTAAAAAATGTTTTTAAAGATTCTCATTTTCAAGGCTAGTTAAACGAGAAAACCCCCTTGTTTTTATAGGACGTAAAACGAAGGAAAATCCAACACATCGTTCTCTTTTGGAAAAACGGAAAACCAATCCTTTAATTTTTGGAAAAAGGGAAAACCGAAAAAGGTTATCGCTGCAGCGACTAAGGACCTGCGCGGTTAGTGACGCAGACCCCGCCCGCTGAAGGTGGGCGAGCCTGTCCGCTGAGGGTGGACGCCCCGTCCGATAGAAGTGGACGAATCTGTTTTGACGTTTTGAAAATAAGGACCTACGCGGTTTGTGACGTAGACCCTGCCGGCTGAAGATGGCGAACCTGTCCGCTGAGGGTGGACGCCCCGTCCGGTAGAAGTGGACGAATCTATTTTGAATTTTTTTTTTTTTTTTTTTTTGAAAATAAGGACCTACGTGGCTTGCGCCATAGACCCCGCCGGTTGAAGATGGCGAGCCTATTTTAAATTTGAAGATTTTATTTCTTTCGAAAACTGAGGACATGCGCGGTTAGTGACGCAGACCCCGCCAGCTGAAGGTGGGTGAGCCCTGTCCGCTAAGGGTGGACGCCCCGCTCGCTGGAGGTAAGCGAACCTGAATTCGTCTTTTCGATTTGGGATTCGTGTGCCGCGATCTTGCCCGATTGAGGTGGGCAAGTCCCTATTTCATTTCTTTTCTTGTGATTTCTTTTGAGAATTTCTTTTCATTTATTCTTGCAGGAGCGAATTCTTTCGAGGGATGCTCGGATTTAGTTGCAACCTGAATGTGGGTTGACAACATGCTTAGACGGACCATTGTCTTGTGGTCATCATCCTTTATGGTTTTGAGTTAGTCCTTACGGCTCAATTTTGCCACTACCTGGGTCCTTGATTAGGGGACTATGTATAGGTATCAACGGCGACCTTTGTCTTGAGGTCGTAAACCGGTTTATTTTTTTATTTTTTGAGACATCCAAACACGGGACTTCGTATAGCGTAGTCTGGGAATGTTGTTTTTAACTTTGTATACTCTATATTTTCTTTCGAGCCCCCAAGAATTCGTGCTTGACGGTCATTTCTTGTTGAAGAGGTTCCTTGGGGATACGCATTTCGTAATGTCCTTGATCGTGTTTGGGATTGCGCTCGTAAGTGCGAGCGATCTTTGTAGTGGCGTGCTACTTTAACAAAGCCGTGAGGTGCGACTTTCGGCAATTTTAAAGTCGAATGAATATGGCAGGGCCCTATAGAAGTCAGAGCTGTTTTTTTGGGTTTGTGATCATTTTCGGCGCCTAAGCCTGGGCGTTAAAGATTTCGGCGCCCAGCGCTGGGCGCTGAAAATAATTCCTGGCGAGCTTTCTTGATGACACAGTTGGCCTCTTGTTCATTCGTTTATTTCACTTGGAAGTTCTATGTATTCTCTTCTCTTTTGTTTTTCTTTATTTTTAGAACGCGATGATTTTCTTAAGAAGCTGTAACCGATTGGTGGACTACGGCGCTTGTCGCTTTGGGGCGATTGTTTTAAGGAACTGTTGCTCTTTAAGGCGTATAGTTACTGCAACAGTTGGGCGAGTCTTATATGGCCCGAGGAACATACCTTGAGGCGTAAGACTTTGATCGCTCTTGTATATATTTTTTTTCTTTTAAATGCGTTCGTGAATGATGATATGTATGTGCGAACGAGTGTTCATAGAATGGCCGTTGTGTGCGGTCCATTAATCAGTTTGCTTGAATCATATTTTTTTTGAGCAATGACTGATTTTGAATAGTTTGCTTGGAAGCTTGATAGGGTTTAGGCCTATTCATGAAGCGGGCTTAAACATCGTACCCTTTCGATTGTTCAAACATTTGCTTTTTCGATTTTTTTATTTTGCTATAGTCGTTTCGTAGCTTGGAGCCCCCAAGTATGCATGTTGGGATGCTTCCTTTTGGCGTACGATTTTTGTAGGTTCTTTTGAGAAAGATGCCTTGGGGTTCCACTCGTGTAGGTGCGAGCTATCCCTTCCGTGGTAGGTAATGTTTTGCTACTTTTAATCCTTAATATGGAAGTAGTGTGGCTTGCATTTTGAATTTGGGCGATAAGTAGTCTTTGCCTCTTTTACACATGCTCTTGGTCGTGCCTACATTAGTGCAATATGCCTTACTCTCTTTTTTAGACTTGTACTGTGGGATGGTTAAACTTTATGGTGCGACGTAGGCTTGTGTGGCCTAACGGCGTGTCTTAGAACATTCCTCCAGGTGTTGGGATATCTTTATTACTTTTGCACTGGAGTACCTCATCACGCCTCGTTCAGGTCCTCGAACAAGTGTAGCACCTTCCGCGTGGGTTTGCACGGCTTATTACTTCGTTCGATGCGAAGATTCATAGGTGTTTTTTCTTATTTTTATATCTGGGAAAAACTTGGCTAGCAGAAAGATTCAGCGCCCAGGCTCGGGCGTTAAAGATATCGGCGCCCAGCTCTGGGCGTTGAAAATGATTTCTGGGCAGAATTTTGACAGTTGTTTTTTGATTTTTTTTTCTTTCGCTTTTGCTTTGGAACGATGTAGACTGTGTAACGGGCGCTTTATAGGGCGAGCGTTATATGCAGTGGTTTGATCGGAGTTTTGGTGACTCGCGATTTTCAGTTACCCTTGATAGTGGGGTGACTTTATATATTCTAAGTAGTGCTTTAGAATTTGGGAGGGGTTGTAGCCATTCTAAGGTTCGTTTTACATGATTAAAGCTTAGGATTGTGCCCCTATGATGTATGTATAGCATTAGCATCAAGAATTTGCGATAAAATCGTCATTTCGAGCATTTTTAGAGTGTTTTCTCAAGCCCCCAATTGTAGCTACGGGATTGGCTTGGTGCTATAATGCTTTGCATACGTCTTTATGCATTCATGGTGACATGGATCATGAATAGTTTGAACCAGACTCGTTTAGTGCGAGGTATGTTCGAGTAGTGACCTGCTACTTCTCTTGTAAATGTCGTATCATGCGACATCGCCATGGTCAAGGTAGTAACATGTGGAAGTGTGCCTTGACCAAAAGCTAGGTGCCTTTCTTTACCCATAATCATATTTAAAAATATTTTTGACTCACTTGCAACGTTGAGATACACGCATACTAAGCTTAAACCAACGACACTTTATTATGTTCGAAGAAGTCTTTAAAAATCATTTGAAAATTATTTAAAATCCGAGTCCTACTGTGTACAATCCGAGGTGTCCTAAGTAGGTTGACTTATAGAAGGGTTCGTACAGGATTACATGAGTGAATCAAAATACTGTTACGATTTTTGGAATGCTGTCTAAGGATTTGCTGGAAGCCAGGGTGCAGGCGTCAAGATATACTTGTGCCCGTTTGGCATGTGCTTTAGGCTTTTAGGGCCATCTTTTCCAGAATTGCGGGAATATAAACCGTTTTCAAATTGACTTAGATTTACTTGGTGTATGTCTGTATAAAAGGTCAAGGTATACTTAGTTCCTTCCCTATCTCTTTCATTTCAATCTTTTAGCCCCCAGTTGCTATTATGTCTTCCCATTAACGATGCTTTTTAAATTTCGATTTTAGATGCCCATGTCGTATGTCTGGGTAGGGTGAGCCTTAGTTAAGTGCCAAGTCCTATTGACAATGTCTGATTTTTTTTTTTTTAAGGGGATTAGCAAGCATTCTAATTACCATGAACGGGTGCCCTGAGTTCGAAGGAACGATGGGGCGACGCCGTAGAACAATCTTTTTCATTGCAAGCTTACTGCCTTTACTACTTGTTGGCGTTTATGACTGTGTCTAGTGGTGAAAGAAGGTCTGTAAG
Organism: Spinacia oleracea; assembly: GCF_020520425.1. NCBI lineage: Eukaryota > Viridiplantae > Streptophyta > Magnoliopsida > Caryophyllales > Amaranthaceae > Spinacia > Spinacia oleracea. The sequence continues at coordinate 51,196,186 of NC_079491.1, read as the reverse complement.
CGAACGACTATGTCTAGTGGTGAAAGAAGGTCTTTAAGTGAGTTAGTTCGCTTTAAGGAGGGTCAAGTCGAGTAATTTAGAAGTCATGGACGCTTGCGCTAGCCCCCATTCAATTGAGGCAAAGCGATTTCTTTGAGTCTTGGCTAAGTGCCTAGGAGTGTGAGTGCTCCTTCTGGCAAGGGTACGTGCCCTTATTATTTTTCGATGTGTGCTCATTAATTTTGGCATCTTGATGACTTGGATTCTTCCTTTGATTTAAATTTTTCTTTCGACTTGGATTGCAAGTAATTAAATTTCAATAAAGGACTCTATTTCTTATTCTTGTTTTTCTATAGGCTTTAATATTCTTGCAAATTGGTTGGACCGAATCATGGATTGCCTACGTATTCGCCTTAAATAGATTTAATTTGAATCAAGTCTTGCGTAGTTCTTAGCCTAGAAAATGGTTTCTTAGAATGCCGAATTCGATAAGTATGTTCTGAGATGGAAACATATTATTAGAAATGGTAGAATAAGTGAAGTTTATTATTATTTTAATCTGCTGCCTTGCCGTAAGCCAAAAATTTGTTTTATATTTTTTTGAGTACATGTATTTTTTTGGTGGTACGTATGTCTGAATACGTGTTGTACCCCTCCAAGTGTTCGTTATTTTTCCGTGCATGTGCGGATAAAATGACGAGCACTTCTGGACAAATTTTTCAGCAAGCAGAGAGAATCGGCGCCCAGGCTTGGGCGCTAAAGATTTCAGCGCCCAGCTCTGGGCGCTGAAAATGGTTTCTGGGCGGATATTTTTTTGGTGCGCTAAATGCTTCTTTATTTTTCTTTTTAGACTAACTTTAGAGGCGCTTTTGCAAAGTTTCTTTTTTATTATTCACATTTTATTTTTATTTTTTTGCACTTTTCATTTGTTTCCTTTTTTTTGTTTGTGACTCAAGACGGCTTGAAAGATGGGTTGAATGAGATAGGAGAATTTGTATAGGTGTTGGTCAAGCATGAGGATTATATCTGCTAGGGCTCACAATTTGCAGCTTCGTGCTAGTGTCACGAGTTTAAATCAACCAAGGCCAATGAGCAGCATGGGGACGATTCAAGGGTATATCAACAGGATGTATCCACACAAGTTATATGGTCATTATGCTAATGGTGGTATAAGAGCAGGTTTTGGAAATAAGGGGTATGACGCACGTGTCAATGGCCGTGCGTGGTTTGCGGTTGACAACGAGTTCAAGAACAAGAGTCGAGGTAATGGTTTCTTGGGTCATGGCAATGAGAACATGGATAGGTTAAATGAGCTGAACAGGGACCCCAGAGCGAAGACGTCTAAGAGCTTAAGGATTGGAAAGGGTAGACATCGTAGAATTTTATGATTTGGATTGGTTGACTCAATTCTTTTCCTTCGTTTACTTAGGTAAATGTTGCACTACGGGATAAGTATTCCATGGCTTGCTCTTTTCGCTCTCCCTTTTCTCTTTCTATTTTTTCTTTCTTTTTGCTTGGGATTCCTCCCCAACATAAATTCTTCAATTTTTAATTTGGGCTAAAAGGTAGATGGTTGTGGTCTTTGAGTCACGAGGCAAGACTGAGTGAGCCTCGTTTGGTAGGCCTATAGTGGACCTTTAATTTTAGTAGGCCTAGGGTGGACCTTTGAATTGTCTTACTTTGCAAGCGTATTTAGTCGTTTCTTAAAATATGCAAATAGCGTAGATTCAAAATGTTGTTTTTACCTTATTGAATTTTAACGAAAGAATTACATCGAAAGTAATTTTTTGTTTCTTTTCAGATTCCGGTTTATGGGATTTAATTGGAAGTTGTGATTTAGACTCAAACATTCATTAATCTTTCTGATTATAACCCGTGTATGAATACAAGGAGGTGGCCTAGACTCAAAATAATGACGTGGCGTAAGCCTATAATACTTGACCAAGCAACTCTCAGACTTAGGCTAATTGGACCATAACTTTTGTTGGTTGACACTTTAGATTTTAACCCTTGGGTGTTCATTTGTCATGCGCCATTTTGTTTAATGTTGGCAAGGTAGTTAATTGGGGAGATCGAATTTTTATTTTTGCAAGACTAGAATCATTAGTGCGGCTTCTCTCTTAATGTGTATTGCTTTACCCCAATGGTAGCCCTATTGGCATGCCGATTTGGGTATTTTCATGGTTGGTCATGTTGCATTCATGGAAAATCTTTTAGTCCGTACTCAATAGTATTTCAAGGAGTGAGTGACTCGAGAGGACTATGATAGTCGTGACCCAATGTGATTATAAGCCTTGAGGCCATTAATTTTTCTTGCCAATGGTATTGACGCCTTAGGTTCACTTTGGGGTTGTGCGACTATGGGGGATGATTTTCAGAATGTGACCGTTTCCATTTTGCAAATACTATAATATATTATTTTTATTGGTGAGAGAGAGTATTGAGGCCGTGGATTCTTAGCAAGGGATGACAATTACATATGGGTGCTTATTGATTTAAATGTTAGGAAGGGAGACTTAATATGGTTTAACCTTTTAACTTGCAGAACGACACCAAGCATTAGGACCGATTCTATGGATAAGACAACTAAGACTTAGGATTTGGATTGTACTTTGGCATAGCCTAGTCTAGACTCGGATTTATTTGAACATTTATTTTTTTCTTGAAGACTTTATTCGAACATTATTTTTTGAATATTTTGCCCATGTGACATTCAAGGTCGTTTAATTAGCATGCTCGGTTTTGGTGCCGAGCATTGTCGTCGTAGGAGGCCTAATAACGACAAAAAAGTGTTATATATTTTTTACTTTTTTTTCGCTTTTAGAGTCGGGTGCCTTTTCATACGCCCTTGCAGCAATTTTTACGAAAAGTTTTTTTTTGCTACGTATATTTTTCATGCGCGGGCACCGAGGCTGCTGTGTCTGACCAAAAGGCCAGGCAGCAACTTCAGCGCCCAGCAGTGGGCGTGGGAAATTTTGGCGCCCAGCTAGGGGCGTTGAAAATGCGTCCCTGGCTGGTTCTCGTTTTCTGTTTGCGTCTACTTTTTGTTTATGCGACTTCGATTTAGCGTGCTTGCCTAATAACGTCCTTACGCGTTGTGCAGCGTTTGTGGGATTCGTTACAGGCCATCCCGAGCGTCGCTTATTTTTGTGGCGATAGTTCGGGCTTGCGGAACACGTATGTTGGTATAACTCTTTGGCCAATTGGTTCATGAATGTTTGGGCAGTTTTTTAAGGTCGTTGGTTTTCTGGGATAGTTTGTCACACACAATCACATATTTCGCTACACATAACTACATTACAAACATGGATTTGAAAGTTTAAACATGTCACATAGTTTATGATAGGCTTCTATGGGTAGTTTATTTGCGCCTGGCTTGGTACCGCTTCTATCGTAGATCCAACACATGCCCCGGTTGATGTAGTGTCTTCAACAGACGAATTTCGCCCAAGAGGCCAACCCGCAAGTGCAAGCCAAGGGGGCATGCAGGCGAGAGGGACCTAATGAGCGAGCGATTGGGTTCGGGATAGGTGTACTACCTGCACAAGTACCGAGTGGGCAACATGCGCGGTGTATGCACCCCCCTATTGGCGAAAAAAGGTATCCTTAGTCCCAACTCCCGAGGGAGCCGAGATTCGTTATGCGATTCTGCCCGTTCACATTAATATGCGGATTTTCAGGTCGTCCCAACTTGATGGGGAAATAAACGCGGGGTAGGATCGTTTCACCCTTCGGCTATTTTGATTACCTACAAGCACGAGTATTTCCTTCACTATCCCCAGTGGAGTCGCCACTGTGAGGGGGTCGAAAAAGCGCGAGGCTAATGCGTGACCTCGTCCCTCGTGGGTGTGACGATTCTTTTTATTCAATCAAGTGTAATTGGATTTCCTGTGAGTTTACACCCAATTGACTAGTAATATAGGAGTCGCCATTCAGTTTTTAACGACAATGAGAAAAACTGACAAAACCCGGTTATCGTGACATAAAGGGAGTGCAATTATGTTTGACCACGACGGCCGTAGGTTCCCTTGTGATCCCTGGTGTGGGGATCTCTCAATATACACCCGCAAGGTAGAGATTGAGAGTTCGGGGGACTGTAACTACCGAGAGGAGTAATTCGCTCGTCGATAACTCCAGAGGCAGGATATCCTTACTAGCTCAGCATAAATAATTGAAGGGACATGCGTTAACTATTAAACTAATCTGAGTTGATTTTAGCAATATGCAACATAGAATACTAATTCGATCGTGATTATCTGATTTAAATAGCATTAAGGGACCTAGCATGATAATCCGATTTCCAAAAAATATTATATTTGTTAGGCGTGATAGAACAATCAGATTAGGTTAGTTTAACAGTTCATAAAAAGGGCGAGGAAAGCAGTTAAATCATCGAAAAGGGACACATTACGACGCACCCTTGAGAGGTGCGTCACGGTTCTCAGAAAACTAACCACTTTGACTTTGCTATTTCTCCTTTTTATTTAACGAATCTCAATTATGGGACAGGATACGTTCTGTTCGATTTATGGATTGATTGCGACAGAACGCGTGAACAATTTCGCAGCGAGAGGCTTAGGCTAAGGGTTGGAGTCAATACTCAGAATATAATTATGTGTTGTTGTGTTTTCTTTCACGTCGAAATTAGGGGCCTATTTATAGGGAACAGTTCGTGGAAAGATGGAATTGCAGGAATTTGAATACGAAACGGATTAGGAAAATAATCCGTCCCAGGTACTTTCGGCGCCCAGCTCTGGGCGCTGGAATTTTCGGCGCCCAGGGCTGGGCGTTGAAAATAGGGTCTGGCAGAATTCTTTGGTCAGATTCGGATTCCTGAAATCTGTAGAGTTTGAGATTAATTCGAGTCTTTTAGCGCGTATCAATTTTATGACGGAATGCGTCTGGGCCCGTTACGAACTCTAGGCTCGTTAGGATTTCAATTAATACGTAACTCTTATTTCCGAAACATATTAGGAATAGGATTCTCGCAGTTTTCTATCTCATTTAGGATTTATGTTGGAATGCAACACCTAATTATGATAGGTCTCTATCTTTTATGATTTGCCACTTTTAGAAGCTACCTTTTACGGCAGTTACTATTTTTAGCAGGTTTCCATAAATAGCAGGTTTCGGGTGAAGTGAAATGGGGAATCGAGATTCGTTTATTTTATAGGAGATGCGTTGTCAAGTGGAGTTTTTATGCTTTCATCATCGAACCTTTCCCTTGCGGGAACGGGGACAAAAGTAGGTGTCTACAGTATGCAACCTTCTTGATAATTACCCACTTAATTCTAGAAAAATCTTGTTGCTTGACACGGTATGATGAGATGACCATGAGGGATTGACAACAACAATAATTTTAACAAGTTGGCATTATCATCACATGACACGAAAGAATGAAGGAAATGAAGGATATGAACTTACTCATAATATAAGGGCACTTTGGTCAATCTCATCCTTAAATCATAAATTTTGATCATATAGTTGTAGTGGATTCCTAAGGTATGATAACCTATCTTAGACAAATTGACAGCAAAACATTGTGGTGGCTCTTGCTACGATCAACAAAGTGGAACAAGAAGAGAAAATGAGGTTTCTTCATTAAGGGCAATTTCGTCTTTTCAAGCATATTTCACAAAACTCATATTATCATAAATTCAAATAATTAAACAATAATTATAACTTATTTCAATTATCAAGAATTTAAAATGATAATTAAACTAATAAAATATATTTAATCTTTCATTAAAAACACGTTAAAACATGTCTATTACAGTTCACCAAAGCATATATGAATCCACATAATATAATTCACATCATCAACAATCATGTAATGTCCTTGACAAAAGTGTGGTCGCCCTAGACTTGTACGTACCTTGAATACCTAAGCGTAGGGGCCACTTTGCAATAACGATCACTCAACTAGAAATCACCTCCTATCATCAAAATAATGAAACTTAAATTATTTCCATGTTCATTAAATTTCCAGCAACTTTATAAAATCTAAAACCTTATTTAAACTTTAGAATTCGATCGTTTTTCAATAATATAAACGTCTCAATTTGCAAAACCAATCCCTAGTACGAAAACATACTTTTTTCGTCTTTAAGATCAATAAAAATCAACACTTTAAGCCTTTATTCAAATCTGAAAATATAATTGATTATCATAATTAAAATCATCACCTAATTATGCTAATCAATTGACTCATTAGGTCTAGGTTACAACCCTAACTTGAAAATCCCAATAACACTAATTTATTATCATAAAAATCAATCCTTTATTAAATAAACAAATCTGAAAATTCATGCTTTAATAGTTAAAACAACCCTAATGAATCACAACACGTAAATCCTCAAAGCACGGTATTCATAACCGATTCCCAACATTTTAATTACTCAAAACAATAATAATATTATAATTTAAAATAAGGAATTGAAATAGAATAGGTAAGGAAGAAGAGAATTATACCAATCCGGCCTATAGCACGGAACAATCACGAATTAGGGTGATTGGGCGAAAAGAATTGAATAACGAACACGAACAACACACACACACACACACGCACAACTCGTGTGCGGGTGCGCGCATCGACGAAGGGACGAGGCATCAGCAGCGGGCGCGAGCAAGAGAGAGGGGCGCGCAATGAGGCGCGAGAGAACAGAGAGGGACGCGCGCGATGGGGCGCGAGGGAGCAGGGCAGAGCAGCACGCTAGGCGCGCGAGAGGGACGAGGGAGCAAAGGCGATGTGCGCGAAGGAGGGGCGAGAGCAGGGGCGCTGTGCGCTGGGGCGTGAGGCCGAGCAGCAGCGACGCAACAGCAGGAGGGCACGAGTACGAGGGCACGAGGGCCGTGCAGCGTGCGGACGAGCCGAGCAAAGAGGAGAGAGGAAGAGTGATGGGCAAGCAAAGCAAAAGAGAGGGTTTATGAGATTTTAGGGGTTCAATTAATGATGAAGAGTCCTATTTATAGGCTCCTTATTTTTAATGGGCTAGGCTTAGGAAAATAGGATTGGGCTTATCAATTAAATGATTGGGCTAGCCAAGAGTTTGGAATTAAATTCTTTTGATTGGGCTCGTTTAATAAAACGAATTGGACTTTTCGTTTAAAACCCGAAGCCTTTTTAAAAAAAATCATTTGCAACCCATTTAATTTCCCGACTCAAGAATTAAATTCGTTTCTTAATTAATTAAAATAATAAATATTCTAATTAATTAAAATACATTTAAATAAGATACATTTAAATATTATTTAAATGCTAATTAATCGTAAAATGCTTTATAAATATAATAAAATATACTTATAAATATTATAAAAATACGAGGTATTACACTCAACAACATCATCATCACTATCCTCATCCATCTGAGTCTCTGTATCATGATCTAATCCTGTAAGGTTGATGTTCTCTACAGTCTTACCATCATCAAAGCATTCCTCTGCAAGTTCTATAATCGTAGTCATAATCTCCAAATCATATCTCCATCTACCATCTGGAGTACCATACTTGTAGTAATTGGGAATACCATTTTCCATATGCATATCCCGAAATCGGTTCTTAAGCTCTATGTATGCGTTCTTGGAAGGTAAGCAATGAATAACCATCTCTGCCATAACATCTTTCTTCCTTAATTCAGGTAGGTTCTTCACTGAAGCAAAGTAATTGCATGCAAACTCAATCTTCTTGACATAAATGTGTGGGGTCTCGCAGTCTAGCTTCTCTAGGTTTCCTAGATTTGCGTACTTTGAAATCAACATCTTAACCCTGAAAGTTAACAACTACAAAATCTTACTAAAGTGTTCCAAAAAAACAAAGTAAGTTCGTTGAGCCATACAATTTCAATGCACAAGTACATGCTTAATCATGAATCGTCATGCAATTAATCACATCAAGCAAAAACAAAACATGATCAAACTTTAATTAAAAGATCACAAGAATCAAGGCATAATCACATAAACACTTGATTAGAAAGGCATACTTAAACCACACATACTTAGACTAATTATACCCTTCTTATTCTATCCATTCCTCACTTAGAAAAGAAATAAAAAAATTCGAAATTAATTTAAATAAATAACTTCAAATATTCACGAAATTATTAGAAATTAAAATCGAAAATTTAAAAATAATTGATCGAATAATTTAATTAATTCGATTATTTTCAAAAATAATGAAAAGAATAAAGTAAATAAATAGATAATTAATTCGGAATTTTCGAAAAAATATACATTTATTTATTTATTTATTAAAAATTCGGAAAAAGTCCGAAAATTCAAAACAAATCCGAAAAAAGAAATTTCGAAATTTTGAAAATTTAATTCGACTTGATTCGAATTTGATAAATCCGAAACAAAATATGATTAAAATCGATAAATTTTCAAATAACTTAAAATAATTAGTATTTGACTTTTCAAAATACTGAGTACTCAAAATAGCATTTTGACTTTAAGAAAACAGTTTTCAAAAATCCTAAAGATCCGCAAGTACCACTTTGTAGTATAGATTACTACGAAGCAGCCTTAGTCTCCGATTACCACTTTGTAGTATTACTTACTACAAAGAAGGAATGAAACTAAGCTCTAGTATACCACTTTGTAACACCCTAATAATTCCTTGTTTTTTATAAAATATTTCCCGACTTAAAACACAGGAATTACCAAGATATTACCGCCACCATGATAACGGCTAAGGTTATTTACCAGAATTACGCAGCGGAATTAACTAACTTTCAAAACATATTAAAGAAATAGTTAATGGTCATTAAAACAAGTTGGAACCGTTGAGGCCCAAACTAAAACAAACCATTTGAAATCCATTAACTGAAATAGTAGTAGTCATGACTTTAAATAAAAATAATAGAGTTTATAAATACGGAAGAATAAACTCTCAACTCGAATCCCATGATAACTTCTCCCGCAAGTTATCTCTACAAACCTGCTTTATTGAAAATCTACTCCCCAACAACGCAAATGAAATTGATGGATCATCATAGGGTCATTAAGGCAAAGGCCATGACCAGAAGACATGAAGCACGAAGTCAGCAAAAGCTGAGTACGAACAAGCTAGAATAACATTCTTTCCTAACATGCTTCACTCGACAATATTAAATCATCAACATGCAAAAGCCATGTAATAAACAACCAACATGGAGACAAGACTCGACACACGACACGACTCTTGACTCACAGATTAATAAAAAAAGTAGCTTCGAACGGGTAAAGTAAAGTATCCTCAAAAGGAAAGAAAGGGTGATGGGAGCCAACCATACACCAAAATAAGTCGGGCTACTACCGACAGTCGGGCCATACCGACAGGAATTCCAATGCACAACGGCATAAAAGAAGAATGAAACAACGTCTTGTATCATTCTAGGAGTACAAGTTTTCCGGCAAGACTCCCCCCATTGTTCATACTCAAGGTATATACGTTCCAAGAGTTTTGAAGCTCTTTGGGTTACACTTTACGTTAATTAGTATATTATGTTCAAGGCGACTCAAGACTCTACTCAAGACACAACATACAAATAATTAAACAATTCAACAATGACTCTTCATTAGTTTACTTCTTTAGGACTTGTGATCAAACATAGACTCAAGTGAAATTACTCCCATTGTTCCTTCTCAAAAACACTGTTTGAGATAACCCGACATTGCCTATTAACAAGCGGGGTGTGCCCTTAGCACGATTGTCCTTAATTCAATTCACATAGACTCCCTAACATATTCTACCCCTTGGTAGAATATATATTGCTCACTGGCAATATTCGACTGGCTCAATAATTATGTTAGACATCCTGTACTATAGCATAATAATAATAACAACTTGCATGCGCAATACTCATACATGCAACCCAACTTGAACAACATGTTTGACATAATTCAACGATTATAAAAGTCCATAACATGATAGTTCAATAGAATCTATAAAGCATAATTCAATTAATAACATGCTCGTTCACATAGATTCCACAATAATAATAACATGCTCGTTCTCAATATCAAACATGAATTCATAAAACATAATAACATGCTCGTTCCCAATCATCAAACATGAATTCATAATAGCATATAAGTTCACATGATTCGCATTCAATACACTTCACAAAGTCCTCAAGGGATGGGTGGTCACCCTAGTCTTGTACGTACCTGGAATACCTAAGTACGGGGGCCACTGTGCGAATCACGACTCACTAGAAATCAACTCCTATAAACAAAACAAGAGAACTAAATTATTATCCATGTTTACTAAATTTCCAGCAACTATTTAAGAAACTAAAGCTCTTAGTTTAATTAAAAATCATTCATTAAATGGTAATTTAATAGTCTCAAATAGTAAACTCAAGTCCTAGCATAAAAACATTGACTTTTTAGCTTTAAAACCCTTAAAACCAACCTTTTAAAGCTTATAAACATTTTTAGATTGATTCCCATAATTTAAATTGTCATTAAATTTTGTAAATCAATTGCTCAATCAATTTGAAACCAAAACCCTAACAATGGTTTAAATCCCAAAACGTGTTTTGACTTCAAAAATCAACACTTTATAAACATATAAAATCTGAAAATTATAAACTCAAACATCAAGACCAATTTCTTTAATTAAAACATACTACTAACCCAATACGGTGTTCATAACCGTTTTAATTAATCTAAACAATCCAATAATCAAACGTAATCACAATAATTAAATCAATTTAAAACTGAAAATTAATATTTTTGAAAACATAATTTGATTGTCCCAATTCAGCAACACACACACACACACACAACAATTAATTGTGTTGTGTGTGTGTGCGTCGAACAAACAACGCAACAACAACAACAACAACAACAACACACGCACGCACCGCAGCAGGCAGTGCGCACGAACACTCGACAAAGGGACGAGAGGGACAGGCGCTGGGCGCGCGACACAGCGACGAGCAGGCACAGGCTTGCGTAGCTGCTGGGCGGGACGACGCACACGCGACACACAGCATCAGCGAGGGCGCTGCGCTGCGGGGCGAGGCGACGAGAGAGAGGGCAGTGAGGGCTTGCGCGTACACAGGGCTGGGCACGAATGCCTTAGGCTGCACGCAAGGCCGGTCGGACGAGAGGAGAGGAGAGGGTGCGGCAAGGAGAGAGAAAGTGAGGAGAGAGAGGGAGTGCTGAAATTTTTGTGAGGGTTTAATGAGAGGGTCTATTTATAGTTTTTCTCTCCCTTGTGGGCTAGGTTAGGGTAATTTTGAGTTGGGCTCATTACCGGGCTCATTTAAGTTTACTCCTTGCAGGCTTTGATGGGTTTAATTAAAACAAAACGACCGGGCTTTAAGTTTATTAAATTCGTTTTTGAAATACGACCCAACAATTCCCGATTAAATAAATTCCTTAAATTTATTTAATAAAAATCCGGTTTTCGGAATAATTAATATTTAAATTAATTAAAAACAAAAGCGCATTTAATTCTCATTAAATAAAATTAATTTATAAAAATACACGAAATGTTTTATAAATATAATAAAATATATTTATAATTATTAGAAAAATACGAGGTACTACATTAATCAAACACCTAAGTGTTTCAGATTTAACAAAATATTCAATTCGAGTAGAATTAGGAAAACGATATCAAGCAAGCAATCCTAAACGACCAAGGACTTGGTCGTACGAAGCCTTGCAACCACGCAGCCCACAAGGGCGTTGGTGCTCGGCTCGGCCCAAGGGTGGGCGCTGGCAGCACGCGGCCTATCGTTGGGCGCTGCTCGTTGGGCCTGCCTAGCTTGCTGCTCGCTTGCGCGCGGGGGCTTCGCTGGGCGCTGGGCCTGGCTTCGTGCTGGGCCTTGCGTCTAGCAAGCTCGTCCGTCGATAGTTTCGTACGTCGCACTTCCGATTCGTTTTCCGATTCCGGAATTCATTTCCGATTCGAACAATATTTAATATTTCCGATTCGAACAAACCGGAATTTATTTCCGTTTCAGGCAATATTTCCTATTCCAGTAATATTTCCATTTCCGACAATATTTTCGATTCCGACAATATTTCTATTTCCGATAATATTTTCCGATACGTACCATGTTTCCGTTTCCGGCAAAATCTACGACTTGGATAATATTTATATTTCCATTATGATCCATATTACCGTTTCCCGCAATATCATCATTTCCGGAGTATTCACATTTTGCCGTTTGACGATTTCAGCTCCCACTAGAACCGAGATCCGTCTATTCCGAATATTCATAAATAGAGTATTTAATTCACTTAAATACTTGATCCGTTCACGTACTATTTGTGTGACCCTACGGGTTCAGTCAAGAGTAAGCTGTGGATTAATATTATTGAAGCGGCCTCTAGCTAGGCATACAGCTCACTTGATCTCACTGAATTATTAACTTGTATAATTAATTAATACTGAACCGCATTTTTTAGACTTAGCATTGAATGCATACATGGACCAAGGGCATTATTTCCTTCAAAACAGTGCAATGAGGCACGAACACTTGGCTCAACATGCGCTACACATTACGTATGATAGCATCAAAATAATCCTTTGCATGTGAAACAATTCATACATGCATATAATACTTGAACAACATGCTTTATATTAAATTCAATGATCATAGATAATTACAACATGCTTGTTCAATAAAAACCATAATTCTATAATAATCCAAACATGTTCGTTCACAACATCGAACATGAATCCATAATAATCCAAACATGTTCAAACACAACATCAACATGAATCCATAATAATCCAAATCACATGAATCACAATAATATAATATCACATGAATCCTCATGAAAATGGTGGTCACCCTAGATATGTACGTACCTTGAATACCTAAGTACGGGGGTCACTTTGTGATTCAAGCCTCTAAATTAGAAATCACCTCATATCATAAAATAATGAAATTCAATTATTATCCATGTTCATTAAATTTTCAGCAACTTTATTTAATTTCAAAACACTTGAATTAATTAGAAATTAATCGTTCGCTAATAAAATAATAGTTCTAATTAATCGTTTAAAACCCTAGCATGAAATTTAATTAATTTAATGTTTAAAATTTAAAACCATTAAAAATTGACACTTTAAGTCTTTAAAATAATATGAAAATTATAATTGATTATCATAATTAAAAGTGTAATCTAATTATGTTAATCAATTATTCATATGGTTTAAACCAAAACCCCAATCATAGTTTGTAATTAAAACTAATAAAAATTGAAGCTTTAATATATATTTCAAATCGGAAAATTGAAACTACTATAATTAAAATCATCCTCAATAATCTAATCATCAAAATCCTCAACTTTGGTGTTCATAACCAATCCCAGCTTAATAATAAATCAAAATCCAATATTAATCTTAATTTAAAACATAATTTAAAAATAGAGAACATTAGGAAGAAGAGAAATTATACTAAGCCGGCCTATAGCATGGCACGGTTATGTTGGTTGGTGTAACCGGGCGCAAAGGAGAGATAAAGGGACGGAGGTGTGCGCGGGCAAGGGGCAGCGAGCACGGAAGGCAGCAGAATTTTAAAATAGCCATAACTCCTAATCTATAACTCGAAATCAATCGATTTTTGAGGAAAGGTTCAACAAACTTTGTATATCTACAATGTTGAAGAAGGAAGATTTGTCCGAAAACGAACTTAAGTAGGAGAAAAAAGGTCAAAAAGTAGTTCGATGAAAAAAAAGAGATTTAGGGTTAGGGCATTACTTTTGGGTTTAATGAATAATATTGAGGGATTTTGAGGATGATCGCCTATATTATAGGCTTAGGAAACTCCAAGATGGGCTAGGCTTTTAGGATTCTCTTTCGGGCTTCATTAAACATAAGATGGGCTTGCTTAATTTATTTTGACTTGAACTTGGAATTGAATTGGGCTAGATTACTTTAAAATCATTTTACTTTTGAAACCCAATTAAATGAAATTTAAATTTATTTCGTAATTAATTAAAATAATAAATATTCTTAATCAATAAAACACATTTAAATAACTATTTAAATCCGATTTAAATTCTCAAAATAATAAACAAATACTTTATAAATATAAAAATATATATTTATAATTACTTAAAAATACGAGGTATTACATTCCCAGAAATAACAACAGGGGAGGAGGAAGAGGAAAGGTTTAAGAAGGATAAAGAATATGATGGTCATTGCTTGTAGTTAATGAAGAGAACGAAGAAGAGAATGAAGAAACGAACGCCATTGATGAATTCCTTTCCCAGAAAGAACGAACACCGTTGAGGAAGGAAGAAGAAGGGATCGAGAAGGAAATGAACAATATAACTTTCTTTTTACCCCAACTATTTTCTAATTTTGATTTTAAAAGTTAGTTTCCTAAATTATTTAAGTAATTTCAGAAACGATTTAAACAATTTATGAAATATTTTGAAAATTATTTATGAAATTAGTTAAATTGAATAAGTAGTACTCCCTCTGTTCCTTTTTGTTCTTCCCGGTTGGGAAATGGTGTAGGAATTAAGAAAATGGAATCTTGTAATGATTGGGTGTAAGAGTAACGATTGAATGTAAGAGTATAGCCAATGGATGACCCAAATTTTTGGGTCATCAAATAAATAAGTAATTTATACTCTTCCAACTCAACCATGACCAAAGCATATGACCAACAATGCCCAAACATCCCCAATGGTTGCCCAATTTATTTTGGTCACCATTTTTTTTTTGGCAAGCAAGCAAGGGAATATATATTAAGCTCAAACAACAGTATTACAACCTAAGCAAGAGAAACCAAGGGACAAGCCCCAAGGCAACTCAGCAACACCAACAGATTCCAAACAGGAATCAAACCAAACTAGAATGCTACAAAGCCACTAACCACTCTCTATCAGCATCACTGAGTTTTTTGCTACTTAAACTTAGGATTCTATGCTTAATATCAAACTGTAATGAGTGCAGCAAGCTCACAATAGTAGGAACAGAAAGATCCCAAACTGCAGAGTTCCTAGCTTTCCAAATTTGATAAACACCACCAGCCATGGCAGCATAAAAGACTTTCCTTTTGAACACTGACTTGCAGTTCCTTCTAATCCACTGCAAGATCAAAATCACAGAGGTTATGTGAGTGCTGAGACCTAGCCAAGCCATAAGATCAGCCAAAAGCTTTCTGCTGTACACACAGTCAAAAAACAAATGTGCACAAGTCTCAACAGAAATACCACAAAGGGGACATAAGTTATCAACACACACTCCATATTGGAATAATCTGTCTCTGGTTTTGAGTCTCTCCAGTAGCAACACCCATAGAGTAAACCTGTGTTTAGGAATTGGAAGCCTATTCCAAACATATCTTGCCCACTGAGTCTTCCCTGTTTGGTTCTTGAGCAGATTGTACACCTCCTTAATAGAGAATTTGTTCTTAGTAAGCCAAGAAGAAGAATCCAATGTATCACAACATGCCTGCTTAGCTTTGCAAATGCATTTTACAGCCCAACTGGCTGCCTGAGGAGCCTGAAACTGCAGCCAGTTCTTATTTTTGATGTAAACTGTATGCATCCACTTTACCCACAAATTATCCTGCTTTTGTTCTATAGCCCAAGCCAACTTTCCCACAGCTGCCTGATTCCATAAAGCCAGATTTCTGAAGCCAAGTCCCCCATGTCTTTGTCCAAACACAAGTTATCCCACTTAACACTACCTGGTCTGTTGTCATCATAAACTCCATGCCAAAGGTAAGCTCTACAGATTGCTTTAATTTTCTGGATGATTGAATGGGGAATAAGGAATATTTGCCCCCAATACACACTAATACTCATTAGGACAGAATTAATGAGCTGCATTCTTCCTGCAAATGAAAAATGTCTTGAGCTCCACACCTTAATTTTTGCCACCATTTTTTCAACTAACAAACCACAGTCACCAGCCTTAATCTTTCCAGTACTGATGGGCACTCCATGGTACTTTAAAGGAAGCTTACCAAAGTTAAAACCAGAAAAGGAAGCAATTTCCTCCCTAGTGTGTTGATCAAGCCCATAACTGTAAATGGAGGATTTACCAGGGTTAACTTGTAACCCAGTAGTGGTGGAAAATAAGTTTAGGCCCTCAAGCAGGAGTTTCACAGAGGTAGTATCACCATTGCAGAACAATAACAGATCATCCGCAAAAAATAGGTGGTTTAGAGACATTGATCTGCATCTGGTATGGAATTTGAAAGATTCATGTGAAGCAATCAGCTTCATAGTTCTAGACAGGTATTCCATGCAAAGTGTAAACAAGAGTGGGGAAAGTGGATCACCTTGCCTCAACCCCCTCTTTGGGTGAATAATGGGAGAAGGAACCCCATTGATAAGAATAGAGTACTGAGTGGTAGATAAGCAAGTCATAACCAACTGAATAAAGTGAGCAGGAAAACCCAACTCAACCATTATCTCCTCAATAAAATTCCACTCTACTGTATCATAGGCCTTCCTCAAATCCAGTTTCATAAAGCAAGCAGGTTTAGTCATACCCCTATTGTACAATTTGATAATGTCTTGGCATAAGAGAACATTGTGAAGAATGGATCTACCAGCAACAAAGGCACCTTGATTGGGGGAAATTATGTCAGGAAGGACCAGTTTAAGCTTAGAGCATATCAGCTTAGAGATACACTTGTACAACACAGAACAACATGCAATAGGCCTAAAATCACCCACTGAAGCAGGAACAGGAAGCTTAGGCACCAGAGAAATTGAGGTAACATTGATTTCTTTCAGTAATTTCCCAGTGGTGAAGAAATATTTGATAGCAAGACATAACTCATCCTTGATAATAGGCCAAGCTGACTTGAAAAACTGACTATTAAAGCCATCTAACCCAGGTGCTTTGGTTACAGGGATGGAGTCTAACACATGTTTAATATCTGCATCAAGAAAGCTGCACTGCAAGGTGTTCTTGTGAGCCATAGACAATCTAGGCCCCTGATCAATTATAATAGCTTTAACTGGTGTTCTATGATCCATTTTATCCCCAAAAAGAGAGGAGTAAAACTGGGTGAAAGCATGTTGGACCCCATCAGTTGACTGAACCCACACACCATCAGCATTTTGAATGGAATTGATCCTGTTTTGCTTTCTCCTATGTTTAATACTCATATGGAACAACCTGGAATTCTCATCACCCAGTTCAAGCCAGTGGATTTTTGCAGTCTGCTGAAGAAAAGTGAGGTACTGAGCATGAACAGCTCTATATTTAGCATTGGCTTCTTTTTTTGTAGTTGCTAACTGGGGGTTAGTGGTATCACTGTGAAGTAAGTTCTGAGCCAAGAGAAGAACATGGTGGCATTGAGTGTTAGTGGCCTCAATGTTAGTGAACCCTTTCCTGTTGAGAAGCTTTAACTCCCCCTTGATCCACTTGAGTCTTTGCACCACCCTAAACATATGACATCCCCTCACACTCCTATCCCAACCAGTCTGCACTATTGGTAAGAAGTCTGCTGCTATAGCCCACATATTCTGAAATCTAAAAGGCCTTTTTTGAGCTTGATCTCTGTAGCAACTGAGAACCATGGGACAGTGATCAAAATCACCTCCAGGGAGGAAAGCAGCTTCTTCTGTAGGAAAGAGATCTTCCCATTGAGTGTTAGCCAACACTCTATCAATTCTGGTGAAAACCCTATGAGTCCCTTCTTGCTTGTTAGACCAGGTAAAATGCCTTCCAACAGTCTTAATCTCATTGAGATTACACTGCATCATACATGTTCTCATATCCTGAATTTCAGAAAACCTGACAGTGGAACCAATCCTATCTTCCAAGTTCATTACGGAATTAAAATCACCCATAATGACCCAAGGTTGAGTAATACCAAAGGAAAGAGAGGTTAAGTGATCCCATAGAGCTCTTCTATCTGCTCTGACATTCATACCATAGATGAATGAACCAACAAAGTTGAGAGTTGTTCCTTTAGGAGTGATGCTGCAATTAATCAGTTGAGCACTCATATATCTAATATCAACCTCAAACACATCAGGATCCCATCCCAGAATAATTCTTCCTCCTGGAGCATGACATAAATTGGTGGAGAAACACCACCTAGGGCAAAGGTTAAGGTAAAGATCTCCAAGTTTAGGAGATTTCACCCTAGTTTCAAGGAGACTAAACAGCTTAATTTGGTGAGTTAGAATGAACCTCCTCACCTCATGTTGCTTGCTTTTCCTGTTTAGCCCCCTTACATTCCAGCAAAGAATTCTATCCATGAGTTGCAGGGGTGATCACCCCCTGAGCCAATGGACTCCCTACAGTGGCAACTGCAGTACCACCCCCTGAAAGTTCCCCTTCTTCTTCCTCCAGTAGTTGATAGCTATTTCTAGTCTGCACTGGCCTCAACTCCCTACACCTCTGAGTGCTAAACCCAGTAGCCATAACAAAACCATCATCCCCCTCCTTAGCTGCACCCCCAGCTACTGAAATAGTGTTGTTCTGAGTGCTATGTGGTGCAACCTTCTGCACCCATATTTTCTTTGTTTTAGGCTGCTTTTTTGCTTGTTTACACACCTCAGCTTTATGACCAATTCCTTTGCAATTAGTGCATGAATGTGGTAACCAATCATAGGTAACCTTTTGATCCACAATAACTCCCTTTTCATTCACAAATTGAATCACAGCAGGGAAATGTTGGTCAATTTTCACATCAACCAGAACTTTAGCAAACATCAATTTGTCTCTGTGCATTGTTGCTTGATCCACCTTAATAGGGGTACCTACTTGGCCAGCAATCTTAAACAAGCTTTTGTCACCCCAATACTTCACATCCAAATCAGGTAGTTTAATCCATATTGGAAGGGTTTTGACATCCTCCTTGGCATAATTGATGTCAGGTGACCAGGGTTTCAAAATAAGAGGTTTGGAATCAAAAAACTGAGTACCCCCTTGGAGTACCTTAGAACAATTTTCCATGGTAGTGAACCTAACCAGAAAAATGCCCTTCCCTACCAAAGCAACTTTGTCAACTCCCATTTTCCCCCAAACTCTATGAGCAAATCCCTCCATCACATGTTGAGGTGGGTTAGCCCCAATCACATAGCATATGATAGAAGATTTCCAGTACACAATTTCATCTTCAATATCCTCAAAATCAATTTGCACAAGTTTAACAGGCATTTCGTCAATCAAAACAGGGGAAGCAGGTTGGGGTGCAACATTATTCACATTATTTGCATTCACATCTCGCACAGATTGCAAAATATTCATATTCACATTCAAACTAGTTTCAATCACAGAGTTTTCCCCTCCAACAAGTCTCCCGCCAGAATTTAAAAAATGGGTATTTATGGTTTTACCTTGACTTAGTCCATTGATCCAGGCATTGAAATCATCACGAACATTGGAGCGATGCTGCAATTCTCTAAGTGAAGATTTCGGGGTAAGAATCTGGTTCTCAATCAAATTTTCATCATCTGGGTATGAAATTTCAGAAGTTTCAGAAGTGGAATCAATGGCGGTGCTCTCCACCATTGCTGCAGTAGATGGACCTTTAGATTGTGCGCGAGTGTTAGGTTTAGGTTGAACTTGATTGTCACTATTCTTCGTCTTCTTCGCAGAGTTCTTGGCATGCTTTCGAGGCCTGGCCATGGCGTCGAAGAGAGGTTACTCCTTCGAAACCTCTAGGCAGCAAAAACTTTCTTTTTGGTCACCATTTTATCTCTCTTACTTTTATCCTACCCCACTACAATTCTCTCTCTTCTATAACTTAAAATAATTATTAATAAATGCATTAAACCTTATTATTAATTAAATTATGACTTATAAATAAACACTAATCAACATTAGATAAATATTTAATTAAAAGTTAACAAAGAAAATATAGTTTAAAACGAAATTACATTATAATAAGATAGATTGGAAGATTTGGGTAAAAAAAAAAGGTTTTGTAGAAGTAACTCAATATTACCGTTTGAAATAATTGTAACGTTAATAATTTAGATAAATCTCATCCCATTGATCCAACACTACTACAAAAAAGGGAATAGAGAACTGTTGAAATAGGCTTTAGAGGACGCCTGAGGACCGTTCTCCTGCTAAGCGATCTCTATAGTATATAGAACGGTTTAAAAAGACGTTTTATATACATAGTTATAGAGTATAGTGGTCTCAGATAACCGTCCTCTATTCCTTTCTTTAAATCAGAAAATATAGATGGAATAGACAACGGTTACCTACAGTTAACAGTTATATATTCCTTTGGCATAGAGAACTATTACCATAGCTAACCATTCTCTATTCCTTGTATTTTTTTTTAAAATAATATAAAATACGCTAAATACGATTTTGTGAGAATAGTATTTTTTTAATAGTACTTGTACTTTTACGAATACTCGTATATGCCGATGGTAAAAAAAAAAAAGGAATACTCGTATACACACCACTAAAACGTACAAAGTACTTCAAATTTGTATTTCATAAATAATATTCCAAACCCTTACATTTCAGTTGCCAAAAAAAATTGTAACTAACTAAAGTTCAATAATCCAAACACATCTTGCATTACAACTCAAATCTACAATTACTATATTAAAACGCATGAGGTAGTTTTCCTCCCTAGTCCAATAGAACTTAACAATTGAATTAAAGTACAAAGTGATTAATGGATAACTTCTCTTCTTCACACCATCACCTGTAAATCTCCAACAACAAAATAAACATAATGATTAAATTAGTTTCAATTCAAATGTTTGTATACAAGTCATTGAAGCAATAAAATTTAATGAATGAAATCAAACTAAGGTGAATAACTAAATTCATAAGAACACCATAAAAACTTTCAAATCCATATAAAAATTCCATATACTGATTTATAAAAATAAAACTTAAAAAATAAATCTTTGATATCTTAAAAATCCAACAAACAAAATAACCAAGTATCACCCAAATCAAACTAAAAGTTAGTAGAAGTATCATACTCATATCATTAAGAAAATGGCATTCGTAAAATTGGAAAAATTCAAATAACTATTTGAATACCAATTTCAATAAAAAAAAATTGCAACAACACCTAGAATCAATAAATTCGTATCAAAATAAATTGAAATTGGGGATTTTGGAGTGAAAAGAAGTGAAATACCTGATTAAGTCGATGACATTTTGTGATTTCAATCGTTGATGTCTCTAGCCAGCTTCATCGGCTAATTCAAAAAACTTATTCGTCATCGTCGTCTATCTAAAAATATCCACTTGAATCTGAGAGATCTATAAGAAAGGCCATAGAAATTAAGGGGTATCCTATATGAACTTCGCTCATTACCTCTTCTTCGATCAACTTCGCCATTTGAATGGTGATCTTATGAATAAATAAATGAAAGAGATAGAGATTATGTATTTTGAAGGCGGAGAAGTAGAGGTATATAACCGTATAACTAAGGCGTCTTGGAGTAGTGGGGTTGGGATTGGGATACTAGGGTAATTGCATGTTTTATAAAATTAATTAGTAGAAAAGGTTAAATGTAAAAGGAGTATTGTCATAAATTTTGACTGGGTATACGAAGTTGTGGGAAACAAAAGGATTGAAAAAGATCATTGTATTCTATATGTTATATATTTTTTTTACATAGAAGACGGTTTCCATTCACACTGCTTTATATTTTATTAAATTTTTATAATTTAATTAATTCTTTTTATTATGATAAAGAATACAAGGCGGTTAGGTAAGGTAACTGTTGTCTATTCTATTTTTCACACAACCGTTATAAGAGAAATGCGTACTCTATACTTCTAGAAAATGCTTAGCAAACTTAACCATTCTCTATTCAGCGTTTCTTATTCCAACTTTTGTAGTAGTGCAATCCAATAATCACCGTTTGTTTTTGTTGATAACACCTTACTTACAAAAAAATCAAACAAGTAATAAAGTGTTGTCAGATATTTTGGTTTTTTCCTCCAAATGAACATTACACATGGCAAGCAGAGAATCAATGCCATGAAATATTTTGGGTCGTGGGGACGACCGTGTCACCATACCATCTCTCTCTATTTCCTTTGTCTCTTTATTTTTTACAATATTTTTTTGCTTTTTAACCTTCACGCCACGCAACAACCTATTAGTAATTAATATATAGATAGGTATGCACCTATCTATCTGTGTATACGCAGTGAAACGACAACGTTTTTTCATCTAATATCACCAACGAATTCAGCATATATCCATTTTTCTCTCTCCTCTAATCTCTCGCCATTTTCTCTCTCATCAAACCCCATTTTCTCTCTCAATTTTTGGCAGCCATGGAGAATCACCGACACCACCACCACCGCTGCTTCTTCGTCCTCTCCTTGTCCTTCTCGCCTCCTTCACCATGGCCGCAGTCGCAACTCCTCCTCATCCTTATCTCTCTCTTTCTCTCTCATTTCCTTCTCGAAGCTGCAATTGCTATTTTTGAGTTTTTGCTAATTAATTTGTGGTTTTTAAAATTGTTTTGCTTAGGATGACGATGCTTCCGTCGGAGTTTTGATCGCTTAGCTGTATGTCCAGATCTACATTTCTGTTAGGGTTTCGAAGGTTCATTTTCCGTGAAGCGGTTTATTGGTAGGAGGATGTCGGAGGTTAATGAGGAGTCAAAGCAGGTAAACTATATGGTTGCCAGGGATGAGCATAACAATTTCAAGCTCGCGGAAGAGATCTTTGGTCAAGTATTCTCTGCTCCTTCACCCTATTGATTGATTTATTTAATTTATTTGCAAATTTACTTTAATTGCAATCATTATTCAACTTAAAAATTAAAAGATGTGAAAAAAAGAAACAGAGAAATGTGTAGCGCAAAGAATGACTGTGTGTAAATGTCCGTAAAGACACGAAGCTCAGAAACATCAAAAATCAAAACCAAGGAACGATTTCATGTGGTATGATGACCTGTAGAGCATGAAATCTTAGCCATTTAATTAAATGAATAATAAAATAATTGATAAAGATATATTTGGATAATATTAAGAATGAGGACCACATAAGAAGAGTCATCATCTAAATATTGTCATGTTCAGTTTATAATTCATCATGTTCCACTTATAAAATATGATGTTCAATTTATAAAAGATGATGTTCACAAATAATAACACTTTTGTGTGATGTTCAGTTTCTAAAGTCTCATGTTCAAATTATAAAGAATCTTGTCCAACTAAATCAACTTATTAAAGTATGATATGTTCATAAATAAGATCATTTTTGTGTGATGTTCAGTTTCCCAAGTCTCATGTTCAATTTATAAAGAATTATGTACAGAATCATGTTCAACTAAAATGCAAGCAGCAACAGTCATAAGAAAATTTCATTATTCTATCAAAAGTGACGCTGCCTAAATATTGTCATGTTCAGTTTATAATTTATCATGTTCAACTTATAAAACATGATGTTCAATTTATAAAAGACGATGTTCAGAAATAAGAACACTTTTGTGTGATGTTCAGTTTCTCAAGTCTCATGTTCAAATTATAAACAATTATGGTTCAACTAAATTCAACTTATTAAACTATAATAATTTCATAAATAAGAAAAATTTTGTGTGATGTCCAGTTTCTCAAGTCTTATGTTCAACTTATACAGAACAATGTTCAACTTCTAAAATATGATGTTCATAAATAAGAACACTTTTGTGTGATGTTCAGTTTCTCAAGTCTCATGTTGAACTTATAAAGAATCACGTTCAACTAAATTCAACTTATTAAACTATGATACGTTCATAAATAAGAACACTTTTGTGTGATATTCAGTTTCTCAAGTCTTATGTTCAACTTATACAGAATCATGTTCAACTAAATTCAACTTACAAAATTAATATATGTTCAATAAATTTGTGTGATGTTCAGTTTCTTAAGTCTCATGTTCATAAATAAGTATATATATATATATATATATATATATATATATATATATATATATATATATATATATATATATATATATATATATATATATATATATATATATATATATATATATATATATATATATATATATATATATATATATATATATATATATATATATATATATGTTTGATTTTTGGGTTTGTAAATTTGAATTACTGTTAAAATATTTAATACTCGATTCTGGAGAAAATGTGTTTAAATCAGTAATAGGTTTTTTTTTTTTTAGTTTCTAAAAAAAATCAACTATTATTCTTAGTTATGTTCAATTTTTAAAACACAATGTGCAGCTTTAGAAATTTAATGTTCATACTATGTTTGAGATCCCGTCAAGTTCATCTATATAATATATTAAAAGGCGTTGTGAAAAATGTATATGTGCCACATAGTACTCTCCCTTTTACGCCACATCATCCACTCACCAAGTGTTATGGCATGTCATAGACAACCAAAACTAATGCAATGAGATTCGAACACAAGACCTCATGTGTAGAAGATAAGTTTCATTACCATCTTAACCAACCACCAATTGTGGTTTATTTATTCACATTAATTTATAAATAAATGTTAACATAAGTCTTAACACAACTAAATTTTTACATGACATTTTATTTTCTTTGGACTATTTTAAAAAAAGTAATGACAATTATAGCATTAAAACATGAAAAACATTGAAAAATTACTTAGCATGATAAATGACGTAGTGTGTCTTTGTAATTAACGAACCTCATGGATATTTTCACTTTATGAAATACATGTATTTTGGTCAAATATTGAGCTCAAGAAAAATCTAAAATCTTAAGTATTGAATGTAGCAACCGGGGCATCGCCCGGGCCACACACTAGTTTTTAATTAAAAAAAGGTTATATGTTCAATTTTCAGAATTTAACAAGGAGGAAAAAAGACAGAGTGGAAGAAGAAGTGGAGGAGAAGTTGGTGAACTCAATCCGTTTGCAATTGGTGGTAGAAAATTTATCGACGAGGAAGGGCAAATAAGACATTTTAAGATGGAGAAAAGTTGCAGATGGAGAGAGAACGAAACATAGAGGAACGAAGAACATAGAAGAAGAAAAGATTCATCAATGTTCTTACTTTTTATTGTTTATTTTCCGAATGATAATTTTCTACCGAAATGTAGCGTAGTGATTAAACTTGTGTGCACTTACTAGAGTTTCTAATATATTAATTAATATTACTTAATTAGTCTAAATTATTATTTCTCAAAAGACAAGTATGAAGAAGGATATTTTTTCATGTTCATTTTTTTTATCATCGTGTTCAATTTTAGCTGTTTCACGATGTCTAAAAAACCTCATATGCACCCAGCTCTGCATGCATAGGTATGCAGCCAAAAATTTGGGAACAACCTATTGCTGGCCATACTCTAAGAGAAAGTAATAAAGTAGTAAAGGAAAGTAATAAAGAAATGAAGGAGAGAGAAGATATTTTTAATAAAGTAATAAAAAGCACAAATTCTTATTTACAATGGGTGTACAATAAATATTGTACACCGAAGTAAAAGTTAACTCAAAATGCTTAAAAGTTAAGTTTATATATGTAAAAGTTATCTATTTTAAGTGATTAATTTTTTCATTTTAATAAAACTTATTTCTTCAAAATCACTTATAATGTATAAAATTAATCATTTAATCATTTCTATCAACTTTCTTTTTTACTAATATAAAAGTTAATTAAAACTAGGTTAAAGTTACGAAAAAATGGGTAAAAGTTATCTTGGTGTACAATAAATTTATTGTACACCTTGTGCGCGCAAGACCTTTTGAATAAAAAATCATAAAAGTGGGGTTGAATGGGTGAATAGGAAAATGTGAATGAATTAAATAAGAGATGGTGGGGAAATTTATGGTAAAAAGCCATGTCCAAAAAATAAAAACGGGAATAATATATAGAAATGTCCAAAATAGAAACGGAAAGAACATTTAAGAATGGAGGGAGTATGTTGAAATATATACTGGGTGATTAGGTGGAGTAATGGAGGGTGGATGATGAGCATTAATAGTACTTCCATGGTCATTGAAGATTTTTTCAATAAAATGATATCGTAAGCGGTGATGTAGGCATCTCCAACAAATCATGGATCAATTTATTTCAGCCCACTCAAATAATTATAGTTACTCTCCAGTCTCCAACTCTCCACAAGACCACAAGTCCCACACTCTAGTAGGTACACAATATTTGATTGGCCCTTTCTCGCTCGCCTTTTTTTTAATTTTTTTTTTATTGTTTTAATTTAATAAAGTAAATTAATCATAGGCATATACTCCGTACCTGCAAAGCCAAAGCCTCCCCACGAGAGGCTCCACGAGGCAAGAAAAGCTTACAGATCTTTGAGCTTTGCCTCACAAGGAAAAGGCCAAATAAAAAGGTCAATCTTCCCCTCTCTCTCTCTCTCTTAAAATGTGCTTTGCTCCGAATCTTACAATTATTCTTCGTATGCTATCCAACATTTAATTACTTGATAAAGCTGTGATTATTCTGGGACTTTATTGGTTGATTAATGCCGAATTTCCGATCTTTATTATCTGTTTTCAGCTAATTCTGTGGTCAACGTGGTATGTTCATCTATTATCAATGATTTCTTAGTTTTTTCATGTATTTTTAATTGTTATTATACTCATTTTGATTAAATTCTCATTAGTTTTTTGGGATTTTTTAACTTATTTCCCCAATTTTATTCGTTTATGGGTCTTTTTTGGTGTTTGGATTTTGAGAAAGTTTGAAGGAAATGATTTTTGGTGAAGGAAATTATGTTTGTTACTATTGTATGTCTGTTAAGTGTTGACTGAGCTCAAATGTGTAAGGCTTCAAATTCGAGCTTGTTTGGTTGATTGATTTCGCTGAATTTGTTTAGTATTGAAATGGGTGTTTTTAGTAGAATGATTTTCTGTGCTTTTCATTTTCTTTCATGTTAGTCTGTATGCCAACTTTTGTTACTTTCCCTTGGATTGTATGGTGATAAACGACGAGCAGAACTCAAATTGGAGAAGAATATCCCCATTGGGGCTGTTGTAATCCTGTCCATAAAATGTTGTGTTTCAGTGTAATAGTCTTTTTGGTTAAGTAAACAAACTGATTTTACTAAATTGGGGTTTGTTTTGATGCAGCTGTTGTAGGGGTAGGTTCATCTGAGGTTGAAGCAAAGTAGACAGGTTTACAATATTGATATAGGTGTACTGAGGGAAGAAGGGCGAGTAGTGATGGCTTTCAAGCCGTTGGATTGGTATTGCCAGCCAGTGGCGAATGGTGTATGGGCAACAGCGGTGCAAAATGCTCTGGGAGCTTTTACACCCTGTACCACAGACACTATTGTGATTTGCGTATCACATTTAGTTATGATGGGGCTGTGTATATATCGAATATGGATAACCAACAAGAATTTCAAAGCTGAGAAGTTTTGTTTGAGGTCCAAATATTACAACTACTTTCTGGCTTTGTTGGCTGGTTACTCTGCAGCTGAACCTTTGTTCAGGTTAATCATGGGTGTTTCGGTGCTTAATTTGGATGGGCAGGCTGGTCTTGCGCCATTTGAGGTATACTCTTCATTTTAATGCTTAGAAGTGAGAACTTGTTTTTGTTTAACTACGTTTGTTGCATGGAGCTTATTTTATTGTTGAACTAAATTAAGACCCTGTTTGGCCAGCTCTTGGAAGTGTTTCTCAAATTTAGAAACACTTCTTAGGCCAAACAAGGGGTTTCCAAGAATGGGAAACACTTTCCTTAGAATCCCAAATGCGTTTCCAATAAAGAAGAGAAGGAGAAACACCAAATTGGAGCTTCTACAATTGTTTCTCGGGGAGCCTTTTTACCCATTTAATGAAACTTTTTTCTGTCCATAATACCCCTCGTTTTTAGAAATATGTCTTCAATGTCCCATCTAAACTTCCATTTTTCTTCTTCTTCTCTCTCCTTTCCACTCTCATTTTCTATGTCCTTTTCATCACCTGATAATTCACGCCTTTCATGGCCAACGCTTCATCTCGCCTTTCTTCTCCCTTCAACCTAGGACACCGATTTCATCTCGCCGTTCTTCTCCCTCCAATCAAGATGTCCCTCATGATAATAGTAGGGACACCAATTTGGGAAGATGGTAAGGGAGCTCGACCTCCAAATTTACAGATCTCCAAGTTGGAAGATGGGAGCTCCCCCGCTGATGCAAATTCTAAGGGAAAAAGTTATAAGTTTTGTTTATTTTGTCTTTTTTATATGATCTATTACATTATTTGCATTGTAATCCTCATTTTTTTTCCTTTCTTTTTAGTGATTTGTGGGGGAAACTAATCTAAACACTTTTCTTGTTTTCATGAACTTCTTTCCTCAAAAAAATAATGAAATAGAAAATGTATTTGGGTTATTTTTGTTCCTTTCACAGACTCAAAGTTTAATAATAAAAAATTACGTATGAAAACATGAGTGGGTTCTATAAAAAATATTTTTGTTCTTTCTTCATTATAAACGAAACAAATTATGTAAACAATGTATTTTGAATATGAAATTATTTATTAATAAACAATTGGATAAACAAGGTAAATTGTTTCTATTTCTTAGAAATGCTTTTAAAATTTTGTTGCCAAACACCTCTATTTTTCAAAAATGTTTCAGAATTACTTTTAGGAAACATAAGTTGTTTTCTAGAAGTTTGGCCAAACAATGCCTAAGCCTTTTGGTCTCCAAATTTGCTATATGTTATCAGTATTGTCAGCCGAGACATAACTTTAAGATAAAGTAGTTATCTTTGACTCTCACTGATGACGTACTTCGTTTCTCCTAAATGATTGTGTCAAGTGTACAATAATGTGCAACCCTTTCCTTTTTTACCTTGATAATCGAAGGTTAGTTCTCCCTTTCTGTAGTTTTCTTCTTTTTTGTTGCAATTTTCTTTATAGCAAAACCTTAAGCCGTTGTTGCAAAAGGTTGAAAAAGCATCAAAATCTTAATTTAAACCAATTTAATATGGTTAGTCGGTTAGGATGTTGGGTACTGTCATGCCTAAGGTAAAATGATTGAGGTCGGCTAACATGAACCGTCATAAGAAACCGTCTATGGAACATTGGAACGTTAAGTAAGAGAAGTAATAGGTTATGTCAAAGAGAGTAAGCACGAGGCACGAAAAACAGGTAACACGAAAACAAGATAAGACGGTTTAAAGAAGAGGCAAAAAATGTTTTGAAAATTAATAAAATAAAAATAGGAAAATGAGATAAGTTTGCAAAGAAAGTAGAAAAAAGAGCAAGAGGTGGACAAAAAGTCATGTTGAGTCGTCCATATGTATTTTCTCCCTCCATTCTGCCTATCTAATGCCATCTTTTCCTCAATCCTCAATGGACTCATATACTCTCAATCACCCTCTTCCGTGTGTGTTTTTATTTTCCCCTATCCCTCACAATTCCATCTGTTTGCCAAACTTCAATCCTTCTAACGACGCATTATTTGGCCCGTCTTACATGTCCAAACCACCTTAGTCGATTCTCCCTCATCTTGTTCTTGATTGTTGTAATCCCACTTTCTTCCCAATCACCTCATTCATTAATTGATCCTTTCTTGTATGACCTCACATCCACCACAACATACGCATCTCCGCCACATTCATCTTATGAACGTGGCATTGTTTCACAACCCAACATTCCATACCATATTATAGGGCAGGTGCAATACCATATTATAGGCAGGTGTAATTGCCGTATAATAGAATTTTCCTTTCAATCTCTGGTGCATGCCTGGATCACATAGAAACCTCGAAACACTCTTCCACTTCAACTGTAACACCCCGACAATTCTCAATTTTCTAAAATAACCTTTTAATATAAACGTGGAGAATTATCAAGGCATTATCGCCCGTGTGAAAACGTAACGGCTTATTCAGAATTTTGCAGCGGAAAACATAAAACTAACTTTAGGTTTATAAATAATCGATTACAGGTTTAGTCCCAAAAATCAACCAACGAAAATAAGGAAATATAAATAGTATGACAAGTTTAAAGTCCAATTAAGCAAACCCAAGTCAACTTAGTAAATCAAAACTAAATACAAGCTCTCTATTCCCGATCCCAATGATGCAACATCTTCAAACCTGCAGATGGACAATGCTTATTGATCCTTAGAGACTGCTCACCAAAGATTGGGTCATCACAGGATCAATAAGGCATAGCCATGATCAACATGCACAAGCAAAAGCACGTAATCAGCAAAGCTGAGTACTACATACTAAATCAATAATAATCCTAACATGATTCTATTAAACGAACAACCCTAACATGATACTAATGAACACAAACAAGGGCAGACAAAACATGATAGTTTGACGACCATACTTGACCAGACTAGACTAGGCTAGACTTTTAGCAATAATATTATTCTAGTTGAAATAGACAATGGACCGAGTTGACCATCCAGAAGTCTTCACTAAGGAAGACGAGGTACGGGCGCGACTCCGTAACCTCAGTGACCTGCGATATCGAGGAACGTTTAAATAAAAATAGGACACGGTGATCAATCCGGTCCGAATTAAAGGCCATGGGCTACCACCATGAACCCCAACTCCTGTTTGTCCGTCACTTCAGACGTGCACAGTCTAAAGCTATTGCTATTCAGTTTCACTTTACATGATTTACAAATTGAGATTCCGTTATGACTCAACCATTACATAAGACAGACAATTCACATTTGTTCACAACTGTTTTTATCTTGGAATTAAGTAAGTGATCATAAAAGCATCAATCAAGACTCATTCCAACTTAACCAACCTTTCCTTTAACCATGAGCAACCCTGTATATGGGCATAAAGTTTCAACTTACTAAACAAGGTCCTCCGCCCTTATAAAGTAGTGAAAAGATAGAAAGGGAACAACAACCAATTGATCCAACCCAATCATATAGAATAATCTAGTGTTCCCAACCAACATGTTTGTATCAAACATCCATACTAACATGTTACTGTTCTTATAGTGCAAAATAAGTTCAATAAGTTTGTCCAACAGTATTAAACATGCACATTCAATATAACCCAGTTCGTCCATAATATCAACATCACCAAGTTCAACAATAATATCAACATAACCAAGTTCAACAACAAGATTCAACATGGTTTCATCAATTAGCACACATTCCAAGCACACAGGTATGTACGTACCTTGTGTAAACAAACTGATAGGCCACTTTAACACTTTCGAAAGTCGCCTAAAGAGAATTCTCCGCCTAAAATAATCAAGAAACGTACCCAAATCAATTCCTAATAATTTACAGCAACACTAACATACTCTAAACACATCCTAAACATATTTAGAACATTCCCCAATATCGAAACTTAATTAATTAACTTCCTAAAATAGTGATTAATTCCCTAACGATCCCTAATTACCATAAACTCCAACAAACGTTCCTTTTTAAATTTCCAGCAATATAAAATAGTTCAAAACTTGCTCAAAATATATTCAACATCCTTAAGATCATAAAAATAATAACTTTAATAGGTATAATCATTCTATTGTGATTTTAAACATAATAAAACCTTAAAAATTCATGCTTTAATAGTTTAAAATACTTATTTAACCAAATTAATAAATTTGGAAATTAAATTTGTTACTTAAACATAATATAAAATATGAAAGTATACTTTAATCATAATAACTTGTAATTTATATTCAACAAACACGAATTAAATCACTAAAGTAATTTAAAACCTTAACTTACATATTAATCATCCAAAACTAAAATTAATTAATTTACAATATCAATATCAAATCTGAAAATTATAATTTAACTATAAAGATTAATAATTTAATTCAAGAAACATAAATTTAAATTAATAAAATATAATTAAAATATAAATTAATTTAAGGTTTTAGGAATTAACCAAAAAGAGGAGGGCGAGTGTGCTGGTCGGCGGACAGGGGCACGACGGCGGCATGGTTGACGAGGAGTGACGCGGCTGGGCGGTGGTCATGCCTGGTGGTGCGCGCGGTGGCGGTGGCTGCCGCAACAAACAGAAACAAGAGTGAGGAGGGGCAAATAAAACGAAAAGGTAAAGGAGGGACGAAGGAGAAG
Source organism: Spinacia oleracea (assembly GCF_020520425.1). Taxonomy (NCBI): domain Eukaryota; kingdom Viridiplantae; phylum Streptophyta; class Magnoliopsida; order Caryophyllales; family Amaranthaceae; genus Spinacia; species Spinacia oleracea. The sequence goes on along the minus strand of NC_079491.1, from coordinate 51,164,303 downwards.
AGAAGGGAGGAGGAGTTACCCAACAAAGGTGATAGGCGACGGTGGTCCGTCGTGGTGCCTGGCTGGCGCGTCTGCAGCGACGTGAGAGAGGGAAGAAGCAACGTCTGCAGCAACGCGAGAGAGGGAGAAGGAAGGACGTTGGTGCTCGCGAAGGAGAGGGGAGAGATTGGTGGCCGGCGGCTGGGCGGCGCGGCAACAGAAGTGGTGGCAACAAGGTGGTTGTTCCCGAAGGTGGTGGTGGCGTGCGAAAGAAACCATGAGAGGGAGGCTGGGTTTCTTTTTTACGTGAAAGGGGAGGAAGGGTTTGAGAGTTGGAGTTTTTTGTTTTGTTTTGTTTCACGTGAAGTTGAATAGGAGAAAAGGGTTATGGGTTTATTGGTTTGGGCTTTACCTAATTGGGCTAGGAGTAGGATTTAGGTTGTTTGAATCCAAAAAGGTTAGAATTGTTTTCCAAATTCGATCGAACGTGTTTTCGTAATTCAATTATTTTCAACATAAAAATTCTAAAATTATTTTTGATTTCATAAACCGCTAAAATGCTTAAAATGTAATTAAATAAAATAAATAAACGTCGATTATATATTTATTACATAAATTCGTAAATTCTATTTAAAGTATAAATAACTATACGTTAAAATATATTAATAAAATTTATAAATTTACGGGGGATTACAATCTACCCCTCTTAAAAGAAGTTTCGTCCCGAAACTTGACACGGAAATTCACACCTTTTTCAAAAGTTTTCAACTTATTCATACTAAAGAAGTACGTGTGCCACTCTTATGCACTCTTTTGCCAACTTAAAGTTGTTTGTGTTACTCATCAACACGCTTTTCTTATGCAGAGAATCTAATTACTTGCATCAACGTGCATAATTTGCTAAAATAAGCATAAAAATGCATAAAAATATCATAAAAATAGGTAAAAAGCGCGAATTTCTATCGCATTCTACCCCCTTAAAGAAAACGAGTTACGCCCTCGTAACTCATCTCAGGGAATAACTTTGGATATTTCTATTTATCGAATCATTTCCCCAATGCTATATTTCCACTAAAATCGTAGCAAGTGGGATTTCTACACTTCTTTCCACACAATGCCTCAATAGGTGTTATCTTAAAGCTCACATAGTAACTATTGTTGCAAGAAATTCCATCGAATCTAGATGGTCTTCCCAATTACCCTTAAAGTCAATAACACAGGCTCTCAACATATTTTCCGTTAGTAATCTCAGTTTGTCCATCGATCGCAGGTGGAAAGCAGTACTCATTTTCAATGTCGCCCCCAAGATTCACTAGACCTTTTTGCCAAAGCTTCAGACTTTTATGGTGAGGATCTCAAATGTTGCCTCATAAAGATAATGTCTCCAAATCATTCAAAGTGAACACAATAACAACTAACTCTAGATCAAGGGTAGGGTAATTGATTTCATAAGGTTTCAATTGTCGTGACGATAGGTGCGGAGGTCAAACATTCCTTTAAAATCTGGAAAGCTTCTTCACATTTCTCACTCCACTTGAATTTCGATTCCTTTTTCAACAAGTTGGTCATTGGTTTTTCTTTGTTCGAAAATCTTTCACAAACTCCCTATAATAGTCAGCTAGGCCTAGGAAACTTCAGATATCAGACACGTTCCTTTGGAGTTGGTCACTCACTCACAACTTGATTCTTAGTAGGATCTACAGAAACTCCTTCTACTCAGCTTTCTCTTTCTAGTGATCCTCATTACGGCTTTCATGGATGTATAACTCTTGGGCTTAACTCTTAGCACTTTCACCAATTCATACATTACCATCTTTTCAAGACAACAAATGATTTCTAACGATCCTGGACCACTCAAATTTTCTTTTAAATTTATTCCCTTACGTAACATAGCTCTCAATCAATTTAGTCCTTCACTTTTCCGTCGGTGTCACTTATACACATATGACTTCAAGATTTGTATACTTCATTTAATAAAACTAGATTCTTTCTAAGCGTCTCCAAGTAATTCTCAAGTGTTTGTCATGCTCTTTCTCATTCCTTGAACAAATCGGGATATCATCAATAACATAATAACGAACTTAATTCGGAATTCGTAGAAAATCTTATTCATCAAATCCATAATTATGGTAGGTGCATTGGTTAACCCAAAAGACATTATTCTAAACCTATAATGACAATAACGAGTCCTAATGATGTCTTAGTCCCTTATCAGCTATCCTCAATTGGTGATATTTCAAACACAAATCAGTCTTCGAGAACACACTCGCCCAATTCATTGATCCAATATGTCATCTATTCTAGGCAAATGATACTTGTTCTTGATGGTGTTTAGCTCCCTAAATTCGATGCATAATTCCATACTCTTATCCTTCTCCTTAATAAACAACACATGAGCTCCTCACGGTGACGCACTAGGCCTAACATACTCCTTAACGAAACAACTCTTGCAATTGTGTCCTAATTAGATCATTTGTAGGTGTCGTTTCAGGATTTAACTCTATAGTGAACTCAAATGCTCTAGCTGGTAACATACTTGCAATTTCACTCGGAAACACATCAATGAATCCACTCACAATGGCAACATCCTCGATTTTAACTCCAACTTCTTTACTCACCTCTAACACACTACAGAAAAATCGTTCACACTCTCTATTCATCAATTTCCTCACTTGCATTACAGAAATAACTAAGGTTCTTGGACTTCTCAAAACATCCACATGAGGTCAACCTTCCCATAGGGTTCCTTAAACTTACTTTCGGAATTTCACAATCTACTTTAGCCTTGCAAAAACTTGGCCAGTCCATTCCCAGAATTACATCTAGGTTTCTCATTAAACTCTATCAAGTCAAAAAGAAAACGCAATCTTTTATCTTCAAAGGAAAGTTCTTAAATAACTTGGTACACCTTAAGGTTATACCAGTAGGTATACTAACAGGTAAATCAATCACCTCAAAATCTACTAACTTCAGACTCTTAATACGAGATGACGAAACAAAAGAATAAGCTTTCCCCGGATCAAATAACTTTCTAACTAGTACGGAGTTAATAGAAAAGTAACAGAAACTAAGTCAACAGGTCGTTCAGCTTCATTTCGACTTATCACAAACAGTTTACCCGGGGCTTTGTTATGGTTGTTATTCTAATTAGCAGACTTATGGAGGTTTCCTTGGCTGTCTTGCGACCCTATAGGCTTCGAACTCTAATTTCTGGACTGGTTAAATCCCGACTTCACCTGGTTACCACTTCATTACCATTTTGTTCCCTTTTCTGCTTAGTAACGCACTCATACTTCCTATGCCCCTTTTTCTGACAATAGTTACAGTTCATTAATTCTCCCTTACAATTCCTACCAGGATGGTTGTTATTGCACATCTTACAGTGATACACTCTCTCATATTGGTTCTTATTGTTGTGACCCTGCTTGTTCCTTCCTTGAAAGTTTCTATTTCTATTTCCATTCCCATTGATATTCTCATTCATATTCCTCTTGAAATTCCTTTGGTTTTCCCCAGCATTAAACTCTTTTATTTTCTCCCCAACAACATTTTTTCTTGTCCCTTTTGGACTACAGGCCATAAATATGAGCAGCTTTCCCATACACAATATCTAAAGACATAAAGGTTTCCCCATTTAATCCTAAGGTGGTCATGCTATAAGTCTGCATCGTATTCAGCTATGGTCGTGCTCCTCATACTAAGGTTTATGAATTCCTAAACTTTTGCTTTCTCATAAAAGGTAGGGTAAAACTTTCCCTTAAGGCAGTAACAATTGAATCCTAATTGAATCTCTCAGCAGCGCTAAGCCTAACTCTATTCTCTCTCCACCATAAATCGGCATCATCTTTCAAATACATGACAACTTGACCCCCTCTCATATTCTCAGGACAGTTCACAACCCCAAACGATTTCTCAAACTCTCCAACCCGGTTTTCTAAAAACGTAGGGTCAGCTTTTCCGCCAAGAGGCGAATAACAGCATCTATGTCATTACTGTTGGTCATCCTAGAACGCGACCTGAGATTAATATACTCTAATTCAGGTTCAAAACTTTACTTATATTATCCTCTAGCAATGTAATATCACACCAACATCCAAAATTCACATAAAATGAACAATCATCTACGAATGATATTTGCATGCAGAACATTCAGCTGAGAAACAAGGAATAACTTCAATCATCGCGAATAATAAGGTAGAATAAAGAAGAAAACATTCTCTTTGCGTGCCCAAAATAAACTCTTGATCCTTTGGATAATCAATGATCTAACTCTATTTCCCAAAAGAATGTTAATAACAATCCTAAATATCCACAACACACCTGTCCTCAAAATAAAATTAAAAGTTCTATGACATAAACATAAACTATTGTTGGCGAATTATGGAATTCTCACATTGGAAACGAATGCTTTAACTTTTATTGCTAATTCTATAAAGGTTTAATACATCCTTAAAAGAATAAAGAATAACTCAAACTCTTATTGCTTTAACTTTAAACTGTTGTAGCTTTGCTACTTATTCTCCAAAACATTTAAGAACAAACTAACTATTACAACTTCAAATGTTTAAGGCATCTTGTCTATTTGTTCTTTCCTTGGAAATTTGTGAAGTGAAATCTAGATCCTCAGTATTCGTCGATCTTCTCGAAGGATCCTATGTTGGTGTACTTGGAAAGAAGCGTTTTATTCATGAAACAAACAACTTAAGATCTTACTAACGATTTCCCAACCAAAGCATAATCAGAATTCAATAAAACAATAAGTTTTGTGGAATCAAACAATTTCTATGCACATTTACATGCAACACTTAAACATTTAACACATGCACATAGCAATTAACTTCTTATGCTAGCAATTAACTACTAATGCACATATAATTCTATCCTATATGCCCTTTCCTATATTACCCATCTCTCATAATAAATCATAATAGGTCAAACATTGAAGAATTTAAAGAATAAAACAAGAACGATTAGTAAGAAAAAAGTTTATTAAACGAATTAATAATAAACGAATAGATAAAATAATTTTTTTTTTTTTTTTTTTTTTTACGAATAATTAATAAGAAATTTTTATTAAACGAATAAATAATAAACGAATAAATATTTATTAAACGAATAAATATTAAACGAATAAATATACTTAAGGAATAAGATTTTTATTTTATTTTTTTCGAATATATTTAATTTAATTTCGAAAATAAAGAAAAACGTACTTAATTCACATAAACGAAAAGTTTCGAATAAATAAGTTAATTCCGAACTTAAATAAGAAATATTATATACTTTCAAACAAGATAAAAGGAAATCGGCCCCCCCAAAAAAAAGTACCAATTTTTGAACACTATAATGCGTAGAAGCTCGATTTTTAAGAAATTCATTTTAAATAACTAGATAGTTAGGCGCCTAAAAAAAATTGTTAAAGTAAAACCTTAGCTTCTAGATACCACTTTGTAACACCCCGACAATTCTCAATTTTCTAAAATAACCTTTTAATATAAACGTGGAGAATTATCAAGGCATTATCGCCCGTGTGAAAACGTAACGGCTTATTCAGAATTTTGCAGCGGAAAACATAAAACTAACTTTAGGTTTATAAATAATCGATTACAGGTTTAGTCCCAAAAATCAACCAACGAAAATAAGGAAATATAAATAGTATGACAAGTTTAAAGTCCAATTAAGCAAACCCAAGTCAACTTAGTAAATCAAAACTAAATACAAGCTCTCTATTCCCGATCCCAATGATGCAACATCTTCAAACCTGCAGATGGACAATGCTTATTGATCCTTAGAGACTGCTCACCAAAGATTGGGTCATCACAGGATCAATAAGGCATAGCCATGATCAACATGCACAAGCAAAAGCACGTAATCAGCAAAGCTGAGTACTACATACTAAATCAATAATAATCCTAACATGATTCTATTAAACGAACAACCCTAACATGATACTAATGAACACAAACAAGGGCAGACAAAACATGATAGTTTGACGACCATACTTGACCAGACTAGACTAGGCTAGACTTTTAGCAATAATATTATTCTAGTTGAAATAGACAATGGACCGAGTTGACCATCCAGAAGTCTTCACTAAGGAAGACGAGGTACGGGCGCGACTCCGTAACCTCAGTGACCTGCGATATCGAGGAACGTTTAAATAAAAATAGGACACGGTGATCAATCCGGTCCGAATTAAAGGCCATGGGCTACCACCATGAACCCCAACTCCTGTTTGTCCGTCACTTCAGACGTGCACAGTCTAAAGCTATTGCTATTCAGTTTCACTTTACATGATTTACAAATTGAGATTCCGTTATGACTCAACCATTACATAAGACAGACAATTCACATTTGTTCACAACTGTTTTTATCTTGGAATTAAGTAAGTGATCATAAAAGCATCAATCAAGACTCATTCCAACTTAACCAACCTTTCCTTTAACCATGAGCAACCCTGTATATGGGCATAAAGTTTCAACTTACTAAACAAGGTCCTCCGCCCTTATAAAGTAGTGAAAAGATAGAAAGGGAACAACAACCAATTGATCCAACCCAATCATATAGAATAATCTAGTGTTCCCAACCAACATGTTTGTATCAAACATCCATACTAACATGTTACTGTTCTTATAGTGCAAAATAAGTTCAATAAGTTTGTCCAACAGTATTAAACATGCACATTCAATATAACCCAGTTCGTCCATAATATCAACATCACCAAGTTCAACAATAATATCAACATAACCAAGTTCAACAACAAGATTCAACATGGTTTCATCAATTAGCACACATTCCAAGCACACAGGTATGTACGTACCTTGTGTAAACAAACTGATAGGCCACTTTAACACTTTCGAAAGTCGCCTAAAGAGAATTCTCCGCCTAAAATAATCAAGAAACGTACCCAAATCAATTCCTAATAATTTACAGCAACACTAACATACTCTAAACACATCCTAAACATATTTAGAACATTCCCCAATATCGAAACTTAATTAATTAACTTCCTAAAATAGTGATTAATTCCCTAACGATCCCTAATTACCATAAACTCCAACAAACGTTCCTTTTTAAATTTCCAGCAATATAAAATAGTTCAAAACTTGCTCAAAATATATTCAACATCCTTAAGATCATAAAAATAATAACTTTAATAGGTATAATCATTCTATTGTGATTTTAAACATAATAAAACCTTAAAAATTCATGCTTTAATAGTTTAAAATACTTATTTAACCAAATTAATAAATTTGGAAATTAAATTTGTTACTTAAACATAATATAAAATATGAAAGTATACTTTAATCATAATAACTTGTAATTTATATTCAACAAACACGAATTAAATCACTAAAGTAATTTAAAACCTTAACTTACATATTAATCATCCAAAACTAAAATTAATTAATTTACAATATCAATATCAAATCTGAAAATTATAATTTAACTATAAAGATTAATAATTTAATTCAAGAAACATAAATTTAAATTAATAAAATATAATTAAAATATAAATTAATTTAAGGTTTTAGGAATTAACCAAAAAGAGGAGGGCGAGTGTGCTGGTCGGCGGACAGGGGCACGACGGCGGCATGGTTGACGAGGAGTGACGCGGCTGGGCGGTGGTCATGCCTGGTGGTGCGCGCGGTGGCGGTGGCTGCCGCAACAAACAGAAACAAGAGTGAGGAGGGGCAAATAAAACGAAAAGGTAAAGGAGGGACGAAGGAGAAGAGAAGGGAGGAGGAGTTACCCAACAAAGGTGATAGGCGACGGTGGTCCGTCGTGGTGCCTGGCTGGCGCGTCTGCAGCGACGTGAGAGAGGGAAGAAGCAACGTCTGCAGCAACGCGAGAGAGGGAGAAGGAAGGACGTTGGTGCTCGCGAAGGAGAGGGGAGAGATTGGTGGCCGGCGGCTGGGCGGCGCGGCAACAGAAGTGGTGGCAACAAGGTGGTTGTTCCCGAAGGTGGTGGTGGCGTGCGAAAGAAACCATGAGAGGGAGGCTGGGTTTCTTTTTTACGTGAAAGGGGAGGAAGGGTTTGAGAGTTGGAGTTTTTTGTTTTGTTTTGTTTCACGTGAAGTTGAATAGGAGAAAAGGGTTATGGGTTTATTGGTTTGGGCTTTACCTAATTGGGCTAGGAGTAGGATTTAGGTTGTTTGAATCCAAAAAGGTTAGAATTGTTTTCCAAATTCGATCGAACGTGTTTTCGTAATTCAATTATTTTCAACATAAAAATTCTAAAATTATTTTTGATTTCATAAACCGCTAAAATGCTTAAAATGTAATTAAATAAAATAAATAAACGTCGATTATATATTTATTACATAAATTCGTAAATTCTATTTAAAGTATAAATAACTATACGTTAAAATATATTAATAAAATTTATAAATTTACGGGGGATTACATCAACCAACTTGATTTTATTCTATGGGAGACATCTCCATCCAACTCCCATCCTTTTGGATAATAGATCCAAATATCTCCACCCAAACATCTCCGGATCTCGATAGGGATGCCGTCATGCTTTCTTCCATCCTATTTTGACTTCTCCCTTTTGAATCCGATTAAAAGTCACGATTGGCCATATCTTCAATATCTTGCTCTCGATCACCATTAAATAGGCTGTCAAAGTACGACCTCCATCTCTCATCTATCTCCTTATCTCCAACCAGTACTCTTTGTTTCATCCTTTACACACCTAACCTTTACAAGATCTCGCGTCTTGTAGTTGCCAAAAAATATTGCAGGAACCCCATAAGTATGCTGTAAGAGGAGTGTTGAGACTTGAGAATCGTAGGTTTCTATATACTTCATTCGTCCCGGAATATTCGAAACGCTTTCCTTATAAGGCCGTCCCGGATCACTTATAACGTTTCTAAAAATGGAAACTTTTATTAATATTATATCATTCTCACTTACCCAAGGACCCATCTACATCCCACTTCCTAAAAAAAACATTAAAAAATTCCACTACCCCCACCCCCCCACCCCTTGATAAGTTTGACACACATCCCACTACCTATATTAAAAAAATACCCCACTACCAACTACCATCTAATTAAATAATAAGTCAATTACAATGGATTAAACTCTGTGCCGGTCAAACCGTTTCGAGTATTCCGGGACGGAGGGAGTATTTTGGTTTAAGAACGAGTATGATAACATCACAGAGTTACTGTTTCGCCGTGATATCTATAATCTTTTTGTGTGGTGTCATTAAACTCAACTTGATGCTTCGTTGAGCATGGAGGGTTGGGTGGGTCTTGGAGTAGTGGCAAGGGACTGGAAAGAAGATGTGATCTTCGTGGAAACCAAACGTGTGAGAGCATACTGGCCCCTACTGTGGCGGAGTGCAAAGCTGCTGCCATGGATGTCCGTCTAGCTGGCCGATTTGGCGTGACGGATGTGATCATGGAAGCCGACTGTCAAGTGTTAGTGAACAGACTATGCAAAGCTTCGATGTTTTTTACCGACCTTTGATGCAATTCTTGATGACATCCTACTGTCTAGTTCTTTCTTTAAAACTATTTGTTGGTGTCATGTAAAGTGAGATCGAAATATAGTTGCCCATAATCTTGGTTGTTAGTGCCTTTGGAGTTGAATAAATTTGGTAGAACCATAGTCCTTGTGAGGTTGCTCCGTATGTTTTGATGGATAAATTAATAATATAGGCACTAAAGCTTTTTGTAACTGTGATGTAAATAAGCTCATAACATTGCTGGTTGCAGCAGTGCAACTTTCTCTACATATTGGCTAGGGATTAATCGATTATGAGTTCAATGCTTCAATAGTTAACTATTACATCTTTATTTCTCTTTCATGGAGGGTGGTCATGACCTATGTAAGATTGGCATTTGTTTAGGTCTTGCACTGTTTCCCATACCTGTATCACTGAGTTCTACACTTCTGTTTTGCAGAATTAGTTATGCAATTTTGCTTTTGCTTCAGGTTATGTCGTTGATCATTGAAGCTCTTGCTTGGTTCTCAGTGTTCATCATGACCGGCATAGAAATTAAAGTGTATGTTCGTGAGTTCCGATGGTTTGTCAGATTTGGTGTCATTTATGCGTTGGTTGGAGATGCTGTCATGCTAAATCTTGTTCTCTCTGTGAAGGAGCACTATGATAGGTTTGTTCTTTCATCTTCTGTTCTTCTTTGTCAAACTCTTTCACTTTGTAGCTTAGGTCTTCCGTTCTTCTATTCCTAGCTTATAGTGAGCGTGCGAGACTTTTATGTCACGTACCGTATTTGGATCATCAAACGATTGTTGAAAATTCCTGATCATAAATTTAGATGACCGGCACTCTAATTCCCTCTCCCTTTTGATTTGTGTGGGGACTCTGGAATCTGGATCAACCCTTTCTTAGTACTTCTGTATATCTCTGATTAATTTCTTTTTATCTTAAGCCTCCCCCCTCCCCCCAAAGATAAAAAGAAAGGGAAAATAAAACAGGAAAGGAGAAGATTAGGTTATATAGTGAATGCGTTATTTCATAGATTCCAGTGGGCAGTGGGCAGTGGACATTATGTTGGCTGCTTTCTTCATCATGTTCTCTTGTGTTCTTTGCGCTCTTTTGTATACCTGTATTTGTGTTGCTTTAATCACCCTCTTGTTTATTCTGATTACCTGTATACTTTATGTTAATCTATAATGATTATTTCGGTTCCGCAGCTCCTGTTGCATGCTTTTCCTGAATAAAGAAATATTGTGGATAACTTGAACAAGTTTGCATGTATAGAAAGAGGTTAATATAATTCCCTTGGAAAAAAATAATTACCCAATTTTCCATTTGAATGAATTAATGTTGGGTTTAAGCATTTTTATTTTATTTTATTTTTATCAATATACAAAAGTAAGGTTGCAACGGAAGGGGCATAAGTTTCTCTTTTGGCCATTTTGTGGATGATTTGATTTAACAAGAATGAGATTTTCTGTGGTCCATATACTTGTTTGAATACTTAATCTGAGCAATTCATTTGTTTAGCATCCCAAATGTGTCCCTTTCTGATGTATTGGGAGATTGGAGATTTTTTTTTGTGTGCCTCACTTTCCGGTGGACTTCTTTCCCCGTTATTTGTATCTTTAATTTTCATGTTGAAAGAAATTTGTTTTCCTTACTAAAAATATTGAGGTCACATGGCTTACTTCTCATTTGTGAATTGGGTCTGTTGTTGCAGATCTGTTCTGTACCTCTACATTAGTGAGGTTATCGTCCAGGTTAGTTGTCTTTTGCTTTATTCTTTAAAATTCCTTTATGACTTTATCATATTTTTTTCTAGAGTAGTCCGAAAACACGGAAAGAGAATAAAATTAAAGAATAGAAAATGCCAAGCAACATTCCATCAGTCTAATGATCCATTTCCTTCACTCCATCATAATCCAAAATTACAGAGCAGTGCTAAATTGCGAATACTTGGCAAGATGACAATGGCATGAGGAAAGAGAATAAAAGTGTTACTATTAGTACACAGAAGCAAAAAGTAGGGATATTTGTCATTATAGTGTAGTAGGGAGCAATCGACCTAATTGTTAAGTCAATAGACTAACCTCAATTAAAAGATCTTTATATTTGATCTAAATTGAAAGAATCTTAAGAATTCTTTGGAGAGTCGTGTTATTTCTAGTCGTTAGTGCTTCCATAGTTTTGATGGAAAGAAATGGCTAAATCTTTCATGATTAAGTGAGATTGTTAAATAATGTGCATGAGATTGGTGTTTCTTGCTTCTTCTGTAGAATGCTGTGATTGAGACTTATTACGTCATTGAGGACGTAGCTGCACTCGTTTTTATATCATTGTTAATGTGGATCTGATAGAACCAAGAGGAATGGAGTAACAAGGATAATACTCTACAACTCACAGGTTATGAGGGGTTCTTACTGATCTCAGTCAATAAGATGAAAAACAAATTACAATTATTGTACTTTTGACTTTAACAAAACCGAAGTCAAGCAACCGCTCAACTATTCTCATATCACTCAACTCTATCCAAATAGAGTTTACAACCTAAGGTCCTTTAATAGGATAAATGCAAACTTTAGTATTACATGTATCCTAAAAACCAGAATCACAATTAACAATAAGTTCCCTAATGTTCACCGTAAAATAAGTCTTAGTGAATTTAATATGTTAAGATTCCTTTGCTGCATACATTCTTAATCTAATTTTGATACATGTCCAATTGAGAAGACCTTTGGTCATGAGCTATCACAGCCACTGGTCGAAATCGCAAAATGATGAGGCATGAAGGTCATTTAACTTAGCTGACCTCATCTATCTAGTCAATCAGTCGAGTTGTAATGTTTAGTTGGTAAAAGCTGTTTTAGGCAGGCTAGCAGTTAAGCTTGTCAGAGTATTTTAAGACAGTTTTCCTTGTTCTAAGGAAACAGTTCGTTAGTTGTCCGTTCAAGTTGCGATTTAGAATCTGATTGTTGGAGCAATTGAAATGTGTAAATAGCTGGACTCATAGCTTGAAATAATCATCTTTTTGATATTAATAGTACATTTTTGATCTCTCTCTTTCTCTCTCCCCCCCTCTCTCTCTCTCTCTCTCTATCTCTCTTTCTCTCTCTTTCTCTCTCTCCCCCCCCCTCTCTCTCTCTCTCTCTCTCTCTCTCTCTCTCGTCTCTCTCCCTCTTTCTTAGCTATGAGGTGCCTCTTGCATCACAAACTGAAACCCGGAAAAGTTCTGTAGCTAAAACTCTTGTACACAAGAATTAACTGGCCTGGTTACGTAAAACTTGTGATACCAAATGACGTTGATCTAAAAAGACCCAAGAGAAATAACAAGGATAAACCTGAAAAGCTCACAAGCAATGATTGTCTTTTTACTGATCTTAGTCTATAAGATAGAACACATCTTGCTGTTTGTGTACAACCTAAGGCCCCTTTGTCGGCAAACTGTGAATTAGAAAATTTAGAATATTCATAAGAAACAGTTTAAAAAGGGAAATTCTCAATGATAGCCTTATATTTTTGTACTTTATCTATGGTAACCAACTTTTTTCTTAAATATCACAAATAGCCCCGTGTTGAAAGTGTTGGTTATAGAACTTCAGTGACCTTGATGTAAAATTCTGTTGAGAAAACTATTAAATAAACATTAATTATATTAATGTAATGAATAATATTGAAACATAAAATAAAAATGCTCTTCTTCTGTCTTCCCCTTCCATCTCAAAGTCACGCACACACAACCAGTCAACACCACCATGTCCTCATCAATTCATCATCACAGCCAAACACCATCATACCGTCCCCATTGCACCAAAGTACGTAGCGCCACCACCACCACCACCACCATTTCTCTCCTCCAAAAACTCTGTTCTATAGCCTAAGTTCCTTCGTGGTTATGGTAGTGGGGAATAATGGAGTAATTGAAGTCTTTGGGGGGAGCGCCATTGTTGGAGGGAGAGGAGGTAAGAGAAGGTGCAGGGTGGGTGATGGAGATGTGGTTAGAGGATCGGAGAGAGAGTGAGGAGTGAAAATGATTGACATTTTTTTCTTAAAAAGTTTGATCTTTGACTGTGTATACTACATAAGGTTAGGAAAACTAAATTAGGTCAGGGCTATTTGTGATATTTCAAAAAAAGGTTGCCTACCAAATGTATATATATTATCATTACCCCATTGCCTCAAAGAGGCTCCCGCAAGAAGCGGGGTAAGGGGGGGTCGAGTGTACGCAACCTTACCCCTGCAATTGCAGAGAGGTTGTTTCCAATGGACCCAAAAGCGATAACGGGACGACAACGGGACGACCATCTTCTACTTCATGGAAAGGAAGCGAAGAGGTTTTAAGAGCCATTTTGATTTAGTCCATTACATCCCACAAGCAACAAAGGTAAGCTCTTGTCTTTGGAAGAACTAGGCCAGTGAACAAATAGGTTTATTAATCCGCAACAACTGGATAATCAAGCAATTGTCGAAGAAACACAGCTTCACTATGGCAACTTTTTCAGCAAGTTGGTGTTTGGTGTCATCTTCACAGTAGTGTTTTTCGATGTCTAGTCCTAATATGGACATGTGGTTGTCGTTAGAGCTACGGATTTTTGACAGCAATTTCCCCAAACTATGATTAAGCTCAGTTATGGTGTAAACTAATATTGTATTCGCATCTAATAATAAAAAGACTCTCACTTGTCTTAAAAAAAATGGAGAGAGAGAACCCAACCCCTACCCCAACCAATGGACAATTGTTAGCCGGAGAAAACCCAGAAACGCCACCAACAAATTAGCACGGAGAACCCGCTTCATCAATTTCCTCCCCCGTAACACCAGCCGACAAGGACTGTTCCATCTTTTCGATCGACATACACATGCCCAAAAACTAGCCGTTGGGCTTTAAAAAGGTAATTTTTACATTTGGGCATTTGGTGAATTATATTTTAAAATAGGGGTATTTGGTGAAATAAGTTACATTGTAGGGGCATTTGGTGAATTAGAAAAGTAGGCTAACGGTGGACTAACGGCGTGTCATTAGTAAGGGTACTTTGGGTATTATATTAAAGGTGAGGGGCATTTGGTGAATTTCTGAAAGTTGAGGGGCATTTGGTGAATTTCGTGAAAATTGAGGGGTATTTCATGAAAAATCCGAAGATTATAAGTGACTGAAATGACTCAAATGATGAGTGCCTGATGATGATGTTGTTGATGATGATGAGTGGAGATGTAATGGAGATGAGATGAGGGAGGATGAGAGTAAAAAAAATTAAAAAGTAAAACTTTGTTAAAGATAAGTTAAATTGTTAATTAGGGTTAAATTGATCAATAATAACTTGATTGGGGCTGATGGGGCGTTAATGACTAACGGCGTTAACGTCTGTTAGCCTAACGGGCATTTTTTGTTATTTATTCCATACTTCAGGGGTATTTGGTGCATTCTGGAAACATTAGGGGTATTTGGTGCATTAACGCAAACCTCGGGGTCATTTCATGAAAATTCCGTACAATTTATTCCTTAATACTCGCGTGAATAGACTTCACCGTAAATTAAAATTGTTAATCAAACTAAGACGTTAAAGTTCCTACACAGCATACAATTCCTAATCTAGCTTTGTTACGTGTCCAATAGAAACACACGAGATAACCTTCTATCACGAGCTTACACGACACTGATCAAATCACAAAGTGAAACACGGAATTCATCTAGTTTTGCTACATGTTGATCACTGATACCCTAAAGACAAGCACCACCTTTGTTAACCATTGGCCATAAATGTTGCGCCACATTCTGCATCACAAGAAGAACCATGCTGCACTTCTTAGATTCATTAAAGGACAAATATACTCTTTTGTTTGCTCGTCAATAATCATTAGCAGTTACTAAGTTGAAACTTAACTTCTCATATTGTGATGTAGATCTCCATTTTGACGCAGAGATACAAGTGCCCGTTTTTAATTTTCTCTGTAAAATTAGCCATTCCCAAAAAATGGGAAGATCAATAAGATTGATAATTTTGAGTAGGCTAGATGCCCTTGCATAAAATTCTTTCTCAATTTAGAATTTGTTCTACTTGTGAGTATATTCTTTTATTTATTGATAAAGTAATAAACTACGTGTAAGCATGGTTTAAAATCATGGTCACATAGGCTAATACTTAATGGTAACTCAGTTGCAATTTCGTTCACTTGTTGCAGAAGTGCCATTTATTGTGGTTTTCTGTAAAGTGTCACAGCTGACATAACATGATATTTGTATCAATCATCAATCAGGTCATAGAGGCCTTGTATTGGTTTTGTTTCGGACATGTATGGTCACATAGGCTGATAATGGGAACTCAGGAACATTTAGTTCATCATTGGAGACTATTTTTCGATGGTATCCTTCTAGTGGTTTAGCTTTCTTAACGGGTATTTGCATTGATTTGCACTTGGAGGGAAGCTAGTCATGATGTATTACAAAGTCAGACCCTTTGCCAGAACATTTGTGATTGAATCCTAGATAAAAATCGTGGTTTCGGTCATGGGAGTGGCATTTCTTGGGCGTTAAGACTTGCAACATGCTTCGTTGCCGCAGTGTGGATTGACAAATTGGAATTGATCCTCTTTATCACTGCATTGATTGTAACAAGATGTTTAGGTTTTAGCTTAAGCTATTGGAACCTCATCTTGGTATTTTGTTTTGTCATGGGAGTATCTAAACATTTATATTGGCTAAAATACGAGTTCTATCGTATAAACTGTTTCCATACGCTGAACGGTAATTAATAATGGATATGGCTAATATGGTAAATAATTGTATATAACAGATGTTATGGCATATTATTAAAGCACACATTATGGAACGGCATTTCGGTGAAGTGCAAGTTCTAAACCTGTTACAAAATGGCCTTATTTTTGATGCAACATCCTTGTTTTAATTTTATGGATTGAAGTAGTTTCTACATATTGTCTTAACTATGCTTATTGGGAATAGCATCCAGTGAATGTTTTACGCAAATAGAGTTGCTTAGTCATGATGCATGCGACTATATAAAAAGCTGGTGCAAATTAGTTTTCCTAATAGTAGGACTTTTGTCCTTTTGTCTCGAACTGTGAATAATATTCTCTCTTATCTAAAAGGAGTTGTACTTACAGATGATCTTTTCCTTTGGTTTAGGGGCTGTTTGGAGTACTTTTGTCTGTCTACCTTCCCAGTTTGGATCCTCACCCTGGTTATACCCCCATAAGGCATGAACCAATCGAAGACAGTGAGTACGAGGAACTTCCTGATGGAGAGCTACTCTGTCCGGAGAGGCATGTTAACATATTCTCCAGTACGTTGTTTAACTTTTCCTCTCATTTTTGTCTTCAGAACTATCTAGTCGAATGAACCAATTGGCAAGTAGCTGATCTTTCATCCTTAGTAATTTATAAATTAGTGACTCCCTCAATACTAAAATGTGTTGAATCACTTCAGGATAATCAGGAGGCATCATAAGTCATAAACACATCATTTTCTTGTCATATATATCATGTATAATTTTAATGGAATTTTAACTATATTTTGAGAACTATTAAACATGATTTAAGGTGGCTAAATTTAGATAATTTCATAAAATTTTGGGATTGAAAGAGCTGCTTGCTGCTTGATTTTATTTTTCTAATGGGATATACATCAAAAGAAGATATTGTTTCGATATCTGAAGTGTTCAGTTACGTAACTAGTTGCTCCTTAACTTTCTTGTTTGTTTTTTTCTGGCAGAAATTTTATTTTCATGGATGAATCCCCTCATGAAGCTTGGTTATAAAAGGCCATTAACAGAGAAGGATGTATGGAAGCTAGACACATGGGATCAAACTGAAACATTGATAAGCAAGTATGTCTAGGTGTCTTATGTTAAATTCCTATATCATTATAGATTATGAAAACTTTTCTTGAGTTTTTGATTCATATTATAGGTTCCAGAGTTGTTGGGTTGAAGAATCTCGAAAACCAAAACCATGGCTTTTAATGCCATTAAATCGCAGTCTAGGGGGAAGGTATGTTGGTGAATCTCGATTGTCTTATGTTTTATCTTTGTTAATATATACTTCCTCCTATTTTTAATACTCGCAACGTTTGTGATTTCTACACTATTCACATATTATACTTTGATCATTGTTGGTGATTTATACGTAAGATAAAACATAGTCATGTGGGATCTTATTAGATTCGTCTTAATGTGTATTTTCAAAATATTAATTTTTTATAATTTTTACTTAAACAGAATTAAAGATATTAATGATCAAAGTTGTGCATTGGCATGCGTGAAAGTGACAAACGTTGCGAGTAAAAATGAACGGAGGAAGTATATATATATTTTTTAAAATCTTTCTTACAGTTAATTCTTCGGCCCTATTGCCTTGTAAGTTGTAACGAGAAGCCCTGGCTTTCGCTATTTTGCCTTGTATTTTGCCAAATCCAAAGAATTGGCTATTTTTTTTCTGTTAAGCATTTTTACTTTGAAAACTTCGGGCTACTCAAATCTCAATGCTCACTTTTTGTGTATTCCGGAGATTTGATTATTAGGATTTTGAATAAATGCATCTATGAATTTCACTGATCTATTCATTCGTTCTTTTGTAGGTTCTGGTGGGGAGGATTTTGGAAGGTGCTTACTTCTTTCTTCTTATGCCCGACCATTTATTGCATATGGCTACTGCTATCAAAATGTTTACAGTATTTGATCAAAATAAAACTCTCGTTACTGGAAGCATTCTTGAGCTAACCTGTTCTTATATTTGACACTCGACGTGTTCTGTAAAAATGGTTTTGCTTTATTGTTTATAGCTACAAGTCTTTGATCCGAGCCATGCTAGTACTTCCTTAAGACAAGTAAATTTTAAACTATAAGAATATAACTTTCATGATTCATACATTTCTTTTTGGTGTGAATTAGCTATAAGGGCAATACAAACTACAAATGGGGGAGGGTCAATTTGACCATTGTACACAGGCCCTGGTCTGGGACAAGACATCATTGGTGTACATGCTTACATGCCTTTTTAACTTGTCAGCATATTATGATTTGTGCCAAGGTAGATGACAATCATATTAA
Organism: Spinacia oleracea; assembly: GCF_020520425.1. Classification (NCBI taxonomy): domain Eukaryota; kingdom Viridiplantae; phylum Streptophyta; class Magnoliopsida; order Caryophyllales; family Amaranthaceae; genus Spinacia; species Spinacia oleracea. The sequence continues at coordinate 51,145,805 of NC_079491.1, read as the reverse complement.
AGGGAAATGAATAACTAAAAATGTTTGTTCATTTTTTCAGTTAAATTTTTCTTATTGAAAACAATTAAAATCTTCATAACTAATTCAAATTTGTAAAAAGTTAGTTTATATATATATAAAAGAATGAACAAAACCTTGGAAGTTTAGCAAAGAATCCCGTTTAAAAAGATCATTTGTTTTTTTACAAGTAGTTGGCAGTCTTTGGAGTGTATACAAAAAACTTGACGGAGCATGTCATTTTTCCGTCATTATATCAGAAAAATGTACATCAATGGTAATGCAATTGTTGTGATATATCTATTATACTCCCTCCATGTTTTTTATGTACCCAATTACTGTAGACTCATGTATTTAGGGGAGGTGGGTGAGTGTAAGAAAAATATGAAAAAGTAAAAGAGTGTCGTAAAATAATGGGTAATAGTGAGCTGGTGGAAGAAAAGGTGGATGGTAGGAGAGCGATGATGGAAAGGTGTAACTATTGTGGGTAGAAGGGGTAAATCGTAAAACATGTTTGTCAAAAATAAAATAAAAGTAGAACCAAAGAGAACAAAAAAACACCTGTTTATTGAAAGTGGGTACACAAAAAAAAAAAAACACAGGGAGTAGTTTATTTAGGTTATGAACTTCAAATACTTGCTGGCAAGTTCAAATACAAAATTCTATCCTATATACTTATTCCGTTCTTTATTTATTGGAACACTTGTATTTTGGGAAGTTTCGCAATTATTGCAACAATTCTATTCTTTGGGATGTGTCCACACTATAAGTTACAAGTTTCCCTTACCCAATTCACTTGTTTATTTGCATTTTCTGTGTCTTCTCTTTTCTAACACATGGTCTTTTGGTCCAAAAGTACCCGTTTTCTTTTTTCTTATGTTTTGTGCTAGACTATCGATTTGCAAATGTTGCAATATATTATGAACATGGGAAGAACTCCCTCCGTCCCAATTTAATTGTCATATTTTCCTTTTATGGCATGGACCCACTAATATTTTTCCTCTCTTTCCACCACCCAAAATCATGACCCCACATCCTCTCACATTCCATTAAGAAAAATCATCCACTATCTCTCACCCCATCTACTCTCCTATTAAATTAAATAAGCTTACAACAACTTATCGCATAGAACTCCATTTAAAGCTTAGTGCGGCGATTAAATTGGGACGGAGTGAGTGCTGTTTTCTTTTTAGCCTACGCTAGTTCGTTGTTATAAAACTTTCTTGAGTTGAATTTTCCATTGGTATGCATGCATGTTTTTCATTAACACAGGAGGCTTAATCCACGTATTGCTATAAACCCAATTACCCTACTGTAATTATGGCTGTAAAACAGTATTTTCTGTTAGTTACCACTTTATCATCTTTTTGACAACCAATATTTTCTTTTTGACTTGCAGATTGGTAATGATCTTTCACAGTTTGTTGGCCCACTTTTGCTTAGCAGCCTCCTGACGGTCAGTCCCTGCTCTCTGTCGTAAGACCATCAAAATATGGCGAAAAGAAGCAAAAAGAAGAAAATATATTTATCTATTGTTTAAAGTTTACTTGATTTCCCTTGACTGATGATTGCAACCTGTCATAGCTGAATTATGGGCTTTTATGATTTGTAGCTGATGTTATTCTTATTCTAGGGATCACATGGTTGGTTATGAGAGTATTGTTGTCACAAAGGGGAGGAGCTAGTTCGAAAGTTCTATTAATTAGAAAGGAAATCCATTGCATCGGCAAGGACAATAACAATACATCAGTAGGGACGATCACAAGTCCTCTATTTAAGAAACTAAAACCAAAGCTAAGAGGAACTCCCTCACCCTACAATTCCATCATTACTGGTAATTGTTGACTTGTCGTTATCCTAATTCGCCTCAATCCATTGTATTATTCCACTTTGGCCATTATTATCCTTTCTTACTTTCACTAATGAACAAGGCCCTATGTCCCCTCGAACCACCACCTCAAATATTGACAATCACAACTGTAACTGGACCCCCGCCACAACCTTAGAACTGAACCGTCAGTACTGTAAATCAACCATTAATAGGGGAAACTGTGTCGTGGGCCTACCATAAGTATCAAATTGCCAGCCTACCATCAATATCTTGTGCCTATTTATTCCCCTTGGTGGTCAGACTGGGCCGTCAAGGGTTGAACCTGACATCGTTGGCCTCTACTCATTTAAAAGTTTGATCGCATCATGTTCTTCATGCGATGGGAAAAAGATATTGAGATGGAAGTAGTGGTTGTAACTTGAATTCATGATTAGTGGTTATGTATTTGTGGTGATATGAGATTTATTGGTGCTGGGAAGAAATAGATTTCAGGAGTTGGGTTTGTAATCTATTTCTTCTATTTAGTGAACCACATATGTTAAAAGGTAGTTTGATTTCATTTCTCACTTTATCTAAACAAATATATTGAATCCCTGCCTTCATTCCTTTTTCCTTGTTTCCCTTTCTTATTTCTTTTCCTTCCCCATTTTGTAAAGCAAACAACCCATAGAAATTAGGATTTAGGAAGTAGAAGGATATAAGTCTAATCACACATGATTTTTTTTCTTTTTTTGGGCTGCTTTTGGAGGTTAGTTCATTCATTTGTGTGATTGTGTTTTTACTCTTATCAACAAGTGAATTTTGACCTGTCTAGAATGTACCTCTCTTCCTTTTGTTTTCATTATTGCCCTTATCCCCCCCCCCCTTCCCCAAGATATCAGTTATCTTTTCTTGTGCACCTAGTTGGTTAGTTAGTTTCATTAGCCATGCTTTTGTTATGGTTTTGCAGGATAGTGATGGTGTTTAACTAAGATTAACTTATTGGCTAAAAATGTCGATTAACCCACCCAGACAAACACATGATCATGCACCCTTGTGCATCCATACTAATAGTCAAATACATACATGTGTGCACATATGTAGCAATATATGATGCATTAAAAGAGAAACTATTAAAAAGATAAACGTGTGAGGCTCATTACCAACATTAGAGCAGGCTGTTTATTATTTTGGCTCAGAGAGCTTTGTAACCATCAATATCAGCTGAATACAGTTCTTATGTGATTTGTAATTTTGCAGTCTATGCAACAAGGAGATCCAGCTTGGAAAGGTTACATCTATGCCTTTTCAATCTTTGTTGGAGTGGTATTACCTCTATCCAATAGGTCTTTCAATTTTTGTGATATCAATGGTTAATTTTATATTGTACTAAATGCTTCTTCTGTAGTTGGATCATGTTATAGCTGTCTAACTAGGATCCTCTATACGCCACTCGAATTGTGCTGTTTCAATTTGTTGAGTGTATAAAACCAAGTATTATATTCTGACGCTGGCTACTCTCTTAAATCCAATATTATATTCTATAAGTATAGTATTGAAGACATTTTAACTTGTTCATATATATATATATATATATTGCTCAGATTCTTCACTTATAAATATGGTATTGAAACCCGTATGATACACGTCTCATACAGGTGCGATCATTCAATTATAGTAGTAAATATGGGAACACTAGACTTGTTTCGTCGAATGCCGTGTCCGAGTCTGATATTTTTGGCATTTCTTTGTAACACGGGTTCGTGTTGGTTGCAGAAGTATAAGATTTCAAGGCCTATGTCCATGGGAAAACCAAACAGATTGATTGCTTCTATCCAGAAAATGTGCAACACTTGGTTCTAAAAACCTTCATCTTGAATTTCTGCACATTTATGTGCTCTTTTAAATCGTTGTGTGCGACTTCCAAAAGTTGTTTTTATGCAAACTTCTTCTCTTGTTGGAGTATGACTTGAATTGAAGTGTAACACACTATGCAACTGGAAGTATTATCTGTATATCGTTGGCTAAAGAACACTGTCCGTAGCCTATAGGTGTACATACACAGAGTATGCTAAAGAATATCTGAAAAAGTTGTCATTTAGTCCTGGTGATAATTACTTCCCATGGTATGTGCGTGTGACTGAGCTTTCATTTTAAAAATTGTGTTTTTGCTCAAGATGTCTTGTGAAATTGAGTATTTTCATCCAGCCACTGATCACAAATCTCCCAGAAGTCACAGAAGAAAAGAGTTACGGTGGAAAGATTATGTTTTCTGTGAAGCAGTAGGAGTTATGGGAAAGGAAAATAAAAAGGAAAATGTGGTAGTTTTTAACTTAAATAAGAAAATAGGACAGTCAATTAACTTTTCTTGATAGCAGACCAATTGTTGTTTGCCACCGGTATCTCCTTGTTGCCTGTTGGTGTGTCTTTTAGTTTTGGTTTTTACTCAAAGAAAACTAATGACTATATGTTCTCAGTAGAACAACCTATATATCCAAATTTGGTAAACTAATTTGAAGTCCCATAATTCATCTAGGAGTTGTGAAGAATACCAAGTGTGAAGAACTGAGATTTTGGTGCAGAAAATTAATGGTAGAAATATGCAATAATCTAGTTGATAGATGAATGGACACAAAATGGGATACGAAAGTAGTGACTTGAGGCCACCAATCTCCAAGTTTAGTGACTTGAGTCACCACTCTCCAAAGCCTAAGCTTTACCAAATTCTCCACATACCTCCCATAACCTAATGTGCCACTATTTATAACCCTTCTACTAGACCTACCTAATTTGTCTTCTACCTAATATTACTTATTACCTATTATGCCCTCCCCTTGCACTTAATTCATTACAATACCGACCCCCTAAACTTCCACCTTGTCCTCAAGGTGGATAGAAGTTTGCATTGGCTTCCCGGCGCTGGCAACCATGATCCATCTCCACCTTCTTGCGGCCCAAACTAAGAACGAGTTGCTGCATGAATTGCAACTTCCCATTGGTGAGAGTTGATTCATACTCAAGGTGCTTAATCATAGAATGCCGGTGCAACAACTTCTCATCCTCAAAACTCAGCCACCGGCGTTGTAGCATATTGATAAGTGTCACTAAGAGTGTCATTGGCTTGGATGTGGAAATGAAATTCAGTAACTGATCTTGAGAGGATAATTTTTTTTATTTTTTTTTTTGGAAAGAATGAATGGGGCTTGGATAGAGATGATGAGAGTATAGGTTGGAGGGAGTTGTGTTTGAATTGGTGTTTGGGTTGGACTGATTGGTGTATAGTGATGCAAAAATGGATTTAAAGACTAAAAACCCATGCTGGCCATCTAGAGGTTTGTCTTCAACACTTAAAAAATTGGGCTTAAAATGAGTAGGCCCAAACTTTGAGTTGGCCCGCCCCTCTTCCCTTTTAATTGCACTGACCTGGATCAGAATATGTAAACCCAGCAGCACAAAATTTTCATTAATATCCTTTAAAACTTTCTCAACTCCTTCCCCCAAAGCACGTGCCTTCACCCACCTTACTTCATTGTTAAGGTCTTTCTTTTTGCACTTTACCAGTTTGCTATCATCATCTTCAAAAATCAGCTTCCTCTCCAAGCCAACAAGTAACTCAGTGAAGCTTCTCCAACACTCCACTTCTGAAAATCCCCAAACTTCTCCACCATTATCACTTCCGGCTAAACCACTGTAGCCAACACAACAACCACCTCTGTTATCACTCGGGCCTCCATCAGAACCACTAGCATCGACATTACCCTTGGTGACTCCCTCTCCTCCGCCAGGCTCCGGCGGCACAATCTTCTCCCACTGGTTGTTGTCAAATCCTCCATCACAAGCGGTTGTTCCACCACCGACATTGATACACCACCCTCCACCACCAGTCATACTCCCAACAAAGCCATCTCCAGTATTCCTATCGGAAAAATATCCGGGTCCACCACCCGACCCGCTTGCCCCAGATCCACCTTTTGAGAAACCATTTGCTTCTCTTCCCAGACAACCACAAACCCTACATATTTTAGTAAAAGAGCCTGGACCACCACCTGATCCGCAACCACCAGCACCGCCTTTCTCAAATCCTTCTGTTGGTGGTTCACCTTCAACAACTCCATACATAAAAACGTGGAGACCACCATCACTGGACATACCACCTCGATTTTCACCAGAATAAGTACCTGAAAACTTCTCCTGCCTGCTGCCCTGCCTACCTTCCACCAGATCTGATTTCAAACCCTCAACAATCAACTTCAGATCTTCCTGGCCGTCCTCTTCAAATTCTTCATTCTCCCCTTTAAGTATCTCTTCTCTAAGTTCAGTAAACTTCTCTCTGATTTCCTTCAATTCTTGCCGAAATGAAGAGAAAATCGGAGAAAGACCTTCCATAATGTTTTTCACGAATTCTTCCTTGCATTTCTGGAAAATTTCATCCCACTTCTCCTGGGATTTCTGATCAGATCCTGCAAACACCATCTTAACTTCTTCTTTTTCTTTTTTCTTTTTCTTTTTTTTTTTTTTTTTTTTTCAGAAAATCAGATCAGTACCACCTCCCAGAACTGCACCGCTCTGATACCAAGTGTGAAGAACTGAGATTTTGGTGCAGAAAATTAATGGTAGAAATATGCAATAATCTAGTTGATAGATGAATGGACACAAAATGGGATACGAAAGTAGTGACTTGAGGCCACCAATCTCCAAGTTTAGTGACTTGAGTCACCACTCTCCAAAGCCTAAGCTTTACCAAATTCTCCACATACCTCCCATAACCTAATGTGCCACTATTTATAACCCTTCTACTAGACCTACCTAATTTGTCTTCTACCTAATATTACTTATTACCTATTATGCCCTCCCCTTGCACTTAATTCATTACAGGAGTAGAGGTGAAAAAAAAATAAAGGGATGGAGGGAGTCACTTTCAGTTTTGAAGTCCCATAAAGCAACTTGATTATTCAATATCCATTGACCCAAGGTTTGCCACTTTGTCTGTTTAGAAGATTTTTGGTATCCCTTCAAAAAGTTGTATGAATTTCACTTTACTTTTTCCTCAATTCTAAATTGCACTTATTAATGGAATTATGATCTTACTCTTACTGTAGATGGTCCTAACATTCTTGCATTCTTAAATTGTTGTGTTATCCAGGTATTGGGGGTGTTATGTGAAGCACAATATTTTCAGAATGTTATGCGTGTTGGATACCGACTCCGTTCAACTTTGGTAAATTTATTTTGGTTTTCCTTGTATCTTCTCTGTTAAGTATTTATGTTTTCACTTAAACCATCGCAATTGCTCAACTTTCTTTGTCTTTTGGATTCATTTTTGTGGAAGCTCCCATATCATCATTATACATTTTTGAAGAGTTGGTACCTGCATCACTTATGTACAGCAGGGCACTGTCAGTTCTCTATGAGTTTTCAGTTATGTTTTTAGACCCAATGCGATGCTAATAATCTTTTGTCGGCTAACCTGAGTATCTGATTTTCTTCCATATCGTTCTTCCTTGAACATGATACAGTCAGGGAATATCCTTAAGACTTAAGTGTGGAAATGTCGATGTAATGATGCTTTTCTACTTTTGACTTTGGTGATCGAATTATCGCTTCTGGCTATGGTGATCAAAGGTCAACACTAAAATTGGTCATCAGAAACTTCTTTTTTTTAATATTTGGGGTTCATCTTTGAAACCGGGATATTTCAAAGCAGTGGCACCATGTGTCTTTTGTGTCAAAGGAAAAATAAAAAGTTGGAATGCCACATCCGCAAAGAAACATGAATATGGAATCATCTTTATTATACTACGGTCAGGGAACCCATTTTGGCAAAGATAGTGCAAATTTATCTTTTGGAAGATCCTATTGAGAGCGTGTTGCCTTTCATCTAGGGAGTAAAAACTCGGCCGAATTAACTCATCTCGGCTGATCTAACTCGGATTTTCAGCCTGGCGATACGATATTTAGCAATTACCATGGCGTATTCTAAAAAGGCGATATTTGGCCTGATTCGACCGGTACGGTCAATATTGCCCGAGATAAACCGATACAACTCGTGAATTGAACGATTATTTCATAGAAAAGGAGGAGAAGAAACAGAGAAGTCATAGTGGAGAAGAAGTAGAAGGTCGCCATTGATGTTGGGAGAAGGAAGGACTCAGTTATTTTTTTTCCTGGTGCTGGGGAGGTGGGGGCTGTGGTAGGTGGGAAGTGGGGAGTGTTTTTTCTTATTTATTTGTAATTAATAAAGTTGGAAAGGGAAGCACTTAAAAAAACCCACGTGGTTTGTCTGTCTGTCTCTCTTTCTTTTTATTTTTTATTTTTAAAAATGCCCCCAATAATATGCAGAGTAGTCCCATAATACAAGTAGTTTTTTTTATTACTCCTTATTCCCATTACTAATCGATCATGTGCGACCACCGCGACACGTTCTGCGACCACCGAGATTGTTCCGCTTCCGCATCACCGTGACCGATCCGCGACAGCGGCTGATACCGCATGTTCGATCTATGCTTTCATCCCTTAAAATTATACATTTGCAATTCTGCATTATCAACAATCAGCAACCAAGTAAGCACAATATCAGAGATAGGCCCAATTGTGTCTGAACCCTTACAATCTCTTAAATTTGAACAAAGCTTCTCCTACTGAGAAGGGTAAACCCTTTCTTGAAAAATACCAAATATCTCTACATGCAAGAGGCATATGCAGATGCTGATTCTCTCCCCATGGTATAACAGGGTACCTAGTGCCTGAGATGAAGACTTGTAGGGTTGCCTTCTTTGCAAAAGATTGTTGGCGATAACTCTTCCAATGGACTGCAATCCACTGAAAGGCCTAAGTTTTGAAGGTGGTGCAGTAGTTGCTGATTTGAAATATATTTGGTTTTTTCAATCTTATGACTGGTGTGCTGGAGTGGCTTGAGCTTGTATATATTTTTTCTTATTTCCATAAATTAATTACTCAGAATACTTCCTCCGTCCCAGATTAGTTTTCACATTTGTTATGACACATAGCGTTAGGTAATTGTGCTGTTTGGTTATCAATTTTTTACTGATTGAGTAGATGTGGTAGGAAATAGTAGGTTAATATTTTATCTAAAAAGAAGATGTGATTGGAGATAGTAGAACAATTTTTATTGAATTTGAGAGTGTGGGATCCTAAGTCCTAACTTTAGAATAGCAGGAGGAGAGATGCATCAAAATAATAATGGAGTCTTTCTGAAAATGCAAGTGTAAAAACTTAGCTGGGACAAATGAAAAATGAAAGTGTAAAGACCAATTTGAGAAAGAGGCAATATTAGTACGAAATGTAAGCAAGTATCAAGTGTCATAATAGCTAGCTGTTACAGATAATAATGGAAACTTATCCAGCATTCCAGCCACTGGTTTGAAGCATTTTGCTGGTGCAACATTTTTGGTTTGAGAGGAACCAGGAGCAGATGGTCCTTTAACATCATTTCTTAATTGGAACTTTGTGGGTGTTGTATCTGAAAGGAGAATGGTAGAATTTAAAAAGGAGCTGTTTCTTCCCGTAGTAGTTTATGGGATAAAGTAACTTTATTAGCATCATCATGGGAGAACGCAGCTGAGGCTTTTAGATTTCATCGAATTGGGGAGATACTAAGGAATTGGGCTAATTTGTAGATTTTTTTTTATTTTTTATGTTTCCCGCAAATGACTTGTCCTCTTGCTGTTTTCCTTTCCCAAGTTCTGATAAATTTTTATTCTTAAAGGAAATAAAAAACCCAGAAAAGAGCTACAGATGGCGTAAGCCGCGTAACTGACGTGTGTTGTTAGTTTTGTAGCCTTCATTTGAGTACTTAGTACGTATCTTTTCCGTATTTTCTCGGGCTGTTAAACTGTGTGATTTACATGCATTTTACAGTTCATTCTTCAGTTACGTTGAACGATTATCATACTTGAGGGAAAGTGGTTTTTGTATCTGGTGTAGTTGTTGATGCAATTACATAGTGATTTCTTCACTTAGGATTTGGTGGTAAAAGATTTATTTTCTACACTATTTGTGTACTTATGTTCTCAATGTTTTCATATTTAAATTTCATTATTGATATGGTATATGATGTCTGCACACTATTCTTATCTATCTTTGTGTTTGTCCTGAAGGTAGCTGCAGTTTTTCGCAAATCTTTAAGGCTCACCCACGAGAGTCGCAAAAATATTCCAACTGGGAAAATAACCAATATGATGACTACTGATGCTGAATCTCTCCAGGCATGTAACTTTTGATTTAGTATTTTTAATTTCTCGAAGTCGAATTAACCAACTTGCTGTTGACTGACTGAAGCAGAAGTTTTACTCTTGCTTCATTAGACTACTCCGTGTCCGTTATTTCCTAACAAATTTCAGTTTCTCTTAGCCTGGTACAGAATGAATTACCTAAAATTAGATGCAAGTACTTTACAAGTTTTGATGTGGAAATCCGTTGTTGAACTGACACTTGTAAGTTTAGGTTTAAGGGGGTAAACGTATGTGTAAATAATTAGGGTATGAAAGATATGATTGACCGTAACGCAAAGGAATATGAGATAAATTTTAATGAGAGATCAGTTGACTTGGACACGAGTTACTCAGATACAATTTCGTGTCCAAGTCCCTGACTTGGTTTTTTAACGAAAACTTTCAATTTTTGGTCTAAAATTAAGTGTCATGTTTTTTTACCCATATTGGAGAGTCGAGGAGAAATCATGGTACATAAGGGGAATTGAAGTGAATAGTCCGAGTAACATAACACCCATTTTATCCTAGGATTTGCATTTTGAATTGAATTCCTGTTGCTAATGCATTCATAAAGTGTGACAATACCAGACCTATTGAACCAAACCTTAACCTTGAAAATAAAGCAAACCAAGAAAAATATTCTTTAATACTATGCCGTTTACATTTCTTGAAAAGGGATGATAGATTTGATTGTTAATTTCTTGAGAAAATCATCTAGGACCTAAATAAGCGTATTGCAAATCAGTATCTTGCCTGCTTCTTTTATCTAGATCTCGGGTTCTAGTATCTCTTTTTATCAAGTAATTTGGGAACTGGTGTAAGCAATAGTTGACTATTGTTGGAATTCTGCAAAGAAGATCTAACTTTGTTTGTTTGAAGGCTCTGATGAGTTTATTGTTTATTGCAGCAAGTTTGCCAGTCACTTCATACAGTGTGGTCGGCTCCATTTCGTATCATTATTTCTATGGTTCTTCTTTACAAGGAGCTAGGAGTGGCCTCGATTGTTGGTGCTTTTATGCTAGTTCTTTTGATTCCTATACAAGTAAGAAGGAGAACCATTTTACTGTTTTTTTTTTACAATACAGGTGTAATCCTTCAGTTGGCTGGTAAAACCAGTGTAAAACTCAGTGGTGAAAGTTACTGGAATGCCAGGATATCCATACTTGTGTTGCAAATTTTTTAAATCAACAGTAAGAAGAATAAGTTTAATTGAGATACTGGGATCAACTAGTTGTTTTTGCTTGGTTTGTCGACTTGTATGTATTTCATGTCAATTAATATAGACCGCATTGCAAATATATCTTAGCTGTTTTGCTTTTTAATGCCGTGCAACTATTTTCTGTCAAGAGTTGGTCAGGTTTGGAAAGGACACATCTGATATTTTATTTTCTGTAAGCAATTAGTTTTAAATCCCTGGCAATGCACAGTTTTTTGACTATTTAATTAAGTGAAAGACTGAAATCTGTCAAATTATTTTACAATATGGTATCTTCATTAACTTTTTGTTGAATACTCTTTCCGTTCCATGAAGTTCTTCCTATTTATTGTAGCTCTGCATACTAAGGAAAATGAATAAAGTTATGTGAATGGGTACTTGTGATTTCTTTTTGAGGAAAGAGATAGAGTAGGAAAAAAAAAACTAGCCACACAAAGTAGACCAAGTTAGGGAAAAATAATAATATTTCTTTGACAAAAATGGAATAAAGTGAAGGTGGGAAGAACTTAATGGAACGTCCGAAACGGAAAGTGGGAAGAACTCTGCGGAACGGAGGGAGTTTACTTATATCAAATATGTAACTTATGTAATATTCGACAGTTGGTGATAGTTCTAAAATTGATGTTGTTTTTTTCTATATTTATTCTTTACAAGGTAAATATATAAAGTGGTATTTTGTGAAGCCCCCCAAAAGAAAAAAAAAAGAAAAGAAAATGAAAGGAAGTTTAAGGAAAGGTTTAAAGTAGAATTATTTCAAATATTTGTTCAACTTAATAATATTTAAAAATAATTTATAGGTAAGAATCATAAACAATCTCACATGCGGCATCAAATTATTTGTCGTGTTACAAAAATATTAGTATAGACTATGGTAACCCATTCGAAAAAGTAACTAAAGACAAGGTAGAAATTTATTACATCCTCATGTTGAGGATTTATCGCAACTTATCTGCCAATACCGTAATTCTACTGTGTGGATCAATATCATTCTTTACATCACAATAAGAAAGTTAACACCTATGCCCCAAATTTTCTCATTCTTTGCAATACAATATAATATTATGCTTCCAAGTACATTTGAGTTTTTCTTGTACTCATTATATTAGTAATAGCTAAACTATCATAGTGTCATCTTCATTGCTACTTCCTCCATTACAAAATAAGTGTTGTTTTAGGTTACACACATGTCTTATGGAGTTGTTAGCTATTGTAAATTTGTAATGGTTTTGAACTCTGACAAATGATATTGCAATGGTACTGTAAATTGACAAGTAAATCTGTGATAATTTAAGTGGCAAATAATGTAGACTACAAAAAGTTACCTCTTAATTAACTATCAGATAACAAGGAATACAGGGAGCAGTATAGAATGTATGGAAGGTATAGGTATTTGTTGGAAGTCTTGAAAATGTCCAGAATACGCCAAAACCATTTATACTGCGTTAGGTGTTTCTTGACTCTGGACCATGACGTAACAGCTACTATGGAAAGTGTAATAGTTTTCTTTTTCTTTCCATGTCTTTGAAAGGGGGGGGGGGGGGGTGGGAGGGGTTCGCAACCATATTAGGGGTTTCAGGTTTGTGAGGTTTGGAAATAGGTGTTCTTTTTGTTGAAGCTTGTTTCACTCTTTTGTAAGTTTAGATGTCTATTATTTTCCAACATAATACTGACTCTTATTAAATGTCTTTGCTAGACATATATCATCAGCAAGATGCAGAAGTTGACCAAGGAAGGCTTACAGTGCACTGACAAGAGAATTGGCCTCATGAATGAAATATTGGCTGCCATGGATACAGTGAAGTATGTAAATCTAGTAATGGTGGCTTCTGCGCTGACTATTGTTACACAAATGGGAGTTAACAAAAGTCCTGATTTTTGACCAGGTGCTATGCATGGGAGACTAGTTTCCTGGGAAAGGTCCAAAACCTACGAGGGGAAGAGCTGTCGTGGTTCCGCAAAGCACAGCTATTGTCAGCGGTATGAGAACATTGTGTAGGGAAAAATGAGGATCTGTGTAGCTTCTGATTTAACTGTGTCACTGAATAATCTTTCACAAACTCACATACTGCTCCTGGTTTAATTTTTTTCCCCAAGAAGTTTTAGTTTGCCCTTTAGATTGTGTTAAAATAATTCTATTGGCATCTTCTTTGTGGCTAAGGACGATGGTATGTCAATAGTTGGATACTTGGATGGACTGAATGATATAGAAAGCATTATACTAAGTTTCGAGAGGTGATAAATCCAAGGAAATTTTTACTTCGTCCAAGGAAATCCACACTTTTTCAAAGTTGTTTTTCTTGGAAAAAGTAAATTCTTCCTTGGATTTATCATTTCTCCTAAGTTTCCCATCAACCTGAATCCATTCTATTATATTACTCACGTAAGTGATGTAGTGAGCTGTATTGCTGAAGCTAGATGAACTCGAGAAAGACTCTGCATAGTATAATAGTGTTACAAAAGATAGAGACTTTTCCTGGGGTTAGTTTTGTGGATAATCCCCCATACAGTGCTCGAGTTAGAGAAGATAGATTTAATTTCAGGAAGAGAGAGGAAGAGAACATTTTGAGAAAGTCTGCTAACAACATGGCGTAATGAGAGCATGGCTCTTTGTGTGATAATATCAATTGAGGGGTTCTTTATAGGATTCCTTGGAAAGGTGGCTCCGTGATTACTTTTCTTTTCTTCTTGCCAGTGATTTGGTGTGCAATGGGAATTGGAGTTGGACACTTATCCTGTAGGGAATGGAAAGGATGACTAGACCAGCTAACCAATCAGTGAATAGTAGTGAAGTGAACACCATCACTGTTTATATGGGATGCTTCCTTAAGCCTAACTTTAGGGAAAGGGGAATATTTTTTTTTTGGAATCTGCGAATTAGCTTTGCTGCCACGTGGGACAAGAGGATCAGTCCAATCATTCACTGAATTTGGCCACGTAGATTAAATGCTTGCTGCCACATCAATAACATCTTTTTGTGTAATTAAAACTAATATGCATTTTTAATCATATTCATTCATGTATTATACCAGTACGTCCTGTGTTCTGATGGTTAATTGTGTAAATGAGTTTCTCCTTGCCTGGTTATATTACTGAAATTATCTTCTTTGCTAGAATGTATTGTCTTATTCATCTGTTTATGAAAACGGAACATCTCATTATGAGGTCTTAATAGATCCTTCAGTGGATAATTGCTAGCTGTTGAAGTTCTATGTAATTTGCTTGAATATTTAATCTTTTATCTACTCTATTCACGACCTCTTGCATTAATAGTCTCTATTCTTATTGTTGAATGGTGTTCCAATGCATGGGCTTGTCTAATCTATGACCTGCTGACTTTTTTCCCCTTGCAATCGCAGTTGAACACTTTTATGCTAAATAGTATACCCGTATTGGTGACTGTAGTCTCTTTTGGGATGTTTACACTGCTTGGAGGTGACTTGACACCAGCGAGGGCATTTACCTCACTTTCATTATTTGCAGTGCTGCGCTTTCCTCTATTTATGCTTCCAAATATCATAACACAGGTATTTACATATCTTCTAGCTCTTTCGTTTTTGGCTTGGTAGACTGATTCTGTCATGCAGTCTATTTATATGTACCTTATCTGGATGATTTTACACTGCAGTCTATTTGTATTACCATTTTCAGTTATTACGTAAATGCTTTTAGTGACTCTTGTGAGATATTGAGCATCCATTGCTCAAATTGCTTCTTAATCCATTCGTTCCAAATTACTCGCACCACTTTAACCAATGCGGGTTTTCAGGCGAATTAATTGACTTCATATTTTAATATGTGCTAGTGGGTACTGGGGTATTTTTACCGTAGTTAGTGGGCCATTTACTTTTTGAGGGGTGCAATGGGACGGTCTTAAAAGAATAAAAGGAAAGTGGTGCAAGTAATATGGGATTGAGGGGACTAGTTCTCATTATCGGTTATGGCTCTCACCGGATCTTAACTCTCTCTTTTATATATATAAGTCGTATTGAGCCAAAAGTAATATGCAGTCTTGAAACTCTTTAAACTTGAATTTATTTTATTCTGATAGTTTATTTTGATAGTAATAGCTTCCTCTTTAAATGCTCAATTTGCACTCTTACTTCGATTTCGTTTTCTCTGCTTAGTTCTTGATTGCTTATACCTGTTCCACTTTTTTTTTGATGTCAGGTTGTGAATGCAAATGTTTCCCTGAAGCGCTTGCAAGACCTACTGCTTGCCGAGGAGAGAGTCCTTCTGCCGAATCCGCCACTTGATCCAGAATTGCCAGCTGTCTCTATTAAAAACGGAAACTTCTCATGGGATTCAAAGGTTTGACCACATTTGCTTGCTAAAAACCTACTGAATATAGTCCACTTATACATTAGTGTTGATTTATTTTGCATCACTACAGCACCTTTTTTGAAACTTAGATCAGTGCTTGTGAATGGTTAGAGGTGTCAAACAGTGCTGGTGGGAGGCCAATATTAACATTCTGTCGAAGTGCACTTTTGATTTCTCGTACCCCCCCCCCCCCCCCCCCCCCCAAAACAGCAAAAGTTTTGTTAGAGGTCATACGGGGAAGTCGGAGACTCTTTTGTGGTAGAGGGGTTTGATGGCAGCTGTAGTTACGGGACAAGCGGATTTTTTAATTCAGGAAACAAGAAATGTTGTTGGTCTCACGTCATATTTTGAGATCATATGCACTAATAGATAATACCTTAATGGTGCTAAAAATATGCCCTTTTTTTGGTGATGTGTTATAATATTAGCTTTAAACTAATTCTCAAAAACTGTATCATCCATTCTTGTACGCTTTCTGTTTGGTTTCTTAAGGTTTTTTTATGTTTGACAATTATTGTCTGTTATTAATATATGTTACTACCTTCCTGGATAAAATGATTTATAGCCTTTGAACGTTCTTATGCTTTGGTGGTTCCCATTCCTAATGGTGTCATATGTTTGGCTTTTTTTTTTCTTCAGGCAGAGAAGCCCACACTAGCCAACATAAATTTGGATATAGATATAGGAAGCTTGGTTGCTATAGTAGGTGGTACTGGAGAAGGAAAGACATCACTAATATCTGCAATGCTTGGGGAGGTTCCTCCTGTGTCTTCTGATACAAGTGCTATCATTAGAGGGACAGTTGCTTATGTGCCACAAGTTTCTTGGATATTCAATGCAACTGTGAGTTGTTTCACTATGTTTTCTATTGTCTATTTTCAATACCCATCTTCATGACTGCAGGAATACTGTTCAGAAGTGGGACTTGTTTTCCTTTGCTAAAGAAGATTAATCATCTCAACTTCTTCAATTAAAATATGACTAGGGTTGCAACTTTTATATGTCATGTTATAGAAGAATTTCTGTCTCGTTAATATAAGTTCTTTCAGGTGCGCGATAACATTCTGTTTGGATCAGTATTTGACTCTGCAAGATATGAGAAGGCACTCGAAGTGACAGCCTTGAAGCATGACCTGGAACTGCTTCCCGTAAGTTTGGTGTTCATCACTTGAGAGATGCTTCTGGCTGCGCTACATTTGATCTTTGTCTTTTTGTATATATATGGATTCTTAGTTTGTGTTTTTTGCCTCTTTTATTGGTTTTCAATCAGGGTGGTGATCTTACTGAAATTGGCGAAAGGGGAGTCAATATAAGTGGTGGGCAGAAGCAAAGGGTATCAATGGCTCGGGCTGTTTATTCCAAATCAGATGTTTATATCTTTGATGACCCTTTGAGTGCTCTCGATGCTCATGTCGGTCGGCAGGTGATTCTTGGCTGCCTATTTCTGTTTAGTTTCTTTCGGGTTCCATTCTTCTTAAATGTTGTCGGTCGGTAGTGCATTTATTAATTTACTTGTTAAATGATCCACGTTTTTAGTTTATATATGAAATAATTGGACGTTAGATAACAAAACTATTATTTCAATTGTCATTTGCAAGGTATTTAACCAAGTTAAAATATCCAAATGCATTCATAATAATTAATACTCAATTTGAAAACTCCTGCTTGCGTCTCCAATGCAGTAATTTATAACTGCAGTTGTTGTTTAAGAGGGAACTTAAGAGAGAAAACCTGCTTTAGTGGCTTCCACTTTATTGTATTATGTAGATTGCCATTGTATACTGCCACTATCATCAATAGGGGCAGTAAATCAACATTTGTCCCAGGTACAAAACAAGAATTCCTATTCATACGGACTTGGTGTTACCTTTTACGCGGTGCAGTTTAATACACAGAACGGGTACACGAACGCAGTGCGCTACCTAATTACGTTAAACTGACCAAAAACATTCCATGGTACGAACTCGCGCGTTCAAATATGCATGTTCCCAACACGCAATTTGCGTGGGGACTTGGTGTATTCGGTAACACTGCGTACAGTAGTCAATTTAAGAAAGAGGAACTAGGATGTAGAAGTTTGTGTGATTTCTTTACGTTTTTCTATTTCTGGTTCTTATGAGTATAACACAAGAATTTTCTTTTGGGTATATGTTTCCGTTCTTTCTTTCTCCACTTTTTAGGTCAGAGGAACATTGTGTTTTTTGATATTTTTGTAGATGCCTGTCAAGCTGATATACTTTATTGTTTGTTTTTATTGGGATTTACAGTCACTCCAAAGAGTATCAACTAGATTTATATGTGATGGATGAAAATGTTGAGAAAAAAGGTAAAGAAGGTTAAAGACTGTATCAGAGCCAACCCATTGACTCTACCATTGCAACCCATAGCAACTAGACTCCCACTCTCTCCAACACACCACTATGAACTAAGCCATAACTACTGTGATCGACGTCCCCGTCTCGAATAATACCAATGCTACACCACCTGACCACCAGCACATCAGACAACTGTTTTAATATAAATCCGGCTGATCTCCAGTCTCTGCATGGCTGATAATCTGATATATCCTTTGCCTTGTTAGATATGAATATTTGCCTGAATTTTCTGTTTATTTTTTTCTCCATTCTTCTACTGCTCCGGTTCTTAGTTGTGGTTTTTGAGAAGGCTGATAGGCACTTTGAGTCCATTCTCTCAATCAGGACCAACTTGTGGAGTTGTGGGTGAAAGGATATCATGGTTCTGTAAGATCACTTCATAGAGGGATAGTGATGAGAGCAGGTCTGACAGTTGATTTAGATTTCTGTTGGACTGCTCTTTCACATATTAATCGTGACTAGAAAATAAAGCTCCTCTGTGGAAAGGGAAGTGGACGTTGAAGGTGTTTTTGAAGGAGGAGGCATTAGGCAATAGGTGTTTTCTTGTAGACTTGTAGTAAAGTTGTGGTTTCCTGTAATGATATTTAATGGTTACTTCCTTCGTTTCGATATATTTGTTACACTTTGACTTTTGACACTTTTTACAAATTTCAATTTGACTACCATTTGTGATTTATACTTAAGGAAAAATATAGTCGTGTGGGACCTTATTTGATTCGTCTCAATATTTACTTTCAGAATATCAACATTTATAATTTATACGTACACCAAAATTAGAGATATTAATGTTCAAATATTTACATTGGCAAGTGTGAAAAGGTAAGTGTAACCATTATATCGAAATGGAGAGAGAAGTATGTTTTCAAATTTGGAGCCTTTAGTTTCAATATGACCACTTTTCTTCAAATATAGCTTATTGGCACCTCATGTGATTGGGTTTGATTGTTTTAATTTGAATCATCTGTAGGTATTCGAGAAGTGTATCAAGGAGGACCTAAGAGGAAGAACTAGGGTACTCGTCACAAACCAGTTGCATTTTCTGTCACAGGTCGACAGAATCATCCTGGTTCATGATGGTCTAATTAAAGAAGAGGGAACTTTTGAAGAATTGTCAGAAAGTGGAATAATGTTCCAAACATTGATGGAGAATGCTGGGAAAATGGAAGAATACACTGAAGATAAGTATGATGTTGAGAGCAGTGATGAAAAGGCTCCAACAGTTTTAGCAAATGGAAACCTAAACGACAAACCAAGTGGTAAAACTGACCCACAAAAACCTAAAGAGGGAAAATCTGTTCTGATTAAGCAGGAAGAGCGAGAAACTGGTGTTGTGAGTGCAAATGTCTTAATAAGGTACTGGAGTACTTTGGATTTACTATAACACTTTTGCTATTGTCCTTATCTGGTTTACTACAATTTCAAAAAATCAGTTACCTACTTATCTGCTTTGGTCTAAACTCTAAGTCATGCTTTTCATATTGAGTGCCCAAAAATTGGCTTGCCAGCAATTGCCAAAAACACTGGTATTATGTCACCCAGCTTATCAGCTATCTTCTTTACTAAATTTAAATTGTGATTGTTGTATTTTGAGTGCCCCCGAACCGACCAGTGCTCCAGTAGCTAATTAATTAATTTTATATATTTTTTATTTGGGGGGTTAATTTTCAGTCTGTTGCCTTACACATAAGCTCAATTGGCAAACTGGTGCACCATTGCTTATGTTGTACTATGAAATGTAAGGGAACTGATGTTAGGACTTTGCATCTCATTGCTTGTTTATTTTGAGGAAGAGCTACTTCTGGATATTGTTGCTTAAAAAAGATGGAGAACAAAAGCTAATCCTTTACTGGAAGGACATGGATTCATCAAATATAAATATTTTTTACTTCTTGTGAATTCAGGTACAAGAATGCGCTTGGAGGGACATGGGTTGTTATGGTCCTCCTTATGTGCTATGTCTTTACAGAAGTTCTGCGTGTTTCAAGTAGCACATGGCTGAGTGTTTGGACAGATCAAAGCAGCCCTCACAGATATGGACCAGGATTTTACAACCTAATCTATGCTCTTTTATCAGCTGGTCAGGTGATTATTGTTAGAATTGGTTTTTAGATTCAGTATATCTTTTTCCCCTTTCTCAGTTGCATCTCAACTGTCTTTCAAAATACATTCCCAAGGATCTATGCACCAAGTGAAAAACCGAAAGGTGAAAGTTGGTCGTCTTTAACTTGATATCTCTGGGTACAAGTGTAATAATTTGTAACTCATTTTCATGGTCCAGGTCCTGATCACATTGACAAATTCATACTGGATGATTACTTCAAGTCTTTATGCGGCTAAGAGACTTCATGATGCTATGCTTAGCTCTATTCTAAGAGCTCCAATGATCTTTTTCCAAACCAATCCCCTTGGACGGGTCATCAACAGATTTGCAAAGGACCTTGGTGATATAGATCGAAATGTTGCCGTATTTGGAAACATGTTTTTGAGCTTTATGGCACAGCTCATTTCAACATTTGTATTGATTGGAATTGTGAGCACTATGTCCCTGTGGGCCATAATGCCTCTTTTGGTCGTGTTTTATGGTGCCTATCTATACTTTCAGGTATATTCAGTATTCTGGTTGGTCTATAATCTTGCAAAAGCTTTGAATTGATCACATAACTTCAACAAGTGAATTTGTTGGGAAGCGTGCTTTTATGAACTTCATGCATATGTTCTGTCATTCTTTTTAAAATTTATATTAAGGACTTTTTCTCAACTATAGCTCCGAACATAATGAACAATTCACTTGTGTTATGTCTGTTTAAGTTGGGCTTTAATCTGTGAACCCTAGATGATGTGCATAAGCACCTTCCAGTATGACACAAACCTGATCCTGATTGTGTTATATTTCTTTGTGAACATCACGTGATTTTCACGTGAACATCTTATTTGAGGAAATGATTAAAATCATCACCTTAAAGAGAAATGGAGTAGCTATTTTGTAAGATCTGGCTTCTGTTGGAGGACTCGTTGTTGTCTGACTTTCTCTGTAGTCCTTTATCTTAGTAGTTATTCTTTCTGTTGATGGAAATAAAAAAAGTTAGTGATAAATTTAATTCGTTATTTTTATTCACGTTTCTTTCTTTTTCCTATAAATATGTATATGATTCTTAATATTTTATTTGATATCAGAGTTAGTTTTTTCTATATTGTGCGTCACTTGAGAGTTAATCCAAGCTTAAAGAAAGAGGTTTTTCATCTGAATGGTTACGCCCTCAACCTCATTACATTCATGTTTTGCAGAGCACTGCACGGGAAGTAAAACGGTTGGATTCAATCTCCAGATCACCTGTTTATGCACAGTTTGGAGAAGCCTTAAATGGGCTAGCAACTATCCGGGCCTACCAAGCTTATGATCGAATGGCCAATATCAATGGGAAGTCCATGGACAACAGTATCAGATTCTCTCTTGTGAACATGAGTGCAAACCGCTGGCTTGCTATCCGATTGGAAACATTAGGTGGCCTCATGATATGGCTTACAGCAACTTTTGCTGTCATGCAGAATGGGAGGGCGGAGAACCAGGAGGCATTCGCCTCTACGATGGGATTGCTGCTTAGTTATGCCCTGAATATAACTGGGCTGTTGACTGGTGTGCTAAGACTTGCAAGTCTTGCAGAAAATAATTTCAATGCAGTTGAACGGGTTGGAACTTATATTGATTTGCCTTCTGAAGCACCTCCTGTAATTGAAAGCAACCGTCCACCTCCTGGTTGGCCTTCATCAGGCTCTATCAAGTTTAAGGATGTGGTGTTACGTTACCGACCCGAACTTCCTCCTGTCCTGCATGGTGTCTCCTTCACAGTACACCCCAGTGACAAGGTTGGAATAGTTGGACGAACTGGGGCTGGGAAATCGAGCATGCTGAATGCGTTATTTCGTATCGTAGAACTCGAAAGGGGAATGATTTTACTTGATGACTGTGATGTTGCCAAATTTGGACTCACTGATTTACGTAAAGTTCTGGGAATCATACCTCAAGCACCCGTTTTATTCTCAGGTATGTTTCATTTAGTCCTGGTTTGAGTTAGCTTATTATTATTGGAATTTCTCGCAATAGTTAGCTTTCTCGACCCCCCCCCCCCCCCCCCCCCACACACACACACCCCACCCACTCTTTAATTTTGAGTTTTGAGATTTGGAGGGGTTATGGTGTAGTGTAATTGCGAACTTCTTTTTAAATGTGAAATTCTTGCTTGTCAACTTCTATTCTTATGGAGGATTGGAGGGAGGCTTGACACTTCCGTGCTGTTCACTAGGTTGTCATCTGATGCTTCAAACACCAGAATATAATTCAAATACGTAGACTTTAACCTGTTGACCATCTTTAGCTAATTGGGTTGAAATTTCTCTTTCACATAAGTATTAAACGTGGTTTCTGAATGACGGATTTCTTTCTTATTAATTGTCTTATATATCTGTTTTCTGAGCAGCCTTCTTTTTTCTCGGTTTAGACTTTTATCTCCTAAACGTTGGAATCTCGGGGTTATGGAGACAAACGTTGGAATCTCGGGGTTTTAGGCTAAGTAGAAACAAGACGGAATATATGGAGTGTAAGTTTAGTGGAGTCCAAGATAGAGAGACAGGGGAGATTACCTTAGATGGGAAAATTGTCCAAGGCTCTGAAACGTTCCGTTATTTAGGATCTATTATCCATAGAATCAAAGCAGGTTGGTTGAAGTGGAAAGGTGCCACGGGGTTCCTATGCGATTCAGGCATGCCCCAAAGATTGAAGGGAAAATTTTACCGCACGGCAATTCGACCGGCTTTGTTATACGGCACAGAATGCTGGCAGTGAAACATTGTCACGTGCACAAGATGAATGTGGCGGAGATGCGCATGTTACGTTGGATGTGTGGGCACACAAGAAAGGATCGTTTGAGGAATGAGATTATTAGGAAGAAAGTAGGGGTTGCACCGATTGAGTTTAAGATGACGGAAAACCGTTTAAGATGGTTTGGACATGTGAGCAGAAGACCAAGTGATGCCCCAGTTAGGAGGATAGAAGGGTGGCAAAGTGATAGAATTGCAAGGGGTAGGGGAAGACCTAAGAAAACTTGGAGGAAGGTGATTGAGCACGATATGAGCTTTCTTGGGATTGAGGAAAATATGGCGTTGGATAGGACAGAGTGGAGGGAGAGAATATGCATTGATGACTTCAGTTGATTTATACAGTTTTCATGTTTTTGTTTCTTTCTATTTTTATTTTATTTTTTATTCTTATTTTTATTTTTATTTTATTTTATTTTTAAAATTCTTTTAATTTTTTAATTTACATGCTATTTTGAAATATACTTATTTACTTATTCATTTATTTTAAACTTTACTTATTTTTTATTATCTCTTACAATATATCTTCTATAATATATATACATTTTTCTCTTATCTTACTTTCATTAATTCCACTTTCTCTTCCTTGTTTTTCTTATTACTTCTTGCTCCTTTTTTGTTTGATTGGTGACAATGACGATCTCCTACGACGATTCATGTTAGCCGACCCCAAATCATTTTGGGACTAAGGCTTTGTTGTTGTTGTTGTTGTAGACTTTTATCTCCTAACTTGTGCACATCCTTACTGAAAATTCTGAGATTGACCTGATCATTCAATCCATAGGAATCCTTGGAATAGGACCTTTTTCTTTTTTGTTATTGTTTTCCTAGTTATATTTATGGAACCAAGATATTTATGATTCCTGGTTCCAGTGCAAACAGATGCTGAGGGTTGCTACCTTCCCCAGGGCCAAGAATTTGCAGAAATATTTCGTTTCTTAATGAGAAAATATTCTAAAAGGGGAAAGTACGTTTAAATTACTGAAATTTTGGAAATGGTATATCATTATGTCTATCTATTTAGTGAACTCACTTCTCCTAGTAATCATGGTAACTATTGTTGCTACTTGAATAGAGATAATTAAGAATTTTTCCGTTGCCCTCTTACAGAACAAGATCTATGGGGTTGAACTGAGATGAGGTTTCTTTTGAAAGAGGTATTGGAACTTGGTATACGACCTCTTCTTGTTTGAAATTTAGCATTGAAGATGAAATAGCTACGTAGGCTTTCCAAGGATCAAAGAATCATTGACAAATATTGTGAAATAAAATACAGGGTTGATAAGTTGGGCTGGTGGTGGAGTAAAAAGTACTTCTCATGGAGTTAGTTGTTTAAAACATGTAGTAGGAGCTTGGAGAATTTTATGTGCGCGGGGCCCTCCATTGATTATTTCTTGGTCAATCAGATTTTAATTATTTGCTTTAATATACATGCCCAAACATAAAGTACAATAAATTGGAGGGAGTATATTATTTATTAGTTCTCCTGGATTTGTATGTAGTTATGTATACTATTCATTTTTTGATCCTTTATGGCACGGTGAATCACTTCACAGCTCAGAGACAGCTACTCTGTGCTCCTGGTGTTCATCTAGTTGACCCTGAACCTTTCCACTCTGTGGTTCTCACAGAGCAATTACAAGTAGAGCCCTTAGGAATTTCTTATGGTTCAATGAACTGTAACTGAAACTATTGCTGCAGTTGCCAATTTGTGTACCTTTAAAGGAGTTTTCTCTCTTTTTGTTGACGAGCATTACTTTTCTTTGATCACTAGGTTCTGTAAGGTTTAATCTTGATCCTTTCAATGAACACAACGATGCGGACCTTTGGGAGGCTTTGGAGAGAGCCCATTTGAAGGATGTCATCAGGAGGAATCCTTTAGGTCTGGATTCTGAGGTATGTTTTTCGAAATGCTGGTATTTGGCTGGTTTTTCACCTAGAGTAACTTGCATGTTATAAGTATTTCCTATACTGTTGTTTAGATAATCACTATTTAATGTTACTCTACTTATAGCGTACATATAAGTGACTCAACGATAAATCAATTTGATCTCTTCCTCAGTTCGAAATAGTTCTTCTGTCACTGGTTGTTGGCCTAAGGTCATTTTATGATGCAAACTCGTTTTGGGTACATCTCGTTTCCCAAAATAATTTAGAGAGGCCCATGTCTAATTGACGTAAAAGGATGCTTCCAAATTTTTGCTAACAGTGGGAACTCACATTTCATTAAAATTGAATTTCAATTTCGGAGTAACAAATGACAAATTTCAGGTTCCAGTTACTCTATTTGGAGAACACTAAGGCCTTGTTCTTTAGAGTTGAACTGAACTGAATTGAAATGAACTTAACTTAACAAATAATAAATAATACGGAGTAAATAATAAATAATAAATACTCCCTCCGTCCCTTAATACTCGCACCGCTTTCCTTTTCGAGGCGGCCCTTAATACTTGTACCGCTTCTATAAATGATTTTTTTTACCAATGTTATATTATTTCTCACAATTACCTACTACCCCACTCCCCTACAAAAAGTCATTTAAAAATTCACACCCCCACTACTCCCTTACACATTTCCTACTAAGTACTAACAATATTAGAAAAATACCCCACTATCAACTACCACCCATTAAATTAATAAGTCAATGAAGTGTCTTAAACTGCGCACCGGTCAAACCGGTGTAGGTATTAAGGGATGTAGGGAGTAATAAATAATAAATACTCCCTCCGTCCCACATTACTCGTTACACTTATCTTTGCACAAAGTTTTAGGTGATGAGTGGTTGGTTGGTTATCAATTGTTATTTTACTGAAAAAGTTGATGTGATAGGAGTTATTATGGTATGTTTTTAATTGATTGAGAGAGAGTGTGAAGACAAAACTTTTTCTAGTTGGAAGAGAGAGACAATATAATAATTGTGGGGTATTTCCTAATTTAGAAGGTATGAAGCACGGGTACCCCTCCCAGGCACCGTTTTCCGTACCGGGTACGGTACGAGTACGAGACAGATTCGTCTGGGATTCGTACCCAAAACGAATCTGGGAAGGTGGGTACGGCGGCAAGAATTGGGTACAGGTGGTATGCAAACGGGTACGGGATGGATACGTTTTTGGAGCTTGAGAAACGTACCCAGTCAATTTATGAAATTTTAATGGGGCAAAATCAGATCCAAGGGTTTTGGAGAATTTCAAATTCTCTCACCTGAACTGAAAAATTCTTCAAAGTTCTTCGTTGCTCCTTCTCGCCGATCTTCTCGCCGATCGTCGCCGACAGTCAGTCCAAGTGCTCGGCAGTCAGTCCAGTCATGCTCGAATTTTTCTTTGCTCAGTTTCTTGTCCGATTTACTTTTTTGAGTTGAAGGAGAAGGTGAAAAGTAAGGGTTGTAGAGCATGAGTCATTAACAACTGTACAACATATTTGTTTATTTATTTTTTTAGTAAAGTTGTACTTGTAGTGCTGCAACCTTCTATTCTCTCTCATAGTCTAGTTTGACTTATCTAGGGAAGAGGTTATAACTAATGGGTGTCCAGCTAATATATTTCTTTTTTCTTTTTCTTTTTTCTTTTCGACCCCCTATATATTTTATATTCTAAGAAGGTGCAAAACTTATTATCTAATTTTAATGTTTTTTATGAAAAAATTGTATGGAGATTATATGTTGAAATTTTTTTAAGGCAGTATTATTTATTAAATGCATTATATTTATTTACTTTGTTTTTTGCCGAATACAAGCCGTACCCGTTTTGGGAAATTTTAATTTTGCCGTTTTTCGTCCCCGTCCCTGTATCCGTCCCCGTATCCGTATCCGTGCTACCTAGTTTAGAAGTGTAACAGGTAATCTGGGACGGAGGGAGCAATAAATAATAAATAATAATAATAAATAAATAAATAATAAACAATAAATATAAGCAATAAAAATAATAAATAAATTAATAATTAATAACTAATAATTAATAATAAATTTTTTAATTATTATTTACTAAATATTAATTAATAACTAATAAGTCGTAATTAATTACCAAATAATAATAATAAATGTTTTGCTGCTAGCTTGCTAGCTTCCCCTCTTTGGTAATAAAGAATTTTATTTGCCAAAAAAAATAAAATAATAATAAATGATAAATGATAAATGATAAATTATACTTCATAGTAATTAATAATAAATTAATAGTAAATAATAAGTTATATATAATTGAATTGAATTATACTTAACTAAACTGAATGCTTTTGAACAGAACTGAACTGAACTACCAGATAAGTCCTGAAACTGCAATTAAGTCATAAAGAACGGGGGTCTAACATTTGATTTCTAGAATTTGGATTCACTAAATTATTCACTCCCTTATCCACGTCTCACGCACTTCTCTCTCTCCTTCAGTCCTCCCACTATCATGGGGGGTAACGGACTGACGGTAGAACAGAAAAAGAAGGTTGTTGACAAGACTCAATAATACCTGTGCTCGGCCTTCAGATTAAATTGTCTATTGTGGTGACCCTGGTGACTTTGGGTGCACGTACTTATGATCTAATATCACAATGGCTGTGCAAGAATTCAAGTGGCTTTCAGGTTATCCATGAATAGTCAAGTGGTTTGTATTAGCAGTTATCTTTAACTGTTTCTTAAAATCCAGCAATCCTGATGAAAGTAATATCTGCAATTCTTGCCTGGCCATATTGTAGGAACTATCTACATTGTTGCACTGTTATGAGTTTATGACCGAGGCCAAGGTTGTCTGATTAAAAGCTCAGTACACCCCTTTAGTAAGCAGGGATTTTGCTAGTTCCTACTAATCAGGAGATTCAGTACTGAAGCCCATATTTCTGAATTGAAGACGTGAGGAAAGAGAGAACGAGATGTATTAGATCTGCTAAAGATTCCTGACTATTTAGAGGCAGAGGGATGAGGTTGAACTTGGTCAAGCCAGCAGAACTACAAAGCACTAGAATAGTTCTTCTGCCAGAATCGGTAAGCTACATAGGAAAGGTTTTGCATGTTGGAAAGAAGCTGTTACATCGTGCAAATTTCAATAGGTATGCTAGTGGAATATGATAGTTGGCTGTTTCGGGGAGCTGTTCATCTTTTATCGATTGATGACATAGCTTTTGAACTTGAGTGGAGTCAAGAGTATGTGACGACGTAAAAGACGCTATAGAAGTTTGACAAGTCCTATACTAGATTTAAAACTAACATTTTTTTTGGTTGTTTTAACTCTTGTATTGTTGTAACTTAATCGATATATCATTAACGTTTTATGGTGCAATGCATTTGGAGAAAAGTTGATGTATTTACCTTTATTTTCTTGTTTTTTTTACAAGGTCTCTGAAGCTGGGGAAAACTTCAGCGTTGGTCAGCGTCAACTGCTAAGTCTTTCACGGGCTCTGCTTCGGCGATCCAAGATTCTAGTTCTTGATGAAGCAACCGCTGCTGTTGATGTGAGAACTGATGCTCTAATCCAGAAAACAATACGCGAAGAATTTAAATCTTGTACAATGCTCATAATTGCGCATCGACTCAACACTATTATTGACTGTGACCGCATCCTCCTCCTTGAAGCGGGAAAGGTATTTTCTCTAACAATTTTCATTCATTTACCCTTTTTACATGTTAGCAACCCTCTTTGGTCTATTGTATATATTGAACATAGCCACCAAAGATACGGGTGCAGTTTATAAATGGAACGTTAATTAGTTGAATATTACAAGTTGAAGATACGGGTGCAGGTATGTAACTTCATTTTTGCTGAAAGGAATGTAACTTCATTTTTGCTGAAAATCTAAGTAAAAGTTTGGAAATGACTTGCAAAAAGAAATAAAATAAAGAAGTGCAGCTAAAATTGTTTTATCTATGTATCAGTTACGAAGCAATCAATCTGAATATGTATGTACAAATAGCGATATAAAAAGTTATCTGTTTAATTTATTGGAAGTGGATTGTCTTGTTAAGATGATTGGAGAGAGCTGCAATATTTTGTTTTATTCCTTGTTCCTAATTTTGCATCTAGAAAAGGCTAGACGAGTTTTTCTTTGTTAGGACTTAGGAGTACAATATATTAAGTTCCCTGACGTAATGTTGGGGTGGGGGGGGTGGGGGTGGCGGTGATAATGTTTGGAACTTGATCAGGTTGTAAATACATGATGGACCCACAAACTCAAGGCATCAGAAATACGAAGTTTGCATGGTTTTTTTTTTTTTTCATTTGAGACGTCATGAGTAGCCGAGTCCGAGTATCATAGTGTGGGTATAATGGTATCTATTTTACGTCGATGTGGGTCAATTGATATGGATCTTGATGATCCAAGCGTGTGTTTATAGAACATGGAAGGAATGAAGTGATGCTTCTGGTTTTCGGAGGTTTAAGGTGATGTTTGGTTTGCAAAGGGTAAAGGGAATCACAATGAGAAAGGGAAAGAGAGAGAATGGAAAGAAAATCGCTTTGTTATCCCAAATTGTTTGTTTTACCATAAAAAAACCTAGAGCAATCACCCTCTCCCTTCAATATACAACCATCAAGTAGATTTATTGAAACGAAAAGGATAAACTGTAGTTCATACTGTATTTTTTTATTAAGCAACTACCAAAGGATAACTGTAATTCACCACCAACTAAAGAGAGCAGATCAGAGATATGAAATTCTGAATATCGAAACGAAAAATGCATGGCTAGATTTATGGTGGCTGAATTAGCATAGGAGAATTAACCACAAAATTTGCTAAAACATTAAAAAGGTTGTAGGGTAAACCTACTCGGTTCCATTAACATCAATTACTTGCCGAGTACGAAAGCATTTTTTGTGAAGATTTGCGTGAAGAAATGTACAGATTCTTAATGCAGCTAGGCACAAAATTTTGTGACGTGAGTTTGTGTACCAAACTTTTGGCAGTAAGCAACTAGGCAGGATCTACCAATGTCAAACCTTTAACCATGTTCCTTGTATGCCTATTTCTTGAGATATGGTTGTGGGGGATTCTGTGATTAGACCTTTTGTGTGTAAAGAAAGCATATTGCTCCTTTCTTTTTCTTTTATTTCCTTGTTAATAATTTCTTGTCAACAATCTTATTCAGAGTCCAATGTTAAATGTTTCTTTTAAATTAGTTTTTATTATGTCTTGCCAGTTGGTTTGAAGTTATATTTCTCCTTCAGGTCCTTGAATATGATACCCCGGAGAAGCTTCTCTTAAATGAAGAAAGTGCTTTCTCTAAGATGGTTCAAAGTACTGGAGCTGCAAATGCTCAGTATTTGCGCAGCCTTGTAGTTAAAGATGAAGCAGAAAATAGGTCAACTGGAGATGATAATAGGCTAGATGGGCAAAGGAGGTGGTTGGCATCTTCCCGATGGGCAGCTGCGGCTCAGTTTGCCCTTGGTGTGAGCTTAACTTCATCACAAAATGACCTTCAACAGTTGGAGATTGAAGACCAAGATAATATTCTCAACAAGACAAAGGATGCAGTCATAACGCTTCAGGGTGTGTTAGAAGGAAAGCATGACAAAGCTATTGAGGAGACTCTCGAACAATACCAAGTTCCTAGGGATAGATGGTGGTCGTCTCTATACAAAGTGGTTGAAGGTATATTTCTCTTTAATTCACAATAATTTTCCATTAAACTAAATTATAAAATGAGTACATGCATTTTTTTTTAAAATTCAATTCATTTATGAACTAGTTTTTGCTCTTCCTTTCTCTTTCGCAGGTCTTGCTGTGATGAGTAGATTGGACCGAAGTAGGCTTCATCATCCTCATTACAATTTTGAAGAAAAGTCTATTGACTGGGATAACGTCGAAAGTTGAGAGAATTTGTGAGTTGGTTGCTTGTGTAATTGGTCACCTTTTTACACTTTATTAAGCAACTACCAAAAGGATAACTGTAGTTCGTACTGCATTTTTGTAGCTTT
Source organism: Spinacia oleracea (assembly GCF_020520425.1). NCBI lineage: Eukaryota > Viridiplantae > Streptophyta > Magnoliopsida > Caryophyllales > Amaranthaceae > Spinacia > Spinacia oleracea. Next base: position 51,115,092 of record NC_079491.1, on the reverse strand, counting down.
CAAGTGCTTATATAAAACATAAGAGATCATTTTCTATTGCAATTTGAGAAACTTCTTTACGTTGGAAACTTAGATTGTAGACGTCGTGAATGGCTGATGTGTATATTACTCCCTACGTCCATAAAAGGTTGTCCCAATTCACATTTTTCACTTTATTACTCCAACCCAAGTCACGTGGGTTTCGTTATAATCGACTCATTGTACAGATTTATAATATCAACTTTTTATAATTTTTACCCATTGATAATAAATATATTAATGCTAATAAACATGATAAACTAAGCAAATTTTTTATTTAAAGGTGGTGTAAGAAAATATTATACAAAACAAAAGGTCTTGCGCGCACAAGGTGTACAATAAATTTATTGTACACCAAGATAACTTTAACCCATTTTTTTATAACTTTAACTTAATTTTGATTAACTTTTATATTACTAAAAAAATTAATAGATAAACATTTTAAAGGATTAAATGATTAATTTTATACATTATTAGTGATTTTGAGGTTTTATTAAAATGAAAAAATTTATCACTAAAAAATAGATAACTTTTACATATATAAGCATAACTTTTAAGCATTTTGAGGTAACTTTTACTCCGTTGTACAATAATTATTGTACAACCCTTGTAAATAAGAATTTGTGTATACAAAAAAGTAAAAGTTACCTTAATATAATGTAAAAGTTACCTTAATATAATGTAAAAGTTAACTATTTTTTATTCATAAGATTTTTCGTTTTAATAAAAGAAAATTTAGTTGAAAATACTTTATATGTCTGCCTTGTTGAATGTTTTATTTTTATTTTGTTTTTTCGTTGACATAGAAAAAACGTACACAATGAAAGACATAAATCTAAAGAAAAAATAGTAAGAAATCTAGATAAAATTCCATTGACAATTGCAAACTTAGCGCGCAAATGAGATTGTGAACTTGAGACATCTCCACTTTAATTATAACTTACCTTGTAGAATAGTTGGTAAAAAAAAAGTTGTTTCATTTGCAAGCTCCTTCAATTATTGAATACGATTTTGATGTCTCCATTAGTAATTTTGATATTAGTTGACACTATAAGCGAACAAGCAATAGCACCTTATCTTGTAGAGTGATTAATGTGTCTAGGGGTGTCGCTCTTACGGACGATTGACCTTTTTATGTAGATGTCTTGCTCAAGAATGAGTAATTTCGTATAAAACTACCAATTTGAACTCAATTAGTGAGTAATAAATGCGAAATGAAAGGTTTATTAACAGCAAACAAAATTAATAAATATCATTGATTGATATTGTAATAAAACCTGGGCAAACATTAAATCACGAGAAATGTTACCTCAATGATTGAATGCTTGGAAGGACACACTAGCGCTGGTAATGTAACACCCTAATAATTCCTTGCTTTTTCTAAAACATTTTCCAACTTAAAACACAGGAATTACCAAGATATTACCGCCACCGTGATAACGGCTAAGGCTATTACCAGAATTACGCAACGGAACTAACTAACTTTCAAAACATATTAAATAGTTAATGGTTATTAAAACAACTTGGAACCATCAAGGCCCAATCCAAAGTAATAAATATTTCAAAATCCATTAACTATAAGTAGTAGTAATAATAGTAACGATAGTCATGACTATAAATAGAGTTTATAAAATACGGAAGGTTAAAAAGTCTCTCAACACGAATCCCATGATAACTTCTCCCGCAAGTTATCTCTACAAACCTGCTTATTGAAATTCTACTCCCCAACAACGCAAATGCAAATGCAATTGATGGATCATCATAGGGTCATTAAGGCAAAGGTCATGACCAGAAGACATGAAGCACGAAGTCAGCAAAAAGCTGAGTACGAACAAGCTAGAATAACATTCTATACTAACATGCTTCACTCGACGAATAAATAATCCACATGCAAAAGCCATTTAATAAACAAATAAACATGGAGACAAGACTCGACAACTGACACGACTCTTGACTCAAAGTTTAATAAGAAAGTAGCTTCGAACGGGTAAAATAAAGTATCCTCAAAAGGAAAGAAAGGGTGATGGGAGCCCACCATACACCAAATAATAACAAGTCGGACTCCTACCGACAGTCGGATCATACGGACAGAATTCCAATGCACAACGGCCAAAACGAAAGAATGAAACAACGTCTTGTATCATCCAAGGAGTACAAGTTCTCCGACCAGACTCCCCCCATTGTTCATACTCAAGGTATATACGTTCCAAGAGTTTTGAAGCTCATTGGGGTTACACTTTACGTTAATTAGTATGTTATATTCAATGCGACTCAAGACTCTACACAAGACATAAATGCAAACCATTAAACAATGAAACAACTCAATCAATGACACTTCATTTTAATCCTCTAGAACTTGTGATCAAACATAGACTCAAGTGAAATTACTCCCATTGTTCCTTCTCAAAAACACTGTTTGAGATAACCCGGCATTGCCCATTAACAAGCGGGGTGTGCCCTTAGCACGAATTGTCCTTAATTCACTTCACATAGACTCTCTAACATATTCTACCCCTTGGTAGAATAAATAATGCACTCCGGCAATATTCAATAGGCTCAACATATTCTAGACATCCCGTACTATACCATAATAATAATAATAACTTGCATGCGCAATATTCATACATGCAACCCAACTTCAACAACATGCTTGACATAATTCAACGATTATAAAAGTCCATAACATGATAGTAGAATCTATAAAGCATAATTCAATCCACTACATGCTCATTCACATAGATTCAATAATAATAATCACATGCTTGTTCACACATCAAACATGATTCTATAATGACAATAACATGTTCGTTCCTAATCATCAAACATAAATTCCCAACACATAATTTCACATGATTCGCATTCAATATACTTCACAAAGTCCTCAAGGGATGGGTGGTCACCCTAGTCTTGTACGTACCAGTAGACACCTACTTTTGTCCCCATTCCCGAAAGGGAAGGTTCGATGATGAGAACATAAATCTCCACTTGGAAACTCATCTCCTATAAAATAACGAATCTCGATCACCCTTTTCATTTCAGCCGAACCTGCTATTTATAGAAACCTGCTAAAAATAGTAACTTCCGTAACGGGTAGTTGCTAAAAGTGGAAAGACATAAAAAATGGAAACCTGTCAGAATTAGGTGTTGCACTCCAACATAAATCCTAAAAGAGATAGAATTTGCAAGAGGAATCCTATTCCTAGTATAATTCGAAAATAAGAGTTACGTATTAATTAAAATCATAACGAACCTAGAGTTCGTAACGGGCCCAGACGCATTCCGTCATAAAGTTAATACGCACTAAAAGACTCGGATAAGTCTCAAAGACTCCGTATTCCACGAGTCCAAATCTGGCAAGGAAATACGGCCCAGACCGTATTTTCAACGCCTGGCTCTGGGCGCCGAAATCTTCGGCGCCCAGCCCTGGGCGCTGAAGTTACCTGGGTACGTGTTCTCTCCTAATTCTTCTTGGATTAGTTCTCTAAAATTCTATCTTTCCACGAACTCTTTTCTATAAATATAGCCCCAAATTCGACGTGAAACCAACACACAATTCATATTCTGAGTATTGACTCCAACCCCTAAGCCTAAGCCTCAAGCTGCGAAATTGATCCCGCGTTCTTTCGCAATCGATCCAAAAATCGAACAGAACGTATCCTGACCCTTGTAGATGAATAATTAAGCCCGGATACTGGAACCTTGCCCGGAAACTTGAGATTCGTTAAATAAAAGGAGAAATAGCAAAGCCAAAGTGGTTAGTTTTCTGAGAACCGTGACGCACCTCTCAAGGGTGCGTCGTAATGTGTCCCTTCGCATGATTTAATCGCTTTCATCACCCTTTTATAAAACTGTTAAACTATTAAATCTGATTGTTCTATCACGCCTAATAAAGATAATATCCTGGACAATTGAACTATCATGCTAGGTCCCTTAAATCAATCTAAACAAGATAATCACGATCGATCTAGTATTATGTGTTGCATATTGCTAAAATCAATTCAGATTAGTTTAATAGTTAACGCATGTCCGTTCAATTATTTATGCTGAGCTAGTAAGGATATCCTGCCTCTGGAGTTATCGAAGAGAGAGTACTCCTCTCGGTAGTTACAGTCCCCCGAACCCTCAATCTCTGCCCTGCGGGTGTACGTTGAGCGATCCCCACACCAGGGATCACAAGGGAACCTATGGCCGTCGTGGTCAAACATAATTGCACTCCCTTTATGTCACGATAACCGGGTTTTGTCAGTTTTTCTCATTGTCGTTAAAAACTGAATGGCGACTCCTATATTACTAGTCAATTGGGTGTAAACTCACAGGAAATTCAATTACACTTGATTTGACAAAAAGAAACGTCACGCCCACGAGGGACGAGGTAACGCATTAGCCTCGTGCTTTTTCGACCCCCTCACAGTGGCGACTCCACTGGGGAAAGTGAAGGAAATACTCGTGCTCGTAGGTAATCAAAATAGCCGAAGGGTGAAACGATCCTACCCCGCGTTTATTTCCCCATCAAGTTGGGACGACCTGAAAATCAGCATATTAATGTGAACGGGCAGAACCGCATAACGAATCTTGGCTCCCTTGGCATGTTTCATCTCGGGAGTTGGGACTAAGGATACCCATCGCCAACCGGGGGGTGCATACGCTTCGAATGTTGTCCACTCGGCACTTGTCGCTAGTAGTACACCCGTCCCAAACCCAATCGCTCGCCCACTAGGTCCCTCTCATTGGTGCATGCCCCCTTGGCTTACATCGTGATTGGCCTCTTGGGCGAAATTCGTCTGTTGAAGGCACTACCTCGACCGAGGCATGTGTTGGATCTGCGATAGAAGCGGTACCAAGCCGGCGCAAATATTACCCATAGAAGCCTATCATAAACTACATGACATATTATTATTTTGCCTCATGTTGTAATGTTAGTTATGTGTAGCGAATTATGTGATTGTGTGTGCAAATAATGCTAGAAAACCAACGACCTTAAAAAATTGCCCAAACATTCATAACCACCAAATGGCCAAAGAGTTATACCAAAATACGTGTTCCGCAACCCCGAACGATCGCCACAAAAACAAGCGACGCTCAGGATGGCCCGTAACGAATCCCACAACGCTGCACAACGCGTAAAGGACGTCATTTGGCAAACACGCAAAATTAAGTCGCATGTATAAAAAAGGATACGCGAACAGAAAACGAGTACCAGTCAGGGACGCATTTTCAGCGCCCTTGGCTGGGCGCCAATAATTTTCGACGCCCTACGCTGGGCGCTGAAGTTGCTGCCTGGCCTTTTGGTCAGGCACAACAGCCTCGGTGCCCGCGCATAAAGTATACGTAGCAATAAAAAATTCGTAACAAATCTGCTACGAGGACGTGTGGAAAAAGGCACTCGATTCTAAGAACGACTTATAAAATAAACAACTCCTTGTGTCGTCATTAGGCCTCCTATGACGACAATGTTCGACACCAAAACCGAGCATGCTAATTAAAATAACCTTGAATGTCACATGGGCAAAGTATTCAAAAAATAATGTTCAAATAGAGTTTTCAAAGAAAAATAATGTTCGAATAAAAAGTAAAAAATCCGAGTCTAGACTAGGCTATGCCAAAGTACAATCTAAATCCTAAGTCTTAGTTGTCTTATCCATAGAATCGGTCCTAATGCTTGGTGTCGTTCTGCAAGTTAAAAGGTTAAACCATATTGAGTCTCCCTTTCTAACATTTAAAAGAAATCAATAAGCACCCATATGTAATTGTCATCCCTTGCTAAGAATCTACGGCCTCAATACTCTCTCTCACCAATAAAAAGAATATATTATGTAATTCAAGTATTTGCAAAATGGAAATAGTCACATTCTGAAAATCATTCCTCCATAGTCGCACAACCCCCAAAGTGAGCCTAAGGTGTCAATACCATTGGCAAACAAAAATATTTTATGGCCTCAAGGTTTATGATCACATTGGTTCACGACTATCATAGTCCTCTCGAGCCATTCGCTCCTTGAAATACTCCTAAGTACGGACTAAAAGATTTTCCATGAATGCAACATGACGAACCATGAAAATACCCAAATTGGCATGCCATAAGGCTACCATCGGGGTAAAGCAATACACACTAAGAGGCAAACCGCACTAATGATTCTAGTCTCGCAAAAAAGAAAATTCGATCTCCCCAACTAACTACTTTGCCAACATTAAGCAAAATGGCGCGTGACAAATGAACGCCCAAGGGTTAAAATCTAAAGTGTCAACCAACGAAAGTTATGGTCCAATTAGCCTAAGTCTGAAAGTTGCTTGGTCAAGTATTATAGGCTTACGCCACGTCATTATTTTGAGTCTAGGCCACCTCCTTATATTCAAACACGGGTTACAATTAGAAAGATTAATGAAAGTTTGAGTCTAAATCACAACTTCCAATTAAATCCCAGAAACTGGAGTCTGAAAAGAAACAAAAAATTATTTTCGGTGTAATTCTTTCGTTAAATTTCAATAAAGTAAAAACAACATTTTGAATCTACGCTATTTGCACATTTTAAGAAACGACTAAATACGCTTGCAAAGTAAGACAATTTAAAGGTCCACCCTAGGCCTACTAAAGCTAAAGGTCCACCCTAGGCCTACTAAAGTTAAAGGTCCACTATAGGCCTACCAAACGAGGCTCACTCAGTCTCGCCTCGTGACTCAAAGACCACAACCATCTACCTTTTAGCCCAAATAAATTTTTTTGAAGGATTTATGTTGGGGAGAAATCCCAAGCAAAAAGAAAAAATAGAAAGAGAAAAGGGAGAGCGAAAAGAATGAGCCATGAAATACTTAGCCTGTACCTCCCAAAGTGCGAAATTAACCCAAGCAAACGAAGGAAAAGAATTGAGTCAACCAATCCAAATCATGCCACAAAAACTACATAAAGTTCTACGATGTCTACCCTTTCCAATCCTTATGTTCTTAGACGCCTTCGCTCTGGGGCCCCTGTTCAGCTCATTTAACCCATCCATGTTCTCATTGCCATAACCCAAGAAACCATTACCTCGACTCTTGTTCTTGAACTTGTTATCAACTGCAAACCACGTACGGCCATTGACACGTGCGTCATACCCATTATTTCCAAAGCCCAAACCTGCTCTTACACCACCATTAGCATAATGACCATATAACTTGTTTGGATACATCATGTTGATATACCCTTGAGCCGTCCCCATGCTACTCATTGGCCTTGGTTGATGTAAACTCATGACCCTAGCTTGAGGCTGCAAATTGTGAGTCCTAGCAGATGTAATCCTCATGCTTGACCAATACCTATACAAATTATCCTATCTCATTCAACCCATCTTTCGAGCCGTCTTTAGTCACAAATAAAAAAAGAGACAAATGAAAAGTACATTCTACGCTTAACGTAAAAAAAAAATATATATAAAAAATAAAATATAAATAACACAAAAGAAACTTTGCAAAACACCTTTAAAGTTCGTCTAAAAAAAAGAAGCATTTAGCGCACCAAAAAAGATCCGCTCATAAATCATTTTCAGCGCCCAGAGCTGGGCGCCGAAATCTTTAATGCCCCAGCCTGGGCGCTGAATCTCTCTGCTTGCCAAATTTTGTCCAGAAGTGCTCGTCATTTTATCCGCACATGCACGGAAAAATAACGAACACTTGGAGGGGTACAACACGTATTCAGATATACGTACCAAAAAACACATGAAAAGATTTTTGTGCAAATACATGTACTTAAAAAATAAAACAAAATTTTGGCTTACGGCAAAGCAGCAGATTACAATAATAATGAACTTCACTTATCTCATCCTATTTCAAACATTACGATTCCACCTCAGAACGTACTTGTTTAAAATCGGCATTCTAAGAAACCATTTTCTGGCTAAGAACTACGCAAGACCTGATTCCAAATTAAATTTATTTAAGGCGGATACGTAGGCAATCCATGATTCGGTCCAACCAATTTGCAAAAATGTTAAAGCCTATAGAATAACAAGAATAAGAAATAGAGTCCCTTATTGAAATTTAATTACTTGCAACCCAAGTCGAAAGAAAAATTTAAGTCAAAGGAAGAATCCAAGTCATCAAGATGCCAAAACGAGCACACATCGAAAAATAATAAGGGCACGTACCCTTGCTAGAAGGAGCACTCACACTCCTAGGCACTTAGCCAATACTCATAAGATTGCTTTGCCCCAATTGAATGGGGGCTAGCGCGAGCGTCCATGACCTCTAAAGTACTCGACTTGACCCTCCCTAAAGCAAAGTAACTCACTTAAAGACCTTCTTTCACCACTAGACACAGTCATAATCGCCAACAAGTAGTAAATGCAGTAAAGCTTGCAATAAAGAGGATTATTCTACGGCATCGCCCCATCGTTCCTTCGAACTCAGGGCACCCGTTCATGGTAATTCAAATGCATGCGAATCCCCTTTGAAAAAAATCAGACATTGTCAATAGGACTTGGCACTTAACCAAGGCTCACCCTACTCATATATATGACATGGGCATCTAAAATCGAAATCTAAAAGCATCGTTAATGGGAAGACATAATAGCAACTGGGGGCTAAAAAATTGAAATGAAAGAGCTAGGGAAAGAACTAAGTATACCTTGACCTTTTGTGTAGACATACACCAAGTAAATCTAAGTCAATTTGAAAACGGTTTATATTCCCGCCATTCTGGAAAAGATGGCCCTAAAAGCCCAAAGCATGTGCCACACGGGCACAAGTAATATTTTGACGCCTGCACCCTGGCTTCCAGCAAATCCTTAGACAGCATTCCAAAAATCGTAACAGTATTTTGATTCACTCATGTAATCTTGTACGAACCCTTCTATAAGTCAACTTACTTAGGACACCTCGGATTGTACACAGTAGGACTCGGATTTTAAATAATTTTCAAATAATTTCTTCGAACATAATAAAGTGTCGTTGGTTTAAGCTAAGTATGCGTTTATCTTGATCTTGCAAGTGAGTCAAAGAGATTTCTAAATATGATTATGGGTAAAGAAAGGCACCTAGATTTTGGTCAAGGCACACTTCAACATGTGACTACCTTGACCATGGCAATGTCGCACAATACGAAATTTACAAGAGAAGTAGCAAATCACTACTCGAACGTACCTCGCACTAAACGAGTCTGGTTCAAACTATTCATGATCCATGTCACCATGAACGCATAAAAACGTATGCCAAGCATTATAGCACCAAGCCAATCCCGTAGCTACAATTGGGGGCTTGAGAAAAACACTCTAAAAATGCTCGAAATGACGATTTTATCGCAAATTCTCGACGCTAATGCTATACACACGTCATAGGGGCACAATCCTAAGGTTTGATCGTGTAATACGAACCTTAGAATGGCTACAACCCCTCCCAAATTCTAAGCGCTACTTAGAATATATAAAGTCACCCCACTAACAAGGGTAACTGAAAATCGCGAGTCACCAAAACTCCGATCAAACTACTGCACATAACGCCCGCCCTACAAGCGCCCGTTACACAGTCTACGGCGTTCCAAAGCAAAAGCGAAAGAAAAATCAAGGATAAACAAAAAAAGGAACATCTATGAATCCTCGCATCGAACGAAGTAATAAGCCGTGCACACCCACGCAGAAGGTGCTACACTTGTTCGAGGACCTGAACGAGGCGTGATGAAGTACTCCAATGGAAAAAATAATAATGATATCCCAACACCTGGAGGAATGTTCTAAGACACGCCGTTAGGCCACACAAGCCTACGTCGCACCATAAGTTCAACCGTCCCACGGTACAAGTCTAAAAAAAAAGGAGTAAGGCATATCGCACTAATGCGGGCATGACCAAGAGCATGTGTAAAAGAGGCAAAGACTACTTATCTCCCAAATTCAAAATGAAAGCCACACGACTTCTACATTAAGGATTAAAGGTAGCAAAACATTACCTACCACGGAAGGGATAGCTCGCACCTACACGAGCGACATCTTTCTCGAAAGAACCTACAAAAATCGTACGCCAGAAGGAAGCATCCCAACATGCATACTTGGGGGCTCCAAGCTACGAAACGACCATAGAAAAATAAAAAAAAAAGGTCTTAAAGCAAATGTTTGAACGATCAAAAAGGGCACGATGCTTGAGCCCACTTCATGAATGGGCCTGAACCCTATCAAGCTTCTAAGCAAACTATTCAACATCAGTCATTGCTCAAAAAAAAAAAAATGATTCAAGCGAACTGATTAATGGACCGCACGCAACGGCCATTCTATGAACGCTCGTTCGCACATACATTCTAAGTATCGAACATTCACGAACATGTTCAAAAGAAAAAAAAATATATACGTTCAAAATAACACAAGAGCGATCAAAGTCTTACGCCCCAAGGTATGTTCCTCGGGCCATATAGACTCGCCCGACTATTGCAATAACTGTACGCCTTAAGAGCGACAAACACCGTAGTCCACCAATCGGCTACGGCTTCTCGAGAAATCATCACGAGAGAGTCCTGCTTGGGACGCACTTTCAACACCCAGGACCAGGCGCCAGATATTCCGACGCCCAGCCCTGGGCGCTGAAAATCAGCTCATCTCATTGCGATCTCCAAAATTCTACGTTCCAAAAAAAGGGAAAAAAACAAAAGAGAAGAGAATACGTAGAATTTCCAAGTAAAAAAGAGGCCAACTGTGTCATCAAAAGACCAGCCCAAACAACATTTTCAACGCCCAACCTAGGGCGTGAATTATTTCAACGCCCAGGCCTGGGCGCCGAAAATGAACCCAGGCTCAAAAAAGGCCCTAACTTCTATAGGCCCCTGCCGTATCCATTTGACTCAAAAATTGCTGATTTCTTTACTGAAAGTCGCACCTCACGGCTTTGTTAAGAGTAGCACACCACTTCAAAGATCGCTTGCACTTACGAGCACGATCCCAAACACAATCAAGGACATTACAAAATGCGTATCCCCAAAGAACCTCTTTGACAAGAACTGACCGTCAAGCACGAGTGCTTGGGGGCTCGAAAGAAAATATATATCTCAAAGGAGAGTATGCAAGGTTAAAACAATATTCCCAGACTACGTTGTACGAAGTCCCATGTTTGGATAATCTTAAAAAAATAAAACTGGATTACGATCTCAAGACAAAGGTCGCCGTTGATACTTATACATAGTCCCCTAATCAAGGACCCAGGTAGTGGCAAAATTGAGCCGTAAAGACTAGCTCAAAACCATGAAAGATGATGACCACAAGACAATGGTCCGTCTAAGCCCGTTGTCAACCCACATTCAGGTTGCAACTAAGTCCGAGAATCCCTCGAAAGAATTCGCTCCTGCGAGAATGAATAAGAAAAGAAATTCTCAAAAGAAATCACGATGAACAAAAGAAATAGGAACTTGCCCATCTTCAGCGGGCAAGATCGCGTCACGAACCACGCGAGTTCCAAATCGAAAAAATGAATTCAGGGACGTCCACCCTCAGCGGACAGGGCTCGCCCACCTTCAGCGGGCGGGGTCTGCGTCACTAGCCGCGCAGGTCCTTAGTTTTCGAAAAAAAAAATCTTCAAAACAAATTTCAAAATAGATTCGTCCACTTCTATCGGACGGGGTGTCCACCCTCAGCGGACAGGCTCGCCATCTTTAGCCGGCGGGGTCTACGTCACTAGCCGCGTAGGTCCTTATTTTCAAAAAAAGCACAAACAAATTTCAAAATAGATTCGTCCACTTCTATCGGACGGGGTGTCCACCCTCAGCGGACAGGCTCGCCATCTTTAGCCGGCGGGGTCTGCACCACTAACTTTTTTCGGTTTTCCCTTTTTCCAAAAATTAAAGGATCGGTTTTTCCTTTTTCCAAATATTAAAGGATTGGTTTTCCGTTTTTCCAAAAAAGAACGACGTGTCGGATTTTCCTTCGTTTTACGTCCCATAAAAACAAGGGGGTTTTCTCGTTTAGCTAACCCTGAAAATGAGAATCTTTAAAAACATTTTTACCACGTGATTGGGCTTGGCCAGGCCCAATTACACTTTAAAGCTTTGATTTCGAAAACATCTGCAGCTACTTCCAATGACAAAGTGAGGGAGTTTCTACACATCTTTAGATACTTCCAATGACAAAGTGAGGGAGTTTCTATACTATCAGTTGACAAATCCCAATGACACGTGAGGGATATGTTGACACTTCAAGTGATGACCCTTAAGTCAAATGTTATCACTCGGGGGCTCGTGAGACCCTCGCAAAACAAGTCACATACACCATGGCTTGTGTGACGCACTCCGTCTAGTACTTTGACCATCGTCTCATCTCGAGACTCAGTCAAAGTGGGGGCTAACTGTAGGCACCTACTTTTGTCCCCATTCCCGAAAGGGAAGGTTCGATGATGAGAACATAAATCTCCACTTGGCAACGCATCTCCTATAAAATAACGAATCTCGATCACCCTTTTCATTTCAGCCGAACCTCCTATTTATAGAAACCTGCTAAAAATAGTAACTGCCGTAACGGGTAGTTGCTAAAAGTGGCAAGACATAAAAGATGGAAACCTGTCAGAATTAGGTGTTGCACTCCAACATAAATCCTAAAAGAGATAGAATTTGCAAGAGGAATCCTATTCCTAGTATAATTCGAAAATAAGAGTTACGTATTAATTAAAATCCTAACAAACCTAGAGTTCGTAACGGGCCCAGACGCATTCCGTCATAAAGTTAATACGCACTAAAAGACTCGGATAAGTCTCAAAGACTCCGTATTCCACGAGTCCAAATCTGACAAGGAAATACAGCCCAGACCCTATTTTCAACGCCTGGCTCTGGGCGCTGAAGTTACCTAGGTACGTGTTCTCTCCTAATTCTTCTTGGATTAGTGCTCAAAAATTCTATCTTAATTTCCACGAACTCTTTTCTATAAATACAGCCCCATATTCGACGTGAAACCAACACACAATTCATATTCTGAGTATTGACTCCAACCCCAAAGCCTAAGCCTCACGCTGCGAAATTGATCCCGCGTTCTGTCGCAATCGATCCAAAAATCGAACAGAACGTATCCTGACCCTTGTAGATGAAGAATTAAGCCCGGATACTGGAACCTTGCCCGAAAACTTGATATTCGTTAAATAAAAGGAGAAATAGCAAAGCCAAAGTGGTTAGTTTTCTGAGAACCGTGACGCACCTCTAAAGGGTGCGTCGTAATGTGTCCCTTCGCATGATTTAATCGCTTTCATCACCCTTTTATAAAACTGTTAAACTATTAAATCTGATTGTTCTATCACGCCTAATAAAGATAATATCCTGGACAATTGAACTATCATGCTAGGTCCCTTAAATAAATCTAAACAAGATAATCACGATCGATCTAGTATTATGTGTTGCATATTTCTAAAATCAATTCAGATTAGTTTAATAGTTAACGCATGTCCCTTCAATTATTTATGCTGAGCTAGTAAGGATATCCTGCCTCTGGAGTTATCGAAGAGCGAGTACTCCTCTCGGTAGTTACAGTCCCCCGAACCCTCAATCTCTGCCCTGCGGGTGTACGTTGAGCGATCCCCACACCAGGGATCACAAGGGAACCTATGGCCGTCGTGGTCAAACATAATTGAACTCCCTTTATGTCACGATAACCGGGTTTTGTCAGTTTTTCTCATTGTCGTTAAAAATTGAATGGCGACTCCTATATTACTAGTCAATTGGGTGTAAACTCACAGGAAATCCAATTACACTTGATTTGACAAAAAGAAACGTCACGCCCACGAGGAACGAGGTAACGCATTAGCCTCGTGTTTTTTCGACCCCCTCACAGTGGCGACTCCACTGGGGAAAGTGAAGGAAATACTCGTGCTCGTAGGTAATCAAAATAGCCGAAGGGTGAAACGATCCTACCCCGCGTTTATTTCCCCATCAAGTTGGGACGACCTGAAAATCAGCATATTAATGTGAACGGGCAGAACCGCATAATAATGTGAACGGGAAGAACCGCATAACGAATCTTGGCTCCCTTGGCATGTTTCATCTCGGGAGTTGGGACTAAGGATACCCATCGCCAACCGGGGGGTGCATACGCTTTGAATGTTGTCCACTCGGCACTTGTCGCTAGCAGTACACCCGTCCCAAACCCAATGGCTCGCCCACTAGGTCCCTCTCATTGGTGCATGCCCCCTTGGCTTACATCGTGATTGGCCTCTTGGGCGAAATTCGTCTGTTGAAGGCACTACCTCGACCGGGGTGTGTGTTGGATCTGCGATAGAAGTGGTACCAAGCCGGCGCAAATATTACCCATAGAAGCCTATCATAAACTACATGACATATTATTATTTTGCCTCATGTTGTAATGTTAGTTATGTGTAGCGAATTATGTGATTGTGTGTGCAAATAATGCTAGAAAACCAACGACCTTAAAAAATTGCCCAAACATTCATAACCACCAATTGGCCAAAGAGTTATACCCAAATACGTGTTCCGCAACCCAGAACGATCGCCACAAAAACAAGCGACGCTCAGGATGGCCCGTAACGAATCCCACAACGGTGCACAACGCGTAAAGGACGTTATTAGGCAAACACGCAAAATTAAGTCGCATGTACAAAAAAGGATACGCGAACAGAAAACGAGTACCAGTCAGGGACGCATTTTCAGCGCCCCTGGCTGGGCGCCAATAATTTCCGACGCCTTACGCTGGGCGCTGAAGTTGCTGCCTGGCCTTTTGGCCAGGCACAGCAGCCTCGGTGCCCGCGCATAAATTATACGTAGCAATAAAAAATTCGTAACAAATCTGCTACGAGGACGTGTGGAAAAGGCACTCGATTCTAAGAACGACTTATAAAATAAACAACCCCTTTGGTCATCATTAGGCCTCCTATGACGACAATGTTCGACACCAAAACCGAGCATGCTAATTAAAATAACCTTGAATGTCACATGGGCAAAGTATTCAAAAAATAATGTTCAAATAGGGTTTTCAAAGAAAAATAATGTTCGAATAAAAAATAAAAAATCCGAGTCTCATTTAAAGAAAAATACGGTTTTCGTAATTAATTAATACTTAAATTAATTAAAAATAAAATACATTTAATTCTCATTAAATGGAATTAAATTCTTAAAAACACTTTTTAAATATAACAAAGTACTTTATAAATATAATAAAATATATTTATAAATACAGAAAAATACGAAGTATTACAATCTACCCTCCTTAAAAGAGTTTTCGTCCCGAAACTTGGGCACGGAAATCACAATTTCAAAATCTAGACTTGAGACTTTATGAGACTTTAGTGCGTTTTCTTCGTAAAAAGTTTTAGTTGCTGTACTCTTTAAGTAATTCAACATGACAATAAACAGTGAAACTTCACTGGAAACAACAAATTAGGCATACCGTAAGGGGCAAATAAGGTAAATAAGGTAAAAAGCGCGAAATTCTACCGCACTCTACCCCCCTTAAAGAAAACGAGTTACGGCCTCGTAACTCAACTAACCTTGGAAAAAGTTCGGGATATTTCTTTCTCATTTCTTCCTCGGCTTCCCATGTAGCTTCCTCAGATTCTTGGTTAGTGTAGACACCTAGTTTTGTCCCCATTCCCGAAAGGGAAGGTTCGATGATGAGAACGTAAATCTCCACTTGTCAACGCATCTCCTATAAAATAACGAATCTCAATTCCCCTTTTCATTTCACCCGAAACCTGCTATTTATGGAAACCTGCTAGAAATAGTAACTGCCGTAATGGGTAGTTGTTAAAAGTGGCAAGTCATAAAAGATAGAAACCTGTCAGAATTAGGTGTTGCACTCCAACATAAATCCTAAATGAGATAGAAATTGCGAGAGAATCCTATTTCTAATATGATTCGAAAGTAAGAGTCACGTATTAATTAAAATCCTAACGAGCCTAGAGTTCGTAACGGGCCCAGACGCATCCCGTCACAAGGTTAATACGCACTAAAGGACTCAATTAAATCTCAAACACTCCGGATTCTAGGAATCCGAATCTGACTAAAAAAAACAGCCCAGACCCTATTTTCAACGCCTGGCTCTGGGCGCCGAAATCTTCGGCGCCCAGGCCTGGGCGCTGAAAATACCTGGTTCGTGTTTTTTCCTAATTCCTCGTGGATTAGAGTTCTGCAATTCTATCTTTCCACGAACTCTTTCCTATAAATAGACCCTTAAGTTCGACGTGAAAAGAACATACAACACACAATTATATTCCGAGTATTGACTCTAAACCCCTAAGCCTAAGCCTCACGATGCAAAACTGATCACGCGTTCTGTCGCAATCGATCCATAAATCGAACAGAGCGTATCCCGTCCCATAATTTGAGATTCGTTAAATAAAAGGAGAAATAGCAAAGTCAAAGTGGTTAGTTTTCTGAGAACCGTGACGCACCTCTCAAGGGTGTGTCGTAATGTGTCCCTTTTCCATGGTTTAAATGCTTTCCTCGCCCTTTTATGAACTGTTAAACTAACTAAAATCTGATTGTTCGATCACGCTTAATAAATATGATATTTTTGGGAAATTGGATTATCATGCTAAGCCCCTTAAAACAATCTAAATCAGATAATCGCGTTCGATCTAGTACTATATGTTGCATATTGATAAAATCAACTCAGATTAGTTTAATAGTTAACGCATGTCCCTTCAATTATTTATGCTGAGCTAGTAAGGATATCCTGCCTCTGGAGTTATCGAAGAGCGAGTACTCCTCTCGGTAGTTACAGTCCCCCGAACCCTCAATCTCTACCCTGCGGGTGTACGTTGAGCGATCCCCACCACCGGGGATCACAAGGGAACCTACGGCCGTCGTGGTCAAACATAATTGCACTCCCTTTATGTCACGATAACCGGGTTTTGTCAGTTTTTCTCATTGTCGTTAAAAACTGAATGGCGACTCCTATATTACTAGTCAATTGGGTGTAAACCCACAGGAAATCCAATTACACTTGATTTGACAAAAAGAAGCGTCACACCCACGAGGGACGAGGTCACGCATTAGCCTCGTGCTTTTTCGACCCCCTCACAGTGGCGACTCCGCTGGGGATAGTGAAGGAAATCCTCGTGCTTGTAGGTAATTAAAATAGCCGAAGGGTGAAACGATCCTACCCCGCGTTTATTTCCCAATCAAGTTGGGACGACCTGAAAATCAGCATATTAATGTGAACGGACAGAACCGCATAACGAATCTTGGCTCCCTTGGTGTTTCATCTTGGGAGTTGGGACTAAGGATACCCATCGCCAACCGGGGGGTGCATACGCTTCGAATGTTGTCTACTCGGCACTTTCTCTAGTAGTACACTCGTCCCAAACCCAATCGCTCGCCCATTAGGTCCTTCTCGCCTGCATGCCCCCTTGGCTTGCACTTGCGGGTTGGCCTCTTGAGCGAAATTCGTCTACTGAAGACACTACCTCGACCGGGGTATGTGTTTGATCTACGATAGAAGCAGTACCAAGCCAGGCGCAAATAACTACCCAAAGAAACCTATCATAAACTACATGACATATCATTATTGCCTCATGATGGAATGTTAGTTATGTGTAGCGAAATAGATGATTGTGTGTGACAAACTGTCCTAGAAAAACCAACGACCTTAAAAATTTCCCAAACATTCATAAACCAATTTGCCAAAGAGTTACACCGAAACACGTGTTCCGCAAACCCGAACGATCGCCACAAAAATAAGCGACGCTCGGGATGGCCTGTAACGAATCCCACAAACGCTGCACAACGCGTAAAGGACGTTATTAGGCAAGCACGCAAAATCGAAGTCGCGTAAACAGAGTAGACGCAAACAGAAAACGAGGACCAGCCAGGGACGCATTTTCAACGCCCCTGGCTGGGCGCCAGAATTTCTAATGCCCTACGCTGGGCGCTGAAGTTGCTGCTTGGCCTTCTGGTCAGGCGCAGCAGCCTCGGTGCCCGCGCAAAAGGAAAATACGTAGCCTAATAAAAACGTTCGTAAAAAGAATTGCTACGGGGGCGTAAGAAGAGCACTCGATTTCAAAAGAGACTCGTAAAAAAATTAATAACTCTTTGCGTCGTTGTTAGGCCTCCTACGACGACAATGCTCGGCACTAAAAACCGAACATGCTAATAATTATGAATGTCACACGAGCAAGTGTTTCGAAAATCCAAAGAATGACCAAAAGAAAAAACTGAAAAGTGTACCAACAAAAGAAAGAGTGAAAAACCAATAGAGAGAGTCGAAGTCTAGACTAAGTAATACTTGAAACTTTGGGACCTAAACTTTAGCTTATCTTATGCATAGGACTGGTCCTGCCACTTGGTGCCGATCAGGAAATCAACGGTTAGTGCGCCTCGAAGATACATCACCAACATCAGGTTTAGTGACTCCAAGCTCCATCCGTCATCCCTCATTTCAAGGATCTCCGCTTCCCCAACCTCGATTCGCACCCTCAAACATGTCCATCGAAGAATTGCAAGAGCAGATGGCTCAAATGACCCAACTCATGGGCCAACTGAAAATGGAAAACAAAGCCTTAGCGGCTGCGTAAGCCAAAAACGACCTCGATAACGAGAAGAGGATTGAAAAAATGGTCTTACAGCAAACCATGGGGAGCAAGTACTTCTCCCTCGATCCTGAACCTTTTCCTGGCAAACTACCAGAAAAGTTTAGTTCATCGGACTTACCAAAGTTTAAAGACACGGATAATCCCCGTGATCATATATTGAGCTTTGTGAATGCCATGAACTTGAAAGGCGTGGACAAGTCCATGTATTTACCTGCCTTTCCCTTGTCCTTGGAACCTATGCCGCTCAAATGGTACTATCACCAGGACCCTAACCTCTTCCCCACTTGGGAAGACTTTGTCAATGTCTTCATCAAGCAATACTCGTCGAACATGGATTTTCAAGTCACCATGCGCGAGCTGGAAGTTCTCTTCCAAAAGAAAAATGAGGGTTTCACAACCTACTTTGCTAGATGGAGGGATCAGGCGGCCCAGCTAATCAATAGGCCTCCCGAAACAGAATTGGTCCATAAATTCATTGACAATCTGGACCCGGCCTACAGACAGCACCTTAGGTACCTGGGACTTGACACTTTCAAAAGAGTTTATGATGTGGGAATAAAGATCGAGGATGATCTCGCAAAAACAATACAAAGTAAACCCGCATACAAAAGCAATACCTACAATAGGGGCAACAAATCCCAAACCCAAGAAGTCCATGCCGTAGAGGAGACTCCCGCCCGAAGGAGCCCTGGAAGATGGGTCCGAGACCGAAAGTTTGCCCCACTCGGGTCGACTTTGGTACAAGCCTTTGAAAGACTAACCAATCAAGGAAAGTTGAGACCTATAGGCCCCACCCGTGACCCTCCTGTCAAGAACAAATATTGGGTCAAAGGTACGTACTGCAAATTCCATCAAGGAAATGGGCATGACACCGAAAACTGCTGGAATCTAAAACATACGATCCAGGACATGATAGAGGATGAAGTGATACCTCTCCCTAACGTTGGAAAACCCAACAACAACAAGAGCCCACTCGGCTCTTGTCACATCTCTCTCGACCAACCAGAAAATGAGAACTTCGACCCTACGGTGTACATTACGCCCCAAGGTGCACCACCCGCTGTGGTCCCTATGGATCGAATCGAGAGAGAAGTGTGCGGTGTGTGGGATGATGATGCTGAAGATATTTACCTATCTCAAGCGTCGGGCCAGGACCTCTTTACTGAAACTTGGCCCGGGTATGCTCTCATTGATACCACCCCTCAGGAGCCCGAGGTTGACAACCTCACCCGATCCGGAAGGATATACCAACCGGATATTCACCCACCTCTTATGGGCGATATCCCAGTTAGGCAAACTCCCGAGAATGGATGGCACACCACCGTCGCGGAAGTTATTGAAAATCCTCTCTTGAAACAACTAAAAAGAACCAAAGCCGAAATTACCATCTGGGATCTCATGTGTACTTCAAAGGAACATCGCGAAAAGCTTATTCGCTCACTCGACCTCATCTCAGTACCTACAGATATCACACCTGACTCACTGGTTAGCCATGTCACGAGAGATGCCGGAGAAAAGGCCATAGTTTTCACTGACAAAGACTTGCCCAAGGAGGGGGGTGCTCACAACAAAGCCCTTTATCTAGTGGTTGGATGCAAAGGACAAAACATCCCCCTAGCGCTCGTAGATAACGGTTCGGCGGTCAATGATTGCCCATTGCGAACCGCCCATTGCTTGGGACCAGGAAATGATGACTTCCAAACCTCCACGCAAGGGGTACGAGCTTATGATAACTCCCGAAGGCCTGTGTTGGGAAAAATCAACCTCACCATACAGACCGGGCCTGTGGCACGCACCACGGAGTTTCAAATAATTGATATTAAGCCCACCTTCAACCTCCTCTTGGGGCGACCTTGGCTCCATGACTTAGGAGGTGTGGCTTCTACCTTGCACCAAATGGTTAAACTTAACCAAAACGGGGTAATACTAGAAATCCGCGCCCCTCCTCTCGACGTCAGTTGTACTATGGTTGGAACGGCCGAAACTGCAGACGACCTTTACGGGTTTCAAGTGGAAGAAACAATCCAGTTCATCGAAGATTATGATCCAGCATTCCTAGACCCGCATGCATCCCGAGTCATCCCTAGAATGCTGTTAGCTCAAGGTTATTTCCCTGGAACCCCATTGGGCATAAGGAAGAAGGAATGCACATTCCATCCTTTACCCAACAAATCTACTCCCTTTGGCTTAGGCTATGAACCAACGGAGGAAGATATTGCTGACCGCCTGTCTAAGCTACGCCTTAACAAGGCCAAACAAACCACCCTCCTTCCCCCATATCAAAGAACCCTTAACGGGATGTTCGTTAGGGAAGGAGAAGGACACCCATGCTGTGATTTCCCTGAACCCTTCGTTCAGGATGGCTTGATAAAACCAGGATTTGAAATCTTCCATGACTGCTACACCTTGGATGAGGCACCCCACCTCACCAAGGCTAAAACAACTGAAATATTGGACGACCAGGCTCTATGGACATTATTTAACGAATCGAGGCCCATGGAGGACGAGACTGTGACGACTACCCTAGCTTTACAAGATGAAGGTTTCGATCCAACCCGGTTAATCGCTCCTGCATCAACACTAGAAGAGATCGAGAACGGATGGGTGAAGACATATCAGTGGGTCAATGCAAAAGGAATAGAATTCAAGATGAGTACCGGTGAAGGACCAAAGTTTTACGAGACTAAACCCAAGGCTTGAGCCACATAGAGCACCATAGTAAAAAGCGCCTAGTAGTTCTTTAGATTGGTAGAAAAGTAATAAAGACTTTAGATGGTCCTAAGACCCCTTAGAATATAGGTCAAGTTTGTTTCAGTGTGTTTTCCTTACTTTCCAAATTAATAAAGGCGTAATATTTCTCCTAAAATTTTATTCTAACACTAAGTGAACAACAAATGTACTTGCAAAATACAAAAATAAAGAGGCGGCCCACTCTAGGTCCAACAAACGAGGCCCACTCGGTCTTGAAATAGTGCCATGGGAACCCGTTCCCAAAACCCACAAAATAAACCGCACCATCCCATTCATATCCCCAAAAACCTAAAAAGTCAACCAGTGTTATCACAAAGAGTCAATCCATGCAACCCAAAAAAATCAAAGGAAATCAAAATCCAAAACAATGCAAATGTTACCAAAAAACAGATTCATAAAACATAATTCCATCATACCCTTCACTAACAACGCGCACCTCAATCCACCCAAGAAGCCTACACAAAGATCTTCATATCTTCCACACCTTAACCCCATTTTCAAATCCGTTTGGAGTCACAGGATAGAAAAAATTAATCCGGACAAAAATGCATCTCACGCTAACAGTAAAAAAGGCCTCCGAATTAGCCTCAAAATTGATTTTAAATACGAGCAAAATCAAAGCACTAAAAAAGGGAAAAAAAAAGAAATAAATGCAAGAACACGTGAAGCAAAGCGTCAAAAACGACCGCCCAAGTCATTTTCAGCGCCCAGGGCTGGGCGTCGAAATCTTTGACGCCCCAGCCTGGGCGTTGAAACTCTCTGCCTGCCTAAATTTTTTTAAGTGCTCGTCATTTTATCCGCACATAACGGTAAAATAACAAACACTTGGGGGGGTACAACACGTATCCAAATAGGCTCACCAAAAAATATAGCCATACAAAAAGTAGTCGAATTTCATTTTTTTACACGACTTACGGCAAACAAAAACGGCAGACGAAAATAATGATAATACTTCACTCATTTGACCGATTAAGTTATATGCTACCACCTCAGGGCATATCTATTAAAATCTGGCATCCTAGAACTTATTCTAGCCAGAACTACGCGCGACCTGATTCTGACAAGATACTTAGGAAATCCTTACCAAGGATTCGGTCCAATCAAAAAACAAACATACATAAATTGTGCAAAAAGTGTTACACATGTAAAAATATAAAAAGAAGGAGAAACAGGAAATGAAAATGAAAAAATAAAATACGCCTTTAATAAAAAATAATAAGAAGGAAAACAAAGTGCTAAGAAATGAAAAAACAAACACAACTGAAATAAATAAAGGGCACCTACACCCTAGCAAGAACTACACTACTCTAGTTCTTCCGGATCATCAAATAAAGTCTTGTAGAGGGTAATGTTCGTAGGATCCTCCCCCACAGTCTTCTGCGCTGCCCCAATATCAATCTCCATAAGAACCGGCTCCTGGACACTAACTTCCAAAGATGCCAAGGCTTCTGAAACATTCTCAGTTATAGCCCGCTCAGCCTCAAGGGCACAGACAATGGTGGGAGAAGGATTATTATCATCAACTAGACTAGCCACTGTTTCTACAGGCGGCTGAGCCTTCCTAACCCATACATTGTTCCGGCGACGATCTCCGCGAGAGCTTGCATTTCTTTTAACAACAGCAGGCCCCTTCATGTTAGGCATCTTTTTAGGCCTGAAACTGGAACGGGGAGGAACTTCCTTTCGCTTTCGATCAGGACGAGCTTTCACAGTCTTAATACCATAGGTACGAGGTTTGGCAGAATCAGGACCCTCATACTTAACACGAATAC
The DNA here is from genome assembly GCF_020520425.1 of Spinacia oleracea. Lineage (NCBI taxonomy): Eukaryota > Viridiplantae > Streptophyta > Magnoliopsida > Caryophyllales > Amaranthaceae > Spinacia > Spinacia oleracea. Next base: position 51,092,083 of record NC_079491.1, on the reverse strand, counting down.
GAGGTATCAAAAGCTCAGCCGGCTCCTCATTTCGAGCCTCGGTCCTCGCAGCTTTATCATCGGAGCTCATCCACAACTTGTAGTTTTCAAAAAGACCCACAAAGCCATTTGTAGCTACGGCCCAACGCGGGAGACCATCATAATACTTAGCCCACGCTAGAACCCGTTCTTGTGAAAAGGCCGCTACCTTAGGTGGTACCGTATCAGAAAAGGGGATAGTCTGCCTTAAACCATATTGACGCATGACTCGGTAAGGGAAAATATAAATGGGTCGAGATAGCCCCAACAAGGAAACATAAACCGATACATCAGAACCCCCCGTCATAGTAGTCAAACCCCACCATGGTACCACCCACTTAATAGAACAAATGCCATAAGTAAAAAAGGAGGCCCATTCGGCCTCGTCCTGGCCTTGGTGCAAGTATTTTCGGTTACCCAAGGCTATAGGGCGATAATGTTTAGGATCGGCAGGAGCTTCCAAGAGTCTAAGCCGTTCCACAAGCCAAATCTACAAAAAACAGGTACGATCAAAAAATAATAATAAAAGAAAACGGTTGCTGGGGCGCAGTTTCAACGCCCAGGACCAGGCGCCGAAAATTCCAGCGCCCAACCCTGGGCGCTGAAACTCAGCCCCAAGGCAGGACGAATAAAAAATGTGTACGCAAAAAAAAACGTGTATACGTGCGCAAGAAAAAATCGATTACCTGCAGTAATAGGGGGCTTCCCTTAAAATGTTCAGATTTGGCATCCTTCTTCAGCTCATCCGCACTCAGCAAAGTCTCGGCAACAACCAACGGCATAATAGAATAGCAACTTTCCATCTGGCTAATCAAGGGGATCAACCTTATGTCACCGAACTCGCCATTGTTATTCGACAGCAAATAATGATTCTACAAGCAAAATATAAGGGCTTGAATATTCAATTTCTGTTCGGTCATATTCTTACTAGGCCTAAAGTGGTGTTTTACAAGTTTTGCCAAATTAACCTCATCACCCACAACAACTTCAGCAAGCATGTTAGCATCTAGTCCTAGGAAAGCCCTTATGGTTGTTTTACAACTCTTCGATAGTGCCAGGAGTGGCAGGGGTAGCATTAGTAGGATAACCAAGGATCGCAGCAAATTCATCCGGCAAAGGACATATTTCGTTGCCCCGAAAGACAAAAACATGATGATCGGAGTCCCAAAAGCTTAGGGCTGCGTGCAGAAAATTATAGTCAATGTTAATTTGTTGTAAGCCTAAAAGTTCCTGTAAGTGGTATTCTTTCAATAAAGCCTTTTCTGTAGGATTAAGGGCCCGTAGCCAACGCCTAACAGCCCGTTGGAGTGAGAAAGTGGGAATTGACATGACAAAAGCGAGGAGTAATTAAAACACAGCAAAGAAAGAAGGAAATTGAGAGTGATGGAAAATAAGGGACGTATCTAGCCCCTATATATAGCTGAACGCATCAAGTGACATCCTGATCCCATTCGGAAATGCGTTAAGAAATCCGAAAGTCAAAATTCACCAGGAAAAGACTTTCAGCGCCCAAAGCTGGGCGCCGAAATATTTAACGCCCAGCCTTGGGCGCCGAAAATGCAGCCTAAGGCCCAGATTTCACAAAACGCGGAACAGGAACAGACTTAAAACCGTGTTGCTAGACACGAGGCCCTATGTACAATTAAGATCAAGCCCAAAAGCACCTTTAAGTTCCCAAATAGCAAAAATGAATGGTAAAACTTGGTCGAAACTTAGACTTGTCTCAAGAAACATATATGTACACTTTTCAAAACAAAAAATATCAAGGTCATTCTTCGAAACACCAAAAAATGTTGTTAAGTCGTTGGTTTCTCAAATAAAAAATGTCTGTCTGTCAAAGGATTAAATCGGGCCAAGCTGAACCGAATGATATTAAACCTTGTCGCCCGAAGACTGAAGTCGCACCCCATGACTTCGCCAAAGTAGCACACCACTATGAAAGGTCGCTCGCACATACGAGCTCGACCCCAAACATGATTAAAAAATGTTGTGAAGTATGCGAAAAATGACCACCAAAGGCCGAGTGCTTGGGGGCTCGCGAAAAGTATACTCCAACAGAGAGCACGCGATCAAAATCACATTCCTGGGCTGCGCTATACACAAGTCCCGTGTTTGGATAATCTCAAAAAAAGAAAAGAAAAAAAAACGGTATTTTAAAAAATATCGCTAACAGAAATATACTCAGTGTGGGCCCACTTATAGGACACACCTAATCAGAAAATGTTGCGACCCACCAACCGGTTGTAATCACAAAAGCCCTTCTACATGGGCAAAATGAAAAGAAAGAAAGAAATTCAAAATGGGCTCGCCCACCTTCAAACGGGCGGGGTCTGCGTCACTAGCCGCGCAGGTCCTCAGTTTTCGAAAAATAAAGTCTTCAAATTCAAAATAGGCTCGCCATCTTTAGCCGGCGGGGTCTACGTCACAAACCGCGTAGGTCCTTATCTTCAAATTTCAAAAACAGATTCGTCCACTTCTATCGGACGGGGTGTCCATCCTTAGCGGACAGGCTCGCCATCTTTAGCCGGCGGGGTCTGCGTCACTAACCGCGCAGATCCTTAGTCGCTGCAGCGATAACCTTTATCGGTTTTCCCTTTTTCCAAAATTAAAGGATCGGTTTTCCCTTTTTCCAAAAATTAAAGGATCGGTTTTCTCTTTTTCCAAAAATTAAAGGATCGGTTTTCCCTTTTTCCAAAAATTAAAGGATTGGTTTTCCGTTTTTCCAAAAAAGAACGATGTGATTGGTTTTCCGTTTTTCCAAAAAAGAACGATGTGCTGGATTTTCCTTCGTTTTACGTCCCATAAAAACAAGGGGGTTTTCTCGTTTAACTAGCCTTGAAAATGAGAATCTTTAAAAACATTTTTACCTCGTGGTTGGGCTTGGCCAGGCCCAATTACACTTTATAGCTTTGATTTCGAAAACATCTGTAGCTATTCCCAATGACAAAGTGAGTGAGTTTCTACACTTCTTTAGATCCTTCCAATGACAAAGTGAGGAAGTTTCTATACTATCCGTTGACAAATCCCAATGACACGTGAGGGATATGTCGACACTCCAAGTGATGACCCTTAAGTCAAATGTTATCACTCGGGGGCTCGTGAGACCCTCGCAAAAACAGGTCACCATGACTTGTGTGACGCACTCCGTCTAATACTTTAACCACGTCTTATTCCAAGACTCAGTCAAAGTGGGGGCTAACTGTAGACACCTACTTTTGTCCCCATTCCCGAAAGGGAAGGTTCGATGATGAGAACGTAAATCTCCACTTGACAACGCATCTCCTATAAAATAATGAATCTCAATTCCCCTTTTCATTTCACCCGAAACCTGCTATTTATGGAAACCTGCTAGAAATAGTAACTGCCGTAATGGGTAGTTGTTAAAAGTGGCAAGTCATAAAAGATAGAAACCTGTCAGAATTAGGTGTTGCACTCCAACATAAATCCTAAATGAGATAGAAATTGCGAGAAAATCATATTCCTAATATGATTCGAAAGTAAGAGCCACGTATTAATTAAAATCCTAACGAGCCTAGAGTTTGTAACGGGCCCAGACACATCCCGTCACAAGGTTAATACGCACTAAAGGACTCAATTAAATCTCAAACACTCCGGATTCTAGGAATCTGAATCTGACTAAAAAAAACAGCCCAGACCCTATTTTCAACGCCTGGCTCTGGGCGCCGAAATCTTCGGCGCCCAGGCCTGGGCGCTGAAAATACCTGGTACGTGTTTTTTTCCTAATTCCTCGTGGATTAGAGTTCTGCAATTCTATCTTTCCATGAACTCTTTCCTATAAATAGACCCTTAAGTTCGACGTGAAAAGAACACACAACACACAATTATATTCTGAGTATTGACTCTAAGCCCCTAAGCCTAAGCCTCACGCTACAAAACTGATCACGCGTTCTGTCGCAATCGATCCATAAATCGAATAGAGCGTATCCCGTCCCATAATTTGAGATTCGTTAAATAAAAGGAGAAATAGCAAAGTCAAAGTGGTTAGTTTTCTGAGAACCGTGACGCACCTCTCAAGGGTGCGTCGTAATGTGTCCCTTTTCCATGGTTTAAATGCTTTTCTCGCCCTTTTATGAACTGTTAAACTAACTAAAATCTGATTGTTCGATCACGCTTAATAAATATGATATTTTTGGGAAATTGGATTATCATGCTAGGCCCCTTAAAACAATCTAAATCAGATAATCGCGTTCGATCTAGTACTATATGTTGCATATTGATAAAATCAACTTTAGATTAGTTTAATAGTTAACGCATGTCCCTTCAATTATTTATGTTGAGCTAGTAAGGATATCCTGCCTCTGGAGTTATCGAAGAGCGAGTACTCCTCTCGGTAGTTACAGTCCCCCGAACCCTCAATCTCTACCCTGCGGGTGTACGTTGAGCGATCCCCACCACCGGGGATCACAAGGGAACCTACGGCCGTCGTGGTCAAACATAATTGCACTCCCTTTATGTCACGATAATCGGGTTTTGGTAGTTTTTCTCATTGTCGTTAAAAACTGAATGGCGACTCCTATATTACTAGTCAATTGGGTGTAAACCCAAAGGAAATCCAATTACACTTGATTTGACAAAAAGAAGCGTCACACCCACGAGGGACGAGGTCACGCATTAGCCTCGTGCTTTTTCGACCCCCTCACAGTTAGACCACAACACTTTAATAATCTTAACATCCTTAGTCCGTGTACTACGCACTTTACTATCAAGGATTTTGACAGGTCTTTCCTCAAATGTCAAACTTTGGTCTAACTCTATGGTCTCCGGTTGCAGTACATGAGACTTGTCCGGGACATACTTTCTCAACTGAGATACATGAAAAACATTATGCACTCTATGCAAGTCCATGTGCAAGGCTAGTCTATATGCTACCTTCCCTATCCGTTCTAGGATCTCATATGGGCCTAATCTCATTACACCGTTCATTGGTGAAACCTTTAGCAACACTTTGTCGCCTATTTGCAACTCTTCATCCCTACGCTTTAAGTTTGCGTAGCTCTTTTGGAGATCTTGCGCGGCTTAGATTTTGGATTGAATAGTCCTAACCTGATTCATATTGTCCTCTATCATTTGGGGACCTAGTATAACGGTTTCACTAATGTCATTCCAACATAATAGACTTCTGCATTTTAGCCCATACAAGGCTTCGAATGGTGCCATTCCAATAATGGCATGATAGCTATTGTTGTATGAAAACTCAATTAGATCTAGGCTATCTTCCCATCCACCTTGAAAATCAATCACACAAGCTCTTAGCGTATCCTCTAAGGTTTGGATAGTCCTTTTCGGTTTGTCCATCTGTGGCTGGGTGGAATGCTGTACTCATTTTCAATGTCATACCAAAGTTCTTCTGCACACTCTTCCAGAAATTCGAAAGGAACCTAGATTCCCTATACATCTGATACGATATCGATCCTTAGGAACTCCATGTAATTTCACTACATGTTTGATGTAAGCTTTGGCAAGTTGTTCCATTTCCCAGGTTTCTTTCATTGGTATGAACACTGCCGATTTAGTCAACCTATCCACTACTACCCAAATGGTGTCATTTCCACTTTTCGACTTGGGTAAACAAGTGACAAAGTCCATTGAGATACAGTCCCACTTCCAACTTGGAATCTCTAAAGGTTGGACCTTTCCCCGAGGTCTCCTATGCTCAATTTTAACCTTCTGACAAGTCAAACATCTCGCCACGAATTTAGCCACTTCATTCTTCATTCTTGGCCACCAATAGACCTTTCTCTCATCAACTTTTCCTTCAGTTCACTACACTTTTGAGGCACGCACCAGCGTCCTTTATACCTCAAGATTCCATCATCGTGGATCTTAAAATCCATCTCCTTTCCTTGCGAAATCTTTTCCTTGATCCGCTCTAACTTAACATCACCAGCCCGATTCTCCCTGATTTCATCAAATGCCGACGGCTGGATGGTTAAGGTATTCATCATTCCCTCAAGACATTCTCTAGTCACTATTTCTAGATTCAACCGCTGCATATCCTTACACAGCTCGTTAGCAACTATTAACGCATTCACACTATGACTTGATTTCCTACTCAAGGCATCTGCAACTACATTGGCTTTTCCCTCATGGTATTGAATGTCCAGATCATAATCCTTTATCAACTCCAACCACCTTCGTTGGCGCATATTCAAATCCTTATGTGTATGTGAAAATGTACTTCAAACTCTTAGGATCCGTGAATATCCTACATTTCACACCATACAGATAGTGTCTCCGTATCTTCAATGCAAACACTATGGCGGCAAGCTCTAAATCATGGGTAAGGTAATTGGATTCATATGGTTTCAACTGCCTTGATGCATACACAATCACCTTCCCGTTCTGCATCAATACACACCCTAAGCCATTCTTAGAGGCATCAATGTATACATCATAGGTACCACTCTCATCTGGAAAAGTTAACACCGGCACGCTTCCTCACACTGGTCATTCCACTCAAACTTCGCTTCTTTCTTCATCAAGGTTGTCATTGGTTTGGGGATTCTAGAAAAATCTTGCACAAAGAGTCTATAATAAGCCGCTAAACCAAGAAAACTCCGAATATCGGTGACACTCTTAGGTGTAGGCCACTCACTAACAACTTTTATCTTTGCAGGGTCCACTGCAACTCCTTCCTTGGATACAAAATGTCCTAAGAATGCAACTTTCTCTAGCCAGAATTCACACTTCGAGAATTTGGCATACAACTGGTTGTCTCTCAGGGTGCTCAACACTGACCTTAAGTGTTCCGCATGATCCTCCTCACTGTTGGAGTATACCATAATATCATCTATGAAAACCACTACAAACTTGTCCAAGAATGCATGGAATACTCGGTTCGTTAAGTCCATAAAAATTGCAGGCGCATTGGTTAATCCAAAAGGCATAATTGTGAACTCATAATGACCATATCTAGTCCTAAATGCATTCTTTGGAATATCATGCTCTGCGATTCTCAACTGATGATAACCTGACCTCAAGTCAATCTTTGAAAACATTCCCGCTCATTTCAACTGATCAAACAGATCATCTATTGACAGGCTAAATCGCACTCCTATCAAAGATAAACCTAACGTTCACCAACTAAAAATATAGTAAGGGAAGCAGGGATCGTATCCACAGGGAAACAATGTTCTTTCTACTATTAATTAACTAATCTAGACTACTGGTAACAAAGAGTTAGATTGGTTTGTATATTAAACTAAAGCAAATAATCAAATCGGAAAATAACAATATTAAAGGAATCTAGGGCAACGGTTCACCATAAATGCAGAGCAGGATTGGACAACGGACAATAACAATCAATGAACAATCATAATTAGGAAAACATGCATCTCTCGAATCTTATGAATTCCTTAGGATAGAACAACTAGCGGGCTCTCGCTACGTACTAGAAATAATTCCTATCTAATAGCCACAGACCAAAAAACATCATATTTATACCTCTCGGCGCATAATCTAAGGTTAATCAAACTCAAATCAAAATAGTCTGGCCGAACAGAATTGACGAGCAATAATAATAAGCTATAGAAATTATAATCAATCAATCAATTAATCAAGTCCACATATAATCCCAATCATGCATTCATGGATCCCCTAAACCCTAGAAATTAAACTACTCACTCATGATAATAAATAACAAAGCAATTAACATAATAGAAAACATGATCAAGCAATAAGATAAATTAAAGCAAGAAACAATACCGACTTGAAGAACAATGGAATAATAAAGCTTAAATCTTTGATTAAAATTAAAACTAAGTGTTTGGAGAAAATAGAGAGAACTAAAATAGACTAAGTAATTAGAAAACTAGAATAAAAGATGTCACTAAAAATATAAGGGGCTAGTATTTATAGTTTGCCCAAAATAGAGCCCAAAATCGGAAATAAAATCTCGCGAAATACGCTGGAGGTTGGCGTGGCCCGATCCGGCGACGCTTCGCCCGATCGGGCGATGTGCTCGATATTCGGCCCGATCGGGCGTAATTCCGCCCGATCGGGCGGTTGCAAAATGCCCAGAACAACGCCCAGAATGACCGCCCGATCCGGATCGGGCGAAGCCCGCCCGATCGGGCGCGTGTTGAAACTGCACGATCCTCTATCTTCAAAACGTCATATCTCCTTCGTTATTCGTCGGAATTTGGCGAGTGACCACTTGTTGGAAAGATATTGAAGTCTATAATCCAACCCAATTGGAATTACATCATTTGGAGTTGTGGAACTTGAGTTATGCTTAAAATAGTGGACTATAGTCATTTTTGTACTTCCTTCGTTATTCGCTTTGCTTCAAAACTCTTCAAACTTAATGTTTGTGCTCTCGAAAGTACATAATATCTTTTATTGATTCAAATGAGTAGGAAATGCACAAAAATATACCAATTCCTACAATGATGAACCTGAAACTACAAACACACTACAAGGAGCACATTAGTACTAAAAATCGCTCCGAAGAGCTCATTTGAGATCAAAAAGTACTAAGGGACGGGGGTAAAAACTCTACATAAAACACACACATCATCTATCCTAGGCAAAGGATACTTATTCTTGATTGTCACCTTATGGAGCTCCCTATAGTCTATACAGAGTCTCATACTTCCATCCTTCTTCTTCACAAAAAATACTGGCGCTCCCCAAGGCGATGCACTTGGTCTAATATAACCTTTCCCTGGTAATTCCTCAAGTTGACCTTTTAACTCACTCATTTCCGCCGGACCCATCCGTTATGGGGCTTTCGAGATAGGTGCAGTTCCGGGTATTAGGTCTACGGTAAAGTCAATTGATCGATTGGGCGGCGTTCCCAGGATCTCCTCCGGAAACACGTCCAGGAACTCATTTACCACTGCAATGTCCTCTGGTTTCTCCTTCATCACATGTTCTAAGTCTCTTACATTGCATAAGAAAACAGGGTTCCCTTTATGTACTAACTTCACGAGCTCCATTGCCGTGATGATTCCTATACTTCTAGGTTTCCCAAATCGGCGATATGATACAACCTTTCCTAGACTAGACTTCAAGTGGATCTTCTTTTTCTCACAGTCAATCTTGGCTTTGAACATTGCCAACCAATCCATTCCCAAAATCACATCTAAATCTCCTAATTCAAACTCAATTAGGCTAGACAAGAATATGGTCTTGGCTATGGTTAAAGGTACATTTCTATGGATCTTAGTGCATTTCACAATCTCACCGGTTGGTATCACTATGGGCACTTCAATCCCTTCGGGTTCTTCCAGATCTAACTTCTCTAAGATACCCTTTGATATAAATGAATAAGTCGCACCAGAATCAAATAGTACTTTAACTAAAATGGAGTTAATAGAAAAAGTACCAGCTATGTAATCCCCCGTAAATTTATAAATTTTATTAATATATTTTAACGTATTGTTATTTATTTTTTAATAGAATTTACGAATTTTAATAATCAATATATAATTAACGTATATTTATTTTATTTTATTACATTCTAGATATTTTAGCGATTTATGAAATCAAAAATAATTTTAGAATTTTATGTTGAAAAGAAATCGAATTACGAAACCGATTGAAATTAGAAAACGATCCTAACCGATTTTTAATTGAAATCCTAAAACTATATCCTAATTCTAGACCAATTGGCAAAGCCCAAATAATAAGACCCAAAACACTTTACTCCTTCCCTCCTCTTTCAATTCACGTAAAAAGCTAAAAAAAACAACAACAGCAAAACCCCTTTCTCTTTCATCATTCACGTGAATTTACAAACCCTCAAGCCTCCTCCTTCAGCCACCGCGCCCATGCTGCCGGACCACCACCGCACCGACCACCGGCGACCCCTGTCGACCCTCGTCGATAACCTCTTCTTCCTCTTTTCTCTTTCGTCCTTCCTTCTTCTCTTTGGGGTTTTCTTGGTCTCCCCTAACTTTGTATCTGTTTTCTTGAACCACCAGCCAGCCGCCTCGTGCGCAGCCGTGACCACCAGGCCAACCACCACCTGCACCGTCTTCCATACTCCTCCGCCCAGCCGCGTCGCTGAGCCACCACCCTATCGCCGTTGGTAATAGTTCTCCCTCCTCCCTCTCTTGCTTCGTCCCTTCTTTCGTTTATTTCTCATCCCTAATCGTGGCCTTGCATTCGATCAGCCGCACAGCACCACCGAACGCGACCACCTTACTCTGCGCCCAGCCGCCACCGCCGCTGCCGCGCCGCCTGTACTCCGCCGACCAGAATCTCTCTTCTAGTTTTTGGTTAATTCTCAACCCTAAACTAAATTATGTTATAGTTATGTTTTATTAAATACGTTTTATTAATTTAATTCATGTTTCTTAAATTAAATTATAGTTTTATTATTAAGTTAGGAATTTCAGATTATATACTTTGCATAATTAATAATTTAATTTCCAGGTTTATATAATTGAATTAAAATCAGGATTTTAATTATTAAAACAAGAATTTTTAAGGTTTTAATAGTTTTGAAATCATGGCAGGATGAGTATAAATTATTAAAGTTATTGTTTTTATGATTTCAAACATGTTAATTATGTTTTGGGAGTAGTTTGAAATTAGTTATATTGCTGAAAATTTAAAGTACGATGTTTGCAAAGAGTTTTCAACGAATTTCAATCACTAATTCCATAATTATGATGCTAGGAAATCAAATATTCAAGTTTCGATATTGGGGAAGGTTCTAAATATGTTTAAGATGTATTTAGAATGCTTTATTATGGTTGCGAATGATTAGAAATTGATTGGGAATATTTTTTGGTTGTTTTAAGCAAAGAATTCTCTTTAGGCGACTTTTGAAAGTGTTAAAGTGGTCTATCATTTTGTTTACACAAGGTACGTACATACCTGTGTGCTTGAAATGTGTGTTATTTGTTGAAACCATGTTGAAATTGTTGATGAACTTGGTTATGTTGAATTTACATGTTTAATATTGTTGGATGGACATGTTTGTAGACACCTACATTTGTCCCCATTCCCGAAAGGGAAGGTTCGATGATGAAAACATAAATCTCCACTTGACAATGCATCTCCTATAAAATAACGAATCTCAATCACCCTTCTCGTTTCACCCGAAACCTGCTATTTATAGAAACCTGCTATTTATGGAAACCTACTAAAAATAGTAACTGCCGTAAAGGGTAGCTTCTAAAAGTGGCAAGTCATAAAATATAGAAACCTGTCAGAATTAGGTGTTGCACTCCAACATAAATCCTAAATGAGATAGAAAACTGCGAGAATCCTATTCCTAATATGATTCGGAAATAAGAGTTACGTATTAATTAAAATCCTAACGAGCCTAGAGTTCGTAACGGGCCCAGACGCATTCCGTCATGAAATTGATACGCACTAAAAAACTCGATTAAGTCTCAAACACTACGGATTTCAAGAATCCGAATCTGACTAAGAAAACAGCCCAGACCCTATTTTCAACGCCTGGCTCTGGGCGGCGAAATCTTCGGCGCCCAGGCCTGGGCGCTGAAAATACCTGGGTACGTGTTTTTTCCTAATTCTTTGTGGATTAGAGCTCTGCAATTCTATCTTTCCATAAATATAGCCCAAATTCGACGTGACATAAGAACACACAATTCATATTCTGAGTATTGACTCCAACCCTTAGCCTAAGCCTCTCGTTGCGAAATTGTTCACGCGTTCTGTCGCAATCGATCCATAAATCGAACAGAACGTATCCTGTCCCATAATTTGAGATTCGTTAAATAAAAAGGAGAAATAGCAATGTCAAAGTGGTTAGTTTTCTGAGAACCGTGACGCACCTCTCAAGGGTGCGTCGTAATGTGTCCCTTTTTCATGGTTTAATTGCTTTCCTCGCCCTTTTTATGAACTGTTAAACTAACTAAATCTGATTGTTCTACCACGCCTAACAAATATAATATTTTTGGGAAATTGGATTATCATGCTAGGTCCCTTAATGCAATCTAAATCAGATAATCGCGATAGATCTAGTATTATATGTTGCTTATTGCTAAAATCAACTCAGATTAGTTTAATAGTTAACGCATGTCCCTTCAATTATTTATGCTGAGCTAGTCAGGATATCCTGCCTCTGGAGTTATCGAAGAGCGAGTACTCCTCTCGGTAGTTACAGTCCCCCGAACCCTCAATCTCTACCTTGCGGGTGTATGTTGAGAGATCCCCACACCAGGGATCACAAGGGAACCTACGGCCGTCGTGGTGAAACATAATTGCACTGCCTTTATGTCACGATAACCGGGTTTTGTCATTTTTTCTCATTGTCGTTAAAAACTGAATGGCGACCCCTATATTACTAGTCAATTGGGTGTAAACTCACAGGAAATCCAATTACACTTGATTGAATAAAAAGAATCGTCACACCCACGAGGGACGAGGTCACGCATTAGCCTCGTGGTTTTTCGACCCCCTCACAGTGGCGACTCCGCTGGGGATAGTGAAGGAAATACTCGTGCTTGTAGGTAATCAAAATAGCCGAAGGGTGAAACGATCCTACCCCGCGTTTATTTCCCCATCAAGTTGGGACGACCTGAAAATCAGTATATTAATGTGAACGGGCAGAACCGCATAACGAATCTTGGCTCCCTCGATGTTTCATCTCGGGAGTTGGGACTAAGGATACCTTTTTTCGCCAATAGGGGGGTGCATACGCCGCGCTTGTTGCCCACTCGGTACTTGTGCAGGTAGTACACCTATCCCGAACCCAATCGCTCGCTCAGTAGGTCCCTCTCGCCTGCATGCCCCCTTGGCTTGCACTTGCGGTTTGGCCTCTTGAGCGAAAATCGTCTGTTGAAGACACTACCTCGACCGGGGCATGTGTTGGATCTACGATAGAAGCGGTACCAAGCCAGGCGCAAATAACTACCCATAGAAGCCTATCATAAACTGCATGACGTGTTATTGTTGCCTCATGATGTAATGTTAGTTATGTGTAACGAAATATGTGATTGTGTGTGACAAACTATCCTAGAAAACCAACGACCTTAAAAATTTCCCAAACATTCATAGACTAATTTGCCAAAGAGTTATACCGAAATACGTGTTCCGTAAACCCGAATGATCGCCACAAAAATAAGCGACGCTCGGGATGGCCTGTAACGAATCCCACAAACGCTGCACAACGCGTAAAGGACGTTATTAGGCAAGCACGCAAATCGAAGTCGCATAAACAAAAGTAGACGCAAACAGAAAACGAGAACCAGCCAGGGACGCATTTTCAACGCCCCTGGCTGGGCGCCAAAATTTCTCACGCCCACTGCTGGGCGCTGAAGTTGCTGCTTGGCCTTCTGGTCAGGCACAGCAGCCTTGGTGCCCACGCATGAAGAAAATGCGTAGCTAAAAACTTTTCGTGAAAAAAAATTGCTACGAGGGCGTATGAAAAGGCACTCGATTCTAAGAGCGACTAAAAAATAAAAATAAATAACTCTTTGTGTCGTTGTTAGGCCTCCTACGACGACAATGCTCGGCACCAAAACCGAGCATGCTAATTAAACGACCTTGAATGTCACATGGGCGAAGTATTCAAAAAAAAATAAATGTTCGAATAAAGTCTTCAAGGAAAAAATAAATGTTCAAATTAAAAAATAAATAAATCCGAGTCTAGACTAGGCTATGCCAAAGTACAATCCAAATCCTAAGTCTTAGTTGTCTTATCCATAGAATCGGTCCTAATGCTTGGTGTCGTTCTGCAAATAAAAAGGTTAAACCATATTGAGTTTCCCTTTCTAACATTTAAATCAGTAAGCACCCATACTAATTGTCATCCCTTGCTAAGGATCCACGGCCTCAACACTCTCTCTCACCAATAAAAAGAATATATTATAGTACTTGCAAAATGGAAACAGTCACATTCTGGAAATTATTCCCCCATAGTCGCACAACCCCCAAAGTGAACCTAAGGTATCAATACCATTGGCAAAAAATTAATGGCCTCAAGGCTTATGATCACATTGGGTCACGACTATCATAGTCCTCTCGAGCCACTCGCTCCTTTAAATACTCCTAAGTACGGACTAAAAGATTTTCCATGAATGCAACATGACCAACCA